>NC_090808.1:45774094-46394094 GCF_036512215.1 Solanum lycopersicum | reverse complement strand
ATTTGATTGTTAAAATTGAAGACTCTTAAGTGTGTGCTGGTATGGATTACAATTTTTTAACTTGGGTATAGCTAATTGCTAAAATCTGTAGAATATCAAAAAGTTGACTAGATTGTAAGTAATGATACCTATCTAGCATTCAACTATAACAAATCATGTTTTTTTTTCAAATCTAACTTGCAATGCACTAAAATCAATTTAATACTTTAGCTCAACAAAACTATTTCAAGCTTGAATTATCAATTGAATTATATCCCGCCATTATCACTAATGATATATGTTATATATATATATATATATATGTATATATATATATATTCATCTATAATTTAAGGTTGCAATCTATATATAAAGTTGAACCCATATCATTTCAACATTTTAAAGAAATTAAACAGAAACCAATTTTAAATTAATCATTCGTACATTACACAACCATAATAATAGAGAGATTAGCTATTAATAACGAAGGTAAAAGAAATACACAAAAATTATCATTCATTGTAGGTACTTGATTCGAAATTCTAATATTTCAATCCCAAAGACCTTCAATCTGAAGAAGGTTCTATACAACCTTCAAGTACAAGCTTAATCCTCAATAGTCAGGATTTTGGAGAGAGTACTAGAAAATTCAAAATGAAAAAGTGTTTTCCTCTCACTTCAAAAAATTATTTATACGTTCAAAAATTTCGCCACAATTTCTCTCTGTGTCTGTCATGACCTAGACCATCTTGAGAGACAAAAACTATATCACCTCGTGAGAGTGTTATTTGCTCTATTCAAATTATCACACTAGAAAATAAAAAAGATAAAAAAAATACACAAAGAACTATCCGACTCCACAAAACCCACTTTGTGTCCTTAAGAAATTTAATTCCCTCAAGTATCCGAGATTACAGACTTATTATTCTCAAGATAAACGGACTAACCATTAAAGAAGTAGTGGTACCTCAAACTTTGACAGTTTCATTGAATTCAAAATGACAAAAATGAATCTCACACAAAGACACGGTCGATCGATTTTTTTTTGTAAGAAATGTATGCAAAGGAAAGGAAGATTCCCATGCCGAAAACTGAGAGAAAACCCCTATTTATAGCAAACAAAGGATAAAGGTCGCAACTCTTCGGAAATAAGACAACCTTTCAAAAAGGTCACAACCCTTTGGAAAAGGCACAACTTTTCAAAAGGTAAAAACCCTTTAGAAAAGGCAATTGTTCATAAAGGTCAGGGTCTTTCCGCAAAGTCACAACCCTTGACGAGACACGCAACCCTTCATTTCTTGTTCGCACCTTTAGTACCCAATAGGTAGAACCAATTACTAACACAATTAAACCAATATGTAATTTTCTAAAACCAAGAAATCAAATAAATATTAAGAAAATAGTTTTAAAAGCAACTAAGGATATGAATAACGTGAATCAATAGTCAAAACATTCATGGAAAACAAAGTCTTAAGAAATTATAATGGTAGTATTAAAACTCTAATATAATCAATAATGGGGATGCAACCCTAAAAACATAGAAAACATAATCTACTAGTCCAATGTAGGAATAAACATAAATAACAGAAGAATTTGAGACAACATGAAAGAGTACTTCACCCTTGGATTTTAAGTCAAATGTCTCTTAATAAAGGTCTCATTTCAGCTAGAAGATGTCTTTTACATAACAAGAAAAGAACATGAACAATACTAGTACACAAATCACTAGTAGAATTATATGGCCAGTCCAAAATATGAGTGCAAACAATTTACTACATTGTAGTAAGACAAGTCAATACATACAACTACAATCACTTTTGAATCCCCATGGATTCCTTATTGTCTTGGCTACAAGAAACCTTTCACCAAGCGCATGCATTTAATCGCGCTCATTATCAGATGGTACTAGACTGTACCTCATCCTGACTCCATTCGAGGTTGGCCTAGCCTAAAAATTTTGAGTCACTATCCAAAAAGCTTTCAACCCAATTTCTTTCACCATTGACCTATTCATTATATATTGTACCCCATTGTACAACAAACTATTCAAATATACTGTATTGTACTTATAGTACCTCTCATGTATTATCAGAACTCTTTTCAAGATAATGAATAAATATCATTTTAAACAACACGAACAATGAATGTATTTTCACTTTTATAACCTCAACAATACTTTATTTTATTCTTCCTAACTCTAACATTGCATTCAATCAAATCATAATTGATTACCACAAATAAATATATACAACATTTAAAAACATCGACCATGTTTTTCTTTACATCTCCCTTTAGGATCATGTAGTGCAACAATAGCAACACACCCCTAAAATATTCAAATATATCATAATAGTGGAATAAGATTTTCATTAAGTTTTCACACAGATTTATAAATTAAAACATCAAAAACATCATCACTTTATTTCTCAACAAACACTTTTTTATATGTAGAGAAAATATTCACAAATGATAGTTTAATGGCCTTGAAGTTCTCAAAGCAATAAGTATAAATAAACTAGTATACCATTCGAAAGCATAAAACTCGCTAGAAAGGTAGTTCACTAACATTAATCAATGTCTCAACAGCAAACATAAAACAAAATGCAATTATGAACAAAAAAAAAATTCTTTCTTTTTACCATTTATTATTTTCAAATAGAATATAATAGCAAAATAAACTTTGATAATAGAGACCATCGAATTTGACATCTTATCCAATTAAAATAAATGTTAATTCATTTTTTTCTCCCAATTCCACGTGAATCAATTTGCACTGATATAAATATAATTTACCACCTCAGATAATGCCAAAAATGTGAATTTTATGCAAAAAATTTTATTCTAAGAACCTAAGTAGTTCAAGAATAATCAATATTATATATAAAATTTTCCTCTTCTCCAATTTGGTATGAAACTCAAATTCACAATAAGTCACAAGATTCACTTGAGAAATGACCACAATAATTTCTATCATTCGCTTAATTACATATAATTTTACTTTGCGGGATAATCATTTCTCCAAATCTTTTTCTATATTAAGGGATATGATTACTTAATTAATCACACACAATTAAAATAAGAACATAATAATATATCACATGTATTATTAGATTGAACTCTCCTCCATACACATCAAAATCCAACTTGTTGCATCTCGTTTCAATTTTTATTTTTATTTTATTTTCCCCAAATTTTCAAGTAGTATTTTTCGTAAAATTAAAGTATAAAATATCCTTAAGATTATTGTAATTGTTTTACCGAAAAATACCTTCATCACTATCACTTACCGAATTCACCAAAGCTTGTACTTCACCACGAACTCTTGTAGGAAATTCTTATAGCTTGAGACGTGTCGAAAGACATTGTCCTTAAGGATATTTCACTATTTATTGGTCTATATCCTGTGACTCAACAAGCTCTTCTAGTATAAAACTAGGAGCCAAAACTAACAAAGATTCTTTAAACAAAACCCAGCACAATAGAATATGAAAACAGAAAGGAAGAAGAAATTTCTCTTACTATAATAGGATATAAAAAGATTCTTTTTTAGTTATATAAAATAATATTTTTCCAATACAAATCATTAGTAGGATTATACGGTCAGTCAAAGATATGAGTGTAACCAATTTACTACATTAGAGTAACACAAATCAATACATAGAACTACAATCACATTTGAAGCCCTACGACTTCATTGTTGTCTTGGCTTCAAGACACCTTTCACCAATCCCATGCACTTAACAACACTCATTATCAGATGGTCCTAGAGTGCACCTAGTCCATATATTTCTTCCGAGGTTGACCTAGCCTAAAATTCTTGAGACACTATGCGTAAACTTTCAACCCAAATTCTTTAACAATTAACCTATTCATAATGATCGAGATGGATCATTTCAGTGTTATTTAACTTAACTAATTCGGGACAGCCAAGTAGGTTGGGTTATACGATAAATGGTAGTGTTCATCGCCACTCAGAGTTTCCAACTTTAATTTTTCTTTCTTTTCTTTTTACATTTTACGACACCAATGACCATCGCCGAATCACATTGACGATACGCCGACTACTCCCTGATATTTCCAAACTGAGATGAACTTGAGGGTTAAGAACTGTAATCTTCCGCGATGTACCGAGTCAACTTAGTTGACACTCACTGTCGACTTTGCATATTTCCTTATGTTTTTTGGTGCTTTTGATCTCTTTTGTATCCAGGTTTACGGTCTCATAATTGAAATACAAATATATTTGATCAGAATAAGTTGTAAATAGACATTGAGAACATTACTTTTGGTATACTAAAAGACGAAAATGAGCCAAGAATTCTCTACTCTTCAGATATCTTCAATATATTTTTAAATACTTTTCATTTTTGACGACACCTAAATTTTTGCTATACGTTATACTTATCACTCCATTCCAATGTATCCCTTAAATTAACTTTTCGCTATACATTTTACTTATCACTCCATTCCAATGTATCCCTTAAATTCACAAAATTTTCATGTCTGTGTCATTTGTGTAATGCTAAGAGTATAAATGAGTGACTTTTGAAACAAGGTATATATTAGCTATAAATCGTAAACTTGAGGGTTATATCCGATCCTTTTCCCTTTAATTTTTAGTGTGAAAATATGATAAATAAAAATGAAGAAACGTGAATGGAAAAAGAACAAAATAATTCAAGATTTTGCTTTTGAGGCTACATTGTAAGATATTTTGTTTGGAAAAAAAAAGGTGAGGGATGGGGTCTATGATAAATTTTATAAGAAAATGAATGTAGAAATAAATTTGATCATCATCATATCATATATTTCTATAAAAGAGAAACCTAAGCCCGCCACCACAACCAATAATTTTCTTTATATAAAAGAGAACCCTAGGTTTGCCTACGTGGCGCCACTACAAGCAATAATTTTCTTTTAAATTTATTTATATTCAAAACTAGACTTCATCTTTCATGAAAAGACGTGAATTTTATGGAAGGTTACAACTTTAATAAAGAGTTGCGACTTGTATCAAAAGATGTGAACTTTATGAAAGGATGTAACTTTAATGAAAATTTGTGACTTTATGAAAAGTTTGTGACTTTTATTAAAGGTTGCTAACTTATCGAGGGATTGAAACTTTTTCAAATAGTTGTAACCTTTCTGATAAGGCACAATAAACATTTGTTCACACTATACTTTGTTGTCAATAAATAGAAAAATTTGCACCCATTTTAAAACAACAAAAATTTCTGATCTTTTTCTTCTACTTCCGCGAAATTAATTTTGTACTTTGCTCCATTTGAATGACTTACTAACACCACTAGTTGGTGAGTAAAATTATTTCATCCTGAGAGGACATAATTCTTTAAACCTCTTGTATTGGAGGGGAATAGTTTTCTTAAGGTGACATTGTGTATTTAGTGGACACGATTTTTTTCTTTATATTTCATTATATTTATACATATCCTGGTATGTTTTTTAAACTCTTTAGTTTATGTTTATAATATTAATTGTTGTTTTAGAGTACCTATTTTAAACTTTTTTTTATGTTTATGCAAAGTTATTTTCTCCGGTTATATTAAAAATATACATATATAATACATATATTTATTGTACAAAAAATAAGTATTACAAAATTACTAAATATAAATTTACATATTATCTTTTCGTCATAAATATGAAATTTCTACCTTATCAATAGAAGAAATTCATTATGCATGTTCAAAAGTTATACTTGTTATTATGTGTAAGCACAATTTCTTTTTTGAATATATTAACAAAATTTTGAATTCTCTTTGGGCATATATGACAATTGTATAATCCGTAAAACTTAAATATTTCTTATCATTACGAAACGCCTTTGTATATATATTCATATTTTCTTCTTTATTTTCCTTTGAATGTTAATTAAGGAACCAATTATTTATTATATCGTGAATAATTCATTCATTAGAGGTTCTTGACTTATGTGATAATGCCAAAGAATCAAATTCATGTTAGAATATTGCTAAAAAAATTTTAAGAATCAATTTTTCTATTATTTTTAATGTATGGATATTAGTAAGAATTATTTTCATGTTCAATACCGTCACGACCCAAAAATCACGAGTCGTGATGGCACCTATGTTCCAAACCTATAGGTAAGTCAACCCAACAAGTATCACCAATTCAACTTAAACATGAGAAAGATAAGTATCAAACTAATATCTAACATACAAAGTATTCAAATAAATGCGGAATACAAATAAAACTACCCCAAGATTTAGTGTCATAAGTACAAGAGCTTCTACAATATGATACAATTCCAAACTAATATAAAAATCTAAACCTAAGAATTATCCTATCAGCATAACAAAATAACCTAATAAATAGAGGTAGAATGAAGGTGTGGGCTGCAGAATATCCCAAACAGCACACCACAACTCCAAGATAATTCAAACTCATATCCAATCTCGAAGAACGTTCCCAAATTGAAAGTCAATCACTCAATCTGCACCACAAAAAGTGCAGCAAGTGTAGTATGAGTACGAAACCACATGTACCCAATATGTCTCATTGACCGACAACGAAGAAGTAGTGACGGGAGTTATATTAGAAAATAAATTCTTAGATTGTACAAGTATATATATATATATTACACTTACTATTTATGTTTCATCAATAAAGGAAATCAACATTTAATATTTTCCAAACACCAAACGAAACATATAGTCATCAAGAATGAATGATGGGATGAAATGCAATTCAATATGATGTCATGTAATGATATGTCTCAGAGTACCCAGTACTCACTCGACCGTATATACATGATACTCCTCGGAAATACATCGAGATTTCATGACCCATGGGGGACTCGCGAGGTCCATATACCGACACAGACGATCTCCACGTGTCTGTGCGGACGATCTCAACGCACTATCATAATATCAAACAATTTTCGCATGGACGGTCTCCACGTGCCCAAATTACAATCTTAACATCTCACCATCCCCAGCACGGACGATCTCCACGTGCCCAACTTATACTCAGTCTCATCTCTATGCATGTACACAATATTGTTTCAATAGAGGGGATGATGATGCATCTCAATCAATCAATGTGAAAATAATACATAACCACCTCAATTATCTAAACTATACGGGTGAAATAAATAAAACACAACCACACAAGGAATTCAAGTCAATAATATATCAGCTAATGCCCATATGCTTTGGCATTCTCAAATTTCAGTCCACATTCTATAATAGTACTTTTCCTTTTTACAACACCGGTACTCGTTCCAATACCCGTCACACCATTGATACGAGACCACCATCTTTCCCCCTTACCCCTTGTCCATTTTCTTTTTTTTAATCTTTAATTAGGAAAACATCCTTCAACAAGTCTAAAAAGTCTTAACATACCTTAGATGTCGAGCTTGTGCCACGAATCTTTTAAGATTTTTCCTTTCCTTTTCGCAATGTTTCGAAACATTCCCAATCTACCAATTTTGCAATATTCGTAAGTAAGCAATTTTTGTAGACATTTAAATTATTATATGTCTATCATAGATGCTAACACTCACTTATTTTTTTCAACAAACTCCAAATCTTGATATATATTGGCAATGCCAAATTTTTCATACTTGCTAAATTTCAAGCCAAGAACTTAACTCTAACCTTTTCAAATGGACTAAAATTCAATGTTAGATCATATAAAATAACACCTAATAATTAATTATCAATTAAAAAATCTATTATCATTGTATACATTATTATTTTTTTTTTTGCAGAAACCCATTTGTAAACAAGTACCAATTTTCTAGAATATTTATAAAATTCCAATCTTTGGCAATCATTGATAATGATTGGCTCTTATTCCTACCATTCTGAAACTAACAATATATATAATAAATTCTTTTGACAAAATCACAGAAAACATTAACCTGCAGCCATTCAACTATTCGACTTCGATCGATTTATATATATATATATATATATATATATATATATATATATATATATATATATATATATATATATATAAATATATTTGAATACTAACCCAATAGCTAACAATGTAATATAATTTAGTAATCATCACCAACTTACCCATTATTTCTTATCACCCATTATCAATATAGCATAAAATAATAACATGACCCCAAGCACTCCGACAATATATTACTATATAAAGAATTGAAAAGAACGAATATCTCATATCTTTACCTGAACAATGGCTATGATTTTTCTCCCTCTCGCTGGTCGCCTGTGGTAAGTTTTCGCATCCATTTTTTTCTAAACAAGAGTTTATTAACCGTGAAACCCCACTAACCTATTATCTATATTACTTATTTAATAAAAGTTTCATCAATTGGGCACTCATAGTTATCTAATAGTTTAAAAATACCCCTTTAAATTTTTCAATTGAGTCAAACTAGTCCTAGTTTTCAAAACGACCTAGCGGGTCGTTACATCATCTACACCAAAAACAAACGTTCGTCCTCGAACAGTAAAATATTAGGATATCAATAGACGCTCAAAAAGTTAGAGATATCTGGTCTATATGTTTGAATTGTGCTCCTTAGTAGCCTGATCATCCAAATGATACTTCTTCTATATCAAAAACATTACTATTACAGTCAACAATAAAAAAAAAACAATATAACTCAAGTTCAACTTTCCTTTCTTTTTGAATCTCATCACACCTTTTATGAGTGAAACCTTTAACAAAACATGTTCTCCAATGATGAGCTATAAATCACGAACCTTTTTAATTTGTATAACTCTCACCTATTTTTAAGCGATGAGAAACCTATCTTGAAGGACTTGACCTTATATAAGAATTTTCTCAATCGATCAGTGTCCCACAACCCAATCAGCTCAATACATCATATTTATCTTTTGGATATCAATATGTCCTACCATGCAATATCTCGAATGACGCTATCTCACTATTCAAATGATAATTGTTGTTCTATGTATACTCTACAAAAAATAAGAACTTGACCCAATCACTACTAAAGTTTCTCACACACGCCTGAAACATGTCCTCTAAGACCTAAATAGTTTATCAACAGACCATTGAAGGTGAAAGCTTGTAATAAAATCCAACCTAGTACCAACTCCATATGCATAGACATCCAGACATGAGATATCAATTATGTATCTCAAATAAATTTAAAATGGGCATCTCATACAGGTAACTATCTCCTGAATGTAAATCTAGACTAACTTATTCAAACTACAAGTAATCTGAACTAATATAAAATATATACACTTGGTAAATAGGTCCATTATAACCCATATAACGTCAAACTTGCACAAGATACGTGGCAACCCTGCCAAAAATTTCATAACAATATATTTCCACTCCAACTCTAGTATAAAAGCATCATTTAATTCGTACTTTCATGCTTTTGGTGCTCATAATTTTCTTGATAACAATTCAAACACGAGATACAAATTCAATCCCTTCATACGAAACTATCGATAATATTGCTTCAAAATAAAATATACTCCAATTGCCTCTAGATAAAATTAAAAAAAATTGAACAATCGAACTCTTTCATGATTAATCTAGCCAGCTCACATATTGGAAGAACATAATTAAGCCTATAATACTTAAAACTCATTCACCACCAAGAATTTCTTCCTTGACTTCTCCTTATAACACCTTATCGTAAGTCGTACACAAATTTCCATCACCAAACTATCGAACATGAATCAGCATCTCACCTCATGTAACAAAGGTAGAGTACCCATACTAACTGTATTTCGCCCTAAGTAATCTACTAGCACATTTGTTTTGTCCATACGATAAAGATTAATCATTCCATAATCCTTGAGAAACTTCCATATCCATTGTATTAAATTTAGATTTCTCTTATTAAAACTTATACTAAACACCTCGCAATACACACTATAAATAAATTCCTCTACAATTTTAATGCAAGCACCACCACCACCAAGTTTAAGCTATAACTAAGGCAGTTCTTGTCTTGAACTTTCAACTATCTCGAAGCATAAGCTATTACTTACCTTTATTCATTAATACCCAACCAAAAGATAAATATAAAGAAAGACCATCCAAACACAGTTGTTGTTTGGGCCTAAAAATAGTATCATACTAACCTCTGAATTCGATCTCCACCGTTCAAATCAACCATTAACATGTCACGAACACTCAATCCAAATTTCAGCTCGATCCAACGGTTAATTAATCAGGAAATACAATCTGCAGTTTTTTGGTCGAAGGGAAAAATGCAGCAAAACAAACCTTTTTCTTCTCTCTTCTCTCGTCTCTCTTCTCTTGTTAAAAGCTCTCTAAAAAAATCTATTATGTCCTAAAGTCTTTCAAAAGAAATACTACTGAGTAGTTGAGTTATTCCCTCAAGACCATCCTCTATTTATAGAGTTGTGTTTTTTCTTTTTGTTTTTTCCTACAATTCAAAACCAACTGGAAATAGGATTACAATTCAAATCCTTTTCCTAATAGAATTGAAAACATAATAAAGAGAATAAATCCAATTCATTTTCAAGTAGAATTAGACGATGAGCCCCTTGGTTGAAACATGGGCAATAGCCCAACATTGAGCTTTAGAAAACTCACCTCACACACATCAAACCATTGAAAAGCCGATTATTTCTAGGTTAATCTAGTTAATGCATGTGTAATGAATGCGAGCACCATTGATACTAACCAACTAGGCGTAAGAAAATCCAAATATCGTAGCTAAAATAGGCCAGTCCCAATTTCAAACTGCCTCAATTCTCTTGGGATCCCTGTTAATACATTTCTTGGTCACTTACATTTCAACCATGCCACCAAACTAATCGAAATCCACACTTAAAAAAAACATGAATAAAGCTTAATTTTCTTCATAGTCTAGAGAATCCTCCTCAATTAATGCTAGTGATCCTTCCTACTATGGGAGTATACCAATATATTCTAGATGAAAATAATAATAAAGGAATCTAAATATGATAGAAACACCCAATAAAAATGTACTTGATCCAACAAAATTCCTTACTCAACAAGTCTTGTTATCGTTCTTTCAAATATATCAAAGTATTACAATAAGAAATAATAGAAATAGGCCAAGTGTTTAACTATAAGTTAATACTAATATTTTTATATCAATCTCACATGGAATGCCCTTAAAAAAATTCTTGCACCATTTAAATGATTTCTAAAAGAGACATAGCATCACTAGTATCACAACTTAAGACGAATAGGTGAAGCAACCCTTATTCCTCACAGTGAAACTTTAGAGACAATGATGCCTTTCTTAAATGGGTGATGATACTATCCTGCCACTTAAATTTTTTAAATATTAGAAATATTTGAAGTTAGTGTCTTACACTTATAGTCATAAATTTCATGACAATGAGAAATTCAATCCATAACCAAATGATGTTTAAATCCTCCTCATATAAAATAACTATGATTTTCCACGTGTCATATACTATTAAGTCAATATAAGATTGATGTAATCGATCTACCACTAAGAACCATCTACAGGTGTGGGAATATGTATAGGCATAAGAGAAAAGGTCACAAAGCATATCCAGATTCAAAATAAGGTACATACTTACGTAAAATAAAGTAGATCCACTTTCGAAATAAAATTATAGTCAACCGAGAGCATATCGAACTATACTTTGGACAACCCAGGTTACTCAAATACAGTTATGTATTTGCGGAGGTAATATAACCAATCATCACTATATTGTTCTATGATCTGTGTATTGATTCATAACTATTTTGTACTCATCTCTACAAATGTTCTCATATAGCTTCATACAAGTATCCTTTCCAACATCCTTTGACAAAAGAATTTTTTTTTTCTTCCCTCTCAATTTCAACAATATTACTGATCCTTAATACAATATATAAAAAGCTCCCCGCAATATGAATTTATCACTATTTATTATTAATTATTCATTAAAATATTCTTGCTAGTCGATATTAGTATAGACTTTTATAATCTCTTGATGTATTTAACTTAACTCACCTTGTTGATTCTATCAAATGACATATCAATATGGTCATCGTGCCATTCAACTTGAACTATTCAATTTATCTTCAATATACCTCCACTCTAAAGGATAAAAAGGGAAATATGTCATACAAATCTTATAACAAATATTAGTCTCTCAACATCATGATAAGTGATCACATTTTATATCTCTACTCAACTTTTTCCCATAGCCTTACGGATAAACTCTTATTTGATCAATTGAATGTTCCTAATCTTATCATTATCTTCAAGGCATCAACATATACCATTTCATTACTTAATTATTCACATATCATAAACACATGTTATAAAATTGTCCCTAGTAAATTCAAATGAAGTTCAAGTATCCTTGTCTAAATCACACCTTGAGAAAGTTGTTCTTACTATTTCAAACCTCATCAATTTCATTATTAAAATTCGAAATTCTCAATACTAAGTTATTTTTATAACCACACAACTTACGTACTAAACTGCATAATATCATCCCCTACCACAAATGTCAAATTTGAAAATGTCTCCTCACCGTTGGAGAGAGAATGAAACAAGAATTTTGACCTTAAACCAAACCACACACGCACGATAAGGAATGAAAGAAGAAAGTTTCCTAAATTCCTGTAGTCTCTCAAAGATAAGTAACGGACGTCTCCGCACCTATCCGTAAGACTCTACAGACTCAGCTCTTGTACTCGTGAGACTGATGAACCTAGGGCTCTGATACCAATTTGTCATGACCCAAAAATCACGAGTCGTGATGGCACCTATGTTCCCAACCGATAGGTAAGTCAACCCAACAAGTATCACCAATTCAACTTAAACATGAGAAAGATAAGTATCAAACTAATATCTAACATACTAAGTATTCAAATAAATGCGGAATATAAATAAAACTACCCCAAGATTTAGTGTCATAAGTACAAGAGATTCTACAATATGATACAATTCCAAACTAATATAAAAATCTAAACCTAAGAATTATCCTATCAGCATAACAAAATAACCTAATAAATAGAGGTAGACTAAAGGTGTGGGCCGCAGAATATCCCAAACAGCACACCACAACTCCAAGATAATTCAAACTCATATCCAATCTCGAAGAACGTTCCCAAATTGAAAGTCAATCACTCAATCTGCACCACAAAAAGTGCAGCGAGTGTAGTATGAGTACGAAACCACGTGTACCTAATATGTCTCATTGACCGACAACGAAGAAGTAGTGACGGGAGTTATATTAGAAAATAAATTCTTAGATTGTACAAGTATATATATAAATTACACTTACTATTTAAGTTTCATCAATAAATGAAATCAACATTTAATATTTTCCAAACACCAAACGAAACATATAGTCATCAAGAATGAATGATGGGATGAAATGCAATGCAATATGATGCCATGTAATGATATGTCTCAGAATACCCTGTACTCACTCGACTGTATATACATGATACTCCTCGGAAATACATCGAGATTTCATGACCCATGGGGGACTCGCGAGGTCCATATACCGACACGGACGATCTCCACGTATCTGTGCGGACGATCTCAACGCACTATCATAATATCAAACAATTTTCGCACGGACGGTCTCCACATGCCCAAATTACAATCTTAACATCTCACCATCCCCAGCACGGACGATCTCCACGTGCCAAACTTATACTCAGTCTCATCTCTATGCATGTGCACAATATTGTTTTAATAGAGGGGATGATGATGCATCTCAATCAATCAATGTGAATAAATACATAACCACCTCAATTATCTCAACTATACGGGTGAAATAAATAAAACACAATCACACAAGGAATTCAAGTCAATAAAATATCAGCTAATGCCCATATGCTTTGGCATTCTCAAATTTCAGTCCACATTCTATAATAGTACTTTTCCTTTTTATAACACCGGTACTCGTTCCAATGCCCGTCACACCATTGATACGAGACCACCATCTTTCCCCCTTACCCCTTGTCTATTTTCATTTTTTAATCTTTAATTAGGAAAACGTCCTTCAACAAGTCTAAAAAGTCTTGACATATCTTAGATGCCGAGCTTGTGCCACGAATCTTTTAAGATTTTTCCTTTCCTTTTCACAAGGTTTCGAAACATTCCCAATCTACAAATTTTGCAATATTCGTAAGTAAGCAATTTTTGGAGACATTCAAATTATTATATGTCTATCATAGACGCTAACACTCACTCATTTTTTTCAACAAACTCCAAATCTTGAATATATATATATATATATTTATATTTGAATACTAACCCAATTGCTAACAATGTAATATAATTTAGTAATCATCACCAACTTACCCATTATTTCTTCTCACCCATTATCAATATAGCATAAAATAATAACATGATCCCAAGCACTCCGACAATATATTACTATATAAAGAATTGAAAAGAACGAATATCTCATATCTTTACCTGAACAATGGCTATGATTTTTCTCCCTCTCGCTGGTCGCCTGTGGTAAGGTTTCGCATCCATATTTTTTTCTAAACAAGAGTTTATTAACCGTGAAACCCCACTAACCTATTATCTATATTACTTATTTAATAAAAGTTGCATCAATTGGGTACTCATAGTTATCTAATAGTTTAAAAATACCCTTAAAATTTTTCAATGGAGTCAAACTAGTCCTAGTTTTCAAAACGACCTAGCGGGTCGTTACAAATACAATTATTATTTATGACCGCGCGAAGCGTTAAAAAATTACCTAGTTAAGATAGTAAAATTTAAATATTCATTTAATTATAGAATGTTGGAAAAAAAACTCATAGTTGAGAAAGATCAAGTGTAACTCTTATCTTTGGGAAATAACTCTTAACTTTGCGAACAAATCAAATATACCTATATAGATTCTACTTTTCAATAATATATCAAAAAAAATAAAATAAATTTAAGAATTTTTTTTACTCCCATTAAACAAATATGATATATTTGAGCTATTTATATAATAATAAGAGTGTATACGAGTTACTTTTGTAACAAAGAATATATAAACTCTAAATTTTGAATTTGAGAGGTATATACCATGACATTTTTCCTTAATTCTTCAGGGGTCTAGTCTTGTCTATCCTCTTTTAATTGAGTTTGTGAGATATTAGATTCAATATTTAAAAAATGGTTTAAAAATTTGTGATTTTACTATTAGAAAATTAATTATGTGATTTGAAGGAAAAAATTGTTCTCAAATGTCCATTTAAGGAATTAACTTGCAATTTAAATATAAAATTTATAAATTACTTACCATATCTACTTATATCAAACCAAATCATTTAAGAGAGAAACCAAAACACATTCAAATTCCTATTTTATCTTCACTCTCACGCTTTTGGTCTGTTTGAAAGAATTGATGTAATTATTAGAATAGTAAATATCAACATAATTATTATACAATCTTGTAATGACATTGACTTGCTTATTTGCCACAGTGGAATTAAACTATAATTACACATGAGTTGTTTTGATGTACAAATGCAACCATAATGTTATATTAAATTTTAAAATTAAAAATTAATTATTTAAAATTTAGATTAGAAAAATAAGAAACTTAATAAATGATTTATACATATACATATACATATACATATACATATATATATATATATATATATATATATATATATATATCTATATATATATATATATATATATATATATATATATATATATATATAAAGAGAGAGAGAGAGAGAGAGAGAGAAATGCATGTTAGACAAAAAGATTAATATTATGTCATACAATGTGACAAAAAGATAATGTATCAAGTCTATTAAAAAAAGAACATGCAATGTGACGATTCAAATGAATACTACTAAAACAAATGAAACTAAAAATATAACACAAGTTCTAGACTCAACAAAAATATAATATATATTTCTATGTTAAATTTCAAAATGAAATTTATGCATATGATTGAAAAGAATAGGAAAACATAAGTCTACAATCTTACTCTGAATTCTAATATAATTTTTAAAATACTAGCAAAATTATGTTGATGAAATAAATAAATATGTTTGAAAAATAGAGAATGCAAAATAATTGCATAGAATCACATGAAGTAAAGGTTGAGAGTGATAAAGGAATAAAATATAAATAATATACAATAAAAAAGAAACTTTTTGAAAATTCCAGAATAATGAACAATAGAAAAGGAATATATAATAATAGAAAATAAATTAAAATGGAAAAATAAAAATAAAAAGAAGAATTAACAATTAATTATATTATAATAATACCATGTAATTATCAAAAATTTACATCTCCTTCCTAGGAATCGGAAAGTGAACTTACCTCCTGACCAAGTGATAGGTCAGATAATGTAATTACACCAAATTGAATTATCATGGTGTCTTTCCAAACAAACCCTTAATATTCTTTATAGTCCCCCCCCCCCCCTCCTCCTTTTTTTTATATCAGATTCTATGTATCTTTCACATGTACAATCAACTACTATATAAATAGACCACTTATATTTGATTTTCTCTATAGCTATTCATCAATCAAAAGGTGTGTCAAAAAAATTCTCTTTTATTTTTTTTCTTTTTGTTCTATTTTAGTTGTTTCTTATATAAATAAATTGTTTACATAATAAATCAAATAGATTAACACTTAGTTTTTTTGTTTCTTTTGCTATTTTGTTGTATCAAACATAAAATTATTAAAAAAAATGTAAGATTCGGGGGAAGAACCGGCTGGAGAATCATCAAATTCGCAAAAAAGATCGAAAAGGCATGGACAATACCACAAACATTATATGGAACAAATTCAAAGACTTGATGCGTAAGATCAACTTTTTTAAAAAAAAAATTAATTCGATCCTTCGGATATATCTGTTCAATTTTTTTTTTTGTTCAAAGAGATGATGTTAATTTCTTAAACTGCATCAGTGGTAAAATTTAATTATCAGTGGTAAAATTAAATTTCATTAGTGATAGAATATTTGATTTTCTTTTTGTATGTATTTTTTGTGCATCAATTGATATTTATTTATTTTAATTGATTTTTCTTTTGGTTTTATACTTGTTCCCCACATGTCCACTATATTTAATAGAAGATTTGTACTTTTGATTACACATTTCCTGTTTTCTTTTGTTGAGTTGCTAAAATGGTTTTGATATAATTTATCATGATGATTAATCTGTTATATATACATCATTATAAATGAACTTGTTTATTCTTTATGACTTTAGCATAAGAAGATGAGTTCGTTAAAGTTCAATGTCTTTCAAATTTTTGCACCAAAATCACAAACAATCTATTTCCCATTATGTTTGATACCCCTTTTGAGGTATGACTAATTTAACTTTGTGTCGAGAAATTTCATTTT
This sequence comes from Solanum lycopersicum, assembly GCF_036512215.1. Lineage (NCBI taxonomy): Eukaryota > Viridiplantae > Streptophyta > Magnoliopsida > Solanales > Solanaceae > Solanum > Solanum lycopersicum. Next base: position 46,376,794 of record NC_090808.1, on the reverse strand, counting down.
AGGGCCCAACTAATCTTAGATCACATATTAAATCTATCTTTTGAGACTGACTAATCAAGATTTGCATTGAAAAATCACACTTTAGGATCAGCGTAGTTCAGATTTTCATCACAAAGTCTCACTTTAGGGCTGGGTGGGTGGGGCTAAACCCCTCCCAATCAATGGAAACAACTCTTGTCCCATGACTCAACAAGAGGCTTCTAGCTAAGGATAAAAGAGTACTTACTACTTCTCAATCTTTAGTGAGTACATGGTAGTTGATCTAGGGCCCAACAAATTCAAATTCAAGTGAGGAATCAAGTCCCATTTTAGGGTTAAACGTTCCTTACCAAAGTTTTAGTACCAACGCTCAAACTTAAGACCTGATTAATGATGGAGAAATACTTGTCAATCCACCATGTATTTATATCATTTTTTTTGTTATTTTTTTTGGTTTTTTTTAAATGATCAATAATATTTTCTCTTCATAAATTTTTGAATGAAGATTCTTCAAGAAATGCCCACATCCAGATGAGGATCAACAAAAACAATTGGCTAGTGAAGCAGGGCTTGACCATAAACAGGTCATGTTTTGGTTCCAAAACAGAAGGGATCAAGCAAAGGTAATTTTGATTATTTAATTCTTTTATATATTGTCAATTGTACTTAATTGATTGAATGTTATTGTTTTTGTTGTTTTTTACACACAACAACAAATTAATATATTTTTTTCATTAAAATTTTCAAAATCTAGAAAAAGTAATGATAAAAGTTGAATCAATTTAATGAAAGCAGTGATCTATTGGTAATTTTTTTTCTATATTTTGAAAAGTTGTTAGAATGTGTGAATACATAAGATAATTTATTCCTCTTTATAATGAAGTTATTTACTTCCACTATCACCAACCCCCCGGGCCGCGTACAATAAATTTCATTCTTGATTATTTCACTTTTGAATTTCTATATAGTTTTCCTAAATCACTAATTTGATTTTTTATGTTGAATTGATCAATAGATTTGAAAGTATGTTCTCTCATTAATATATGAACTTTATTAAAGAAATTTCTTTTCATCTAAATTATTTTCATTATCTAACCTCTAAGTCAATTAAGTTGTTGCTTAATAAAATCAATAATACAATCATTTTAAATAATTCAAAGTGCATGAACTCCCTAGCAAGTTCAATAAACAGCAAGGAATTACAAAATCGACAAAAAAATTGAATCCCTTCTAGGTTTTGAGAATTTAAAGTCAGAAAAATTTGGTTTTGCCACTCAAAACAAATGATTTCCTTTTCAGGATTATTTGTTGAATGAAGGAAATATTGAAATATTAAATGGACCAATTGAATGAAGTCCAGGCTAGTAAAAATAATTTGTATAGATAAATAAGCGATGAATAAATTATTTGGGTTGGGTTGGGCTTAAAGTAGACCGCAACCCAATTTTTCAACTTCAATCAAAAAATTAATTTTCTAGTTAATTGTTTGATTACCAAACCATGTTATTTCCTTAACATGACTATATTTATCACATCTAGAATAAGAGTATGGTCTTTGATAGGAAATTTCGTAGAGCTAGTGAAGATTCTCAAAAAGAGAATGATAACTTGTATCCAGGAAACCAAATAAGAAGGATAAAAGGCGTGTGATATGGATAAGTATAAGTTGTGCTACTCGCAAGGTGTAACGATTAGGAATAAAGTAGGCATCTTAGCGGATTGTGAGCTTAGGGAGGAAGTGATTGAGGTAAGGAGAATCAATGATAGGATGATGATGATTAAGTTAGTAATTGGAGAGTCCAGTTTGAACATTATTGGTGCTTACGCTCTGCAAATTGTCTTGGACAAGGAGGACTAGAAGACTTTTTGGGAGGATTTGAACGAGGTGGGTGGAGGTGTTTCAAATACAACGAACTTATTCATAGAAGGAGATTTCAATGGTCACATCGAGTCTACTCCAATGGGGTGTAGTGATTAGTATGGAGGTTTCAGTTTCAGGGACAAGAATGCGGAGGAATCTCACTTATGGATTTTTCAATAGCTTTTGGGTTGGTGTTGGTCAATTCAAGTTTTTTGAAGGAGGGGGAGAACTTGGTCACCTTTCATAGCACGGTAGATAAAACTCATATAGACTATTTGCTTCTTAGGAAGGAACATAAAGTTCTTCATAAAGAATGTTGGTTATCCCGAGTGACAATTTAATGACCTAATACGAACTCCATCAGGGGGATTTCTGATTGTAAGGGAGAGGAAGAAGAGGATACTAGGTAACAAACCGAGGAGAAAATGGTGAAGCTTGAATATGATCAGTACAATGGATATCATATAGAAGTTTTTAGTTGTGGGAGCTATGGGTAGTTGTAGTTATTCAGATAATATGTGGTTAAGAAGTTCTAGTTAAATTTAGGCAAGTTGAGCAAACTAAATTTTCTTGGATTAATTTTTTCACGTAAGTAAAAATTCATTAAAATATATTTCTTATACGAGGAAGAATGTGTATGTGGTTAAAAATAGAATGGAATTTTGAACTTTTAAGAAAAGATGAATGGAAAAGATTATTTTTCAAGCATTATAAAAATGCTAAGTAGCATTTTTTGTCCTTCAATTATTATAATATTCTAATTCTAATACAAGTAATATCTTGCTCAATACATAAATCTTCAATTTATTGGAATGTGAACTATTGATCCTTTATTTGTGAAGAATAAAAATTTAACATAATAATTATTTGTACAATTATTTAGTTACCTATATGTTATATTAAGTTCGTATTGTTATTCGATATGCGATTAATTCTTCATATATATATTTAATCAAACTAAAATTGAGACATCCATTAACAATGCTCTTTGAAAATAAAAAGAAAAATTTCTTTGTGAATATAAGGCAATGAAAGAGGCAATGAAGAATATTATGTGTCCAAAATGTGACGGACTTCCTATTGGAAAAGAAGAAAGAGAATGTAATTTAGAAAATATGAAAGCAAAAAATCAATGGTTGACAGAACAGGTAATTCAACCTTCTATTTATCCGATTTATTTTATTTTTTATGTTAATTTTTCTATTTATCCTTAAAAGAATTACTTATATATAACAAAAATGAGGCAAATTCATGGTTTGAACTTGATGGATTAATCCAGAATTTAAGGTATTAGAACATAACATATAATAAAAAATGAAGGAGTAAGATCAAATAATATTATCTCTGGATCGATAATTTTATAAGTACAACAATTAATCTTTGCAATCCTACTACCAAGGGTTGTGATAGTATGGATAAGATTCATCTATCCATAACAAAGGGCCTTAGGGATAGATGAGCTCAAACCTTGTTAGGGTCGTGATAGTATGTTAAACAAAGTGATTCTCATTTTAATGAGATTTACACTAGTGTTAAATGTGTTAAATTATATCTTGGATTTCTTTCCACCCCGTGCATATGAGTTGCACTCCCTTGACAAGAGAGATAATCTTGAACTCACAATCAATTAATTTATTGAAAGAATTGAAATTATATAAACTAATAGAAAATTATACACTTCTCAAATATGTTTACTTAGATACGTACCTATTATTTAAGTAAATTAACTTAAAATTTTATTTTTTCAGGATGAAAAAGTATCAAATCTCATCTCACGTGTTTTTGGAAGACCTTGTGTGATGGATTCAATTTTGTCACCACAAATATCGACTCTTTGATCATCTTCAAATTCATCTGATGGAAGTTTGTTGAACCAAGATATATGTGGATCTCCCATTAGAAATCCTCCTCTATGTCAAGAAAACAATCATAATAGTAATAATGTTCATGCACATTCAATGATCTCTCTATCACCAACAGAACATGATGAATGTAATCATGATAGCAGGCAACAAACAATTATATTTGAGTCTGTTGTTGCTTCTATGAATGAAATGGTTGAACTTTGGAAGATGAATGATCCATTTTGGGTAGATTCATCAAGTTATAGGCGGTGTTTTATTCATCGTGAGATTTATGGAAGAAAATTTTCAAATCAAGTTCTACCTCCCCAAACATCAACGGGTCGAATTGAATCATCAAAGGATTGTGGAATTGTGTCAATGACTGCAGTTGAGTTGATCCATAATTTTCTTGATCCAGTAAGTTTCATGAACATTTTCATGTTATATATATATATATATATATATATATATATATATATGCTTAAAATACTGGGCGCGCTAGTTGATTTTTGAAAAGTAGCCATTATATGAGAATTCGTTGGATACTTACCACTTCTCATGTGGAAACATACCATGCCAATATCATGGATTTCGAACTTGAGCAAGTGAGAGATCTAAGATACTGTCATGATATTTTGAATTCTAACTCAATGTCATGAATTCAAAAAATTTTATATTTCTCAATAGGTTGATACCGTTTCACTTTTTAACTTTCTCCCATACAATATTGATTAAGATGAGTTTATATGGAGTTATGGACATTGACAATCAGTACTTATTTTTAGACATAGTTGTCATACTTATTTGTTAAGAATTAATCATATGCTTAAAAATAATTATTTTTTATATGTAGGTCAAATGGATGAACTTGTTTCCTACTATAGTCACAAAAGCTAAGACTATTGAAGTTCTTGATTCTGGTACATGGGGAGGCTCTATGCAATTGGTAAAATGTTAATCCATCTTTTAGTTTTTTCCCCTAGAAGTTAAATCAATATTAAAATTGACTCATAAAATGGTCATTTTTTTGTTTCTTGAATTCAGAGGTATGAAAAGTTTCATATTTTATCTCCTCTAGTTGAAGCTAGGGAATTTTTCTTCATACGTGGTTGTAAGCAACTTGATTCAACAACATGGATCATGGTGGATATTTCATATGATAATTTCAATGACATTCACAGTGGTGTACCTTCTTATTCTTGGAAGTTTCCATCTGGTTGTGCAATTCAAGATATGGGCAATGGCCAAAGTAAATTAAGAATCATATCCTCTCTCAATATCAATATTTATATAATAGGAAAGTTATGTGCATTAAGCTCCCTCTATACATGTGGTCCATGTTACTGGGGTCAATTGTATGTAGTCTTATGATGCATTTTTTCTTGAAATTTATTTTATTTTTTTTATCACAAGGATTTTCATGTACTAACAAATAATTACATAGAAACACCCATAACAACTTCTCTTCTAACAATCTAACTTCCTACTCATACATAAAAAAAATCAAGAAACTAATCTGTTACAAAGGAAATGCTACTTTGAGGATACTCATATAGTGTTTCTAATATATTTCCATCTTTCCTTGTGTTGTCCTCTTAGATGAATATGCAGTACAATCTCTATAAAGACCTTATTAGCATATAGTCTTACTCGATTGAAGCTAATCTTGTTCTTTTTCTCTAAATGATATATTCAATCCGCACAAAAACACTAGTCTTGATTCAGTTGTGAATACTTTTTTGGTATTTCTATCCAGATGCACATTCTTTCTCATAATGTCTTTGTCACTTGGCAATCAAAACAAATAGGTTCAAAGGTTTCCTTTCTGTTACTAGAGAATACAAATTAAGATGACACCTGAAAACCAAACTTTTCATGTCTTTCAACAATTGCTAATATTTTCTGCACAACTAGCCTCAAAATGAATTTGAATCTTGGATGTACTCCTCGTTGCAAAGTAATACTATTCCATTCTACTCTTGTAAAAGTAGGCATGATATAGTTATTCAGCTTCTTGGTAGAAAACTTCCCACTTTTTTGTGCCTTTGCAAAGTCGATCATCAACTCACCCTGCCCATTTTGCCTTGGGATTATCATATCTCTTGTACTCAAAGTCTTTTGCACTATTAATAAAGTAGTAGTAGGTAAAGTGACAGTTTCAACCTTCCTATTCTTTATGAAATAAGTAAGCAGCCATTGGATCCATAGAGAGTCTTTGTTTCTAGCTATAGTTCACAGTTGTTTGAGTATTGGAGTCTTACTCTACAAGTCTAACGGGTAACATACATATCACTATATATATGTAGCTTATTTTTCAAATGGTCATTTAAATAGGTACAAATTTACTCGTATTTATGTCTATTTCATGATGTCTATTGTTTCTACTATTATATAAGAGTCAAAATATCTTTATTCTCGATTTACCTAATTTTGGTCGTCATGTGATGTTGTTAATTTATTCTCCGATTGATCATCTTTCGGACTTGCATGGGGGGCTATTTAAATGTCCACATATTGTTTTAGAAAATAAATTTTTTGTTTGTGTATAACCTTGGAAAATCCCCCACAACCTGATAAGTTTTTTTTAGGATTGAGTTAGATTCAATAACTATCCTTTTAACATGCTATTAGAGTTGTTATTCTTCATTTTTATGTTGATCTCCGGCCTATACACTGTTGTTCATGTCGCAGATGTTTGAATCAAAAGAGCGAGGATTATTCTTTCTCCTCATATGGTCCTTTACAATTCTTGCCTTATGACATCCATTGCTAAAAAACACAAATTTCAAACACGTTTTCCTTATTGTTTCCAACTAAGTTAATTATTTGTATTCTTGTTTCTTGATTATTTTTGCTCTTGCAGGTTACTTGGGTGGAACATGTTCAAGTATATGAAAAATATCAGGTTAATCATATCTTTAGAGATTTGTTGTGTGATTGTGAAGCATACGGAGCTAAAAGATGGATTGTTACACTTCAAAGGATGTGTGAGAGATTTAATTTTCAAATGGGTTCAACATACCCTAACAGGCATGATTCCAAAGGAGGTTTGATTTTATATTCCCTTTATTTATTGACTACTTTTTTGAATTTTAATTTATAAGGTGAGAAAAGAATCAATTGTAATTTTTTCATCAATTCAAGGCAACTTTACTTAAAAACTTTAAAATCTTGAAGGGGTTCCAGATCCATCTCTTTTCTTTGTTTATATGTTTGAAATATGACCTTTTATTTTTTTTAATCTTTGAGGTATATATATAATATGTATTTTAATCACGTTCGACTAGTGAATTTTTTTTGTTTTAATGGGCTCGGAACATGATCACTCTTTTAATTTCGAAAGTCATTTTTATTGACAATTTTCTTAATTTTTAATTTGAAACATCTCCTTTTCAAACTTTTGGTATTTCCTTAAGGGGTGTGTTTGGTATGATTTAAACCATTAAAAAATTATTTATTTTGTTTATGTTTATTGATTGGCCAAGAAATAATTTATAGAGAAAATAAATTCCAATCAAAGGAGCAGGAAAAATGACCATTTCTCGCATTTTCCGTGTAAAGTCATTTTTCTTTACAATCATTTCAACTTTGAGTATTATATCAATGCTTTAACGACACTCAAATATTATTATTATCTTTAACATGTAGAAATATTATCAATATACTATCCAATATGTTAATATTTTTTATCAATCTTAATAGAAGTTAATTTTTTTTAGAAAATATATTTAGTAATTTTAAAACAAAATATAACAATAAAAATAGATTTCCTACAAAAATATTTTCCAAAAAACAAAAAAGACACACTTATCTTGTTTCTTTATTAATATTGTTATAATTACTTTCCTAATATTTTATTTCTACTTTAGTATTACATGTTGTATCCTTTATATCCTTATGTATTTGTTTTTCATAACTGAACTTGGATATGACCACCCTTTGCAGACATCACTTGTGGAATTATACTAGATATATATGTTATTGTAATATTTAAATTTCATTTTACTTTCAGTGTTTCATGACAAAGAAGGGCTAAAAAAGACCATACTAGTATCTTAAAGGATGGTTAAGAGTTTTTTTGAAATTCTATGCATGACAGACAACCATGGAGATTTTTCAATCTCACCACAGTTAAACCGTGGAGATAGGATTTCAATAAGAAAAAATGAAGAAACTATCCAACCAAAAGGCTTTATTGCCATTGCAACTACTTCTGTATGGCTTCCTCTTTCATTCCAAGATGTCTTCAGCTTCTTCAATGATGACAAGACAAGAAATCAGGTATGTGTCGAACCTCTTTATAATAATGTAAATTGTTTAGAATTTTTTTGTTGTTTTTATAAAGAAATGTTACTATAGAGAACATAATAATATAACATAAAATTTATGTTGTTTCCGAATAAAACTTTGATTATACATTGAATTGGCTGAGGGTATTTCGAAAAAAGTCTCTCTCGTTCAAGATATAAGGGTAGGATTTGTGTATATTCTACCCTCTACAGGATCCACATTGTGCGATTACAAATAATATATTGTTGGTAAAGTATCTAATAGGTGAAATATTATTATAGGAAATGATTGTCATAAAAAGGAATGATCGTATATATCTTTGCATTGATATTCAACTTTTTATGCAATGACCCAAACATCTACGAAAAGAAGTAATTTTACATTTTCAATCCTTGTATATCTTGTTAACCAAATGACCCCTAAAAATACCCATATAGAAATTTACTTTTCAATTCATGTATAGATTTTTATGTAAAACTCTCAATTATTTCAATAAATATTATAATGTTAATATTAAAATATAAAGAGTTCAGTGCTAAGAATTTCTTAAAACAATTAGTTAAAGTCTGGAATATGATTGATTTGTTAATATTATGTTCCCTGGTTACCAGAGTGTGCATATGTCACCTCGGTTTGTTTGATATATTATAGGTTATGTTTATTGGTTTTTAAATATGCTAAACAAAAATCAAACCAATAAGATATATTTAATTGAATTTGGTCCTTAAAAGTTCAATTTTCAGTTTAACTAATAAGAATGATTTTAAAATATATGATTTTCTCCAATAATTTGATGCGATAAAATAATAATGTAAGTGTACAAATACAGATAAAATATAAAACAATAATAACTAACTTACAAAAATTATACAATTTTTACACACAGAGTAAGAGCACTAAGATTCTTAATTTAGGTTTAGACATTTAGATAATGTGAAATTATGAACTCAAAGTCACTATGAAGTGTGAAGGGAAGGCTAAAGGGCAAACATAATAAGTAGTGTATTAGGATTAAAATAGTTTACCTAATAACCCAATATTTAAAAAAATATATACCAAACTAGTAATCTAATCGCAATAAACCAATAACACTTTTTCGATTCGATTTATCGGTCGATTTTATTTTTTCAAGCCCCTACATATTATATTATCTACATGTTTTGCTAGTCTTGGCATTGATTGTACATATATTTTTTTAAATACGTGATCTTAAATAATACTCATCCCACAAAATATTTTTTTGTTAATTAAATTATGATATTGTTTATCATTTGATTTTTTTAGTGGGATATTTTGACCGGTGGAAATAATGTGATTGAGTTAGATCGAGTACTAACAGGAACTTTTCCGGGAAACAACATTACGATTATTCAGGTATTTGTCATATTTATTTATTTATAATTAGCTATTTCTGCCTAAATTAGCATGTAATAATGACATTTTTCAAGAATCAAATAATATTACGTATGACTGGATTTATCTTTTTTCTCCTGCAAAAATACCAAAATTTCCAAACTTGTATCTTTTTTTTCCTTTTGACTTTTTGTTCTTTCATTATTTAATCAAAAGGAATTTTCTACGATCCAATTTTAGTTTTGACTCGTAGTCAATTAACAATTACAACACACACACAACAAAAACTAATTTTCTCATGTTTAATTTATATACACTGATCATAGCTTAGCCATTTATAGAAAGTTGTTGTTTGTCTCATTTCTATATTTATAATTTCACTTGGCTTTTTGGGTGATCCAATAATTATCTTTAACTATCTTTTAGGTAAACTGATAATGCTAAATATATTTCACTATGAATAAGAACAAGACGTAGCTATGAAATTCCTCGTAAATCTTTTGTTAAATGACCTATAGACCTATAGCTAACAAGATTGCTTATAATCCTTTTATAATTCATTATTAAATAGGATTAGGTATGAATTTTTTATTGTTTAACAACATAAGTTATCGTCACTTATTCTTTTATAGTATTTACCCTAATATTTCTTAATTATTGTAATGCATAAAAAGCCTTATAATATGCATAAGGAAATGTTAGTGCTTGAAGAGACGAGTATTGATGAAATGGGAGCATTTTTAGTCTATGCACCCATAGATTTACGAGCAATCAATTCAATTGTCAATGGAGGTGATGCAATGAAAGTTCCCATTTTGCCCTCTGGTATCATCATAAGTCCCGATGGTCGTCTCTCCTCGAATAGGGACAACACTGCAAGTGCACAAAATGGTTCAATTTTGACAGTGACATTTCAAATAATGATTTGTGGTAATAATAATCCAACCTCCAGGCAGCATAAAATGGAGGTAGCGGGTTCTGTTCATGGTGTTTTGAGCGCCACAATTTTAAGAATCAAAGAAGCATTGGGTTGCTCTGATTTGTGATTGTTTAATTTCATTTTGTTTGTTTGTTTTGAAGATTTCAAAACAAAGACAAATGATGGTTTTGAAGGATGATGTGTTTCCTTTTTTGTGACGTCTAAAATGTCAAGGCTGTGTGATATGTGTTGCTGCAATCATATTTCATATTAATACACTTATTTGAGACTTTTTATTTGTTTGATTTTCTTTAATAATTGTTTTTGTTCTTTTTATTATGTTACAATGTCATTCCTTCCTGATTATTAAAGTGTGGGAGTAGTATATATATGTTGTATCCATATGTGGATGGAATTATATGTTGTGAACACGGATAGCCCAGACGAGCCAAGTTGTTGGGCTTAGGGCTAAACCACGAAAAGGCTAAAAAATTAAACATCAAACAATATATTTACTTGAGATCTAGATTGAGTTTTTGTCCTGAGTACCAATGTGTACTTGTTTGCTTAATTTCTTTCTTGGCTACACCTCAAATGACAACCTCTAGTTATAGGTGGTGATGGAAAGATCGGATCGGAAGTAACACACTTGTAGCCGCATTGACATACTTCAGATAATCCTGTGTCTCCTCAATTTCTCTTATGTACCAACTCATATTGACTCTATGATCTATAGGTTGTTGTTCCTCTATGTTTGAGTATAGTAGGCACACTAGTATTAGTGTCTACCTGTGTCCTTAAAATGAAAAAGGCAAAAAGAAAATCAGCTACTTGGTTTCCTTCTCTGTAGCGGTGAGTGATTTGGATTCAAACCCTCTTCTTGTAGTAAATTATGTGTCAACAATGTGCTTCAGATTCAAGTAGAAAGTGTGTTCCTTTGTCACCATGTTGGTTGTGCATTGAGTCATGTCCTAAGTATGTTGATTGAAAAAACACTGTTTTACTCCAAACTAGCTGCAATAGCTGCAACACCATTTTGGTTATGAATCAAGTCCATCCCAATATAGATATTAATGTCATATAAGTCGTTATTGATCTGACAAGAGTTATTGGGCTGAGAACGAGCAATACGATCAGGTTAATATGGAATCTGGGCTAAGTAATAGTAAAGAAACGGTTCCATCAAAAGGATAGTGATATGTGATTTTGAGATTAGGCAAATTTTTGAGAAACATGTTTAGTCCTCTCATCCCCTTTCTATGATTTCTGCTTCTCATCGCTTTCTTCTACTTGTGTTCTTCAATTTCCATTTTTGTTCTTATATTTCTTTGTAATTCCAATTACGAGTTAGTGAAATAAATTTGTCGATTGTTTCAAAACAGACACAATTCAAATTCAAACAACCTACAATGAAGCGTCCAAAGTGGGAAATTATCATATATACCTAGTCCACTCAAAAAATAAAGGCGTGTTGTTCGATATGATAACAACGATGAGTCCATAATGGGATAAAACTTTAAAGTCACAAACAAACCAGAGAACCATTCCTAAGAACTTATAATTTTGTTACATGGGCATATTGATGTAACTTCATTGTTTTAGAGATGTATTCATAACCCTGCTTCATTAGACAAAGACATAATTAGTGTCACACTCCGAGTCTACACCTTGGGCGGGACTGGCACTCGAGAACCATTGTTGGCCACAAGCAAACCCTTGTTCTGACTTACTTACTAAGCTGAAGACTTAAACTCAACAAAGATAAGTTCATGTAATAACTTAAAAATATAATATCTTAGAAAAAATGGTAACTCAAGTCTTAAACTATACAACTGAAATTAATAAGACTAAACAACTAATATTATCTTTCTATGAAGCCTCTAAAAATAACTGAGATGGATTTTGGTACAAGCCCCACGACATCCTAATGAATGTAAAACTAATACTGAAAGCAATGAAATGGATCTTCTGGAATACAAGAAGGCTCACCAACTAACTCTTAACCACTCATTGGATGTCAATCCTAGCTACCTGTATCTAGATCATTATACGATGCATTAAAACTGAAATCAATACATTGTATGTGCGAGTATGCTAGTTGGAATGCTAACATAAAAATATAGGCTTGAACGGATATTTGAACAACTTACTTGGTTCAAATCAACTCTACAAGACTGAACTCATTATAGAGGAATTTAAAACAAGTGCAATATCAAGAAAAGTTAGTTAAAACATGATATTGACTCTATATGTATTCAAAGATACAATATAACTCTGAGATGTATGTGTGTATATAAAATAAAATTAAATTATGTAGCAGTTTCTCTAATCGAGAACCATCACATAAGAGCTTTTGTGATGATACATCATTTTGCCTCATGCTTGCAGGGAATTTTTATACCTATCCATTAGAATAGAACCTAAACTACTAAGTAGATTCACTCGTGTATGCTATAAAGCACTAAAGAAATCATCTTAAAAGTATTGACCCTTTTCTATTCATGGTGGCTAGATGATTTATGGGGGCTGTGAGTTGTCTGAACTCTTCCTCATATCGGTGTTCAATACTACTCCAAAAAATATCTAATATTAGCTCTTATGTTTAGAAACATACTTCCTTCTACAATTTGAGATTATTTCTCAAAAAATTAGGCCAAAGCCTACGTTGGAAATCAATGTGTCCTCTCTTTCTTCATTAGAAGGCGATTACTCTTCTTTGAAAAGTAGCCCAAAGAATCTTTGGAAATCTCAGTTTCCATTCTTATTTAAATGTGAACATTTTTAATCCTTCGTAATATTTAGTCCCCATATACTTTTGAAGAAATGAACTTCAAATCTGAACTCTTTGCTTAACTCATTGTGAACTTTAAGTGTTAAAACAAAGTTAAAACATTTGTAAAAGAACTTTGAAATCTTGGATAAACTTTTCTTGACATGACTCTTGACAATACTTTAGATTTACCCTTCGTTATCCTTCATTTGAACTATGAATTCAAGGATTATGATTTGTGATAGGAAAAGCCTCATGATATTAGGAAAAGATCAACCTACCCTTCTAAAATCCAGATTGGCCAATTCTTTAACCGAACAGACCAACTTACAAAGGGTATAACTTACTCATACAAACCATATCTTGAAATACACCCAACTCATCCTGAGATAGGATTTATGACCTGTTGAAGTTGACCAAAAACTCATTTTTTCTAACTCAAGTAAATATCCATTTAATTTTTAAAAATGCCTATTTCCAGTTCTAAGCTTCTTCCTGACGATTTCTAAAATTGTGAGATGTTACAACTAAAGAATTAATAATGTGATACGAGCGAGATAGAGAGAGAGGACTAACCTCATACTCATATATTTCCTAAATGGAATCAATAGAGTAGGGGCACTAAAGAAGTCTTCATCAAATGGAATCTGCAGAGAAGTACAATTAATCATGTCGATCTTCTAAATTGAAGGAAGGTTGTCAACGTTGTAATGACCAATTTTTGGCAGTTTCTAAGTTCAAGAATTTCAAGGTACTCCAAATTCAATATTGACAACAGTGTTTGAAGATTCTTAAAATCATTCGAACACAAGGAAATCAAAAATAGTAACTTCAAAAAACCAAATGGTAGATAGAGAAAATTGTTGCCGCTCAAATCTAGAGAAATTAAGTTATATAAACTCCCAATATTTCTCTATATATAATCTTGTGGAACGTTCATCGAAAGGATTCTAAATTTGGTCTTCTTGACATTTCAACAGACAATTGTTTTATACTGGTATCACATGCAAGAAGATGCCTTAGACTCTGCATATCTCCAATGTCAGCTAGTATTGTTTGTAAAGATGAATAATGACTAATGTCAAAGTATTCAAGGGATTTTATCTGGCATGTGCTATAGAGAAGACCCATAATCTTTTTGTAACAATACAAAGACAGATCATTTAGTCTATACAATTTTCTAGTTGATGGATAGATCTTCTTCAAACTTGAGCAATTCTGAAGCACCAAAGTCTCGAGATTTCGTGAACCGTTGATGTTTAGAATACATTTGAAGCATTTGCAATCCAACTTCTTGACACTTCTACAATACTATAAGTAAACAAAATAACTTCTTGTAAGATTTTCTTTCAGTTAGTTGCAATAAAGCAAAACACGTGAAATTGCAGAATCGAGTAATGAACCTACAAATTCAAACCAAATTCTTTTATATTACTCCTATTTATATTCAGAAAAAAATACAAGTTTCTCAACTGAAAATTTTGATACTATAAATTTTAATGGATGTTGCTTCCAAGAGAATCATCTAAGCTCCGTGGACAATAGCTAAAAATCTCCACTCATATGAAACTTGCCGTCTGTTGCAACCACCCTTAAATTTATTGGTGGTCAAGTTCACACCCTTTATTGCTTTCCTTCTACCACCACTACTTTCACATTTTTGGAACCCTGAATTTTAATAAAACGAAAAAAATACCATAAGACCATGTTAACTACAAAAATTAAGAGAGCAAAATTTGTTACACAAATTGAAGGACAATGAGCACGTTACCTGCTTTGAACTTAATATGAAATATGTATCATCAAACAAAATATAGATAATTGTTAAATGAGAGACTATTTGTTTTTGATAATTGCATTCGAGTGGTTTTAGACTAAAGTAAATGCTTATTTCAAGTACACAATGGCTGGCAAAAAAATAGATAATTTACTTACCAAAATAAGTTAAAAATAAAGAATGAATCCTTGTGACGACAATAGAAATCATTAAAAAATGTTTATCACATTAAATTTAAAAAAGTATAACCAAGATAAAGATAAAAGAGTTTACTGACTTTATTTCTGTTACAATCAGCCTCATGAGTTGTTAATTGATGTTGAGTTGACATGATGACATGGTTGTTGCTATATTTTTTGTTTTTAGAGGATATGCATTCCTGTTTTAGTTTTTCATCTTTGAGTTTCCTAGTCTTTAGGCATGTAGAGTTATTGGTAGCCTTAGTGCCTACTTATTAGGAAGATTCTGTTTTTGTAGTTACTACGTTATTTACTTCATATTGTTAGGCGTTCCTTCTATTTAAACATTTCTTCTTTCAACTTATTGTAATATCTCTCTTTTTCTTTTTCTGTCGTATGTTTATTCTTTAGCTGTTAACACCAAAAAATTTATATCGGAGTCCTCTTATTAAGGGACTTCTGAATGTAGTCTGAGGGGACCATCAATAATGTCCCTACCTGTTTCCTTGAAAAGAAATCAGAATCATGAATTCAAAAAACTCTTCAGCTTCTTCTGCTATTTCTCCACAAATGTTTTATGGAGAGAACTAATCTCTGGAACTAGTAGAGGAGGATTACATAATATCTGTTTTACCAAGAAATCCAGCAATGACTCAAGTCAAGCTTAACAAGTAGAGGAAGACAAGAAAATCCAACATGAAATCTTGCTTATATGCTGCACTATCACCTACAACTTTTCCCGGAATCATGCCGTCGGAATTAGCAAAAGCAATCTGGGATTTTTTAAATGAACAATACAAAAGAGATGAGCGAATCAAAAGTATGAAAGCTATGAATATCATTAGAGAATTTGAGGTATAAAGAAAGAAAGATTATGAAAATGTTTAGGAATACTTAGATAGACTTCTTAGCATTGTGATAAAGGTAAGAATGTTGGAAAATGAGCTTCCTGATAGCAGACTTATTGACACACTTCTTGTTACATTACCTGAGAAGTTTGAACCAACCATTCCTTCCATAGAAAATACCAAGGATATGTCAAGGATAACTTTGGCAGGATTACCAAATGCATTGCAGGTACACGAGAAAAGAAGGTTAATAAGACAGAAAGGATCGGTAGAAGGTGCACTTCAGGACCATCGGCAAAACTATCCTTGAAAAAAACAAGAAAATCAAAGGGAAAAAGAATTATGCAGAAAATAGTCTGGTTTTCGTTTGTAATGGAAGCAGCTACAATTCAGGCAGAAACAGAGGAGAAAAATTCCCCCATGTCAATATTGTGAAGGAAGAATCATACTCACTTCAAATGCTGGAGAAAGTCGTACATGAGATTCCAAAATATCAAAAACTTGGGCATGATGAGATCATCTACAAAGAGAAAGGATGACAACAACAAGAACAAGGAGAAGCTTAAGTTGCAAATCAAAATGAGAAAGAACACTTTTTTGTTGCATCAAGTTTTGCATCTAGTATTTCAAGTGACAGTTGTCTTATTGATAGTGGTTGTACAAACCACATGACTAGTGATGAAAAGCTTTTCAAAAGGATTGATAAAACAAAAACATCAAGAGTCAGGATTGGAAATAGAGAATACCTCCATACAAAATGAAAGTGGACTGTAGCTATTGAGATTATATTGGCACAAAATTTGTTTATGAAGTTCTATTTAATTTTGAACTTGAAAAAAATTTATTAAATGTTGGACGGTTACTTGAAAATGGGTTCAAATTACTTTTTGAAGATAAGGTGTGTCTGATCATTTATCCAAGTGGTGAGGAACCATTTAGATTAAAATGCAGGGAAAAAGTTTTTCTTTAAATCTAATGGATGAAGAACAAATGGAATCCAACTAAGTCCGGTGTTGGAGAAACATGACACAAATTGTTAGGTCACTTTCACCACAGGGCGCTTTTGTATATGAAAAAAAAAGGGTTAGTAAAAGATTTACCTTCACTTCAACAAAAACTCCCAAGTTGCGAGGCATGTCAACATGGTAAGCAGACGAGATCCTCATTCCCAAAATTAACTTGGAGAGCGACTGAAAATTGCAGCTGATTTATATAGATCTTGAAGGTCCCCAAAAAACTCTATCATTGAAAGGAAACAGGTACTACATGATTTCTATTGATGATATAACAAGGATGTTAGATATACTTCTTAAGATTAAAATCAAAGGTTGCTGATGTTTTTTTTGGAAATGAAAAGCCTTGGTAAAAATCAAAGCGGCTGCAAACTACAAGTGCTCAGATCAGATAATGAGAGTTAGTCCACTTTAGATCAGTTCAAAAACATTTGTAAAGTTGCTGAAATAGAGCATCAATTCACTATTCCATATACTCCTCAGCAAAATGGAGTAAGCGTAAGGAAGATTACGACCTTCAAGGAGATATCAAGGTGTATGTTGCATGAGAAAGAGCTTCCCAAGGAGTTATGGGCAGAGGCAGCTAATACTACTGTATTTTTGTTGGATTTGCTGCCTACAAAGGCAGTGACTGGTCAAACACCTTTTGAAGCATGGAATGCTTACAAACCTTTACAAAAAAATCTCAATATTTTTGGTGGCTTATGCTTTTCACACATACCTTAGCTGAAAAAGGATAAACTTGACAAGAAGGTAGAACCTAGAATTTTATTGGCTATATCTTTGAAGTCAAAAGCTTATACAATTTTCCGATCTTAAAATGGAAATTTTTTGGTATAAATATATGTAGAATTTTTATAACAAAAGAAACCGGATTAGGATGGAGAAAAACATGAAAGAAAAGCTAATGAATTGCACAATTTTAAGGAACGAGTTGATCATCCACCCGTTCGAGAAACTAGATCACTTTTAAGTATCTATCAAAGATGAAATGTAGTAGTATTTGAACCTGCTGGATATGCAGAAGTTGATAGGATGTTTGATGTATCTTACAGCAACAAGACCACATATATTGTATGATCTAAGTGTTCTATCCTGATTCTTGAATTCTCCTTGTGAATTGTATCTACAAGCTTCAAAAAGAGTACTCAAATATGTTACAGGCACAATGGACTATGATATGAAAAGTACTTCAGGGTACGGTTTTATTTTTGGTGCTGAATACCTTTCTTGTTGTTCCAAAAAAACAAGAGATTGTTGCTCAATCAATTGCAACAGCAGAATTCATTGCTGCTACAACACCCAGACAATTAAGTTGTATGGATAAAGAAAATTTTATGCGATCTTGGGTTGGAATGAATGAAGGCACTAACATATGTGTGGGTAACAAAGCTGCAACTGCTATTTCTCACAATCCAATTTTTCATCGAAAGACCATGCATTTCAATGTGACGCTATACTTTCTAAGAGAAGTGCAAGAGATGGTTTAGCGAATCTTGTATATATCAGAATGAAAGTGCAGCTGACTGATATTTTTACAAAAAATCTTCCGGAAAGCAAATTTGAGTTCTTCGGAAAGGGACATGGAATTTGTGGCTCTTGATGCAAGGAGAAGTGTTGAAATCTACCCTGGAGTTATTAATGGATGTTGAGTTGGCATGATGGCATGGCTGATGATCTGTTTCCTATTTTCTAAATATAAATATTTCAGTTTTAGTTTTTTAGTTTTGAGTTTCCTAGTCTTTAGGCATTTTGAGTTGTTGGTAGACTTAGTGCCTAGTTTTTTTTTGAGTTAGTGAATTATGTACTACAAAATGTTAGGAGTTCCTTCTATTTAAACGTTCATCTTTCAACTTAATATTATGTCTCTCTTTTTCTTCTTTTATTTTATGTTTTTTCTTTAGCTGGTAACACCAACAATTTCCTTGTACAACAACACGGATTTCTTGAGGTCTGATTTGTCTACTCTGTTTTACAAAGTTATGAGATGAATCCATGTGAATTATTTCTCTTCCCATATCCCGCACCGAGGGACGGATACATGTGCAATCTAGGGGGTTCACTCGAACCCCCTACATCAAAAAATTAAACTGTATATGTAAGGTTAATTTCTTGTTTTATGAGTATATTAATCAAAATGAACCCCTAAATATTAAAGAGAAGGATAGCATAATGAATAAGGGGTTCAAGTTCCGCAAGGAATGGCCGAGTTTGATTCTCACTCTGTGCATGTTCTTTTCACCTTTTTTTTTTACATTAAAAAGGGTTAGAAGTTTTGGGCCCAGATTCCATAACAAATGAAAAGGCTTCATTGGTACAATGTGAAGCTTTATCTTTTTTTATTTTTTACTATTCTCTTTTCTCAATTTGTCTTTGTTTAAATTTATTAATCAGATTCTTTGTAATTTTTTTCTTTATTCTTCAACTAGGTAGTCTACCTGCGGACATAAGAAATCTTTCTAACCTTGTGAACAATTTTACCAATGATCGACTATTATAAGAAAAAAAGTAATTGTTGTAGGGTTTTAGAAAATTTATAGACAAATTACATGATTTGACGTTATCTCATATCTCAAAAATTATTAATATACAATTAATGATTAAAAATATCTTGATATTTAATTATTTTTATCTTTTACATGATTTATCATATTATATGTTTGATGATATAATTTTCTTGTTAAAATTAAGTCCTGTTTTTATGTAGCCATTAATTTTTTTTATACATGAAATATAGAATATAATAGTTTTATGGTTATCAAAAATCCTTGTGTAAAAAAACTTTTGTGAAAGTTTTTGATAATCAATATAGTTATAAATAAGTTATGTCCGTTAAAGAGTATACACTGCAAGAACAGAAAAAATATTTTTAGAGACAATCTACTTGTTTGAGGTCAAATGTTTCTCACTTTTCGTTATTATTACTTTGTTATTCTAAACAAAATTATAGAAGGAGAAAAATATATTTGAAACAACAACAATATAATATGGTTAACCCTTATAGAAATTCATTCTTCATTAAACCGCAGAAGACCATTCTGAATTCTTCATCAATGTAACTTTATGACTTTTTAGGAATATTTATGTATGATTGTTTCATTATGAAAGTATACAGATGTTAAAATGTTTTATTCTGTACTCATGTATAAGAAACATTTTCAAACATTTAAAATAAAAAATGAGTCTAACTTAGATAATTTGAACGATCAACAATGACTTGAGGAATGAAGGACAACGAATCTATGTTAATACACTTATCTTCTTTAGCTTAAAATATTACTTTTGTTTGTAGGTTTTGTTTAATATTTTTCAAATCAAGATTGACTAAAATAGTCACATCTTATGTCAAAAATATTTAAAAGATTGAATGAGAAAAGAAAATAGGCATTAAAAGGACGGAGATCTTTTTCATAGTGGCATTATATACATGTCAAAAAAAAATTATCAATTCATTTGTAAGGAGACAAAAAAAGAGCGAGAAAAAACATACAATAAAGGGAGTAAACTATGATATATCCAATGATGATAACAAATCATTCTAACCATAAAAATTCCTACATTTTGAAATAAGATACCTCCACACATTGACTAACACTTCAATAAACTTTCAATCATTAAAGTACTCATAATATCCACATAAAAACAAAAAAATATGCACATGCATAGTTATTAACTCTCAGATGATTTTCTGAATAACACAAAATCACTTCCTTGTTTGTGAAGGAATAACGTTGTTGATGTAGAATTTTGAGAATTGTAAGGGCTTTTTTAAGGTACCTTCAATAATTTCAGACGCGAAAACATTCTTGAATATTCTATTAACATTTGTTATTTCGTTTGACTAACAAATACTTATAATAATAACTTTTAATAAATATAAACATCAAAGTTTAAAGCATATCTTCAAAACAAAAACTAATAATATAAACATAAACTAATGATTGTAAAAAATATACTAGAATATGCAACAATAGAATGAAACAGTATGAAAAAAGTCGAGCCCACGGAATGCAAAGTAAGGTCCTCTATTTATAGACAACAAAGAGTAGTGTAAAAATGTGGTTATTGTTTCTTATCAGAAAAGTCACAACCTTTTTAAAAAGTTACAAGCCTCCAGAAAGGTCACAACATTTCATAAAAGTTTCAACTCCTCATATAGTCACAACTTTTCATGGAAAAAATTTATAAATTTTCATAAAAGTCATAACTTTCATGAAAAAGGAAGGCTATTTTTGAAACTAAAATAAATTTAAAGAGAATGTTGGTTTGTAGTTGCACAACGTAGGCGACATAGGGTTCTCTTAAATATATATAGTAGGTAAATTGCCTGCGCTTCGTGTGGTGGTTAACTACATCAATAATATACCGTTGAACATGTAATAATATATATGTTTTCGAGAAGGTACAACTTACATTAATTTTTAAGAATATTTTATCATAAAAATACTGAATAGTTTTTTGTAATCTTAAAACGAAAAATATTTGATTCAATGTTTTTATGAATATTGTTATTAATTCTACATTTTAAATGTAGTTTTTCATCACCAAAGTTTTTTAAAAAGATATGTAATTGCTTCATTGTCTATATATGTATATTTTAAAAAATATGTAAAAAAAATTTATTCATCAATTGTGAGAATTTTTCTCTTGTTCAATGCCTCTACATGTAGAATTTAAATATGATGCATCTTATATAATTAGTTGTGTACTTGATAAGTTAATTAAAATAGAAAAATGCATCCGTTGAAGTTCAATTAAATAACGTACGTCACTCAAATAATTTATATTAAATGATGTCTTTTCATGCCCCTTATTCAAAATCATATGCACTCGATGACGCTACTTTGATAGCCAAAAGGAATATTTTGTTGTTTATGTTTCGATCAATATAGCAAAAACTTAATTATGTGGAGGAATTTCAATCTACAATTTATAAGAAAATAATTGTTTCTTTAACATTTGATTAATATAGATTCATTCTACTTTGAGGAGTAATTCATTGACTCCAACAAAAACATTTAAACCCCAAACAATTGATTAAGGTGGAGTACAATACTTACCGTCCCACTACATTCCTTTATTTTTTGGATCTCACTGATCGGTTAAATGACTCGATAAGATAGAAAATTGAATAAATAAAACACCAAGGTAGTGTGGAACCACCATATCTTTTGAACACTCAATTTCCCTTCTTATACATCCAATGGATCTTTTAGCCAATAAAACTCTATAAAAATGAAACTCATTTATTTTTCAACTTTAAGAATTTTGATATAAATGACACGAATAGTCTAATAATTACATCAAACTCTTGATTAAAATATTCTTACTTCAAAACAATGATCAAAAGAATAAACATAATCAAATATATTTAAAACATGTACTCAAAAACAAAAAGTAATAATTTAAGCATAAATTTATTATTGTAAAAAGCATAACAGGATCTGTAATAATAAATGAAACATAAAGGAAAAATTCGAGCCCACTTTTTGGACATTGTCCCCTTAAGGAAATTTTTCCATTCTAGTACCTGAAGTTTAAAGGAATATATCTTCTCAGGACAGGACGATTCTATTCACCAGTGTGTTGATAGAAAAACAATGGTGTTAGTGAGCCACTCCACAAGAGAAAAGGACATGTATTTTCGTTATTATAAAATTAGAGGAAATCCCTCTATTTATAGACTACAAAGGGTAGATTAACTGAATGTTTATCGTGTCTTATCCGAAAGGTCACAACTCTTTGCACAAGTCACAATCTTTCAAAAAGTAATAATTTTTCACTAAAGTTGCAACCAATCATATAAGTCGCAACTCTTCATAAAAGTCACAACTATTCATAAAATTTGCAACTCTTCATATAAGTCGGAAATTTTCATTAAAACTCACAACTTTTCATAAAAGTGAAAACTTTTCATGAATGGAAAGACTAATTTTGAAAATAATTAAGTAAATAGTGAATCCTGGTTTGTAGTGGCGCCAAATAGGCGGGCCTAAGGTTCTCTTTTATATAAATATATGATATGATGATGGTACATATGCATACAGACACACACACACACACACACACACACACATATATGTATATAATATGATTTTATAGTTTTTCACATAGTGATCTTTCTATGTACAAAGTTGAAGAGATGATGAATTTTACTTAAACTTTAAATTTAGTTTTAAAACTATTTATGTAAAATAAATTAAATTAAATTTAACCAAACGAGGAAATATAAAATATTTGTTATTTTTCTATTTAATTAAAATACTCTTGGGATTCCTTTTCCCAAGAGGTCCACTCTAAGATAAGTTTTCAAGAACATCAAATACTAGGGTTTTTACTCTACGAAACATATTTTCTTCCTTACCCTAGATTTATGAATTTCAATTAAAAGTATGTGTTTTCTATTTTCTATTCCACACG
Organism: Solanum lycopersicum; assembly: GCF_036512215.1. NCBI lineage: Eukaryota > Viridiplantae > Streptophyta > Magnoliopsida > Solanales > Solanaceae > Solanum > Solanum lycopersicum. The sequence goes on along the minus strand of NC_090808.1, from coordinate 46,353,541 downwards.
ATGATGAGTATGTTGTTGTTTATGTTAGAATTTCGTGTGAAACACGTTCTTATCTACATGATGGTTTCGTATTATTGTTTCTACTATTAGACAATATGAAAACATAGGGATTGGAACTAAAACTAGAATAAACTCTTAAATGACCCTTATTCTTTACCCTACATTATTCATGGATATTTTACATGATTTGAAGAGTTGTTATTGATTATGATATTCAGTATTTTACGATGTAATGGTTATGAATTTTGTAAGTTGAACGTAAGTTCTTGAATAAGGTTCTCGGAAGCAAGCGGTAAGTCTTCTAAAATTGTAATTACTCCACCACGTTTATGTTAGACTAAAAATCATGATGATATTTTGTGAAAGTATGTATTATGGTTCTAGATGGATATGCTAGTATATGAAAATGTTATTTTTGAGATCATTAAAAGCACACAATAATGCAAATTATGATATTTTTTATACGCTTTACACAAGATTACTATGCTATGTTAATCTCACATACGAAGGGTTGCGATGAAAGGAAATTCTCATATAATCCTAAACATAGACATATCATAACATGTTTTTATTATGTTTATAAGGTCCGAAAATAAATAATTATATGTTTAGGGGCAGTGTATAAAGTTTGAGGTGATTTGGAAGTCGAACGTCAAGGAACGACCAAAACGTTCGACGACTAGTCACCTATATGCATCATGCATCTATACGTGCTTATATATTGTATGTAATGAGATTAAGAAATATTAAAATGATTTATAATGATTTATAATAGTAGAATATGTAGTTTCAAGAAGTTTGGAGGTCAAACGACCAAGAACGTCCAAGGCGTTTGAAAAATATCCCTTAAGACGCTGAATGTGTGTCTTGATGAGGTCTAGCCAATTTGGACGAGTTGCAGGTGCATTTTTTGGGTGACAATTATGTGGAAGGTCTACAACATGTTGAGTTTTCCATTTATGTTGGAAACTACATCTTCTAAAGGGCCACGCAAAAGTCCCAAAAAGAAGGACCCAAGGCTGGTGGAGAGACTGCCTTGAAAGTGTCAATCGACGGAGCAAACGATGTCCTGTTTGTTGGCCAACGGCCTTTTGGTTGGGTATCGTCGATGGAAACTTAGCCTGGGAAAATTTCAACCAAAGATCACGCCAAGGACCAACCGACGGAAACCATAGACGGCCCGTTGATTGATGTACCGTCCATCGATGGTGACGTCGATGGTGGCCTGCAAATGGTGCCTTCTGCACTATTTTATTTAGGGGGTGAATGGGAAATTCACCACACGTCCTAACCTTATTCTCATAGTTTTATTTAGCTACTTTTCGGTGTACATAAGTAAATAAAAACGTGTAGAACCCATTCAAAATCCTATCTCACGAAATTGAACCTTTTCCCTCAAAAATATTCTCCCTAGAAACCACCATTGTGTGTTAAGCTCAAGAACTTTTTTGATCTTTGACTCCTATAGAGGAATCATAAAGTTTTGGTGGTTTTCCACTAGACAAAGGTACGGTTATCCTTCATCTCTAAGTAACATTTCACTTACATGACCATAAGTGCTATGCGTATGTACTCATACTTAGTACATGTGGTGTAACAACCCGTAGCCAAAACAGACAAAAAATAGTTTTTCACATAAATCTGCAGGTGCTACCAACAGTGGCATCGACGGTACGTAGCCTTAACCACTGTCCGTCCTGCACAACCGTCGATGGGATCAGAAACTACCAAAAATTTCAGTGTAGAAAAATTTGTTAAGTCTTGGACGACGAATGGACTTACGGTCCGTATGTCAAATGACGGTCTGTAGTCTGTGACTATAGATAAAAACTCTCTCAACCACTCTCTGACAAGAGCAATGGATGACCAACATGGTTCATAGGTGGACCTACGGTACATAGGTTTGACAGTAGTTTGAAAATTTACAGCTACTTAAGGGTAAATGCAGTTGGGTAAACTTACAATGATCTTTAATCCTAGCACAAAATGAATTAGGTCTCCATAACCTACACACAGATAGATAATTGAATTACCATTCAATATCCACCAACCTTGCTAAAATCAGACTTCTGAGTAAAAATTTATGCCCATTTTTGTAAAGGCCTAACGAAAAGGCTCTCACGATGGACTCAATGACGAGGCGTTGGGCGCACGACGGACCATCAGTCCTAGCCGTCGTGACAACAACCTTCCCAGGGGTCTTTTTGACCTTTTCCACTACATTTAAACCCTAAGTTACGTCGTTTTGACCATAAATCATCATATTTTAGTTAGTTTAAGCCTAGAAACATAATTAAAATATATCCAAGTCAAATCATTAAATCAAAACTTATAAAATTAGAAGCAAGAGAGGAGAAAAAAGCTCAAGAACCCTAGTTCAAGAACGCCATAAGCTCAATCAGTTCCAGCCCCAAAACATAAGTATTTTTCCGTGGAATTCATCACCAAGTATGTGGGATTTAACTAGTGGGTTCCTTTCATCCATTGGGTCCCTAGTTTTCAGTCAGCTTCTTGATTCTGTTATCATGATTCAACCTAAGGTTTCTAGAACATTGTTAGAACTTCATGAATTTAAAAAATATATGTTCCAAATCATATTATAATGTTATTACTCAGATTATCGCATGAATTTCAGAACCCTAGTTTTGTATTTGTTTAGTTCTTGAATTCACATGCTAGGTCATATATTTAAGACACTTCAAATATGCATGCCTCAATTATAATTGCATAATTACCAGATTAATTGTTGCATTCAGAGTTTGCATGTTCACTTTCAAGCTATTTAATATTTACAGAAATTAAGAAATAATCAGTTAATTTACAGAATTCATTGGGAGTAGCATAGTGCCTAGTTGGACTAGCGTTTAGCGTACCTAATAGTCCTAGAACTACTATCCATGTAGGTTGTAAGTCCCCTCTGTGGGCAATCAATTTAGTGATCACGCGAGCATGCTTTTATCCCTTTGGAAGGGTATATTGGGTACTCTGGATGAGGGGTATACATCGGACTCCACATTTAGCTCATGTGGTTTTCTTATTGGTTATTAGTAGCTCCCACAGTTCAGTTAGACTCTCTGCATTGACCATTTTTCAGTTTATTTAGTATTTAGTTTCACCATGTTATACGTTGGTCATTGCATCCAGTTAGCTAAGAAATAAGCAAATCATGTTAAGATTATTATACTTGTTTTTGTGCTTGTTCGGTTATGTGTTATTTCAGCTTTACTCTATCCTACATGCTCAATACCTTTTAAGTACTGACGCATATGTGCGCTACATCTTCTCGTGATGTAGGTTCAGGTTCTCAATATCCAGATCACGCAAAGATTTATTTCCCGATCTCCATTTCAGCTGATTCTGTGGTGAGTCCTCATTCTCCGAGGACACCGTCATGATTTTCATTTCAGTCTATAGTCATTTAGTTTTCGTTTCTGCTAGATTTTGCTGGGCTTGTCACGGTATTTCTAGTCTAGTTTAGAGGATATTTTCAGACATAGTTAGATTCTACTTAATATTGAGTTAATATTTCTTGTATATTAAACTCATTGTTTTCAAATATCTAGGTTATAGAATATGGGTATTCCCCATATTTTTATTATAAGTATGATTTAGCTTCTGCAACAGTTTATTATCTTTAGTATGATCATTATCATGGAAGCAGGGTTAGCTTGGGATCACTTGTGGTCCTAGGTTCTTTTTCCGCATCTTGGGGCTAGCTCAGGGCGTGACAAAACTTTGTATCAGAGCACTAGGTTCAAGAGTCCTAAGATGTAGGAAAAATCCGCACTAAGTAGAGTCCTTTTCATGGGTGTGAAGTGCACCACATCTATTGAGACGGAGGCTATGAAGTGTTTTAGGAGAAAATTCACCTTCTTGTTACTCTTATCGTAAGTAAGGTATGATCTTATTCCATTCTAAATCAACGTTGAGCGCTGAAGTTCATGCCTTCTCATAGAGCTTAGTCATGGAATGCTAATGCACGTAATGCTAACACAGTTCCTCTTATACCAGATAAGGAAGTTAAAATGCAGAATTTCAGAAAGCCAATTCAGCTTTTGGTCAAGAATATCACCAACCAGAACAATTAGTAGGTTTGAGTTCCTACTAATAGAAATGATTGATTAGTGGCAGCCAGAGTTTGTGATTTTGTTAGCATGAATCTGCATGTGTTTTTAGGGTCAAAAGTTAGTAAGGACCCATAGAAGTTCATTGACGAGGTAAAGAAAATATTTGATGTCATGTCAATAACTGTTAGTTATATGTGAGATTGGCATCCTACCAATTCAAGGATGTGACTCACATATGGTTCACTCATACAACGGATATGACTTTGTGTTTTATAACTCATAGTAGCAGTCCGATTCAGTGTTAGTCCAGAAACTCTCTCAGAACCTTTCTCAGTCTCTACTCACTCGGTGACCCAATTATAGAGAGACAGGTATACAAAAATTGCCTTGTCACAGTCTCTCAAAAATTCACCTCAGCAGATCTTGTAGAGTTAGAAATGGTAGACTTCGATGTTATTCTAGGCATAGATTGGTGACACGCATGTTATTCCTCAGTCTATTGCAGAACTAGGATTGTTCGTTTTCAGTTTCCAGACGACCCAATCTTAGAAAGGAAAGGTAGTTGCTTAGCACCTATAGGTTGATTTATTTACTACCTTATGGCCAGAAAGATGACATCTAACGGTTATCTCTATAATTTAGTTTGGGTTAAGGTTTTCTAGCCTTGAAACCCCAACTCTTGAGTCTGTTCCAGTATTCTGTGAATTTCAAAAAGATCTTCCTGGGTTCCTCCCGAAAGAGAAATCGACTTTGGAATTAATCTCCTTCAAGATACCCAGCCTATTTCTAATCCTCCTTACAGAATGTCTTCATCAAGGCTTAAGGAATTGAAAGAGCAGTTGAATGACATTCTATATAAGGGTTTCATCAGACCTAGTATTTCACCTAGGGGTGGACCAATATTGTTGGTAATGAAGAAAGATGGTTCTCTTAGAATGTGAATTGACTATAGATTGTAGAAAAAGGTCACAATAAAGAATAAGTATTCCATCCCAAGGATGGATGACTTGTTTGACCAACTTTAGGGTGCTAGTCATTTCTAAAAGATAGACCTCAGATCGGGTTATCATCAGCTCAGACTCAGAGATAGTGACATTTCGAAAACAGCCTTTAGAACTCGCTATGGTCATTATGAATTTGTTGTTATGTCGTTTGGACTAACCAATGCTCCTGCAACTTTCATGGATTTGATGAACAATGTGTTCAAACAGTACTTAGACTCGTTCGTTATCAACTTCATTGATGATATCCTCATTTACTCTAGGAGTGAGGAAGAACATGCAAGTCATTTGAGAGTTTTTCTGCACACTCTCAAAGATCGCTAGTTATTATCTAAGTTTAGTAAATATGAGTTTTTGTTGCAATCCGTTTCTTTCCTTGGTCACGTTAAATCTAGCGAAGGGATCCGCGTAGATTCACAAAAGATAGAAGCAATGAAGCAATGGCCCAGACCTACCTCTGCTACAGATATCAGAAGTTTCTTAGGTCTAGCAGGTTATGACAGAAGGTTTGTTAAAGGATTTTCATCCATAGTCTCACCATTGACTATGTTGACTCAGAAGATGGTAAAGTTCCAATTGTCAGATTATTGTGAGAAAAGCTTCACAGAATTAAAAACTAGATTGACTACAACTCTTGTCTTGACTCTACCAGAGGGTTTAGATGGTTATGTGATCTATTTTGATACATCCTGAGTTGGCCTTGGTCGTGTGTTGATGCAAAGAGATAAGATTATATCTTATGCCTCTAGAAAGCTTAAGGTGCACGAGAGGAACTATCCAAATCATGACCTCGAGCTTTCAGTAGTGGTGTTTGCACTCAAGATATGGATACACTACTTGTGTGGTGTTTATGTAGATGTGTTCATCTGTCATAAGAGCCTTCAGTATGTGTTCACCCAGAAAGAGTTAAATCTTCGCCAGAGGAGATGGCTTGAGTTCGATAAAGATTATGATGTTAGTGTGCATTATCATCCTATAAAGGCGAATGTAGTGGCCGATGCTCTTAGTAGATTATTTATGGGTAGTGTATCCCATGTTAATGAAAAAAGAAAAGAGTTAGTGAAGGATGTTCACAGGCTTGCTCGCTTGGCAGTTCGCCTTATGAGAATATCAGACACCGGTGTAATAGTTCAAAATAAGGAAGAATCATATTTGGTAGTGGAGGTTAAGGAAAATCAAGAGATTGATCAAATATTGCTTGAACTAAAGGGTGTCGTCAACAATCAGAGAGTGGACGTTTTGTCCCAAGGGGGAGATGGTGTACTTTGCCACCAAGGTAGATTGTGTGTTCCTGATGTGGGAGAGTTGAGGCAGCATATTCTTGTAGAAGCTCAAAACTCCAGGTATTCTATTCATCCAGGTGCTACTAAGATGTACCGTGAACTGTGGGAAGTCTATTGGTGGAATGTCATGAAGAGGGATATAGCAGACTTTGTGAGTAAGTGCCTCAATTGCCAGCAAGTCTATGTAGAACATCAAAAACCAGGAGGTATGACTCAACAGATCGATATTTCTACTTGGAAGAGGGATGTTATCAATATGGATTTCATCAAAGGGTTACCTCGTACTAGCAAACATCGTGACTCAATTTGGGTGATAGCTTAAAGGATGACTAAATCTTCTCGCTTTTTGGCGGTCAAGACTACATATTTTGCAGAGGATTTATGCCAAGCTTTACCATACTGAAATTGTGAGGATTCATGGGGTTCCTTTGTATATCATCTCAGATAGAGGTCCTCAGTTTACCTCTAATTTGTGGAAGTCATTTAAAATAGGTCTTGGTTCTCAAGTTAACCTTAGTACAACGTTTCATCCACATACGAATGGGCAGGCAGAGCGTACCATTTAGACCTTAGAGGATATGTTGAGATCTTGGGTGATTGATTTCAGTCAACTTCTTATTATTGAGTTTGCCTACAATAATAGCTACCATTCCAGCATTCAGATGGACCCTTATGAGGCTTTAGATGGGCGTAGATGTAGATCTCCTGTTGGTTTGTTTTAAGTAGGTGAAACAACTTTGATAGAGCCAAATTCAGTTCTTTATGCTATAGAGAAAGTGCAACTCATTAGAGATAGACTTAAGATAGCCCAAAGTCATCAGAAAATCTTATGCAGATGTAAGGATAAGGAAACTAGAGTTCCAAGTTGATGATTGGGTATTTTCTGAAAGTCTCACCTATGAAAGGGGTGATGATATATGAAAAGAAAGGGAAGCTCAGTCCTAGATATGTAGGCCCTTACAAGATCTTGAAAAGGATTGGTAAGGTGGCATATGAGTTAGAGTTGCCAGCAAAATTAACAACATTGCATCCGGTCTTCCACATCTCACTCTTGAAGAAGTGCGTGGGTGACCCAGCCTCTATAGTTCCATTAGGGAGTGTGGTGGTGAAAGATAGTCTTTCTTATGCGGATGTACCAGTTGAGATTCTTGACCGTCAGGTTAAAAGGTTGAGAAACAAAGAATTCTCTTCAGTCAAGGTTTTTGTGGAGGAGTCAGTTCGTTGAGGCAGCTACTTGGGAAGCAGAAGAAGCCATGAAAGCCAAGTATCCTTACTTTTTTCCTTCCGATTCCACTCTTGCTTGAGGTAGTAGTTCCTCTTCAGTTTTACAGTCATTCATGCATAAATTAAGTTTTAGAATCGTGTTCCCTCAGTTTGTACTTTCATTTTTAGCATAATTGCATGTACTCAGAACTCAATTCAGTAAAAACTCAGTTCTCAGTGTTTAGTAGTGGGGTTTGCATCTCTCTCCCTCTATTTCAGCTAATTTAGTCTTCATTCGAGGAAAAATGTTACCAAGGGGAAGACAATGTAACACCCCGTAGCCAAAACAGATCAAAAATTAGTTTTCCAGAAAAATCTGCAGGTGATACCAACGGTGGCATCGGCAGACCATATCCTGATCCACGGTCAGTCCGACATAACAATCGATGGAATCATAAACTCCCAAAAAATTTCAGCCTAGAATTTTTTTTAAGTCTTGGATGACGGATGGACTTATGGTTCGTAGGTCAAATGACGGTCCATAGTTCGTGAACGTCGATCAAGACTCCCTTCAACCACTCTCTGACAAGAGCTATGGATGACCAGCATGGTTCGTCGGTGGACCTACGATCTATAGGTTTAAAATTTGCAGCCAGTTAAGGGGAAATTCAGTTGGGTAAACTTAAAATGATTTTAACTCTTATCACAAAATGAATTAGGTCTCCTATGACCTACCCACAGATAAATAGTTGAATTATTATTCCATAGCTACTGACCTTGCTAAAATTAGACCTCTGAGTAAAAAGTTATGCCCATTTTAGTAATGGACTGTTGAACAGGCCCTCACGACGGACAAAACAATGGGACATCGAGCGCACGATGGATTGTCAGTCCTGGCCGTCGTGATGCCCAAGAGAAACCTTCCCAGGGGTCTTCTTGACCTTTCCCACTCTATTTAAACATTAAGTTAGGTGGTTTTGACCCTAAATCATCAGATTTTAGTAAGTTTAAGCCTAGAAACATAATTAAAACATATTCATGTCAATTCATTAAATCAAAACAAAGAAAATTAGAAGCAAAAGAGTAGAAAAAAGCTCAAGAACCCCAGTTCAAGAACGCCACATGCTCCAGCTGTTCCAACCCCAAAACTTAAGTATTTTTCCGTGGATTTCATCACCAAGTATATAATATTTCACTAGTGGGTTCCTTTCAACCATTGGGTCCCTAGTTTTCAGTTAGATTCTTTATTCTGTTATCATGATTAAACCTACGGTTTTTAGAACATTGTTAGAACTTCATGAATTTAATAAATATATGTTCCAAATCATATTATCCTGTTATTACTCAGATTATCTCATGAATTTTAGAACCCTAGATTTGTATTTCTTTAGTTCTTGAATAACACATGTTAGGTCATATATTTCAGACACTTCATACATGCATGCCTCAGTTATAATTATATAATTACCAGATTCATTGTTTCATTCTCAGTTTGCATGTTTAGTTTCGAGTTATCCAGTATTCACAAAAATTCATATATAGTCTAAAATTAATTTACAAAATTCATTGGGAGTGGCATGATACCGAGTTGGACAAGGGTGTAGCATACCCAATAGTCCTAGAACTATTAGCCATGTAGTTTGTAAGTCCCTTCTGTGGGCAACCAGTTTAGTGATCACACCAGCATATCTTTATACCTTTGGCAGGGTATATTGGGTCCTCTCGATAGGGCGTATACATAGGACTCCACATTTAGCTTATGTGGTTTTATTTTTGATTATTAGTAGCTCCCACAGTTCAGTCAGACTCTCTGCATTGACCATTTATCAGTATATTTAATATTCAGTTTCAGCATGTTATGAATTGGTCATTACTTCCAGTTAGCTCAAAAATCAGCACATCACGTTCACAATATTATACTTGTTTTTGTGCTTGTTCAGTTATGTTTTATTTGAGATTTACTTTATCCTACATGCTCTGTACCGTTCAAGTAGTGACACATACGTGCGCTTCATCTTCTCATGATGTAGGTTCAGGTTCTCAGCATCCAGATCACGCATCGATCGATTTCCTGATCTCCAGTCCAGCAGATTAAGTAGTGAGCCCTCATTCTCCGAGGACAACTGTCATGAGTTTCATTTTAGTCTTTAGTCATTTAATTTGAATTTTTGCTAGATTTATTTGGGACTTGTCCCTGTAGTTCCAGTCCGGCTTAGAGGCTATTTTCAGACATAATTAGACTCAGCTTAGTTATGAGTTATTATTTCTTTTGTATTAAACTCATTGTTTTCAAATATCTCAGTTATAGAATATGGGTATTCCACATCTTTTCATTTTAAGTATGATTTAGCTTATGCAGCAATTTATTATCTTTAGTATGCTCATTATCATGCCAGCGGGGTTAGCTTGGGATCACTTGTGGTCCTAGGTTTTGTGTTCGCATTTCAGGGGTTGCTCGAGGCGTCACATGTGGCGTACTAACCCCATTACTTTATATTACTACAACTGTAGGTTCCGGCCATTGAGGTTTAAGGAGGTCGATTTGAAGAAGCTTGGAACATTTTCTCCATGTATTGGTAGATCCTCATGTCCGGGACGCTACCATATACTTTTTCCAACTTATGAAGACTTCAGTAGATATTAGGAATATCCTATTTCAATCATGTTTCATGAGATAGTCTAAGTATATAAGTATGAAGTCTAAGTATACTTCAAGTAGAATGTAGAAATTTTAATTTTTCAATAATTTTTATTGATCACGTGTTATGAAGAATGTTAAGGACTTGTCTGAGTCCTTTGAGAGGAAGAAAACGCTGGTCTCATCTGGGGTATGCGCTCTGGGTGTGACACTATCCTCTCTCTAGACCACAGATTCTGCGATTACACATGATATGTTATTGTTATAGTATATTTTAGGTGAAATATTGTTATAAGAAATGATTGTTATAATAATAATGATAATAATAATAAATAGGTATGATTGTATATATCTTTGCATTTGATATTCCATTTTTAGTGAAATTAGCCAATCATCTGGGGGGGAAAATTACACTTTTAATCACTATATTACTATTAAACAAAGGACCCCTAAAAATACTCAAAATTTAACTTTTTCAATCCTTGAATAAGTTTTTATGTGAAACTCTCAAAGATTTCAATAAAAATCATAACTTTTAAATAAAATATAGAATGAATTTAACGTTAAGAATTTTTTAAAACAATATGTTGAAGTCTTGAATTTGATTGATTTGCAAATATTGTGTTTCCATTTTATATTATCTACATGTTTGCTAGCCTTGGCATTAATTGTACATATTATTACAAACAATTCTCATCTCACGAACTATGTTTTAACAATAATTTTATGATATTATTTATCGTTTGATTTTTTATAAGTAGCATATTTTTACTGGTGGAAATAATGTGATTGAGTTAGCTCGAGTACTAACAGGAATTCTTCCAGAAAATAGTATTACAATCCTTCAGGTATTTTTCATATTTATTATTTTATAGTTTTTTATTTTATGCTTAAATTATTTTGTAATAATGAAATTTTTCAAGAATCAAATAATATTATTTATTATTGGATTCTTCTTTTTTTTCATTTGTTGAAAAACCATTGTTTCTAACTTGTATCTTTTCATCCTTAATCTTTGATTATTGAATCAAAAAACATTTTCTATGGTCCAATTTCACTTTTCAAATTGAGTCAATTAACGATAAAAACACAAAGAAAAACAAACACTATTTTTTGTTAACTTTAATTTATAAACACTGATGATTTGAAAATCATCTTCACATTATCTCTTTTTGTATTTCCACTAACATTTGTTAAATTGTTGCAATATATATGCAGCCTTGAATGTAAAAGGAAATTCTAGTTCTCCAAGATACAAGCATTGATAGTATGGGAGCATTTTTATTCTATGCACCCATAGAGTTACTGTTAGAGAAAAACATACAAGATAATAAAATTGAAAGATTACAATTGACAATAAAATGAAGAAAGTAATCTCTTCAGGCTGAGGCGCGGATATCTCGCTCTCTTTAAGGTGATTAAAGCCCACTGCAGCAAATGTTTTCATCGGTCAAGCAGTAGTCCTCTTTGACTTGTCCCCTCCAGGATAGAACAACCTTCACAAAGTATAACTGAACAACTCTGGACAAGAGTTGAGTTCAAAGCTCCACAAAAAAGAACATCTCCCTTCAACTAATAAGAACTCTCTTTTAGACTAACTCTTTCACTCTTTGTTTTATCTTATGAATTGTGTGTCTCTAAAACCAAATGAAGACTACCACTATTTATACTACAAGAATTCTTCCTAGAAATGAATAGGAAGATAATTGAGGTAGTAAATAGTGAAGATAAAGGCCTTAGGAGTTTCATAGGTTACAATGAGAGTTACATAGGTTACAATGGGAATTACATAGGTTACATAGGTTACATTGGGAGTTACATAGGTTACAAAGAGTAATGGAGGAATTAAGAATAAAATACATTGATGGATAACGAATGCTAATGGATGATGTAGAAGTCATCCATTCCAATGTTCATTCTTATAACTCCAAAATAAAGAAATTTAATATATTAAATATTAATATTAAAATGCTAATAACCTAACAATGCCCCACTCATTTTAATATTTAGATAAGAGAGTATATCAGTTGAAGGAATACTACTATGCATAATGAAGGTGTGTTGTTCATTGAACCTCCACTTAGAGAAACAGTAACTTTTACTCCAGGGTCGTAGTGGTCTCAGACTTGAACTATGACTGCTTAAGGGAAATAAAATATCACTGCTCACAAATAATAATCAAGGTGTTGACATGAGCTTTAACAGCCTGCACGTTATCGCCATGTGCTATCCTGGTTCCATGAGTTCATTTGAGAATAAGACCCATTCTCATAGAAAGCGACCTACTTCCACACATCACATAGGTGAAATCTGTCGAGAGTGCTCCTGTAAGATTAACACTCCACCCATACGGGCTACAGATATTCATTAAGATTTTTATAAACTAAGCTTCACAAACTACACGAAATAATGCACTCACATCATAGGGAGGGAAAGAAATAGTGCATTTTTCACAACAAGTCATCATATGATTAGTTTTTCCCTTTGAACCTGGTTATAGGATCTCTAGTCCCCACGTTGGGTTTCCTCATATATGACTCAAGGATTTGTAGGCTTCAATCCCATCCCCTCGATGTGCTCCAGACCTTTTCTCTTGTTAAGGCCTTGGTAAGAGGATCTACAAGATTATCACAAGATTTGACATAATCAACATTAATGGTACCATTTGTCAAATACGATCTTACATTAATGTGTCTCCTCCTTACAGGTCTGGATTTCCCGTTGTGATAACGGTTTTGAACTCTACCAATTGCAGCGGTGCTATCACAATGAATTAAAATAGGAGGAATTGGTTTTTCAAAATAAGAAATTTGAAACAATAAATCTCTTAACCAATTCGCTTCCTCACTAGCTTAAGCTAAAGTAATTAGTTCAGCCTCCATGGTAGAGTTAGCAATTATAATTGCTTTTTTGATCTCCAACAAACAGAACCACCACCTAAAGTAAAGACATAACCAGTGGTAGAACAAGAATCACCTGACAAAGTGTTCCAATCCGCATCACAAAAGCCTTCAAGTACAGCAGGATATTTTTTATAGAACAAACCACAATTTTTTGTTCCAATCAAATATCTCATAACTCTTGTTATAGCATGCCAATGTTCATTACTTGGCTTGCTTGTAAACCTGCCAAGTACTCCTACTACATATTCAATATCAGGCCTAGTGCAATCAGTCACATATCTCAAACATCCGATTATACTAGCATATTCCTTTTGATTTATTGCATCATTTTCACTTTAAACATGAAATAAGTGAACACTTGAATCAAAAGAAGTAGCAACATGCTTGGAATCATGAAAGTTATATTTTTTCAAAATTTTCTCAACATAATGTGATTGGACAAGGAAAATCCCTCTCACATGTTCTTGTTATTTTTATTCCAAGAATAAAATTTGCATCACCAAGATCTTTCATAACAAAATGACTTCTAAGAACATTTTTAGCTCAATCAATAACATTCTTGTTAGAGCCAACAAATCATCAACATATAGGAAAACAATCACATGAAAATTATTCCAAGACTTATGATAAATGCACTTATCACACTAATTTGTTTTAAAACCATTTTCAATCATGCCAGAAGCAAACTTTTACATACCATTGCTTTGGTGCCTGTTTCAAGCCATATAGGGATTTAGTAATTTTATATACTTTGCTTTCTTGTCCTGCTTCAACAAAACACTCGGGTTGGTCCATATAAATTTCTTCATTTAGGTCTCCATTTAGAAAAGCAGTTTTTACATCCATTTGATGAATTTGCAAATCAAAAATTGTAGCTATAGCAAATAAAGTCTAATGGATGTAATTCTTGTTACCGGATAAAAAGTATCAAAAAGTTCTAGGCCTTCTAGTTGTTTAAAGTCTTTTGCAACTAGCCTAGCCTTGTATTTATCAATAGAACCATCCAGTTTCAACTTTTTCCTTAAGACCCATTTGCAACCAATTGTTATACAACCCGGTGGTAAATCAACTAACTTCCAAGTTCTATTAGAAATTAGAGATTCCATTTCATCATTTACAGCCTCTTTCCAAAATGTAGAATCATATGAAGATAATGCTTCTTTCAAAGTTAGAGGGTCATTTTCTATATTAAACACATAAAAATCAGGACCAAAATCATTTTCTACTCTTGCTCTTTTACTTCTTCTTAACTCAAAATCAACAACTTCTTTATCTTTCAATGTTGAAGTAGACGAACTAGGTAGTGAGAAAATATTTTGTTCAATCCTTTGACCCCTGCTATTTTTAAAATAAAAAGGAAATTTATTTTCATGAAAAATAGCATCACCAGATTCTATTACAATGTTATCTTCAAGATTAAAAAATCTATAGGCTGTACTATTTGGAGCATAACAAAGAAAAGCACAAGTAGTAACTTTCTTACCCAACTTTGTAATCTTAGGATCCATTAGCCTCACAAAGGCTAGCCAACCCCAAACTCTTAGATATCCCAAACATGGTTTGTAACCTTCCACTATTCAAAAGGTGTCAATTTAGACTTTCTATGAGGCACACGATTCAACACATAACAAGCAATTAAGATAGCTTCACCCCAAAAATTTAAAGGTGCATTTGACTCAATAAGCATGACATTTGTCAATTCAACCAAAGTTCTATTTTTCCTTTCTGCTACTCCATTAGACGAAGGAGAGTAACAAAGAGTAGTTTCATGAATTATTCCCAATGATCTAACAAAAGAATTCAACTCATTTGATTCATATTCACGGCCTCTATAACTTCTAATTCTTTTTATTTTTCTTCCAAACTGATTTTCAACCTCATTGAGATAAGTTTTAAAATTTTCAAAAGCATTACTTTTATTTTTCATCAAGTAAGCTTAAAAAAACCATCAATGAAAGTGATAAAATATCTATTACCACCATGAGCTAGAATTCCACCAAGTTCACAAATATCAGCATGATTTAATTCTAACAAATTGATTTTTCTTTCAACTTGAAAATGAGGCCTTTTAGTGATCTTGGCTTTACCACAAGCCTCACACTTTTCAAAATTCTTTTTAACCATTGGGATTAATCCTACACTACTGATGATTCCAACATAACGATCATTAATAAGACACAAACGAGCATGCAAAAAATTAGTAGAAGAAAGCATATAAATAGAAGTAGAAATATTATTCATTTCAACATTTAACTTAAACATCCCATCACATGCATACCCCTTCCCCACAAAAATATCTTTCTTCACTATTACATATTGATCAGATTCAATAATCTTTTTAAAGCCTGCTTTATTAAGAAGAAAACTAGACATCAATTTTTTTCTCATAGAAGGAGTATAAAGTACATCTTTCAATGTTAATATCCTTCCAGAAGTAAAACACAATTCAACATCTCCGTTTCCAAGCACTTGAGTAGTGTGAGCATCACCAAGCATGATGTTTTTGGGCTCCTCAAAATTAGTGTATTTTTTAATCCAGTCTTTGTCATAACAGACATGACGATTTGCACCAGAATAAGCCTACCATCCATCAACATTCTCAACCGTGTTTATTTCGGTAATCACCACCACAAAAGGTTATTCGGTAATGTTTGTGTGACGGTTAAGACCACGTTTCCGGAATCTGCAAAATCGAGCAATATGCACACTCTTGTCACAAAAAAAAGCATGGTCCCTTTTCTTGAACATGTTGATTTTGTGCTTGGTGATTTTCACCATTATTTTTCTTGGGAGGTCTACCATTATTTTTATTGAATTTTTTCTTCTTAGGCTTTAAAGAAGTATTTTTGTGAGTTTCAGGAGTAGCATTATTCGAAGTGATTAAATTTGCCTTCGATGTGATGTTGTTCTCTTCTGTTTGTAAATGTACATCTTTGCCCCTTGCTTCTTTTTCCATGCGGATTTTCATTATCAAAGTTTCAAGAGAGGTTTCCTTTTGTTTGTGGCGCATAGTTTTTTGAAATTCCTTCCAAGAAGGTGGAATTTTATCCACTATGCCACAAACAATAAGGTTATCTCCAATTTTAAACTCTTCGGTCCTAAGCTCTCCAAAAATCATGATGAAGTCTTAAGCTTGATATACCACTAATTTGTTGTCCACCATTTGGAGACGAAAAAATCTACTAGCTGCATATTTTATCGCTCCAGCCTTTTCGGTATCATACTTACTCTGCAATGCCTTCCAAATTTTCTTTGCACTAGAGTAAGTTCTATCATAATAATCATAAAAATTATCAGATAGACAATGAAGAAGATAATACCTACAGTTATAGGAATCACCATCGTACTTTTCAACTTTCTCTAGATGAGAAATAGTTTCATCATCATTCATAGTGGTGATGTCTTATTTATTTGGATTCTTCTCAGTTAATACATAAGAAATTAAATAGAAAAGTACTTTACCCTTCCAACTTTTTAAATGCTTACCATTGAACCGCAATGGCTTGTTAAGATCTCCCAACTTGACATCCGCAGTTTTTTCAATTGTAGCCATCTTGAATCTCCTTAAAATTGTTAGAGAAAAAACATACAAGATAATAAAATTGCAAGATCACAATTGAAAATAAAATGAAGAAAGTAATCTCTTCAGGCTGAGGCGCGGATATCTCGCTCTCTTTAAGGAGATTCAAGCCCACTGCAGCAAATGTTTTCACCGGTCCAGCAGTAGTCCTCTTTGACTTGTCCCCTCCAGGATACAACATCCTTCACAAAGTATAACTCAACAACTCTGTACAAGATTTGAATCCAAAGCTCTACAAAAAAGAACACCACCCTTCAACTAATAAGAACTCTCTTTTAGACTAACTCTTTCACTCTTTGTTTTCTCTTATGAATTGTGTGTCTCTAAAATCAAATGAAGACTACCACTATTTATACTACAAGAAGTCTTCCTAGAAATGTATAGGAAGATAATGGGGGTAGTAAATAGTGAAGATAATGGCCTTAGGAGTTTCATAGGTTACAATAGGAGTTACATAGGTTACATAGGTTACAATGGGAGTTACATAGGTTACATACGTTACAATGGGAGTTACATAGGTTACATAGGTTACAAAGAGTAATGGGAGAATTAAGAATGAAATACATTGATGGAGAACCAAAGCTAATGGATGATGTAGAAGTCATCCATTCCAATGTTCATTCTTATAACTCCAAAATAAAGCAATTTAATATGTTAAATATTAATATTAAAATGCTATTAACCTAACAGTTACCAAGGGTTACTTTAATTGTCAATGGAGGTAATGCAACAAAAGTTTCCGTTTTGCCCTTAGGTATCATCATAAGTCTTGATGGCCGTCTCTCCTCGGAACAAATGGGGGTAGTGGCTTCTGTTCGTTACCTTTTGAGCAACATAATTTTTAAAATCAAAGAAACATTGGGTTGCTCTGATATTTTATTGTTTAATGTCATGTTGTTTGTTTTGAAGATCTTTAAACTTAGACAATTGATGGTTTCAAAAGATGATGCATTCCCTTCTTTGTGACTTGTGAATATCTCAAGATTGTGATATATGGGTTGTTGACCATTATCCCATTAGTGGTATTATGGGTAATTAACCACATTCCCATTAGTTGGATAATGGGTAGTTTACTACCTTTTCATTAATGGGATAATGGGTAGTTAACCACCTTCCCATTAGTGGGATAATGGGTCCATAAAGTGGGATAATGGACCTATGTAATACGGAGCATATCAACATCTACAAAAATGTCAAAATTCTCCCACTTGGTCCATATATTCTAATCCCTTTAATGAAATATAATACACAAATCATGGACATAATTTTTCTTGCAGAGAGTCGTATCTTCCATGTATCACAACGCACTATATCTCTAAAATGTAACCCATTAAATCAATGAATAAACTCAATATTTATTCAAGGTCCATACTTTAGTGATATTTCTGAAGATAAAAACAGAATGTGCACACAGTTAACGATAAATATCATATAAATAGTGTTTCGTAAACATTCATTGTTAGAACGAAATTTTACATAGTGGGACTAAGTCCCATAGTGACTGCATGGTCCTTAAATGTTTGTGGGGGAATGCCTTTAGTTAAAGATTAGCTAAAATTACTTCAGTGTTAACATGTTCAATGACCACTTTCTTGTCTTTAACAAGTTCTCTTATGGATAGAGATTTGATATCGATATGCTTTATTCGACTACCACTTTTATTATTCTTAGACGTAAAGACAACAACTGAATTTTAACAATACAACCTTAATGTCTTAGATATAGAGTCGACGATTCTAAGCCCAGAAATAAAACTCTTTAACTATACACCATGTGAGGTAGCCTCGAAACAAGAAACGAACTCAGCCTTCATAGTAGAAGTAGTAACTAGAGTCTGTTTTGAACTTCTCAAAGATAGAGCTCTACCAGGTAACATAAATATGTATCCTGAAGTTGATTTCCATGAATCAACATAGACAACAATGTCTAAATCAGAGTAGTCAATGACTTCCAAGTCATCTGATCATTTGTGCATAAGCATGTAGTCTTTTGTTCCTTGAAGATATCATAAGACTTTCTTTGCAGTCCTCTTTTGGTCAAGACCTGGATTACTCTTATATCTTCCTAACATTCCAACAAAAAATGATATGTCATGTCTTGTACAAAACAGAGAATACATAAAGCTTCCAACAGCAGAAGCGTAAGGAATATCCTTCATTTTTCCCTCTCAAGATTGTTCTTCAGGCACTGATTCAAGTTGAACTTGTCACCTCTCACGATAAGAGCTACACTTGGTGAACAATTTTTCATTCAAAACCTCTTTAAAATTTTATTGGTATAGGATTATTGAGATAAATCTACGGTACATTGATGTCTATCTCGATGAATTTTGATACCAATAACATAACATGCATCCCTATGCCTTTCATATCAAAACTTTTAGAGATAAATTGTTTCACTTAATGTATCATTCCATTATCATTTAATGCAAGTAATATATTATCCACATATAGAACTAAGAAACATATTTTTCTCACACTAATCTTATGGCATATACATTGATCTATAATGTTCTCAACAAAGTCGAATGAAGAGATTGCATTATGAAATTTCAAATACCATTGATGGGAAGCTTGTTTTAGTCCATATATTGATTTCTTTAACTTGCATACGATGTGTTCACCATTACTAGAGGAGAATCCTTCAACTTGTTTCATATAAACCTCTTCCTCTAGATCACCATTGAGAAATGCAGTTTTCACATCCATCTATTGCAATTATAAGTCAAAGTGTGCTACTAATGCAGATATTATGCACAAGGAATCCCTTTTTAGACTTAAGAGAACATGTCTCTAAAGTGTATCTATGTAATCAATTCATTTCTTTTGAGTGAATCCTTTAGCAACTAGTCTTGCTTTATATCTTTCTGTATTGCCTGATGAGTCCTTTTTAATCTTAAAAACCCATTTACATCCAATGGGTTAAATACCACTAGGCAAATCGATAAGAACCCAGACCTTGTGACTTTACATAGAATTCATCTTTTTTTTCATTGCATTGTACCACAATTCAGACACTTTAGAATTCATGGCTTGTAAAGTAGAATCAGGATCATTTTCAACTCCATAGTCAGATTCTTGCAAATATACAACAAAGTCACTAGGAATTGTTGATTTTCATTTTCTAGTAGATCATCGCAATGTTGCACAAACATTTTTGTGTGGATTATGTTGTTCAACTGGTTGTTCAATAATTTCAGGAATTACTTGAACAACTTGATATATATGCATGTTTTCAACAACTTGTGGAATCTCATTGATTGGTTTCTCAACACCCAATTGAACTTGAGGGGTATTATGTACAAAAATCAATTTTTGACTTGAAACGGAAGGTTGATATCTTATAGAAGTTGTATTCTAAAGTTGATCACTCTCACTAATTAAGTTATTTTCAAGATATTTTGGATGTCTTGATTTCACAATTCTTATACTGCTAGATGGACAGTAGAATCTGTATCCTTAGACCTTTTGTCATATACAATGAAAAATCCACCAATGGGCCCTAGGATCCAGCTTGTTTTCTTAGGAGTGGTAAATTCTAACTTCAGACAGCATCCCCATACAGGTAAATGTGTCAAACTAGATTTCAAACGTTTGAATAACAGAAAAGACGTCTTTGGAACTACATTGGTTGGAACTCGGTCTAATATATACCCTGTTGGCTTAAGAGATTCAACCCACAAGGACTTAGGTAGCTTAGATCTACATAACATACTATGAACCATGTGATAATGTTCGATTTCTTCTTTCTGCTACACCGTTATGAACAGGAGAACCATGCATACTATATATTGGGCAACAATCCCATTTTGTTGAAGAACTTCGCAAACGGACCTTGTGCTTGTCCATCTTTTGTATATCTACCAAAATACTCACCACATATTTTTGACATTGTTTCTCTACTTCAACCTTGAAAACTTTAAAGGATGCGATTGCTTCTATTTTATTATGAAGCATGTAGTGAACATATATCGTGAGTAAAAATCTATAAAAATGATAAAGTATTTTTTACCATATGTGTCCATGTCTGGACAAAATATATCTGAATGTATGATTTTTTATATGGTTGAACTCCTTTTGGCACCTTTATTTGACTTGTTGTTCTATTTGCCTTTATGCATTCCATACAAGTATCAAAATCAGTGAAATTTAAAGTACTAAGTACTCCATAATTACACATATCTTAATCTTATTGATGGAGTTATGTCCAATCTCCGATGTCATGAGATAGAGCAATCTTCATTTATAACACATCTTTTAGAGCCAGTTCATATGTGCATAAAAGTTTAAGTGGAATCATTTTGTAAATTAAGAGAGAAAAGACCATTATATAATGTTCCATGTCCAATAAGTTTATATTTATAAAATAGTTTGGAATTACCTTCTAGAAAGAAGGAATATACCAAAGGTACAAGTGTAGATACTGAAATTAAATTCGTAGAAAACATAGAAATACAAAAAGTCTTTTCCAATTCTAAAATAAAACCAGTACTAAGAACTAAATTTCATGTCCCAATATCTTCAACATGCGAATGCATCTTGTTTGAAGAATAGATGATTCGCTCAGCTCCTACTGGCTTTTGCTGGTTTCTCAAATCCTAGAAGGAATTTGTAATATGGATTGTAGAAGAAGAATCAATCCACCACGTGTCACGATTAAAACCAATCATATTGGCTTTATAAGAAATAAGACAGGTAGAAGTACCTTTCTTAACAAGTCATTGTTGAAACATGACACAATCCTGCCTTGCGTGCCCCTTCTTTCTACAGAAGCGACACTTGGCTTCCTTTTTTATGTTAGTTTCAGGTGGTTCCTTTCCTTTAGACCTATTGTTGGTTTGATTGGTCTTCTTTCCTTGAGTAGTTATGAATGCACTTTCTCCTGTTTCCATCCGCAGTCTACCTTCCTCTTGAACACACATGACCATGAGTTAATTAGTAGACCATTTATCTTTATGTCTGTTATAAGAGATCATAAAGGACCATAATGTGCAGGTAGAGTATTCAGGATATAGTGCAGAAGAAAAGTTTCAGACATTTCAACTTCAAGACTCTTTATTTGAGCTGCTCAGTCTTGCATTTTAATAATGTGCTTACGCACATTTCTCACATAAGTGAGCCTCATTGATGAGAGTTTCATAATTAAGGTGCTTACAAGTGCCTTATCTGAAGTCTCAAAATTTTCATTTAATAGCCTTCAATAATGCCTTGACATTGTTATGTTGTTCGATAGAACGACGAATACCAGCAGAGATTTTGGTCATAATGAACATAACACTCAACCGGTTAGAGCGTTCCCATTGTTCATGAACAAAAAACTCATCTTGATTGTGGATTTCCTTAATAGGTGGATCGTCTTTCCTGATAGCATAATCAATATCCATGCACCTTAAGTGGCGGAGGGTTCTCTCCTTTCAAATCTTATAGTTCTCACCATTTAGTTTGGGAATATCACAAATATCAAAGAAAGTTACATTTTGAAAAACTACAACAAATATACATACATACTTCACATAAATTTGAGGCAAGTAATACAAAGTTGAATCTACTGACATAAAAATTATCTGTAAGCTAAATTTTAAATTCAATTAAATTTATATTTATGATAAAATTATCAATTTAATAGCATGTTATTCTATCTTTATGACAAAACTATTAAGCTCTCATTCATATTTCATGTGGATAATTATGAAAAGTATTTAATATTTCATCTTAATTAATTATGCAACTTAATAATAAAGAAATTAAGTTATCATATCATGCATCGTTAATTACAATTCTAATTTCTAAAACCTTCTTTATGTGATCCTTAACTTTTGAAATTTTATTCAATTAAAGATGTTGTGGCTAAACTTCAACCAAATAAATTATAGATCACTTAGACATTTATTTTGTTAAATGATCCAAAATAATATATATAATATCATTTCATTAAGATTGCTGTGGCTAAATCTCAATCAATTAAAATTATATGAATCACTAAATATTAATCAAAAATCATATACAAGAATTATTGTTGAACATTATGCAACAAAACAACAATCGCTTTGCTTTTTATTATTACAAAATGTTTTCAAAAGATTCAAAAAAAGTTCTGAATTTTAAAGAACCATTTGAGGGATTTTTGAATTTTTAAAATTAACAAAGAATAGGAAATTCAACGGCTCTGATACCAAATGTAAGATATTGTTGAATTATGATGAATCGGAAATAAAAACTAATCGACATACCTCCATCCATTGCTAGTGATATTGTAAGATTTTATAATTCTTCTTTTCTTCAAATATCTTGTAACCACTCAAAACCACACTCTTTGATGGTATGGAATTTTTTGAAGTAATGTGCTTAGGAACATTCGAACCAAATGACATATTTATAACTGTAGTTTCATCACGAACAGAGGTTATGGGAAGTTACCAACTGCTAGAGTAGTAGGATAATGGATCCATGTAGTGGGATAATGTGTAGTTAACCATTATCCCATTAGTGGATAATGAATAGTTAACTACCTTTCCATTAATGGGATAATGGTTAGTCAACTACCTTCCAATTAGTTGGATAATGGGTCCATGAAGTGGGATAATGGGCCCATATAATACATACCATATCATCATTAACAAAAATACTAACATGTCATACTCTTAGAAAAAGGTCGAACAACTATGAACAAGAGTGTACCTGTACCTGAAACCAAGACAGGTGAATAGGTAGAAAATACCTAAGGGCGCGAGACAACTCTTTATGAGGAACTCAACAATGTAGCCCAGTAACTTTGAAAAAAGGGGTGCTTCCTTAGAAAGGGGAATCAATTACTAGGCCCGAATGACAGTTTAGGCTTATTCTATGTTATAATAAGAATTGAATTGGTTGTGAAACTTTAGCACATAATTCCTTCAAGTTACTTCTTAAGTTCAAGCAGGGAAATTGAGTTTTAACGATCAACAGTGTCATCTGTTAGCATATATGGGACAGTTTTGGCCCCTTATTCTGTGTCTTAAAAGAGATGAAATTATGGCTTAGACGACCACTCGCACTACAACAAAAGAGGCATGTAGTGTCAATAGATTTTTCATACTTTTTTTGCTAGAACTCAAATGGTCACCTCTATTGATAGGTTGATTAATGGTAGGACTAGCAGAGGATATGTACTATTATACTCTAGCATGTTCCTCCAACTACTTAATTCTTGAACTAGCCCTTCTAGAATGTTTCCACATTTTTTTCTAAGGAACAATCCTCCTAAATATATCATTTCATTTCTTTACGTTTTTTTCAAACTCTGCCTGCACTAGCTTCATTAAGCGATATTGCTACTACTTCATTGAACTAAAATAGAGAAACCATGGTTAAATCACCTTGCCTTGTTCCACCAAAATTATTTCCATCTCTTATAGATCTAAACCTTCCTACTATATATGCTCATTTTGTAATGGGCCAGACTGAATGGACTATTCTAACTCATTTTGATCAATATACTTCAGCCCATCTAAAAGCTTTGGACTATGATACACTGTGGTTTCATGATATTTTTAATTCTTTTCCCTTAAGTTTAATGTATGTCCATAAACCTTTTTGTATTGATTTTTATGTATGTTTCTCTTAATTTGTAAGTAATCTGTCTAAAGATGAATGTGGAAATTTTTGAGTAAGAAATGCAGAAAAGTTACCACCTATGGATCTTATGACGATCTGTCGAGCTTGTGACGGTCCGTGAGCGGCATCGTAGTGAAGCTGCTAAAGGAAGATGGGGAAGTCTGACCTAAGTGTGGGATTATGGAAGTTCATGACGTACCGTCATCGCCATAACGGGCCCTCGACAGACCGTCGTGTTTTAAATGGTCCGTCATACCTGTTAGTTGAGGTTAATGAAGAAATCAGCAAAAGAATTTGTAAAGTATAGGATGACGGAGGCCATGACGGTCCATCGTGACTACGATGGCCCGTCAGGAGGTCCGTCGACTCGGACGCGTTTTGATAGATTTTCAGCAATTAGAGTACTTCTTTTATTAGGTTTTTGTTTTTTTATACATAGTTTGAAAAAACCTTTTTTTGAGGCTAGACTCTTTGTTTGTAGACTCTTTGTTAATAGACTTTTTGATTGTTAAACTTTTCGAGAATCTTTAGTCATCGATTAATTTCACTATTTGAGACACTTTTTCCGGAATTGATTGTTGGTGCGTTTGTTGATTAATCAAGTGAAAATCTTGATTTTATTCTTTCTCATTGTAGTAAGTGCATGAATTCTTATATTACATATATGAATATTGTGATTATGACTATGGGTAACTAAACTGCATAACTAGGGTTGTGGGAACCATGGGTGAATAATGAGGTAAAATCTAACTAAAATAACAATTTTATAATAGTGTCTTGCATGTATTGATAATTCTTTCGCTTAGACATCTTTTTAACAGATGGCCAATGTTAGAACTCGCCTTTTTGATACTTGTCGGACCAAGGAGGTAGATAATAGGAAAAGAATTATCAACATAGATCTAGTTTATACTATCTAATAGGCTAGTGTTGATTGATACGAGGAAATAACTTAGTCAAATATCGAATACAGTGCTTAATATGAGGTAAAGGTAAGGGTTAGTAAAGCAACACACGTAGCCGGATAAAGGTGCGGAGTGAAATTTTCTAGATGTCGGACCAAGGATTTAGAAATACATAACTTATCACTTTGCATGCAAGATACTAGGAAAGAATTGTTATAGTTAGAATTATCAAGTTAGGAACCTGTGGGGAACACTTAAACCCTACTTACTTTTATTAATTGATTTAACTCCAAGATTTGAATCTGTTAGTTGCTTACATTAATTTAGGTAGTTATTAAAATTAATTTAGAAATAAAAACTCCCCTTTTATTGTTTTTTGTTTTTTAAGGAAATAATTGACTAAATAATAATAATAATAGATTAAAGTTAAGTGTGAACTGTTTTCCTCGTGGGAACTATCCCAACCTCATTAGTTGGGTTCTTTACTTAATACGATCGCTTTACTTCTTATTTGAGAAGTATGTTTGAACGTATTAGACTACCTATTGACAATTGTTAGCCCATTTTGACTCAATTCGTTTCAGCCCAATAAGTATCATTTCAGTGGATTAAGAATCAACTACCTTTTTTAATTAAACACGTTTTATTTCCCCCCCCCCCCCCAACCAATTTCGATTCTATACACTTATTTGACACCCATGCCCTATTTATCGTAAATGAAATTTAATCCATATTTATTTAAGGAGAAAAAAGTCGTTGGATATTTATATGTAACTTGAAAGCTGTTATGAGGTTATCTATTCCTAACAATAGAGATATTTCTCTGTTACAGATCAGGCCAATAAAGTAGTGGATGTGCTTCAAAGAAGAAAACAAAATTAACATACCCTGGCTTTATCTCCATTAGTTAGAATCTCTATCAACTATAGCTTTGATAAATTGAAGCTTCCAAATCGAAGGATCAGATACGATAAGACTTGTATACAAGCTACAGAATATTTGATGGTAACTCTATTTTTTTCTACATGTTATCAATTTTTGAAAAAATTTTCTTTTAAAAATCCAAAGCATGTTATTATGAAAGTTATTAATGAAAGTATGAAAGTTGGATTCATACTTTTGAAGAAAGAAAACAAATTCTTTGAATCCACCTCCATGGTGTGTGCGTGTGTGCGCGCGGGTGGACTTTAGCGTTACTACTGAAATTGTTTCCATTTTGTAAGAAGGTCATGCGTTCATGTCGTGGAAATAACCTCTTGCACAAATACAAGGTAAGGCTGCGAACAATCTCGAAAAGATTCATCAGTCCATGGGATTTCTCAAAAATTTCTGTGAAATAATATTAACTAATTGTAAAATGCTTAAGAGGTTTCCATCTCTGTGCATCAGTTCCCTTAAATATGTTATTCTACATGCGTACGCTAGTTTAGAACTTTTTTCTGAAATACTCGGAAGCATGGAATTAGACAAAGATCCACAGGAGATTCACATGCTAGAGTGATGATGAGGGATCTAAATTCAATGCATTTTTCATGTCCATGTTTGTTGTGTCAGAATGTCTTGTCAATGTAGCATGACATCTCTGGTTTAGGTTCCCTGTCACTACGAGCGCTTACCATTAACCATGGTGGGAATGGATTAAAGTGTATCATTGAATTTGCCTTGAAATTAGTATACCCCTGATAGCTTCTTAGGATTCGTAGTATGTTGCTCTGGCAGGTTAATCTGTCATATGATAAATTTTGTAAAACAGTTTGTTAGTGAAATGTAATGATCAAGCTCATTAAATTTAGCGATACAATTGCAAGGGGTCATTTTTGTATTTTTACCTCGTTAAACGTGGAGGTTCACTTTAGGATAGCAGAATAGATCTTCCAGTAAAACAACCCTTTCGAATTTTCCTACCAGATAGATATCATGTTCAAGTTGGTTATGATAGATTGAGAAAGACTAATACTGCTAGAACTTAGTGCCAGAACCATTAAGTGGTGTAGTTTAATTATGTCTTATAGTAGTTACCAAACGTGTTTTTCCTTCAGGAGGTAAAATTTTTGTATATTTTTCAAGCCTGTGCATATGGTGAGGAATTATGTGGCAGTTGCTAACGAAACTTTAATATCACATAATTTACTATACTAATATCCATCTTATCTAGAAGAATCTAATCTCGTATACTTTGAGCAAAAATTAGCAAGGCAGTCAGCTGTACAATTAGTTTCTCTATAAGAATGCCTAATTTGGAAACACTGACCTTAGCATTGTACAGTATCACGTTTTTTATTATCAAGAGGTTTATTTCTAAAATATTATTGATGTGAAAATAAGAGAGGAAGATCACATTCATATTACCATCATGGTATGTGAAAATTCCACCAAAAGCTACCATATCAGGCATAGAGGCGCTGAAATAACCCATACCATATTCTCAAAAAAAGCTCAAACGACTTTGAGCAAGAGGGTACCTGTACTACTGACATAGGTGAGTAGGTATATAACACCTATGGGAACCAGACAATTCTCTATAAGAAACTGAGCAATATTGCCGGGTAACTTTGAGAGAAGGAATGGTTCCTCACAAAGGGGGTCACGAAGAATTGAATTGGATCTGCAACTTTAGCACTTGACACCTTCCAATTGTTATACAATTGACCTCTTTTCATGCTTACTATTTTTAGTGTTTTTACTTATTTCGTTTTAATGCTTCATATTTTCTAGCTAGACTTAGTCAACTTTAGTTGCTCAACTTTCTAAAGTTATTGTCCCCTTTAATTGCTGTTAGTGGCCCCTTTTATGGTTGTTACTTGTTAGTAGTACATATTCTAATTTATTTTTAGCATTCACTTTCTATGTGGCTACTAGATAGTTAATGCTTATGGTTTTCCTTGTATAAAAAAGTTTCAGATCTTCTACAAATTAATATGTAGCTGGAATTTCTTAAGTTCACTTTATTTTTATTCGTCAAATCAATTTCTTGAGTATTTTTGTTCTAATAGTGGTATCAGAACTTCTAGTTGATCTTACGGGATGAAAATGTTCTAACCTACAATACAAATCTCACCAACAACCAAACTTTAAATCCACCATTCAATTTTACCGGTGAAATTATCAAATCTAGTTTGTGAAGTTGCAAGCTTTTCTATTAGCCTATGAACTTTGAAAAATTATGATGGAAGATAAACCACTTGCTATTCTACCAGCAAATCCTACCTTGGTTCAAATCAAATCCAACAACGAAGAGAAGACAAAGAAATCTAAAGCCAAGTCTCTTATGCATAATGTTGTGGAAGATTTTGTGTTATACTGAATCATGCCTTGTAAAATAATAAAAAAGGCTTGGATAGGTTTGATATCAAGGAAGAATAACAAGGCAGCAATAGAACAAGTCAAATGCAAGTGTTGAACCTGAAAAGAGAATTTGAGTGCTTGAATATGCAGGTGGAGGAAACAATTAGTAAATTGAATCTCCTTAATTGTTAACAAATTAGACTTCCCCGTAAAGAATTTATAGACAAATTAATTGTGGATAAAGTTCTTGTGATACTTCCTGAGAGCTTTGGATCTAAGATTTCCTCTCTTGAAGAATCCAAATAACTGGGAAAACTTTCATTAAGTGAACTAATGGGTTCTGTTCAAGCACAAGAGTAAAGGATGACTGAGATCGGACAAGTTCACTGAAGGAGTTTTCTCTTTGCAAAAACAAATAATTGGTAAAGGAAAGCAACAGGTCAACAAAAATAATAACGACAAGTATGATGGAGGAAACAATAGTGGAGATGTGAAGCAGGAGTTTCCTCCATCCAAACATTGTAAAAGAGCTACACATATGGAGATGTATTGATGGTGGAGAGTCAATGCTATATGCGAAAATTGTAAACAAACGCGGCACATATCCAAGAACTGCAACTCAAGAGCAAAGGCCTCTGGTGCAAGCACAAGTAGCAGAAGTTGTAAATGCACATGAGGAGCAACTCTTTGCAGTTTCATACTTTTCAATCAATGTATCCTCTGAATCATGGCTTCTTGATAGTGGTTGTTGTGCAATGATGCTGAAATGTTCAAATTCCTCGATGATACTTACAAATCTAAAATATCAGTGGAAACGTGAGGCAATAGAAGTCAAAGGCAGAGGTACAATTTCTATCTCAACAATATAAATTATCAAAACTATTCCGGATATATTGTACACACATGGTATGAGTCAAAATTTATTGAGTGAATGACAAATGCTTCACAATAATTATTCTTTGTACTTTAAGAATCGTGAATGTGTTGTGTTTTAGCCTTCGGGAGTAGAATTCTTTTATGTAACGATGAGCAACAAAATGTTTTAGTTAATTGGATGAAAATAAATGAGCATGCTTACACTATTAATTCACAAACATGTACAAGCCTATGACACAAAAGGGTTGGTCACTTCAATTTGAGAAGCACCGCAAAGATGAAAAAGAATGAGCTAGAGGAAAATATGCCTGAATATCATTATAATGCTCAAGTTCCTGAAAGTTGCCAATAGGGAAAGCAAACAAAATTGTCAATTCAAGCAAATCAAGTATGCAGAGCTTACCAGAAACTTTATCTCATTAATGGGGATATTTGCGGCCTAATGAAAATAGATTCATTGAGTGGTAACAAACACTTGTTCCTCTTTATTGATGACTACACCCGAATGTGTATATTTTATTTCATAACATTGAAGAGTGAAGCCTTTGATGTTTTTAACAATTTAAAGCTTTAGTAGAAAATTAATGTAATCTTAGTATAAAGGCCATAAAGTAATACAATGAAAGAGAATATACTTTTTCTTTGTTTGTGGAGTTTTGTAATAGTACAGATATTGAACGCCAATTGAGATTACCATACTCTCCAAAACAAAATGGCATGTTTGAAAGGAAGAACAAGACAATAATAGAGATGGTGAAATGTTTTTTCCTCGAAAGAAAGATCCTAAATCAATTTTGAGTAGAGGTAGTCAGTACCTCTGTACATTTGTTGAACATATTACCTACCAAGGTCTTGCTGGACAAGACTCCATATAAAGCTTGGTTTGGGAATTAACCATCAGTACATCATCTCAGAATTTTTGGGTGTATTTGTTATTAACGAGTTCTAGAAATAAAGAGGAATAAGTTAGACTAAAAGGCTTATAAAAGGCATATTTATGGGCTATAGTTCATCCAAATGTTATAGGGTTTTCTGTTTGAAATCATAAAAATAACAACCGAGAAATGAAGTTTGATGAAGAAAATGGTTGGTATAGGAAAATCTGAGTACCTCTTACTTTGATTTATTTTGAAAGAGCAACCTCAACTTTCAGAAGATGGACTAGTGGATGATGTATTCATAAGGGAAAATTGATCCTTATAAGATGTCTATCATCACTATAACTTGGTTACTCTGAACCAACTATCTATGCTGAAGAACAAGACTCTCATGCATGGAGGAGATCTATACAAGATTAACTAGGCATAATCGAGAAGAATGAAACCTCGCAACTTGTTGATGGACATAGAAATGGCAAGGTGATTGGTGTAAATTAGATTTCAAAACAAAACTCAATAATAATGGATCGTTTTGCAATCATAAGACAAGATTGGTATGATGAAGCGATACACAAAACAAAATGGTGTTGATTATAGGAAACATTTGCTCCAGTAGAAAGGTATGACATAATCAAGCTTATTCTTGCATTTGCATCTCATAGTTCCTGGAAGATTCATTTACTTGATGTCAAATAGGATTTTTTGAATGGTTTGCTCTCTTAAGAGATCTGTATAGAGCAACTTGATGGTTTCTCGATTCATGGAAAAGAGGATAAAGTTTATAGCTTAACAAAGGCATTGTATATACTAAAACAAAACTCCAAGGGCGTGGTATGAGAAGATTGACAATCATATCATCTAAATTGGATTTAGTAGAAGTCAAAGTGAAGCTACTTTGTAAGTGAAATTCAGTGCATGTGAGTCTTTAATTTTCTAAATTTATGTGGATAACATGAGTGTGACTAATCTTGAAGTCATGAAGTACTTTCTTGGCACGGAAGTGTTGCAGTACAATGATGTAATTTCATATGTCAGCATAAATACATTTCAGATATTCTAAACAGGTTGGGGATGCAGGACAGCAAGCATGTGAGTACTCTAATCTCTACTGGTGCGAAAATTTGCAAGGATAGGGTGGATGATTTTATGTATAAAAGCTTAATTGGAAGTCTTCTATATCTAACCAGAAGCAGACCTGGCATTCTATTTGTTGTAAGTTTTCTCTCTAGGTTTTCGCATTCGCCTAAAGACACACACTAAGTTTGGAAATTTTTTCCCAAAACCTGCCAAAGTAACTATGAACCTGATCAAGTATTCTAATAGTGATTGGGGTAGTAAAGTCGATGATGCAGAAGCACCTTTAGATATCTTTATTATTTAGGCAAGTTGTTTTAGTTGGAGCTCTAGGAAATAAGAAACTACAGCTCAATCAACAGCAGTAGCTGAGTACATAGTTGTTGCATCTGTTGTGAATCAAGCTATGTGGCTAAGAAAGATGTTGAAGGACTTGGAACATGAACAAAGAGAAGCTATCAAGGTCATGTGACAACAGTTCTGCAGTTTCAATCTAAAAAAATCTTGTGTTTCATAGTCGAACTAAGCATATAAATATCAAGTTTTATTTTAATAAAGAATTCCAACAATCCAATGAAGTTGCGCTTATTCATTGTTCATGTGAGAACCAACTAACTAACACTTTCACTAAGTTATTGTCATAGGAAGGTTTGAAGATCTGAGGCAAATAAGTGGTGTTTGCCACCAAAATGTCAAGGAGGAGTGTAGACAATTGACATTTTTTCCAGCTTATTATTTTTATTGTTTTTACTTATTTAAGTTTACTGTTTCCTATTTTCTAGCTAGACTTAGTCAATTTTCTTTTCCCAACTTTCTAAAGTTAGTGTCCCCTTTAATGGTTTTTAGTGACCCCTTTTATGGTTGTTTGTGGCACGTGCTCTTATTTAGTTTTAACATCTACTTTATGAAAACCAGATTGGAAATGGTTAGGTTTCGTTGTATAAATTTTATTTAGATCATCTGCAAATTAATATATAGCTAAAATTTCTATGTCAGATTTTATTTATTTTAAAGGGATTTAGCCTCTCATTAGAACCAAGTCATATGAATAATAAGAAGACAAACACCATTTTGATTCTTAATTTTGTCTTTTGTTTAAATTGATCCTTCAAGAAGGAGGTTTAGATCACTAGATGAACTTGTCATCAAGTAACTTTTTCCTTACATTATTAGTGTATATAAATTACTCTTATTTATTTCATATATTCATGCATTTTTTTATATTACTTACCATTTTTAGAGAATTCAAAAGACGGGTGGCACTTATCAAGTATGTTTCTTTTTTTATATTCGGTCCTTGTCCCGCTCATAACTAATAATAACATCCATCAATACTGCATCAAAAAGTTATTTTTATGTATATATTATTAAATATAGTAAAAAAATTTACAATCACAGAACACGTATTTTTTATGGATGGCTAAAGTATTTCTATGTCAAATTTTATTTATTTTACATTCTTCATGAATTTTTCTTATGTTGCTTACTATTTATTTTTAAAGATTTAAAAAAAATAGAAAAGAAGGCATGTATGCTTCGACATTCATTACTCTGCATGAGATACACAATGTTGATTGAAAAGAGGAGTATATCTACTTGTTTAACTTTTAAATAAGAAAAACTATTGAAAGAGGTTGACCAACAGGTTGAAGAGGTTAGTTTTTATCTCATCATACATATGTTAAAGTTAACATTGTGTATAACGTACGTCTTTTATACATACATACATATATATATGTATGTATATGTATATGTATATTAAATGATATAAATGCTATCGAGTGTACAAAAATAATGTTTGAGGGAGAGTAAAGTTCTTCTAGAAGATTTCAATGAGATTCCAATGTTTCATCTTAGTGTTAAATTAAAAGAAAATAGTTTTAGCCTCTTACTCTCTTTTGAAGGAGTAACTTTCCTTATGCCTATAATTATATATCTTAATATTGTAGTGCTATTTCATAACACTTTGTCACGATCCAAAATGAGCCGCAAGTGGCACCCACACTTATCCTATTATGTGAGCGAACCAACAAATCTAAACCCCAATATTTACCAACATTTCAACCATAACGAACAAAATATAATGCGGAAGACTCAATATCTTATTAATATAACCAATAAATAAGCTTCTAAAGTTTATCAACTATCATCCCCACAATCTGGAAGTCATCACACCAAGAACATCTATCCTCAAATTTCTAATTCTAAGAGTATTTAAGAAGCTAAAATAAGTAAAAGATATGGTCCGTGTCCGAACTTCAAGACATTAAGACATGAAGGAGAGAATCCAATCCGAGCTAGGAACAGTAGCTCACCCTGAAATCTGATATGTTGAAGACAGGCTAGAGTTGCGGACGAGTCGAAGTCGATGGCACTTTTGCTGCACTCTACAAATAAAATAGAGAAAAATACAAGTAGGGGTCAGTACAAGGAACACGTATTGAGTAGGTATCATCGGCCAACTCAAAATATAAAGCAATATATATCGAATAATAATATAAAATCAACTACCATACTTAACTGGTGGCAACAACAAGTACAAGAACCATTGGCAACAACACCAAGCACACCTATGAGGACCCAAGCCTCCACTCCATACTCATTTGGGAAATAGGTTCTTCGAATTTGAGTATATTAACATAATTCAAGATTCATTCTCGTTATTATTATCGTGTCGGAATGTGACACTCCGATCCACTAATACTACGTGTCGGAACGTGACACTCTGATTCCCCTAATACTACGTGTCGAAACGTGACACCCGATCCCCTAATACTACGTGTCGGAACATGACACTCAATCCCCTAATACTACGTGTCGGAACGTGATACCCGATCCCTTAATACTATGTGTCAGAACATGACACCCAATCCCCTAATACTACGTGTCGGAACGTGACACCCGATCCCCTAATACTACGTGTCGGAATGTGACACCCGATCCCTTTATCTCATTATTTTAGTTCATCAAACCTTCTTTATGTCAAGGCTTCATCTTAATAGAGAGGATTCAAGATTCAACAGTCTCATCATTCTAATCCACTACAATTACACAATTACAACATACAAACACACAATCAAGCATATAGAAGACTTTACAATACAACCCAATACATATCAATCGCTATTAAGAGTTTACTATGAAATAACATAAACCATAACCTACCTCCACCGAAGAATCGCAATCAAGCAAGTTACTTCTCAACGCCTTTGCTTTCCTCTTCGCTTCTCCCTTTTCTCTCTTGTTCTCCCTCTCTCAGTTCTTTTTATTTTTCCTTCTCCAGATTCTTTTTCTTTTACCCTAATTATCATATAATTCATTATGACAAAAGTAACCCATTATTTATTTCAATTTTATCTCCTTTAAACCCCAAGTAAAAAAATTACTAAACATACCCCACTAATTTCATAAAGTTTGTCATGAATGGTCCAAAACACCCCTTTAAAACTTTTAGCAGAAATCCGACCCAGTCGGGGTTACGCAACTTGTGACAGCCCGTCGTACCTGCAACGGTCCGTCCTGCAGGTCCGTCAGAAAGTTCAGAGAGTCAAATTCAGTAAAAAGGTTTGTGACGGCCCATCGTATCTACGACGGTCCGTGCTGCAGTTCCATCGTGAAGTTCAGAGAGTTGATCCCAGTACCCAAATTTCAAAGTTGAAGTGTTTTGGAACGGAGGCCCTCGACGGACCGTTCTGCTTATGACGGTTCGTCCTAGCTGTCGTCGAGGGAAATGAAGGGAGCCACAGGAGGAATTTCACAAGTATGGGACGACGGAGTCCATGACGGTCCGTCACGACCATGACGGTCCGTCACGACCATGACGGTCCATCGCGTGATCCGCCGACCCAATCAGTTTTTATCAAAAATAATTCTACTACTCGAAACGACTAAACAGGTCGTTACATGCTTATTATCAATTTTAATTATTATCATGTAAATCCTATAATTATTTTTTTGGTTGGATCTACTATTATATTTCATGAGAAATTAAATAAACCAACATAAGTAAAGATATGCTTACTATTTTTACCAAAACACAAATGGATTGCGATTTTAAAATTGTCATCAATTATCACATTATATTTAATGGTATAAACTTTTTTTCATTTTTGTTTCCATGTACCTTGCAAAATTCAGTAAAATATTAGTTGCGCAATAGCACAAAACTCAACATCTTTTATTAGGAGTATAAATTTGTATGTAAGAAATGACAGAAGTTTCAACAAAAATTAAATTTCAACTCAGAATCTTAAAAGTATGATGAATTCAATGCTAAAAATATTAAAGATTTATCAAACTTATCAAATTAAAATCATAAACCCGTCACTAATTGGTTTTCTTATTTATTTCAAACCCTCATTTTAGTGACTCCAAACCATATGGGAGAACAAAACTGAAATGAACGATGATAATATTTATTAATTCTCTAAGTAGACGGGTGTTGATTTTAATTTTATCGGCATATGAATAATTTGAAAAAAAAATAAAAAAAGTCGCATAAACTATTATTTTGATGAATAAAATTATTTTTGAAAAACACAATTGTAAGTTATCATTATGCTCCATTAAATAAATTAACATTTTGCTGGATAAATAATAATAATTAATTCTTTCAGATCATTTACATGAAGGTCAAATTTAAATTATTTTAAATTTATATTCTAAGGGAAAGTCAAGTTTATGTTTAATGTTGAATTGACAATTTTTCTTGTCTGATGTGTTTCCATTAAGATTTATAGTTATTCTTAATCTATAGGCTTTTTAATAATCTTCTGTATATTACAAATGTTGTATTCTTTATTACGACAGAATTATATGGTGACTAATATTTTAATTTTTCTTGGATATGTAAACGGTGGCACTTTAACTTGTTCGATTTGATAAGAATAGAAACAATAAATAATTCTAGGTCCATATGTTGATTACTATTTTTGTAAGATAATTAATGGAAATAGAAAAAAAGGCAATTATGCTTCAAATTTCACTACTCTGCATGAAATACACAATGTTGATTGAAAGGAGGAGCATATCCACTTGCTTAACTTTGTATGAAGAAAAACTATCAAGGAGGTTGACCAACAAGTCGAAGAGGTTAGTTTTCACATCATTATATCTATTAAGCTAGTTATGAAAATAAATAAATTACAAGGGAATTCATATTTCTGGTGGTGCCACATAGGCGGGTCTAAGGTTCTCTTTTATCTATGTATATAATTTAACATTGTCTATAACGAATATCTTATATATATAAATACATTTTCTTTGTCTTCTTTTTCTTTGCTGAACGAAGAGTTACTAAATGCTATCGAGTATACAAAAATAATGATTGATGAAAAGTAAAGTTGCCTTGGAAGCTCTCAAGGAGATTCCAATTTTATTACCTTAGTTTTAAATTAAAAAATAGTTACAATCTCTTACTCTCTTTTGACGGATTAATTTTTCTTATGAATTGCCTGAAATTATATAGCTTTATTTTATAGTGCTATTTTATTAATACTTATTTCCAAATTTAATTGCTATCATGTTTATTCTATTTATTTATTTATTTTTCAATTTACTATAATATTTTATTATAAATTCAAATAAACCAACATATGCTAACTATTTTTACCACTAAACCAAAGGGGATTACAAATTAAAATTTTACCATCAACTATCACATTATATTTAATGGTATAAACTTCATTCCATTTTTAGCTTTATGCACCTTGCGAAATAGAGTAAAACTCAAAATTTTTATTTGGAGTATAAATTTGTATGTAAGAAATGATAAAAGTTTCAAGAACAATTAAATTTAACTCGGAATCTTAAAAGTGTGATGAGTTCGTTGCTAAAAATAGTAAAGATTGATCGAACTTATCAAATTAAAATCATAAATTTGTCAGTAATTGTTTTTCTTTTTTTATTTAAAACCCTCTTTTTTGTAACTCCAAACCATAATGACATGAGCACCGAAAATATTTATTAATTCTCTTACCACAAGGGTTTCTATTTTCATTATATCCGTATGTAAATAATTTAAAATAAAATTTAAAAAAATTCACATAAAATATTCTTTTGATATTTAAAATTAATTTTTTTAAAAAACAATTAAAACTTAACATTATGATTGATAAATAATAATAAATTAATTCTTTCAGATCACTTACATTAAGGTCAAAATTTTAAATTATTTTAAATTGTCATTCTTACGGAAAGTCTAATTTACGTTTAATTTTTAATTACCTATTTTTCTTCTCTGATGTGGTTCCATTATTATATATAGTTATTCTTAATTTATCGTCTTTTAATAGTCCTCCGCATATTACAAATATAATATTCTTTATTCAATGAGAGTTGTATGTTTAACTCATATTTTAATTTTTCTTGGGTGTGTATAAGGTGGCACTCCAATAGTACAATTTGATAATAATAGACACAATAAATATTTCTAGTCTCATATGTTTTTTCTTTTACCTAATATCATCTTTGTATGTTTAAACTACAATTTTTTGCTTATAAATATACGATTATTATTCCTCAAGCTATATCATAGAGTGCATTGTTGATACAGTGAATAATTAATTCACCCACAAAGCTTAAATTTTCAATTAAAAAAATATCAAGTGCACGTATGACTAGAATTCATTGATTGGATTTATTTAGCGATGGAGAGCTCTCTCTAAATAATAAAAATTTAAAGCTAACTTATTTAATAGTTGCGTGTGCAAATTAA
Source organism: Solanum lycopersicum (assembly GCF_036512215.1). Taxonomy (NCBI): domain Eukaryota; kingdom Viridiplantae; phylum Streptophyta; class Magnoliopsida; order Solanales; family Solanaceae; genus Solanum; species Solanum lycopersicum. Next base: position 46,315,541 of record NC_090808.1, on the reverse strand, counting down.
TTACTCTCCTTAATTTATATAATATATCTAGTATTAAATTTATGGAATATGACAAGACTTTTCAATGTTTCAAAACCATCCTTAAAAAAAGTATAATTTACATAAATATCATAGTGCTAAGAGTAAGTAAATCATTTTCCTACTCTTTATAAAATTATAAAAATTCTTAAATTTATGAATTTTGGATACATAAGAAGACATTAATATACATAAAGGAGGAATGTATCCGACATGGGATGAATACGTCAAGTGGATACGTATTTATTCGAGAGGGAATAGGACACTTGAATACATAAGGATGGATATATTTGAGAGAGATCGGAGAGGGATGTATTAGCGAAGGGATACGACATCTAATTACATAAGGGTGGATGTATGAGAAGGAAGGGATATAATGAGAGGGTATAGGAATATATAAGCGAGAGGGTGCGTATGTGTTCGAGAGGGGATTTTTTAAAAGAAATGAAATGGTAGATAAATTTAACAATAATACTTAAAATAAGATGTGTATTTAAGTAATTTTTTCTTGGAATAAATAACTTTAAAATAGAAGCGGACACATTTTTACAATATTCATAAATGTGTAGTTTATATATATATATATATATATATATATATATATATATATATATATATATATATATATATATATATATATATATATATATATATATATATATATAAATATAAAGGTTATATTTAATTAATCAAATAATGTCATTTGGAATACAAAATTATTTATTTTAAAATATTCATGAGATATGCAAAAAAAATTCATATTGATTAATTTCATTGTGACTATTTTATCTATATTATTAATTTATTAATTTCATAGTTGAATGATTTCTTGTCATTTTCTTCTTGAATTTTGATTATTAAGAAACAAAACCTTTTTTTAAACCATATTCCTGAGATATGCAAGAAATTAAAACTAAAATTGGCTAGTTTCATAGTTGATTGATATCTTATCATTTTCTAGAACTTTGCCCATTAGTTTTTGTACATCATGAAATTAATCTATTTAAATTGTTTTTCCTCTTATGAGAACCAAGTCATATGAAAAATATGAACAATAAATAACACCATTTTAATTCTTAATTTTCTCTTTTGTTTCAATGGCTTTCTCAAGAAGGAGTTTTAGTTGACAACAAAAACTTGTTGTCAAGTTAAATTTTATATATATTATTAGTGTACATAAGTTAAAATCTTATTTATTTTATATATTCATGAAATGTTTTAAATGTTGCTTACCGTTTGTAGAGAATTTGAGAGATATGAGGCACTTATCAAGTGAGTATTTTTTTTAAATTTTCTCTCCTCATCCTACTCTTAACTTAATAACATCCATCAAATTTGCATCATATGTTATTACGGAAACGGACCTAAAATACCCTCAAATTATTGAAAATGGTTCATAATTACCCTCATCCACCTATTGGCTCTAAAATACACCCCTCATCCACCAGTTGCCTCATAAATACCCTCCCCATCCACCTTTGAATCCAATTTTAGTCATCTCATTAATGGAGTAATATTTAAAATAAATAAAATAATTTTTCTAATTACGTAGTGATCAACCATTGGTTGCAATTTAATTATTCAATATAATTTTAAACCCACCCATTTTAAATAAACCCGTCCGAATACATATTAAAACCGTCCACCCTAATTCAAAAAGAAGCCAATTTGTCTCAACAAGTATTTGGCGAGACTATCAATTTCCAGCTTTATGAGCACTTTTGGCTTTTCAACTCTCTCCTGGTCGCACTCCCAACCCTACCTATTTTAGGGGGTTGATCTTTTTGGCAGAGGTAAGGATGCAATTTCTTGAGGTGATTGTACAAATTTTCTTAGAAAAAGCTAGAAATCTTCTATGCCATACCGGGCATGGCTGAAACAAGTCCTTATGACAATAGCAAGTAAAAACTGTGCACATGAAATTATTCAATTAAGTAAGCTACTATGGGCCTGACCCGATACAAAACGAATTCAACTTTGTATTGGGACAGGCGAGTTTAATATGTATTTGGGAGGGTTTAATTAAAAATGAGTGGGTTTAAAATTATATTAAATAATGAAATTGCAACCAATGGTTGAGCACCAAGTAATTAAAAGGTTTATTTAATTTTTTTAAATGGTGTTTCATTAATGAAGTGGCTAAAATTGGACCCAAAGGTGGATGGAGAGGGTATTTGTGATTCAAAAGGTGGGTAAGGAGGGTATTTTTGAGCCAATTGATGGATGAGGGGAAATTGTATACCATTTGAAATACTTCGAAGGTATTTTAGGCCCTTCTCAAAAGTTATTTTTATGTGTATATTATAATATAAGTTATCTTATATATGGTTACACTATTTTTATGCCAAATTTTATTTATTTTAAATTCTTCATGAATTTTTCTTATGATGCTTACTATTTTTTTTAAGATTATTGAAGGAAATAGAAAATGAGGCACATATGCTTCAACATTCATTGCTCTGCAATAAATTCACATTGTTGATTGAAAGGAAGAGTATCTACTTTCTTAAATTTTGATGGAGACAAGCTATCGAAGGAGGTTGACGAACAAATTCAAGAGGTTTGTTTTCATCTCATCATAAATATTAAACTTAACAATGTGTATAACATATATCTTATATATGATACGTTTTATTGGTCTTTTTCTTTTTGCAGAACGAAAAAAATTGTTAAATGTTATCGAATATGAAAAATAATGATTGATTAAAATTAAAATTGTCCTAGATGCTTTTAATGAGATTACAATTTTATCATCTTAGTGTTAAATTAAGGGATAATGCACAAGTCCCCCCTCAACCTATGCCCGAAATATCAGAGACACACTTATACTATACTAAGGTCCTATTATCCCCCTGAACTTATTTTATTAATAATTTTCTACCCCTTCTCGGCCTATGTGGCACTATCTTGTGGGCGCAACGCTGGTTGACTTTTTTTTTCAAGCTAGTGTCACTTAGGCCGAAAAGAGGTAGAAAATTACTTATAAAATAAGTTTAGGGGGGTAATAGCACCTTAGCGTAGTATAAGTGTGTTTATGGGATTTCGAACATAGATTGAAGGGATACTTGTGTATTTTCCCATAAATTAAAAATTAAATTGTTATAGTCTCTGACTCTCTTTTGAAGGAGCAACTTTACCTATGAATTGCCTAAAATTATCTTGATATTCTAGTGTTGTTTCAGTACTTATCTTCAAATTTAATTGTTATTATGTTTTTAAAGATATTATAACTAATTTTACCACTACATGCACCAAATGGATTCAGAATTTAAAGGTATCATCAAGTACATCACATTTAATGGTATAAAGTTTTTTACAATTTTTGGTTCTACGGACCTTGCGAAAATAAATAAAACACAAGTACTTGCGCCAAATCACAAAACTCAATATTTTTTATTTGGAGTATAATTTTTTTTATAAGAAATGGCAAAATTTTCAACAATAACAAAATTTTTATTCATAACCTTATAAATCAAATTAGTTTAGTACTAAGAACATTAAAGATTAATCGAACTCATTAAATTAAAATCTTAAATTCATTGATAACTAGTTATACTATTTAAGAACTTTAAATATTTAAATTCGACTTAAATAAGCCTTTTTAATCTCTCTCTCAAATTTAACAAACTATACTCTTGATCAATAAGTTCTTTTTGTTAGGTTCTATTAATCTAATGTCTTTAAGCAACAATTATTATTTTTTACTATATGGACTATGATACTACATAGGTAAAAACATTATGAAAGCAATTTATATAAAGGATTTTCTTCAGTGGTTATAAGAGCCAGGTCATATAATAAATCACACAAACAGATATATAATAGTTGTTGTATTCCTAGTTCTCTCCAATTGCAATGGCCTCTTAAAAAAAGTTTATATTTCACATTATAAAAAAAAATTGGGGTGGAGGGGGTATTAGAGGGGGGGGGGGGTTAGATTACAGTTTTGGGAATTGAATCCTCACGGAGTTCAGTTGGCCTACCGACTAAGCAATTAAAATTCCCCTTCTATTTCACATGAAAACTTGGTGAACTAGAATCGGAGAAATTCTAATAGATAGATAGTATGGTAGAAGGATTCATCTAATGTGAGTTTTTTTAATTACCATGATAAAATATTATTGGTAACAGCAAAACAATTCAGTTCTTATATACAACTAAAAAAATCAGCATTTAGCGACAGACGAAATCGTTGCTAATCTATGATATTCCGTTGCTAAATATGATTAGCGACGGACTAGCACGTATTATTATCTGTTTCTATATCGCCCCGTAGTAATCACTTAGTGACGAAAAAATATGTTTTGTCACAAAATTAGAGATGTCTTAGAAACGAAAAATATTTGTTGCCACTTGTTAGCGACAGACTATTCCGTTATTTTATTTTTATTTTTTGTAGCTAATTTCGTAATTCATTTCGTCATTTTTGATAAATACTTGAAAGATTTTTTTCGCTTATCCGTCGCCATAATTTTTTTTATGTAAAAACGACCAAATAGTCTCGATATTTGTTGCTAAAAATTTTCTTGTAAATTTTATTTATATGTAACTTAAATTAAATTGCTCTATACCCCAAAAATAATCAACATATATAATAATATCATACATGATTCAAAATATATAGAATATCGAAATTGCGTTTTTTCGATTAAACAAATCCATAATAATATATCAATTTTACTTAAAAGAACCTACATTCATAAAATATTATTACCAAAAAAAGAGATACAGTTGTCACGTGACACTAAGGAACAACATCGTCCTCATAAGTAATAGTTGAAAGAGCAACCTCGTCCTCATAAGTAGCTGAAGGAGGCACTAAGGGTGTACTAATGATGAGGCAAAAAACTTCTACCGTATTAAATTTTTGCTTCAAAACAAAAACCATATAGTTTTCTCTTCTTTTCTCCGCCACAAGTTTATAGTATGCTTCACATTAATCAATATCAATTTGAGACACTATTTTTTTCCGTGATATTTCTTCATATTTCTGTAATACGTAGAGGAAAAATGAAAGCATTACACATTGGATAGAAAATATATTTTGAATGCCAATACAAAACATGCATAACCTTTTAAGCATTGGAATTAATGTACATATTGTGACTTCAAATTTCAAGCCTTAACAATTCATAACTACATAAGAAGTTTCTAGACTATAATAATATGTGAAGTTGATCAATAATATGTAAGGAAATATCCCCAACATAGAATATGCAGGGAAGAAAGGAAACAAAGAGAGAGTCGAAAAAAACTCATCAAAACAAGGAAATGTATGCATCACCATTCAACCCATCGCAAGTACTTGACTCTTTGAAAAAGAAGCTAAGTTGATAAGTGATTATGCATAATGCATAAAACAAAGAAAATTATTTACTCTTTCATAGTTATACTTAAGCTTAACTACCGAAAGGAATAAACAATTAATCAAGGCCAGTGTAAGCTTTATATCAGAAATGTAAACAAGAAAACTTCAAATCATTATACTGAATTGTTCAAGTATTCAACAAGGTCAAAAAGTAATGGTTTATTCACAAATTAACATGGAAAAGGAACTTTCATACACATAAAATTGGGCACACTATTCATGCGTATAATAAAAAAATATTATTTTCTACCATTAATGGAGTCAAGCCTCTCAAGTCTTAACCATCAAACTAACATTTAACACCCATATCTAAGTTGAACTTGTAAGCCAAGTTTGAGATACACAATAAATTATAATGCCTTTGACAAATTTAAAATGTACGGTACTTACTCAAATTCAGTTATTACCAAATACATCAAAATGGACTTTAGTTTAACACACACATGTATCCAAAAGTAATGGATGATTATGTGATAGCCTTCTCAATTTTATGCACATAGAAGGTCTTTGCAGGATCATTTTAGTTTAAAAATACTGAATATACTTCTTAGAATATAATACATCATAATCATAAAAGATTTTTAGTAACTTAGTAAAGAAACATGTAAAACAAAGTGATAAACTTCATAATAACCGGGACTTAAAGTTCTTTTAAGATTTTTTTTTTGCTATGTACACACTTGAAGATTATGGGAGATTATAAGCTTAGAGAAATTCATAATTTCACATAGTATTATTTGTGTGTTCTAACATTGTTCTCACTTCTTTAATAACTTCTTATCTCCATTTAGCAAAGGATTAAATTTGAATATTTTGTGCTAGTCCATACAATATGCATCATACTTGTTGTTACTCTCACTGGAGTTCAAAATTCCAATTTTTAAACACTACAAAGACAATAAGAAGGAAATAGGAGAGATCAAACCTAGGACTCTCAGATTACAACTGCTGTTGCAGAACAAAGTTCATACCTTTGTTAGCCGCCATGGGTGAGAGAGTAAAGTTAGAAGAATCCATGAGCAGGGAAGGTATGGTTAGTCTTTGTTGGTGAAAAGACATAGATCTGAGATGTTCTTGTCGATGTTCAATCATTTCAAACTATCATAGTGATCCAACTTCACCCTCTCAAGGCCCACCACCATGAAGGAACCTACAACTACTTCCATTCTTACAATAACCTATAGAAAATTAGAGACAAGGTTTACAACCAAGTCCCACACTTGGGATATCAGCCCCAAAAATATATATGACTAATAGAACATATATTAGGAAAATATTCAAAAGTATACTGTAAAAAATGAATGATAACCATAATTAAACATAAAAGTAAATAAGCTTTAACAGAAAAGTATATGAACAAGTAAGCTTTAACAAAATGACATTAAGGAATCTACTTGGCTGCTGTCGGTGCTCATTATCACTGCTCACTGCGTAGAGCTGATGTTGTTGTAATTTTACCCAGAGAGCAAGACAACTGGTGGCACCATCTCCTTGATGTTGTTAGTGAGGAAGAAGACTGCCTGGTTGCTCGCCGAATAAAGTTGCTGCCATCAATGGAGGTTCGATGGTGGTCTTTGTGTGCTTTTCGGAGCTCTCCATTGTTGTCCAATTGCTTGTTTCTTGGCTGTTGCTGGATGGAATTGTTCTCTGATCTGTTGGAATCAAGGACGGAGAGGAGGGAAAATGGATATGGGTGGTGGATTTGGAGAGGAGAGGAGGCGAATGAAGAAAAAAATTAGGGTTTTGGGCTCTTCTGTATAAAATAGGAAAGCAAGGATCTTAAATCAAGACCATTGATAAAATTTGTATGAGCGGCTGCGATTTATTCTTGGATTTTAACGAACCATGATCGACGGATATTAAATGAGAGTATTGAAATCTTAAATTGGAGTTTGTAAAGGAATTAGTGACGGATTCTAGAATCCGTCGCTTTCAAATAAATGTAAATATAATTTAGGAAATTATATTGACGGATATTTTTGTCACTAGATAATATAATAAATATAAAATATATTTAATAGTTTAGTAACCTTTTTTTCCGTCACTAATTCCGTCACCCGATATTAATTCAATTTATGAGAAGTACATTGTAGTTGAATCCGTACAAAAAGTTAGGCGCCAAATTTTCGCGCTTATATTTAGCAACGAATTAAATATTCCTTTCGGTTGATATATTATAAATTAAAAAATCATTTCTTAATTCTGCAAAAAAAAAGTTATTCCGTCGCAAGTCCATCGTCATATAGTGACGGAATATTGTTCATCCCTAGTATCCGTCGCTAAACATTGTTTTTAGTAGTGATAATTCATACGATAACTAATTCAAGCCACTTTTGGTGATATTCAAAATCATATAAAATAATTTTTGAACAGGTAATAAGCTATTACTGGAAGCCTGAATGTCACGAACCCACCGGGTCGTGCGGGCACCCACTCTAACACCTAAATAGGAGAAATCTCATATTCCAAAGGTTTATTCATGAGGACAATTAGCAGGGTATATAATGTAAGTTAAAAATCTTTATTACAACCTCTTATTCATGCACTAGTCAAACATTTAAAATAACTTGACAACCCAAGGATCTAGTCTAACAGGTACAAGATCTACTAAGAATTACAATAACAATTTAATAAAACGACAAAGGTCCCACTGTGTGAAAGGAAGAGTCGAAGTTGTTGGAAGATTTCCTCATCTTCATGTAATGAAACATCATCAATCCTTCATCTAGACTATGTCAAAAAGACATAGCAAGACCAAACATATTGGTAGGTATCATCGGTCAAGCCAACGCCCACCTTACAACATATAAATAGAAAAATAAAATACCATGTCCGGATCCCTCGCTTACTCACCCTTAGCCTTTACTTAGAACACCTTCCAAATTACGACCTATCTCTTTTCCACGAGGTTACAACCTAATTACGCTAACCACCTTGTATACCACAAGTAACACTACCACAATTAAGATTTAAATAGATCATAGCATAATACACTAACCACATTGTATATTACAAGTAACACTCCAGTACTTAAGGTTCCAAGTAGATCATAGCTTAAATATACTAAACACATTATATACTACAAGTAACATTACCACACTTAAGGTTCCAAATAGATCATAACTTCAATACACTAACCACAATGTATACTACAAGTTACATTACCACACTTATGGTTCCAAATATATCATAACTTAAATAAACTAACAACATTTATACTATATATACACACCTCACGAAATTGAGCGTAACACATTTCACCATGCACATTTTATCACAAGTAGTTGGCTCTCTCATCGGACCCAAAGTCAAACTGTTAGCATGCTGGAACGTGGCAATCTGATCCAATTTGTAAGACGGAACATGGAAACCTATCCTAGTTAGAGTGTCGGAATATGGCAGCAGATCCTAGTTAATATGCTGGAATGTGACAATCCAATCAATGTTAGAGTGCTGGAACGTGGCCACTGATCCAAATCACACATCACAATAACACATCATGATCACACATTTAAGTCATGATTTTATCATATTGACATCCACATATCTCTTTTGAACATCAAAGACCATTGTTGCAATATGCATACAGATACAAGTATCACAAAAAGTAAGACATTTGTATATCACACCATCACAGAATCATAGACATCATAAGTCAGATACTTAATTACAAATATATGGGTTCTCTCGATTTCTCTTTACAAATTACACAAGTCATAATGCTAATTATTCATCACATAGTTCCATTACTAGTTTTCTTAACCATGACAACAATTTTTTATCACAATTATACCATAGCCAAGAACACAAATAAGAACCTCGACCAATTACTATATCAACACAACACTAACCCCATAAGCATTGAAATTTAGTAACTTTCCACATAAATTACTCGGTGAACGAAGGTCTAAATATACTTTATACTGTTAAATTAATATATTACATGGTAAGCATGGATTTTAACTACTCAACAAAAAAACCTAACCTACCTGGGCGCCAAGCAATTTGTAAGGAGTTTTGATTTTGTTTCCATCTTTTCTGGATTCGCTACGCTGAATTTGGCCAAGATTTTGCAAGCTTCCGTCATCCCCATGCTTGAAAGATCCCTCTCCTTCTTTTCCCAACTTCAAATAATTTATAGGGGTTTCTACAATAATTTACGACTTATTAGGGTATTTTAGAATGATGGAAAAATACAAATTTTATCGTAAACTCAGATTTTGCTTCGCCAATCCCGCTGCAGCAACGCCACACTAACAGCACATGTGCCGCTGTAGGGGGAAAGTGACCATATTTTTTGCAAATTTTTCTCTTCTCGAATAACGATGGTTTGGGTCGTTACAATGAATTAGTTTTTTATGGACTTTAAAAAAAATATTTTGCATTTTTTTTATTGAAATCTATGGCCAAAATCTAACTAAATCTGTTATGTTTATTTTTGTATTAAAATGCTGCTCCATAAAAATAAAATAAAAAATTATTTAATGTAATATAGAGTCTTAATTATTATTTTGGTGTGATTTTTTTCGTTAAATATTCACATAAGTATTTGTAAATCTTAAAGTTCATAAAAAAGTTTCCAATTTCATAAGAGCGTATTCCACCCACGAAAATTACACGGTTACCTCATTTTTAGAAATATTTATTTTTTCCTATTAATATGTGCACATATTGTTAATAAAGAGTAATATATGGTAATTTGGACTCTAAGTTAATTATACAATTTTGTTTAGGATTCTTACATGGTTAACCAAAAATAAAAAGGATTCTTTCACGCTATCTTCTAATTATTTTCACACTCCTTCTCTCTCCCACAGCTCAGGCCACTCTCATACACCATAAGGCAATTTGAGACGATCAATGAAAACTTATTAGAAATGCTTATTTCTCCTCTATTAATTGAACTAGTATAGTTTCACATTTAATTATTAATGATTTTCATCTTTTTTAAAAACACATTTTACAGATCATTTAACCACATACTCTATCAGTGATTCTCTTTATGCATTTTACTGTATATTTACAAGTTAGGATATATAGTCTTTCAAATTTACTCTACTTTCCAAATCATGAAAGTACTTGGAGGTAAGAAGTTAGAGTTTAAGTCTTCATGCCTCGTGTGGATTCGGGAATATATAATCGATTCTAGCATGACATTAACATTTCTCCTTGAGGAAATTTACAACAAACTGGAATTGAATCCGTTGGAAACGATTAAAGGTAAAACTAATTTTTTAAAATAATTTTAAGTATACGCTTTTAGTTATCTAATTATTATATTGTGTCGTGATTGGAAACAGAAAAAAAGATCCATCGAATGACTTTTCCATATGTTACGGGACTAAAAGTATTGTCAATTTTCCTAACATTGTATTTCATTTCATGGATGTTGATATCGAATTGTTATATATGAATATATTTTCAAAAGTGGGTAAAGATATGACTTGTTTGCCAATTGATTGGAGGAGTGGGGGTTTATATTGTGTTTATAGAAACTTTGCATGGAAGAATTTCCTTATTGGAAATGATATTTTGAATCAAAAAACATGGCACGGATAAATTTTCATATTTGATATGATATTGGGAATCAGGAACTTTGTTTCTTGCCTACTAATTGTGCCAAACACTAATTAAACTTGATTATAATTTAATATTTTAAATTAATTAAGCACACCTATTTAATGAAATTTGGATTTTAATTTTATTGTATTCAAAATAATTTATTTTTATAAAATTCACAATGTTTTAAAGTTAATTAAATTATTATTGTCACTTTTTATTATTTTTAAATAATGTGTGTGCTTTTATACAATTAGTACATTTTATTAATATTGAAAATTTGTCCTCAAAAATATTTTGTTTCCTTCATACATTTTGTTAAATTAGTATTAGTTAATTAGTAGATTATATTTTTGAATTAATTAATTTTTTTATTTAATGTGTATAAACGAGAAAATTATTTTATTTTGTTAAGATTAAAAAGCTTATTGATTAATCTTCTTTAAATCTTAGCCAAAATAAATAAACTAATGCGATTTGGATACATTCTTTATTACAATTGGCCATAATTGAAACTCATTTGGTCATGTGATTATTTCTAATCTAAACCATTTACTGTAAATCTAACTATTTTGCTACCTCGCTTGAAACTCAACCTTCAGACCAAATTTGGGCAAACCCAGCCGACCAAATTCATTTTCAACAGCCCAACGCAACCCATCAATATTTGAACGGCTAAGGCGTCTTCAACATTCAAACATACCATGCGTTAAACAATGATATGATACGATACACAACGAACAACCAAAGCCTAGTACCATACCTTCGTCATCTTCTTCCCGACGACCTTTATAGTACAAGCTCCAGAAGTGTGTCCTCTCCTCACCCTTATTCATTTGTAAAACAAACTAGGTGGAGTCCAAGATCAAATGACTATGTTCATTAATCAATTCCAATTTATTGATAATCTCTGTATATTCTTTGTCCTTCATAAAAAATTAAAATTTTGACATTGGGAATTCGCCCTAGCATTTTCCGATGATTTCCCCTGGATTCGTTCTATATAAACCCCTTTTCATTCCCTTCATTGAGAAACGTTTGAGAGACTGGTTGTATTAGAAAAAAACACAGTAGTTTTTCTAGTTTTTTTAATCATTTGTTTCCTTTGTCATATTTTATAGTTCTCATATTCATTATTGCATATGTTTACTAGTTGCTTGCTCATTTTTACCGATGGTTTTACTCCTTCAGTTTTTCTAGCTTTCATTATTGCTTTAATAATATAGTTGATTGTTCACTCTATGTTCTTTTTAGTATTGCCTTTTAGTTTATTATTCGATTTTTCAGTTTTCTTGATCAATTGCTAAGTCGATTTTTGTTTGAAATTTGCCTGATTTTCTTACCATAATTAAAGTTTGTTTTTTTAAAAGAAAAGGCAATGTATTAACATAAATGTTTTAACTTTTCCTGAAAATAAAATATAATTGTCTTTCATATTTGATTTATTATTTTTTTAGAGGAAAACTTATGAAATATATAGATTGAGGAACTTATTCTCATAGAAAAATACAATAGCGTCCACAATGTAGACATTTAAAAGTTTTGTTTATGGGGAGATTTATTGTCTTAACAATTTTAGTATTTTTCTTTTGTATTAGTTTTCATATAATATAACACAACAAACCTTTGATCTTACTTACTTACGCATCACAACAAATAAAACTCATGTAATAACTTATAAAATAATATCTTAACACAAATGGCAACTCAAGTCTTAAACTTATACAACTGAAATGAATAATACTAAAGAACTATAACTATGTATCTATGAAGACTATAAAATAAAGAGAGATGCCGGGACAAGACTCTCCATCATCCTAACAACTGAAATACTAGAAAACAATGAAAACGGAACCCTCTAGAAAAAAAGGATGATCACCAACTGACTCCAAATTCAAAACTGGATCAACGAGGTGATGGATGTTGATCTTGAATACATGTATCTGTATAATAACACGATGTAGTATACCAGACATCAGTACATTAAATGTACGATGGATTTAATTGTTTAAATTGAAGACTCTTAAGTGTGTGCTGGTTTGGATTATAATTTTGTAACTTTAGTATAGCTAATGGCTAAATTCTGTAAAATATCAAAAAGTTGACTAGATTGTAAGTAATGATACCTATCTAGCAATTCAACTATTACTAATCATGGTTTTTTTTCAAATCTATCACGCAATGCACTAAAATCAATTTAATACTTTAGCTCAACAAAATTATTTCAAACTTGAATTGTTAATTGAACTATATCCCGCCATTATCACTAATGATATGTGTTATATATATATATATATATATATATATATATATATATATATATATATATATATAACATATATATAAATGATAAATTTATAATTGGTTTCTGTTTAATTTCATTAAAATGTTAAAATGATATGGGTTCAACTCTATATATAGATTGCAACCTTACACAACCATAATAATAGAGACATTAGCTATTAATAATGAAGGTAACAGAAATATACAAAAATTATCATTCATTGTAGGTACTTGATTCAAAATTATAATATTTCAATCCCAAAGACCTTCAATCTGAAGAAGTTTCTATACAACCTTCAAGTACAAGCTTAATCCTCAATAGTCAGGATTTTGGAGAGAGTACTAGAAAATTCAAAATGAAAAAGTGTTTTCCTCTCACTTCAAAAAATTATTTATACGTTTACAAATTTCGCCAAAATTTCTCTCTGTGTCTGTCATGACCTAGACCATCGTGAGCGACACAAACTATATCACCTCGTGAGAGTGTTATTTGCTCTATTCAAATTAGCAAAGTGGAAAATACAAAAGATAAAAAAAAATACACAAAGAACTATCCAAGGCCACAAAACCCACTTTGTGTCCTTAAGAAATTTAATTCCCTCAAGTATCCGAGATTACAGACTTATTATTCTCAAGATAAATGGATTAACCATTAGAGAAGTAGTCGTACCTCAAACTTTTATGGTTTCATTGAACTCAATATGACAAAAATGAATCTCACACAAAGACACGGTCGATCGATTTTATTTTGTAAGAAATGTATGCAAAGGAAGGGAAGATTCCCATGCCGAAAACTGAGAGAAAATCTCGTTTTATAGCAAACAAAGGATAACGGTTGCAACTCTTCGGAAATAAGACAACCTTTCAGAAAGGTCACAACCCTTTGGAAAAAGCACAACCTTTCAAAAGGTAACAACCCTTTAGAAAAGAAAAATTTTCATAAAGGTCAGGGTCATTCGGCAAAGTCACAATCCTTCACGAGAGTCGCAACCTTTCATTTCTTGTTCGCACCTTTAGTACCCAATAGGTAGAACCAATTACTAACACACAATTAAACCAATATGTAATTTCTAAAACCAAGAAATGAAATAAATATTAAGAAAATGGTTTTAAAAGCAACTAAGGATATGAATAACCTCAATCAATAGTCAAAACGATCATGCCGAACAAAGTATTAAGAAATTATAATGGTAGTATTAAAACTCTAATATAATCCATAATTTTGATGCAACCCTAAAAACATAGAAAACATAATTTGATAGTCCAATGTAAGATTAAACATAAATAACAGAAGAATTTGAGAGAACATGAAAGAGTACTTCACCCTTGGATTTAAAGTAAAATATCTCTTAATAAAGGTCTCATTTCAACTAGAAGATGTCTTGTACATAAGAAGAAAAGAACATGAACAATATTAGCACACAAATTACTAGTAGAGTTATATGGCCAGTCCAAGATATGAGAGCAAACAATTTACTACATTATAGTAAGACAAGTCAATACATAAAACTACAATCACTTTTGAATCCCTATGGATTCATTATTGTCTTGGCTACAAGAAACCTTTCACCAAGCGCAGGCATTTAATCACGCTCATTATCAGATGGTACTAGACTGCACCTCGTCCTAACTCCATTCAAGGTTGACCTAGCCTAAAAATTTTGAGTCACTATCCAAAAAGCTTTCAACCCAAATTCTTTCACCATTGACATATTCATTATATATTGTACCTCTTTGTACAACAAAATATTCAAATATTAAGTATTGTACGTATAGTATCTCTCATGTATTATTAGAACTTTGTTCAAGATAATGAATCAATATCATTTTAAACAACACGAACAAAGAATGTATTTTCACTTTTATAACCTCAACAAGACTTTATTTTATTCTTCCTAACTCTAACATTGCATTCAATCACATCATAATTGATTACCCCAAATAAATATATATAACATTTAAAAACATGGACCATGTTTTTCTTTACATTTCCCTTTAGGATCATGTAGCGCAACAATTGCAACATACCCCTAAAATATTCAAATATATCATAATAGTAAATAAGATTTTCATAAAGTTTTCACACAGACTGTAACGACCTGTTTAGTCGTTTTGAGCAACAGATGTTATTTCTAGAAAACTGGCTGAGACGACGGATCCCACGACGGACCGTCATGGGCACGATGGACCATCAAGGGGGTCTCGTTTCAAAACACTTAGAAATTCTGAAAAATGGGTACTGAAATCGACTCTCTGAACTTCGTAACGGAATGGCAGGACGGACCGTCACAGACTCTTCACAGAATTGAGTCTCTGAACTCTGTGACGGAGCAGCAGGACGGACCGTCGCAGGCGCGACGGCCCGTCACAAGCTGCGTAATCCCAGGCTGAGTCGGATTTCTTTAATGTTTTAAGGGACGTTTTTGACTATTCCTGCTTTAATTATAAAGTTAGTGGGTTAATAATAATAAGTCTAACTACTTGGGGGTTAAAAGAGGTAACCTTGATTAAATTAGTGGGTTATTATTGCCATATTTTATTCTTAATTATATTCTAATTAGGGTAAAAGAAAGAGGGTTTGAATAAAGAAAAATAAAAAGAACAAAGAGAGAGAGAGAGGATCGAACGAGAAGAGGAAAACACAAAGCTTTGGGGAATTTGCTTGCATGATCACTAATCTTCGGTGAAGGTAGGTTATGGTTTTTATACTATTCGTAGTAAACTCTTCATAGCGAATGATATGTATAGGTAGTATTGTAAACCCTTCTATATGCTTAATTGTATGCTTGCATGAATGTGATTATGTAATTGTGATAAAATAAGCATGATGAGGCTATTGAATCCTAAATCTTGAGAAACGCTAACCTACTTTGTTACTGATGATGCCTTAGTGTAAAAGAAGGTTGGATGAACGAAAGTAGTGATATTAGGGAATCGGGTACCACGTTCCGGTACCAGGATAGTATATGAGGATCGGAGTGTCACGTTCCGACACCAGGATAGTATATGGATCGGGTGCCACGTTCCGGTACTAGGATAGTATATGAGGATCGGAGTGTCACGTTCTGACACCAGGATAGTATATGGATCGGGTGCCACATTTCGGTACCAGGATAGAATATGGATCGGGTGTCACGTTCCGACACCAGGATAGAATGAGGATCGGAGTGTCCCGTTCCGACACAAGGATAGTATATGAGAAGCGGAGTGTCACGTACCGACATGAAAGAAATAAAGATAATGAATCTTGAAAGATGTTTATATACTCAATCTAATGAACCTAATTCCCAAATGAGTATGATGAGGAGGCGTGAGTCCTCATCGATGTGCTTGGTGTTGTAACCAAGGGTTATGGTAATTATAAATGCTGCATGCTAAGGATATTAGTTGATTTTATGATGTTACCTAATATATACTGTTTTCTATTTTGAGTTGGCCGATGATACCTACTCAGTACTTGTGTTTGTACTGACCCCTACTTGTATTTGTTTTCTTTGTAAATTGTGGAGTGCAGCAAACGTACCGTCGTCTTAAACTCAACCGCAACTCTAGCCAGTCTTCATTACTCCTGATATCAGGGTGAGCTAATGTTTCTAGCTTGGATTGGATCCTTCTCTTCATGTCTTGATGCCTTGAAGTTCCGGCATGGACTAGCTGTTTATGTATTTTAGCTTCTTAGATACTCTTAGATTTAGTAATTTGAAGTAGATGTTCTTGTGATGATGACTTCCAGATTTTGGGGATAATATTAGTTGTTAAGTTTTTAGATGTTGTTGAATTGGTTTTTATCAATGAGTTTAAGTCTTCCGCATTACTTTCTGTTGATATTATATTGAAATGTTAAGGTTTAGATTGGTTGGTTCGCTCACATAGGAGGGTAAGTGTGGGTGCCAGTCGTGACCCGATTTGGGTCGTGACAAATTTGGTATCAGAGCATTAGGTTCGTTGGTCTCATCACACAAGAACGACTCTAGTAGAGTCTTAAGGAACGGTAGGGGGACGCCTTTACTTTTCTTTGAGAGGCTATAGGACTTTAGGAAAATTCCATTCTTTCCTTCTTTCTTACGTGCTATTACTTGGATCCAATTGGTATCTAGGTGATACAAATTGGTATCTGACCATCTTCACTCTATTTCGCAGATGGTTAGA
Organism: Solanum lycopersicum; assembly: GCF_036512215.1. Classification (NCBI taxonomy): domain Eukaryota; kingdom Viridiplantae; phylum Streptophyta; class Magnoliopsida; order Solanales; family Solanaceae; genus Solanum; species Solanum lycopersicum. Next base: position 46,298,164 of record NC_090808.1, on the reverse strand, counting down.
ACTAGAGCAACGACCGCTCCAACATCAACATCAGCAAGACAAGATGCATCTGAGCCAGCCACTGAGACTATAGCTCGAAGAGGAGCAGTGGAAAGAGGTCGCGCAAGAGGTCGTGGGAGGACGTCCTCTAGGAGAAGAGGACGAGCACCTAGCCCATCTGGTACTAGGGCGGTGACTCCTCCACCAATTGAGGAAGTTGTAAGAGAGGGTGAGGAAAGGGAAAATAAGCAAGTACAGAATGAGGAATTGCCACCCCAACCTACCCCAGAGATGATCAATCAGGTTCTTGCTTATCTTAGCGGGCTATCTGATCAAGGCCAGACACCTCCAGTGTTTTCTGCACCAGCACCTCAGGCTCCGGAGGTACAACATGCGGCTACTGTGGCTCCCTGCATGGATGCCTCATTGGAAATAGGCACATTTCCTCGTCTGACTACAGGGCCTATAATGACAAATGATCAGCATGAACTTTTCAGTAAGTTCTTGAAATTGAAATCTCCAGTCTTTAAAGGTTCTCAATCTGAGGATGCATACGATTTTCTGGTTGACTATCATGAGCTACTACACAAGATGGGTATAGTAGAACGGTTTGGTGTTGAGTTTGTGACTTATCAGTTTCAAGGGAACGCCAAAATGTGGTGGCGGTCGCATGTTGAGTGTCAACCAACGGAGGCACCACCTATGACTTGGGCATCATTCTCTAGCTTGTTTATGGAGAAGTATATCCCCCGGACTTTGAGGGGTAGGAAAAGAGATGAATTTTTGAGCCTAGAGCAATGTAGGATGTTGGTTATTGCATATGAGGCTAGGTTTCGTGCACTTTCCAGATATGCCACTCAGCTTTGTTTCAGTCCACAAGAGCGGATTTGCCGTTTTGTGAACGGGTTGAGATCAGAGTTGTGAATTTCAGCCTTACAGATAGCGGCTACAGCGAAATCCTTTCAAGAAGTGGTGGACTTCGTGATAGAGGTGGAAGGAGTGAAGCCAGATGACTTCACCATGTCATCGACATCAAAAAGGTTTTGAAAGGGAGGTGAGTTTAATGGTTCTTACTCTAGAGGACAAGGTTCAGGAGGTTACTCAGTCCGACCAATTCAGTCTTCACTACAGACTGTAGTTGGGGGTCTACCTCAAACCGGTCAACATTTCTTTGAGGTTGGAGATTATTCCCAGACTTCGTCATTCTCACAAAGACCAATGCTTGAATCCAGAGAATGTTATGGATGTGGGGAGACTTGACACCTCAAGAGGTATTGTCCAAAACAGAATTACAGACTTCCCATAATCCGAGGTAGAGGTGGTCATGGAAGAGGTCGTCATTCTGGAGAACGTGGTGGTCGAGGTAATAGTGGTCACCAAAACGGCCGGGGTGATGGGCAAACTGTAGCCACTACAGCACAACATGGTAGGGGCAACGGACAAACAGGTGACAGGGCCCATTGTTACGCCTTCCCTGGGCGGTCTGAAGCGGAGACATCGGATGCTGTTATCACAGGTAATCTTTTTGTTTGTGATTGTATGGCTTCTGTATTATTTGAACCTGGCTCTACCTTTTCATATGTATCTTCCACATTTGCTAATGGTCTTAAATTACATTGTAAATTGCTTGACATGCCTATTTGTGTGTCTACTTCAGTGGGTGAGTCTGTAATAGTTGAAAGGATATATAAGTCTTGTTTGGTGAATTTTGTGGGGAACAATACTTATGTACACTTGGTTATCTTAGACATGGTTGATTTTGACGTAATTCTGGGTATGACTTGGCTTTCTCTTAATTTTGCGATCTTGGATTGTAATGCTAAAACAGTGACGTTAGCCAAGCCTGGGACAGATCCGTTAGTGTGGGAGGGTGACTACACTTCCGATCCGGTTCATATCGTCTCCTTTCTTCGTGCTAAGAAAATGGTTAGTAAGGTTTGTCTAGCTTTCTTGGCACATCTCAGGGATGAAACTACTCAAGTACCTTCAATTGAGTCGGTTTCGATAGTCCGTGAATTTTTAGATGTGTTTCCTGCAGACCTTTCATGGTATGCCACCGGATAGAGATATTGATTTCTGCATTGATCTTGAACCGGGTACTCGCCCCATTTCTATACCCCCTTATAGAATGGCTCCCCTGGAGTTAAGAGAGTTAAAGGCACAACTTCAAGAGTTGCTAAGCAAAGGCTTTATTAGACTAAATGCATCTCCTTGGGGTGCTCCGGTATTATTTGTGAAGAAAAAGGATGGGAGTTTTAGGATGTGCATAGACTACAGACAGTTGAACAAGGTAACTATTAAGAACAAGTATCCCATTCCTCGCAATAATGACTTGTTCGATCAGTTACAAGGTGCTTGTGTCTTCTCTAAGATTGACTTGAGATCCGGTTATCATCAATTGAAAATACGAGCAACGGATGTGCCAAAGACTGCTTTTCGGACTAGGTATGACATTACGAATTTGTAGTGATGTCTTTTGGTCTTACGAATGCCCCTGCTGCTTTCATGAGCTTGATGAATGGGATTTTTAAGCCATATCTGGATCTCTTTGTGATCGTATTTATTGATGATATATTGGTATACTCAAAGAGCAAGAAGGAACATGAGGAGCACTTGAGAATGGTATTGGAAATGTTGAGGGAGAAAAAGCTTTATGCCAAATTCTCCAAGTGTGAGTTTTTGGTAGATGCAGTGTCCTTCTTGGGGCATGTGGTTTCTAAGGATGGGGCGATGGTGGATCCTTCTAAGATTGAGATAGTGAAGAATTAGGTAAGACCTACTAATGTGTAAGAAATAAGGAGCTTTGTTGGTTTAGCTACCTATTACCGTCGATTTGTCAAGGGATTCTCTTCCATTGCTTCCCAATTGACGAACTTGACTAAGCAGAATGTTCCATTTGTATGGTAGGACGAATGTGACGAAAGCTTTCAGAAACTCAAGACTTTGTTGACTACTACGCCCATTCTCACCTTGCCCGTGGAAGTAAGAATTTCATTGTCTATTGTGATGCATCCTTTTCGGGTTTGGGTGCAGTGCTAATGCAAGAGAAGAATGTAATTGCTTACGCTTCGAGGCAATTAAAGGTGCATGAACGTAACTATCCGACCCATGATTGGGAGTTGGTTGCGGTAGTGTTTGCATTAAAGCAATGGAGACATTATTTATATGGGGTTAAGTGTGAAGTCTACACGGATCATCGTAGCCTACAGTACGTCTTTACTAGGAAAGATTTGAACTTGAGACAGAGGAGATGGATGTAACTACTGAAGGACTACGACATCACTATCTTGTATCATCCGGGAAAGGCTAATGTTGTGGCAGACGCCTTAAGTAGAAAGGCAGGGAGCATGGGAAGTCTAGCTCACTTGCAAGTTTCTAGACGTCCATTGGCTAGAGAGGTTCAGACTCTGTCTAACAACTTGATGAGGTTAGAAGTAAATGAGAAGGGAGGATTGTTGGCTTGTGTGGAGGCAAGATCTTCTTTTCTTGACAAGATTATGGGAAAACAGTTTGAGGATGAGAAACTAAGCAGAAACTAAGATAAAGTATTTCGAGGAGAGGCTATGGAAGCACAAATCGATGAGGAAGGTGTTTTGAGAATCAAGGGAAGGGTATGTGTACTCCGCGTCGATGATTTGATCAACACTATTCTGACAGAGCCTCATAGTTCAAGGTATTATATACATCCTGGTGCAACCAAGATGTATCATGACCTAAAGCAACACTTTTGGTGGAGAAGAATGAAGCGTGATATTGTTGATTTTATTGCCAAATGTTTAAACTGCCAGCAAGTAAAGTATGAACACCAGAGGCCCAAATGAACACTTCAGAGAATGCCCATTCCTGAATGGAAGTGGGAAAGGAATGCAATGGATTTCGTGGTTGGTCTTCCAAAGACAATGGGTAAGTATTACTCTATTTGGGTGATTGTTGATAGGTTAACTAAGTCTTCTCATTTCATTCCTGTCAAGGTGACTTACAATGCAGAGAAGTTAGCCAAAATCTATATCTCAGAAATTATTCGGTTGCATGGGGTTCCACTCTCCATCATATCAGATAGAGGTACAGTTTACTTCTAAGTTTTGGAAAACATTGCATGCGGAATTGGGTACTAGGTTGGACCTTAGTACTGTGTTCCATCCTCAGACCGATGGTCAGTCTGAGTGAACGATTCAAGTGTTGGAGGATATGCTTCGTGCATGTGTAAAAGAATTTGGTGGTCATTGGGATAGCTTCTTACCCTTAGCAGAGTTCTCCTACAACAATAGCTATCACTCAAGCATTGATATGGCCCCATTTGAGGCACTATATGGGAGAAGATGTAGGTCTCCCATTGGGTTGTTTGATGCATTTGAGGTTAGTCCTTGGGGTACTGACCTTCTGAGAGAATCGTTAGATAAAGTGAAATCTATTCAAGAAAAGTTGTTAGCGGCGCAAAGTAGGCAAAAGGAATATGCAGATCAAAAGGTTAGAGACTTGGAGTTCATGGAGGGTGAACAAGTCTTGCTGAAGGTTTCACGCATGAAAGGGGTGATGCGTTTTGGTTAAAGGGGTAAATCAAGCCCAAGGTATATTGGACCATTTGAAGTACTTAAGAGAGTAGGGGAGGTGGCTTATGAATTAGCCTTGCTTCCAGGGCTGTCCGGAGTGCATCCGGTATTTCATGTGTCTATGTTGAAAAGATACCATGGGGATGGAAACTACACCATTCGTTGGGATTCAGTTCTGCTTGATGAAAATTTGTCTTATGAGGAGGAACCTGTTGCTATTCTAGATAGAGAAGTTCGCAAGTTGAGGTCAAGGGAGATTGCATCCATGAAAGTTCAATGGAAGAATCGACCCATTGAAGAAGCCACTTGGGAGAAAGAGGCTGACATGCAAGAAAGATACCCACACCTTTTTACAGATTCAAGTACTTCTTTTCTCCCTTGTTTTCATTCTTATGATCGTTTGAAGACAAACGATGGGTAAATTGGTATCTATTGTAACGACCTGTTTAGTCGTTTTGAGAAACAGATGTTATTTCAGGAAAACTTGCTGAGACGACGGATCCCACGACGGACCGTCATGGGCACAACGGACCGTCTAGGGGGTCTCGTTTCAAAACACTTAGAAATTCTGAAAAATGGGTACTGAAATCGACTCTCTAAACTTCTTAACGGAATGGCAGGACGGACCGTCACAAGCGTAACGGACCGTCACAGACTCTTCAGAGAATTGAGTCTCTGAACTCTGTGACGGAGCAGCAGGACGGACCGTCGCAGGCGCGACGGCCCGTCACAGGCTGCGTAATCCCAGGCTGAGTCGGATTTCTTTAATGTTTTAAGGGACGTTTTTGACTATTCCTGCTTTAATTATAAAGTTAGTGGGTTAATGTTAATAAGTCTAATTACTTGGGGGTTAAAAGAGGTAACCTTGAGTAAACTAGTGGGTTATTATTGCCATCTTTTATTGTTAATTATATGCTAATTAGGGTAAAAGAAAGAGGGTTTGAATAAAGAAAAATAGAAAGAACAAATAGAGAGAGAGGATCGAACGAGAAGAGGAAAACACAAAGCTTTGGGAAATTTTCTTGCTTGATCACTAATCTTCGGTGAAGGTAGGTTATGGTTTTTATACTATTCGTAGTAAACTCTTCACAGCGAATGATATGTATGGGTAGTATTGTAAACCCTTCTATATGCTTAATTGTATGCTTGCATGAATGTGATTATGTAATTGTGATAAAATAAGCATGATGAGGCTATTGAATCCTAAATCTTGAGAAACCCTAACCTACTTTGTTAATGATGATGCCTTAGTGTAAAAGAAGGTTGGATGAACGAAAGTAGCGAGATTAGGGAATCGGGTACCACGTTCCGGTACCAGGATAGTATATGAGGATCGGAGTGTCACATTCTGACACCAGGATAGTATATGGATCGGGTGCCACGTTCCGGTACCAGGATAGTATATGAGGATCAGAGTGTCACGTTCTGACACCAGGATAGTATACGGATCGGGTGCCACGTTCTGGTACAAGGATAGAATATGGATCGGGTGTCACGTTCAGACACCAGGATAGAATGAGGATCGGAGTGTCACGTTCCGACACCAGGATAGTATATGAGGAGCGGAGTGTCACGTACCGACTCGAGAGGAATAAAGATAATGAATTTTGAGAGATGGTAATATACTCAATCTAATAAACCTAATTGCCAAATGAATATGATGAGGAGGCGTGAGTCCTCATTGATGTGCTTGGTGTTGTAACCAAGGGTTATGGTAATTATAAATGCTGCATGCTAAGGATATTAGTTGATTTTATGATGTTACCTAATATATACCATTTTCTATTTTGAGTTGGCCGATTATACCTACTCAGTACTTGTGTTTGTACTGACCCCTACTTGTATGTGTTTTCTTTGTAAATTGTGGAGTGCAGCAAACGTACCGTCATCTTCAACTCAACCGCAACTCTTGCCAGTCTTCATTACTCTGGATATCAGGGTGAGCTAATGCTTCTAGCGTGGACTGGATCCTCCTCTTCATGTCTTGATGCCTTAATGTTCCGGCATGGACTAGCTGTTTATGTATTTTAGCTTCTTAGATACTCTTAGATTTAGTAATTTGAAGTAGATGTTCTTGTGATGATGACTTCCTGATTTTGGAAATAATAATAGTTGTTGAGTTTTTAGAAGTTATTGAATTGGTTTTTATTAATGAGTTTATGTCTTCTGCATTACTTTCTGTTGATATTATATTGAAATGTTAAGGCTTAGATTGGTTGGTTCGCTCACATAGGAGGGTAAGTGTGGGTGCCAATCGCGACCCGATTTGGGTCGTGACACAGACATATAAATTAAAACATCAACAACATCATCACTTTATTTCTCAACAACCACTTTTTTATATGTAGAGAAAATATTCACAAATGATAGTTTAATGTCCTTGAAGCATTCTAAAAGTAATAAGTATAAATAAACTAACATACCATTCCAAAGCATAAAACTCGCTAGAAAGGTAGTTCACTAACATTAATCAATGTATCAGCCGCAAACATAAAACAAAATGCAATTATGAAAAAAAAATTCTTTCTTTTTACCATTTATTATTATCAAATTGAATATAGTAGCAAAATTGTAACGACCTATTTAGTCGTTTTGAGCAGTACAGTTTATTTCTAGTAATAACTGTCTGAGTCAACGGATCCCACGATGGACCATCGAGGTGTCTCGTTCCAAATCACATAGACTTTGGAAAAATTGAGTACTGAGAACAACTCTCTGAACTTCGCGACGGAAGAGCAGGATGGACCGTCGTAGGCACGACGGACCGTCACAGACTCTTTGATGAATTGAGTCACTGAACTTTGTGACGGAAGAAGCAGGACGGACCGTCGCAGGCACGACGGGCCGTCAAAGGCTGCGTAACCCTAACTGGGTCGGATTTCTGTTAAATGTTTTAAGGGACGTTTTGGACTATTCCTGCTTATAATTATAAAGTTAGTGGTTTAATGTTAATAATTCAATTACTTGGGGGTTAAAGAAGACAACCTTGGAATAAATAGTGGGTTACTTTTACCATCTTTTATACTTAATTATATAATAATTAGGGTAAAAGAAAAAGAGTTTGAATAAGGAAAAATAGAAAGAATAGAGAAAAGAGGGGAGTACAAACGAGAGAGGGAGAAACGAAGAGGAAAAGCAAAGCATTGGAGAAGTAGATTTCTTGATCACGATTCTTCGATGAAGTAGGTTATGGTTTATGCTATTTCATAGTAAACTCTTAATAGCGAATGATATGTATTGGTAGTATTGTAAGCTCTTCTATATTCTTAATTATATGCTTGCATGATGTGATTATGTAATTGTAATGGTTTGGAAAGATGATGTTGTGAAGCTTAAACCTAAAACCCTCTCTGTTAATGATGATGCCTTGGTATAAAAGAAGGCTTGATGAACTAAAAGAATGAGGTTAATGAATTGAGTGTCACGTCCCGACACTAGGATAGTATTAGTGGATTGTAGTGTCACGTTCCGACACCAGGATAGTAGTAGTGGATCGGGTGTCACGTTCTGACACCAGGATAGTAGAGGATTGGAGTGTCACGTTCCGACACCAGGATAGTAGTAGTGGATCGGGTGTCACGTTCCGACACCAGGATAGTATGAGGAGGATCGGAGTGTCACGTTCCGACACCAGGATAGTATAAGGAGGATCAGAGTGTCACGTTCCGACACAAGGATAGTAAAAAGAATGAATCTTGAATTATGTTAATATACTCAATTTAAAGAACCTATTTCCCAAACGAGTATAGTGTCGAGGCGTGAGTCCTCATCGATGTTCTTGAGTTGTGGCCAATGGTTATGGTACTTGTTGTTGTTATCTGTTGAGTATGGTAGTCGATTTTATGTTATTATCTGATATATATTGCTTTCTATTTTGAGTTAGCCGATGATATCTACTCAGTACTTGTGCCATTTACTGACCCCTACTTGTATGTTTTCTCTTTGTTATTTGTGGAGTACAGCAAACGTACCATCGACTTCAACTCAACCGCAACTCTAGCCACACTTCAGCATAATAAGATTTCAGGGTGAGCTATTGTTCCTAGCTCGGACTGGATTCTCTCTCATTCATGTATTGATGTCCTTGAAGATCGGACATGGACGATCTCTTTTATTTGTTTTAGCTTCCTAGATACTCTTAGGTTTAGTAATTTGAGGATAGGTGTTCTTTTGGTGATGACTTTCAGATTTTGGGGATAGTAATTAATAAATTTTAGAAGTTATTTATTGGTTATATTATTGAGTTTTAAGTCTTCCGCATTATATTCTGTTTATTATGGTTGAAATGTTGGGGTTTAGATTGGTTGGTTCGCTCACATTAGAGGATAAGTGTGGGTGCCACTCGCGGCCGTTTTGGGTCGTGACAAACTTGGTATCAGAGCAGTAGGTTCGTTGGTCTCATCACACAAGAACGAGTCTAGTAGAGTCTTGAGGAACGGTAGGGGGACGCCTTTACTTTTCATTGAGGGGCTATAGGACTTTAGGAAAATTCCATTCTTTCTTTCTTTCGTGCTATTACTTGGATCCAATTGGTATCTAGGTGATACAAATTGGTATCTGACCATCTTCACTCTATTTCGCTGATGGTTAGAACTAGAGCAACAACAACGCCAACACCAACACCGGAAGACAAGATGCTCCTGAGCCAGCCACTGGGCTTTAGCTCGAAGAGGAGCAGTGGCAAGAGGCCGTGTTAGAGGTCGCGGGAGGACGTCCTCTGGAGGAAGAGGACAAGCACCGGGCCCAGCTAGTACTAGAGCGGTGACTCCTCCACCGACTGAGGAAGTATTAAGAGAGGGTGAGGAAGGGGAGAATGAACAAGTGCAGAGTGAGGAATTACCACCCCAACCTACCCCAGAGATGATTAATCAGGTTCTTGCTTATCTTAGCGGGTTATCTGATCAAGGCCAGACACCTCCATTGTTTTCCGCACCAGCACCTCAGGTTCTGGGAGTACAGCATACAGCTGCTATGGCTCCCCGCATGGATGCCTTATTGGAAATAGGCACATTTCCTTGGTTGACTACAGGGCCTATAATGACAAGTGATTAGCATGAACTTATCAGTAAGTTCTTGAAATTAAAACCTCCAGTCTTCAAGGGTGCTGAATCTGAGGATGCCTATGATTTTCTGGTTGATTGTCATGAGCTACTACACAAGATGGGTATAGTAGAACGATTTGGCGTCGAGTTTGTGACCTATCAATTTCAAGGGAACGCCAAAATGTGGTGGCGATCATATGTTGAGTGTCAACCAGCACAAGCACCACCTATGACTTCGGCAGCATTCTCTAGCTTGTTTATGGAGAAGTATATACCCCGGACTCTGAGGGATAGGAGGAGAGATGAGTTCCTGAGCCTAGAGCAAGGCAGGATGTCAGTGACTGCATATGAGGCTATGTTTCGTGCATTATCTAGGTATGCCACCCAGCTTTGCTTCTATCCACAAGAGCGGATTCGCCGTTTTGTGAAGGGATTGAGGTCAGATTTGCAGATTTCAGCCTTACCGGTATCTAATGCAGCAAAATCCTTTCAGGAAGTGGTAAACTTTGTGATAGAGGTGGAGGGAGTGAAGCCAGATGACTTCACCATGGCATCAGCAACTAAGAAGTTTCGTAAGAGAGGTGAGTTTAATGGTTCTTACTCCAGAGGACTGGGTGCAGGAGGTTACCCAGCCTGACCTATTTAGTCTTCACTGCAGGCTGTAGCTGGGGATCTACCGCAGACAGGTCAACATTTCTCTGAGTTTGGAGGTTATCCCCAGACTCCGTCGTTCTCACAAAGACCTTTGCTTGAACCCAGAGAGTGTTATGGATGTGGGGAAATTGGACATATTAAGAGATATTGTCCAAAACAGAGTTACATGCCCCCAATAGTCAGAGGTAGAGGTGGTCAAGGAAGAGGCCGCTATTCTGGAGAACGTGGTCGCCGAGGTAATGGTGGTCACCAAATCAATCGGGGTGGCGGGCAAACTTGAACTTCTGCAGCACAACATGTTAGGGGCAACGGACAGACAGGTGATAGGGCCCATTGTTATGCTTTCCCTGGGAGATCTGAAGCGGAGACATCTGATGCTTTCATCATAGGTAATCTTTTGGTTTGTGATTGCATGGATTCTGCATTGTTTGATCCTGAATCCACATTTTCTTATGTATCTTCCTCATTTTCTATTGGTTTTGATTTACATTGTGATTTGCTTGACATGCCTATTCGTGTTTCTACTCCGGTGGGTGAGTCTGTGATAGTTTAAAAGGTGTATAGGTCTTGTCTTGTGACTTTTGTGGGGAGCAATACTCATGTAGACTTGGTTATCCTAGAAATGGTTGACATCGATGTAATTCTGGGTATTACTTGGCTTTCTCCAAATTTTGCAATCTTAGATTGTAATGCAAAAACTGTAACGTTGGCCAAGCTTGGGACAGATCCGTTAGTGTGGGAGTGTGACTACACTTCCACTCCAGTTCATATTATTTCCTTTCTTTGTGCTAAGAGAATGGTTAGTAAGGGTTGTTTAGCTTTCTTGGCACACCTCAGGGATGATACTACTCAAGTACTTTCAATTGAGTCGGTTTCGATAGTCGGTGAGTTTCTGGATGATTTTCTTGCAGATCTTCCTGGTATGCCACCGGATAGAGATATTGACTTATGTATTAATCTGGAGTCGGGTACTCGCCCCATTTCCATACCCCCTTATAAAATGGCTCCCACCGAGTTAAGAGAGTTAAAGGCCCAACTTCAAGAGTTGTTAAGCAAAGGCTTCATTAGACCAAGTGCATTCCCTTGGGGTGCTCCTGTTTTGTTTGTAAAGAATAAGGATGGAAGTTTTCGGATGTGTATAGACTACAGACAACTGAATAAGGTAACGATTAAGAACAAGTATCCTCTTCGTCCCATTGATGATTTGTTTGATCAGTTACAAGGTGCTTGTACCTTCTCAAAAATTGATTTCAGATCTGGTTATCATCAATTGAAAATACGGGCAACAGATGTGCCCAAGACTGCCTTTCGGACCAGGTATGGGCATTATGAGTTCTTAGTAATGTCTTTTGGGCTTACGAATGCCCCTGCTGCGATCATGAGCTTGATGAACGGGATTTTTAAGCCCTATCAAGATCTCTTTGTCATTGTCTCCATCGATGATATACTGGTATACTCAAAGAGCAGGAAAGAACATGAGGAGCACTTGAGAATTGTATTGGAAATATTGAGGGAGAAAAAGTTTTATGCCAAATTCTCCAAGTGTGAGTTTTGGATAGATTCAGTGTCCTTTTTGGTGCATGTGGTTTCTAAGGATGGAGTGGTGGTGGATCCTTCTAAGATCGAAGCAGTGAAGAGTTGGGTAAGACCTACTAATGTTACAGAGGTGAGGAGCTTTGTTGGTTTAGCTAGCTACTACCGTCGATTTGTCAAGGGATTTTCCTCTGTTGCTTCTCAATTGACAAACTTGACTAAGCAGAGTGTTCCATTTGTGTGGTCGGACGAGTGTGAAGAAAGCATTCAGAAGCTCAAGACTTTGTTGACTACTGCACCAATTCTCGCCTTGCCAGTGGAAGGAAAGAACTTCATTGTTTATTGTGATGCATCCTATTCTGGGTTGGGTGCAGTGCTAATGCAATAGAAGAATGTCATTGCTTATGCTTTGAGGCAATTAAAGGTGCATGAACGTAATTATCCGACCCACGATTTGGAGTTGGTTGCGGTAGTGTTTGCATTAAAGCAATGGAGGCATTCTCTATATGGGGTTAAGTGTGAAGTCTATACGGATCATCGTAGCCTACAGTATGTCTTTACTTAGAAAGATTTGAATTTAAGACAGAGGAGGTGGAGGGAACTACTGAAGGACTATGATATCACTATCTTGCATCATCCGGGAAAAGCTAATGTTGTGGCAGATGCTTTAAGTAGAAAGGCAGGGAGCATGGGAAGTCTAGCTCACTTGCAGGTTTCCAGACACCCATTGGCTAGAGAGGTTCAGACTCTGGGTAATGACCTTATGAGGCTAGAAGTAAATGAGAAGGGAGGATTTTTGGCCTGTGTGGAGGCAAGATCTTCCTTTCTTGACAAGATTAAAGTAAAGCTGTTTACTGATGAGAAACTAATCCGGATTCAAGCTAAGGTGTTGCGAGGAAAGGCTAAAGAAGCAAAAATCGATGAGGAAGGTGTTTTGAGAATTAAGGGAAGAGTATGTGTGCCCCGCGTAGATTATTTGATTCACACTATTCTTACAGAGGCTCATAGCTCAAGGTATTCTATACATCCTGGTGCAACCAAGATGTATGTTGACCTAAAGACCCATTTTTGGTGGATTAAGATGAAGCGTTATATTGTTGACTTTGTTGCTCAATGCTCGAATTGTCAGCAGGTAAAGTATGAACATAAGAGACCCGGAGGAATCCTTCAGAGAATGCCCATTTTTGAATGGAAGTGGGAGAGAGTTGCAATGGACTTCGTTATTGGTCTTCCAAAGACATTGGGTAAGTTTGATTCTGTTTGGGTAATTGTGGACAGGTTAACTAAGTCTGCTCACTTCATTCCTGTTAAGGTCACTTAGAATGCAGAGAAGTTAGCCAGGCTCTATATCTCAGGAGTCGTTTGGTTGCATGGAGTTCCACTTTCCATCATATCAGATAGAGGTACGCAGTTTACTTCTATGTTTTGGAGAACATTGCATGCCGAGTTAGGAACTAGGTTTGATCTTAGTACTGCATTTCACCCTCACACTGATGGTCAGTCTGAGCAAACGATTCATGTTTTGGAGGATATATGCTTCGTGCATCTGTGATAGAGTTTGGTGGTCATTGGGATAACTTATTACCCTTAGCAGAGTTCTCATGCAAGAATAGCTATCACTCAAGTATTGAAATGGCCCCATTTGAGGCACTGTATGGGAGAAGATGTAGGTCACCCATTGGGTGGTTTGATGCATTTGAGGTTAGACCTTGGGGTGCTGACCTTCTGAGGGAATCGTTAGATAAAGTGAAATGCATCAAAGAAAAGCTTTTAGCGGCTCAGAGTAGACAGAAGGAATATGCAGATCGAAAGGTTAGAGACTTGGAGTTTATGGAGGGAAAACAAGTTTTGCTGAAGGTTTCACCCATGAAAGGGGTGATGCGGTTTAGCAAGCGAGGTAAGCTTAGTCCGAGGTACATTGGTCCATTTGAAGTTCTGAAGCACGTGGGGGAGGTAGCTTATGAATTTGCCTTACCCCCAGGACTTTCAGGATTGCACCCGGTATTTCATGTGTCTATGTTGAAAAGATACCATGGGGATAGAAACTACATCATTCGTTGGGATTCAGTTCTTCTTGATGAGAATTTATCTTATGAGGAGGAGCCTGTTGCCATTTTAGATAGAGAAGTCTGCAAGTTGAGATCAAGGGAGATTGCATCCATCAAAGTTCAATAGAAAAATCGACCAGTTGAAGAGTCCACTTGAGAGAAGGAGGCCGATATGCAAGAAAGATACTCACACCTGTTTACAAATTCAGGTACTCCTTTTCGTCCTTGTTTTTCTTCTTGTGATCGTTCGGGGACGAACGATGTGTAAATTTGTATCTATTGTAACGACCTGTTTTGTTGTTTTGAGCAGTAAAGTTTATTTCTGGTAATAACTGTCTGAGTCGATGGATCCCACAACAGACCACCATGGGCACGACGGACCGTCGAGGGTGTCTCGTTCAAAAACACTTAGACTCTGGAAAAATTGAGTACTGAGAAAAACTCTTTGAACTTTGTGACGGAAGAGCAGGATAGACCGTCGTAGGCACGACGGACCGTCACAGACTCTTTAATGAATTGAGACTGTGAACTTTGTGACGGAAGAAGCAGGACGGACCGTCGCAGGCACGACGGGCCATCACAGGCTGCGTAACCCTGACTGGGTCGGATTTCTGTTAAATGTATTAAGGGGCGTTTTGGACTATTCCTGCTTATAATTATAAAGTTAGTGGTTTAATGTTAATAATTCAATTACTTGGGGGTTAAAGGAGACAACGTTGGAATAAATAGTGGGTTATTTTTACCATCTTTTATTCTTAATTATATGGTAATTAGGGTAAACGAAAAAGAGTTTGAATAAGGAAAAATAGAAAGAACAGAGAAAAGAGGGGAGAACGAATGAGAGAGGGAGAAACAAAGAGGAAAAGCAAAGCATTGAAGAAGTAGATTTCTTGATCACGATTCTTCGGTGGAAGTAGTTATGGTTTATGCTATTGACTCTTAATAGCGAATGATATGTATTGGTAGTATTGTAAGGTCTTCTATATGCTTAATTGTATGCTTGCATGATGTGATATGTAATTGTAATGGGTTGGAAAGATGAGATTGTGAAGCTTAAACCTAAAACCCTCTCTGTTAATGATGATGCCTTGGTATAAAAGAAGGCTTGATGAACTAAAAGAATGAGGTTAATGGATCGGGTGTCATGTCCCGACACCAGGATAGTATTTGTGGATCGGAGTGTCACGTTCCGACACCAGGATAGTAGTAGTGGATCGGATGTCACGTTCTGACACCAGGATAGTAGAGGATCGGGTGTCACGTTCCGACACCAGGATAGTAGAGGATCGGAGTGTCACGTTCCGACACTAGGATAGTAGTAGTGGATCGGGTGTCACGTTCTGACTCCGGGATAGTAGAGGATCGGAGTGTCACGTTCCGACACCAACATAGTATGAGGAGGATCAGAGTGTCAAGTTCCGACACCAGGATATTAAAAAGAATGAATCTTGAATTATGCTAATATACTCAATTTAAAGAACCTATTTCTCAAACGAGTATAGTGTGGAGGCGTGAGTCCTCATAGATGTGCTTGCGTTGTGGCCAATGGGTATGGTACTTGTTGTTGTTATCTGTTGAGTATAATAGTCGATTTTATGTTATTATCTGATATATATTGCTTTCTATTTTGAGTTGGCCGATGATATCTACTTAGTACTTGTGCCTTGTACTGATCCCTACTTGTATGTTTTTTCTTTGTTATTTGTGGAGTACAGCAAACGTACCGTTGACTTCAACTCAACCGCAACTCTAGCCAGACTTCAGCATAATCAGATTTCAGGGTGAGCTATTGTTCCTAGCTCGGACTGGATTCTCTCTCATTCATGTCTTGATGTCCTTGAAGTTCGGACATGGACTATCTCTTTATTTGTTTTAGCTTCCTAGATACTCTTAGATTTAGTAATTTGAGGATAGATAATCTTGTGGTGATGACTTCCAGATTTTGGGGATAGTAATTCATAAATTTTAGAAGTTATTTATTGGTTATATTATTGAGTTTTAAGTCTTCCGCATTACATTCTGTTTATTATGGTTGAAATTTTGGGGTTTAGATTGGTTGGTTCGCTCACATTAGAGGATAAGTGTGGGTGTCACTCGCGACCCGTTTTGGGTCGTGACAAAAATAAACATTGAAAATAGATACCATCGACTTTGAAATCTTATCCAATTAAATAAATGTTCATTCATTTTTTTCTCCCAATTCCACGTGAATCAATTTGCACTGATATAAATATCATGTACCACCTCAGATAATGCAAATAAATGTGAATTTTATGGAGATATTTTTATTCTAATAACTTAAGTAGTTCAAGAATAATCAATATTATATATAAAATTTTCCTCTTCTCCAATTTGGTACAAACTTAATTTTTCAAGCACAAAAATTCAAAATTCACAATAAGCCACAAGATTCACTTGAGAAATGACCACATTAATTTCTATCATTCGCTTAATTACATATAATTTTACTTAGCGGGATAATCATTTCTCCGAATCTTTTTCTATATTGAGGGATATGATTACTTAATTTATCACAAACAATCAAAATATGAACATATAATATATCACATGTATTAATAGATTGAACTCTCTTCCATACACATCCAAATCCAACTTGTTGCATCTCGTTTCAATTTTTATTTGTATTTTATTTTGCCCAAATTTTCAAGTAGTATTTTTTGTAAAATTAAAGTATAAAATATCCTTAAGATTATTGTAAATTCTTTCGAAAAATACCTTCATCACTAACACATACCGGATTCACCAAAGCTTGTACTTCACCACGAACTCTTGTAGGAAATTCTCATAGCTTGAGACGTGTCGAAAGACACTGTCCTTAAGGATATTTCACCATTTATTGGTCTATATCCAATGATTCAACAGGCTCTTCTAGTATAAAACTAGGAGCCAAAACTAACAAAGATTCTTTAAACAAAACCCAGCACAATAGAATATGAAAACACAAAGGAAGAAGAAATTTCTCTTACTATAATAGGATATAAAATGATTCTTTTTGAGATACATAAAATAATATTTTTCCAAAACAAACAATTAGTAGATTATACAGTCAGTCCAAGATATGAGTGTAACCAATTTACTACATTAGAGTAACACAAATCAATACATAGAACTACAATCACTTTTGAAGGCCTACGGGTTCCCTATTGTCTTGGCTACAAGACACCTTTCACCAATGCCATGTACTTAACCCCACTCATTATCAGATGGTCCTAGAGTGCACCTAGTCCATACATTTCTTCCGAGGTTGACCTAGCCTAAAATTCTTGAGACACCATCCGTAAACTTTCTACCCAAATTCTTTAACAATTAACCTAATCATAATGATCGAGATGGATCATTTCAGTGTTATTTAACTTAACTAATTCGGGGCAGCCAAGTAGGTTAGGTTATACGCTAAATGGTAGAGTTCATCGCCACTCAGACTTTCCAACTTTAATCTTTCTTTCTTTTCCTTTTACATTTTACGACACCAATGAGAATCGCCGAATCACATTGACGATACGCCGACTACTCTTTGATATTTCCAAACTAAGATGAACTTGAGGGTTAAGAACTGTAATATTCCGCGATGTACCGAGTCAACTTAGGTGACACTCACTGTCGATTTTGCATATTTCCTTATGTTTTTTGGCTGCTTTTGATCTGTTTTTTATCCACGTTTACGGTCTCATAATTGAAATACGAATATATTTGATCCGAATAAGTTGTAAATAGACATTGAGAACATTACTTTTGGTATACTAAAAAACTAAATTGAGCCCAAAATTCTCTACTCTTCAGATATCTTCCATATATTTTTAAATACTTTTCATTTTTGACGAACTTAATTTTTCGCTATACGTTTTACTTATCACTCCATTCAAATGTATCCCTTAAATTCACAGAAATTTCATGTCTGAGTCATTTGTGTATTGCTAAGAGTATACATGAGAGACTTTTGAAACAAGGTATATCTTAGCTATGAATCGTAAACTTGAGGGTTATATACGATCCTTTTCCCTTTAATTTTTAGTGTGAAAATATGAGAAATAAAAATGAAGAAATGTGAATGGAAAAAGAACAAAATAATTCAAGATTTTGCTTTTGAGGCTACATTGTAAGTTATTTTGTTTGGAGAAAAAAGGGGTGGGGGAGGGGGATGGGGTCTATGATAAATTTTATAAGAAAATGAGTGTAGTAATAAATTTGATCATCATCATATCATATATTTCTATAAAAGAGAACCCTAGGCCCGCCACCAAAACCAATAATTTCCTTTATATAAAAGAGAACCCTAGGTTTGTTTACGTGGCGCCACTACAAGCAATTATTTCTTTCAAATTTATTTATATTCAAAACTAGACTTCATCTTTCATGAAAAGACGTCCAATTTATGGAAAGTTACAACTTTAATAAAGAGCTGCGACTTGTATCAAAAGTTGTGACTTTTATGAAACGGTGTAACTTTAATGAAAATTTTTGACTTTATGAAAAGTTTGTGACTTTTATTAAAGGTTGTTAACTTTTCGAGGGATTGAAACTTTTTCAAATAATTGTAACCTTTCTGATAAGGCAGAATAAACATTTGTTCACACTATACTTTGTTGTCAATAAATAGAAAAATTTCCTCCCATTTTAAAACAACAAAATTTATGATCTTTTTCTTCTACTTCCGCGAAAATAATTTTGTACTTTGCTACATTTGAATGACTTACTAACACCACTAGTTGGTGAATAAAATTATTTCATCCTGAGAGGATATAATTCTTTAAACTCTTGTATTGGAATTAACTTGCAATTTAAATATAAAATTTATAAATTACTTACCATATCTACTTATATCAAACCAAATCTTTTAAGAGAGAAAACCAAAACACATTCAAATTCCTATCTTATCTTCACTCTTCACGCTTTTGATCTGTTTGAAAGAATTGATGTAATTATAAGGATAGTAAATATAAACATAATTATTATACAATCTTGTAATGACATTGACTTTCTTATTTGCCACAGTGGAATTAAACTATAATTACACATGTGTTGTTTGGATGTACAAATGCAACCATAAAGTTATATTAAATTTGAAAATAAAAAATGAATTATTTAAAATTTAGATTAGAAAAATAAGAAACTTAATAAATGATACACACACACACACACACACATACACACACACACACGCACACGCACACGCACACGCACACGCACACGCACACGCACACGCACACGCACACGCACACGCACACGCACACGCACACACGCACACACACAAATGCATGTTAGACAAAAAGATTAATACTATGTCATACAATGTGATGAAAAGATAATATATCAAGTCTATTAAAAAAATAACTGCAATGTGACGTTTCAAATCTATACTACTAAAACAAATGAAACTAAAAATATAACATATGTTCTAGACTCAAAAAAGATATATAATATATATTTCTATGTTAAATTTCAAAATGACATTCATGCATATGATTAAAAAGAATAGGGAAACTTAAGTCTATAATCTTACTCTGAATTCTAATATAATTTTTAAAATACTAGCAAAATTATGTTGATGAAATAAATAAATATGCCTAAAAAATAGAGAATGCAAAATAATTGCATAGAATCTCATGAAGTAAAGGTTGAGAATGAGAAAGGAATAAAATATAAATAATATATAATAAAAAAGAAACTTTTAGAAAATTCTAGAATAATGAACAATAGAAAAAGAATATATAATAATAGACAATAAATTAAAATGGAAACATAAAAATAAAAAGAAGAATTAAAAAATAATTATATTATAATAAAACAATGTAATTATCAAAAATTCACATCTCCTTCCTAGGAATCGGAAAGTGAACTTACCTCCTGACCAAGTAATAGGTCAGATAATGTAATTACACCAAATTGAATTATCATGGTGTAATTCCAAACAAACCCTAAGTATTCTTTAGAGTCCCCCCCCCCTTTTTTTTTATATCAGATTCTATGTATCTTTCACATGTACAATTAATTACTATATAAATAAACCACTAATATTTGATTTTCTCTATCGCTACTCATCAATCAAAAGGTGTGTAAAAAAATTCTCTTTTATTTTCTTTATTTTTGTTCTATTTTAATTGTTTCTTATATAAATTAATTGTTTACATAATAAATCAAATAGATTAACACTTGGTTTTTGTGTTTCTTTTGTAATTTTGTTGTATCAAACAGAAAATTATCCAAAAATATGACAGATTCTGGGAAAATTCCCCACATGTCCACTATATTTAATAAAAGATTTGTACTATTGATTTCATATTTCGTGTTTTCTTTTGTTGAGTTGCTAAAATGGTTTTGATATAATTTATCATGTTGATTAATCTGCTATATATACATTATTATAAATAAACTTGTTTATTCTTTATGACTTTAGCATAAGAAGATGAGTTCGTTAAAGTTCAATGTCTTTCAAATTTTTAAACTAAAAACACAAACAATCTATTTCCCATTATGTTTGATACCCCTTTTGAGGTATGACTAATTTAACTTTGTGTCAAGAAATTTCATTTTAGGGCCAAACTAATCTTAGATCACATAGAAAATCTATCTTTTGGGACTTACTAATCTAGATTTGCTTAGAAAAATCACACTTTAGGATCTGCGTAGTTCAGATTTGCATCACAAATTCTCACTTTTGGGGGGGGGGGGGGCTAAACCCCTCCCAATCAATGGTGAAAACTCTTGTCTCATGACTCAACGCGAGGCTTCTAGTTAAGGATAAAAGAGTACCTACTACTTCTCAATCTTTAGTGAGTATCTGGTAGTTGATCTAGGTCCAACAAATTCAAATTCAAGTGAGGAATCAAGTCCCATTTTAGGGTTAAACTTTCCTTACCAAAGTTTTAGTTCCAACACTCGAACTTAAGACTTGATTAGTGATGGAGAAATACTTGTCAATCCACCATGTATTTATGACATTTTTTTGGTTATTTTATTTTTTTGGTTTTTTTTATAAAAAAAATTATCAATAATATTTTCTCTTCAAAATTTTTTGAATGAAGATTCTTCAAGAAATGCCCGCATCCAGATGAGTATCAACAAAAACAATTGTCTAGCGAAGCAGGGCTTGACCATAAGCAGGTCAAGTTTTTGTTCCAAAACAGAAGTAATTTTCATTATTTAATTCTTTTATATATTGTCAATTGTACTTAATTGATTGAATATTATTGTTTTTGTTGTTGTTGTTGTTTTTTATACACAACAACAAATTAATATATTTTTTTCATTAAAATTTTCAAAAATCTAGAAAAAGTAATGACAAAAGTTGAGTCAATTTAATGAAAGCAATGATCTATTGGTAAAAATTTTCTCTATATTTGGTTAAGTTGTTAGAATGTGTGAATACATAAGATAATTTAATCCTCTTTATAATAAAGTTATTTTCTTCCACTATCCCCAACCCCCCGGGCCACGTACAATAAATTCCATTCTTGATGATTTTACTTTTGAATTTCTATATAGTATTCCTAAATCACTAATTTGATTTTCCATGTTGAATTGATCAATAGATTTGAAAGTGTGTTCTCTCATTAATATATGAACTTTATTAAAAAAAATTCTTTTCATTTAAATTATTTTCATTACCTAACCTCTAAGTCACTTCAGTTGTTGGTTAATAAAATCAATAATACAATCATTTTAAATAATTCAAAGTGCATGAACTCCCTAGCAAGTTCAGTAAACTGCAAGGAATTACAAAATGGACAAAAAATTGAATCCCTTCTAGGTTTTGAAAATTTAAAGTCAAAAAAATTGGGTTTTGCCACTCAAAACTAACGATTTCCTTTCCAAGATTATTTGTTGAATGAAGGAAATCTTGAAATATTAAATGGACCAATTGAATGAAGTCCAGGCTATTCAAAATAATTTGTATAAATAAATGACCGATGAATAAATTATTTGGGTTGGGTTGGGCTTAAAATAGACCGCGGCCCAATTTTACAACTTCTATCAATAAATTATTTTTCTCGTTAATTGTTCAATTACCAAACAATGTTATTTCCTTAACATGACTATATTTATCACATCTAGAATAAGAGTATGGTCTTTGATAGGAAATTTCATAGAGCTAGTGAAGATTCTAAAAAAGAGAAGGATAACTTGTATCCAGGAAACCAAATGAGAAGAATAAAAGGCATGTGATATGGATAAGTATAAGTTGTGCTACTCGAAAGGTGTAACGATTAGGAATAAAGTAGGCATCTTAGCGGATTGTGAGCTTAGGGAGGAAGTGATTGAGGTAAGGAGAATCAATGATAGGATGATAATGATTAAGTTAGTAATTGGAGAGTCCAGTTTGAACATTATTGGTGCTTACGCTCTGCAAATTGTCTTGGACAAGGAGGACTAGAAGACTTTTCGGGAGGATTTGAACGAGGTGGGTGGAGGTGTTTCAAATACAAAGAAGTTATTCATAGAAGGAGATTTCAATGGTCACATCGAGTCTACTCCAATGGGGTGTAGTGATTAGTATGGAGGTTTCAGTTTCAGGGACAAGAATGCGGAGGAATCTCACTTATGGATTTTTCAATAGCTTTTGGGTTGGTGGTAGTCAGTTCAAGTTTCTTGAAGGAGGGGGATAACTTGGCCACCTTCCATAGCACGGTAGAGAAAACTCATATAGATTTTTTTTTCTTAGGAAGGAACATAAAGTTCTTCATAAAGACTGTTGGTAATCACGAGTGACAATTTAATGACCTTATACGAACTCCATCTTGTGGATTTCTGATTGTAAGGGAGAGGAAGAAGAGGATACTAGGTAACAAACTGAGGAGAAAATGGTGAAGTTTGAATATGATCAGTACTCTGGATATCACGTAGAAGTTTTTAGTTGTGGGAGCTATGGGTAGTAATAGTGATTCAGATAATATGTGGTTCATAACTTCTAGTTAAATTTAGGCAAGTTAAGTAAACTAAATTTTCTTGGATTAATTTTTTCACCTATGTAAAAATTCTTTAAAATATATTTCTTATACGAGGAAGAATGTGTATGTGGTTAAAATTAAAATGGAATTTTGAACTTTTAAGCAAAGATGAATGGAAAAAATATTTTTCAAGCATTATAAAAAGGCTAAGTAGCAATTTTTGTCCTTCAATTATTATAATATTCTAATTCTGATACAAGTAATATCTTGCTCAATCCATAAATCTTCAATTTATTGGAATGTGAACTATTGATCCTTTATTTGTGAAAAATAAAAATTTAACATAATAATTATTTGTACTATTATTTAGTTACCTTTATGTTATATTAAGTTTGTATTGTTATTCGATATGTGATTAATTTTTTTTTATATATATTTCATCAGACTAAAATTGAGACATCCATTAACAATGCTCTTCGAAAATTAAAAAAAGAAGTTCTTTGTGAATATAAGGCAATGAAGAATATTATGTGTCAAAAATGTGATGGACTTCATATTGGAAAAGAATAAAGAGAACGTAATTTAGAAAAAATGAAACAAAAAATAAATGATTGACAGAACAAGTAATTCAACCTTCTATTTATCCTATTTATTCTATTTTTTATGTTAATATTTCTATTTATCCTTAAAATAATTACTTATATATAACAAAGACGAGGCAAATTCATGGTTTGATCTTGATGGATAAATCCAGAATTTAAGGTATTAGAAAATAACATATAATAAAAAAATGAAGGAGTACGATCAAATAATATTATCTCTGGATCGACAATTTTATAAATACAACAATTAATCTTTGGAATCCTACTACAAAGGGTTGTGATAGTATAGATAAGATTCATCTATCCCTAATAAAGGGTCTTAGGGATAGATGAGCTCAAACTTTGTTAGGGTCGTGATAGTATGTTAAACAAAGTGATTCTCTTTTTAATGGGATTTACAATAGTGTTAAATGTGTTAAATTATATCTTAGATTTGTTTCCACCCCGTGCATATGAGTTGAACCCTCCCTTGACAAGAAAAATAATCTTGAACTCACAATCAATTAATTGATTGAAAGAATTTAAATTATATACACTAATAGCACAGTAGACACTTCTCAAATATATTTATTTAAATAAGTACCTATTATTTAAGTAAATTAACTTAAAAGTTTATATTTTCAGGATGAAAAAGTATCAAATCTCATCTCACATGTTTTTGGAAGACCTTTTGTGATGGATTCAATTTTGTCACAACAAATATCGACTCTTGGATCATCTTCAAATTCGTCTGATGGAAGTTTGTTGAACCAAGATATATGTGGCTCTCCCATTAGAAATCCTCCTCTTTGTCAAGAAATTAATCAAAATAGTAATAATGTTCATGCACATTCAATTATCTCTTCATCACCACAAAAACATGATGAATGTAATCATGATAGCATGCAGCAAACAATTATGTTTGAGACTATTGTTGCTTCTATGAATGAAATGGTTGAACTTTGGAAAATGAATGATCTATTTTGGGTAGATTCATCAAGTTATAGGAGGTGTTTTATTCATCGTGAGATTTCTGGAAGAAAATTTTAAAATCAAGTTCTACCTCCCCAAACATCAACGGGTCGAATTGAATCATCAAAGGATTGTGGAATTGTGTCAATGACTGCCGTTGAGTTGATCCATAGTTTTCTTGATCCGTCAAGTTTCATGAACACTTTCATGTTATATATATAAATATATGCTTTGTATATTAAAGACTGGGCGCGCTAGTTGTTTTTTGAAAAGTATCCATTTTGTGAGAATTCGTTTGAAACTTACCACTTCTCATGTGGAAACATACCATGCCAATATCATGGATTTCGAACTTGAGCAAGTGAGAGATCTTAGAAACTGTCATGATATTTTGAATTCTAACTCAATGTCATGTATTCCAAAAATTGTCTATTTCTCAATAGGTTAATACCATTTCACTTTTTAACTTTCACCCATACAATATTGATTAAGATGAGTTTATATGGAGTTATGGATATGGACAATCAGTACTTATTTTTAGAAATAGTTGTTATACTTATTTTTTAAGAATTAATCATATGCTTAAAAATAATTATTTTTTATATGTAGGTCAAATCGATGAACTTGTTTCCTACTATAGTCACAAAAGCTAAGACTATTGAAGTTCTTGATTCTGGTACTTGGGGAGGCTCTATGCAATTGGTAAAATATTAATCCATCTTTTAGTTTTTTCCCCTAGAAGTTAAATCAATATTGAAATTGACTCATAAAATGATCATTTTTTTTGTTTGTTGAATTCAGATGTATGAAAAGTTGCATATTTTATCTCCTCTAGTTGAAGCTAGAGAATTTTTCTTCATACGTGGTTGTAGACAACTTGATGCAACAACATGGATCATGGTGGATATTTCATATGATATATTCAACGACATTCACAGTGGTGTACCTTCTTATTCATGGAAGTTTCCATCTGGTTGTGCAATTCAAGATATGGGCAATGGCCAAAGTAAAGTAAAAATCATATCCTCTCTCTATATCAATATTTATATAATAGGAAAATTATGTGCATTAAGCTCCCTCTATACACGTGGTCCATGTTACTGGGTCAATTGTATGTAGTCTTATCATGCATTTGTTCTTAAAATATATAATAACTAACATACAAAAGTTATACAATTTTTACACACAGAGTAAGAGAACTAAAATTCTTATTTTAGGTTTAGACGTTTTATATAATGTGAAATTATGAACTCAAAGTCACTATGAAGTGTGAATGGAAGTCGAAAGGGAAAAAATAATAAGTAGTGTATTAGGATTAATATATAATATTTATGTATGGTAAAGTTGTAAATTACTATAGTCTTGATGAGTTAATAGTTTACCTAATAACCAATAGCACTTTTTCGATTCGATTTATCGGTCAATTTTATTTTTTCAAGCCCCTACATATTATATTATCTACATGTTTTGCTAGTCTTGGCATTGATTGTACATATATTGTTTTAAATACGTGATCTTAAATAATACTCATCCCACAAAATATTTTTTTGTTAATTATATTATAATATTGTTTATCATTTGATTTTCTTTAGTGGAATATTTTGACCGGTGGAAATAATGTGATTGAGTTAGATCGAGTACTAACACGAACTTTTCCGGGAAACAACATTACAATTATTTAGGTATTTGTCATATTTTTTTATTTATTATTATCTATTTGTGCCTAAATTATCATGTAATAATGACATTTTTCAAGAATCAAATAATATTACGTATGACTGGATTTATCTTTTTTCTCATGCAAAAATTCCAAAATTTTCAAACTTGTATCTTTTTTTTCCTTTTTACTTTTTGTTCTTTAATTATTGAATCAAAAGGAATTTTCTATGATCAAATTTTACTTTTGACTCGTAGTCAATTAACAATTACAACACACAGACAACAAAAATTATATTTTGCATGTTTAATTCATATACACTGATCATAGTTTAGCCACTTATAGCAAGTTGTTGTTTGTCTTATTTCTATATTTATAATTTCACTTGGCTTTTTGGGTGATCCAATAATTATCTTTAACTATCTTTTAGGTAAACTGATAATGCCAAATATATTTCACTATGAATAAGAACAAGACTTAGCTATGAAATTCCTCGTAAATCTGTTGTTAAATGACCTATATCCCTATAGCTAACAAGATTACTTATATTCCTTTTGTAATTCATTATTAAATAAGATTAGCTGTGAATTTTTTATTGTTTAGCAACATAACTTATCGTCACTTATTCTTTTATAGTATTTACCCTAATATTCCTAATTATTGTAATGCATAAACAACCTTATAATAAGCATAAGGAAATGTTAGTGCTTGAAGAGACGAGTATTAATGAAATGGGAGCATTTTTAGTCTATGCACCCATAGATTTACGAGTAATCAATTCAATTGTCAATGGAGGTGATGCAACGAAAGTTCCCATTTTGCCCTCTGGTATCATCATAAGTCCCGATGGTCGTCTCTCCTCGAATAGGGACAACACTGCAAATGCACAAAATGATTCAATTTTGATAGTGACATTTCAAATAATGATCTGTGGTAATAATAATCTAACCTCCAGGGAGCAAAAAATGAAGGTAGTAGGTTCTGTTCATGGTGTTTTGAGCGCCACAATTTTAAGAATCAAAGAAGCATTGGGTTGCTCTTATTTTTGATTGTCTAATTTCATTTTGTTTGTTTGTTTTGAAGATATCAAAACTAAGACAATTGATGGTTTTGAAGGATGATGTGTTCCTTTTTTGTGACTTCTAAAATCTCAAGAATGTGTAATATGTATTGCTGCAATCATATTTCATATTAATACACTTATTTGAGACTTTTTATTTGTTTGATTTTCTCTAATAATTTTTTTTGTTCTGTGTCATGTTACAATGTAATGCCTTCCTGATTATTAAAGTATGGGAGTAGTATATATATGTTAAATCCATATGTGGATGGAATTATATGTTGTGAACACAGATAGCCTAGATGCGAGCCAAGTTGTTAAGCTTAGGGCTAAACCACAAAAAGGCTCAAATATTAAACATCAAACAATATATTTACTTGAGATCTAGGTTGAGTTTTTGTCCTGATTACCAATGTGTACTTGTTTGCTTACTTTCCTTCTTGGCTACACCTCATATGACATCCTCTAGTTATAGGTGTTGATGGAAGGATCGGATCGGAAGGAACACACTTGTAGCCGCATTTACATACATCAGACAATCCTGTGTCTCCTCAATTTCTCTTATGTACCAACTCGTTTTGCCTCTATGATCTATAGAATGTTGTTCCTCTATGTTTGAGTATAGTAGGCACACTAGTATTAGTGTCTACCTGTGTCCTTAGAATGAAAAAGGCAACAAGAAAATCAACTACTTGGTTTCCTTCTGTGTAGCAGTGAGTGATTTGGATTCCAACCCTCTTCTATATGCTTCAAATTCAGGTAGAAAGTGTGTTCCTTTGTCACCATGTTTGTTGTGCATTGAGTCATGTCCTAAGTATGTCCATTGAAAAAACACTGTTTTACTCCAAACTAAGCTGCAATAGCTTCAACACCATTTTGGTTATGAATCAAGTCCAGCCTAATATAGATACTAATGCCATGTAAGTTGTTATTAATCTGACAAGAGTTATTGGGCTGAGAACGAGCAATAGGATCAGGTTAATTTGGAATCTGAGCTAAGTAGTAGTAAAGAAACGGTTCCATCAAAAAGGATAGTGATATGTGATTTTGAGATTATGCAAATTTTTGAGAAACATGTTCAGTCCTCTCATCCCCTTTCTATGAGTTCTAATTCTCATCGTTTTCTTCTACTTGTGTTCTACAATTTCCATTTTTGTTCTTAAATTTCTTTGTAATTCCAATTATGAGTTAGTGAAATAAATTTGTTGGTTGTATCAAAACAAAACACAATTAAAGTTCAAACAACCTACAATGAAGCGTCAAAAGTGGGATATTATCATATATATCTAGTCCACTCAAAAAATAAAGGCTTGTTGTTCGATACAATAACAACGATGAGTCCATAATGGGATAAAACTTTAAAGTCACAAACAAACCAGAGAACAATTCCTAAGAACTTATAATTCTGTTACATGGGCATAGTGATGTAATTTCATTGCTTTAGAGATGTATTCGTAACCCCTGCTTCATTAGACAAAGACATAATTAGTGTCACACTCCGAGTCTACACCTTGGGTGGGACTAGCACTCGAGAACCATTGTTGGCCCCAAGCAAACCCTTCGTCTGAATTACTTACTCAGCTGAAGACTTAAACTCAACAAAGATAAGTTCATGTAATAAATTAAATAAATAATATCTTAGCTAAAATGGTAACTCAAGTCTTACACTATACATCTGAAATTAATAAGACTAAACAACTAATATTATCTTTCTATGAAGTCTCTAAAAACTGAGATGGATGTTGGGACAAGCCCCACAACATCCTAATGAAAGTAAAACTAATACTGAAAGCAATGAAATGGATCCTCCGTAATACAAGGAGGCTCACCAACTAACTCTGAACAACTCATTCGATGTCAATCCTAGCTACCTGTATCTGCATCATAATACGATGCATTTAAACTGAAATCAGTACATTGAATGTACGAGTATGTGAGTTTGAATGCTAACATACAAACATAGGCTTGAAGGGAAATTTGAAAAACTTACTTGGGTCTAATCAACTCTACAAGACTGAACTCATTATAGAGGAATTTAAAACAAGTGCAATATCAAGAAAAGTTAGTTAAAACATGATATTGACTCTGTATGTATGCAAAGATACAATATAACTCTGAGATGTATGTGTGTATATAAAATACAATTAAATTATGTAGCAGTTTCTCTAATCGAGAACCCTCACATAAGAGCTTTTGTGATGATGCGTCATTTTGCCTTATGCTTCCAGGGACTTTTTATATCTTTC
Organism: Solanum lycopersicum; assembly: GCF_036512215.1. Taxonomy (NCBI): domain Eukaryota; kingdom Viridiplantae; phylum Streptophyta; class Magnoliopsida; order Solanales; family Solanaceae; genus Solanum; species Solanum lycopersicum. Next base: position 46,268,936 of record NC_090808.1, on the reverse strand, counting down.
CATTAGAATAGAACATAAACTACTAAGTAGATCCACTCGTGTATGCTATAAAGCACTAAAGGAATCATCTTAAAAGTATTGACCCTTTTCTATCCAGTGTGGCTAGATGGTTTATGGGGGCTGTGAGTTGTCTGAACTCTTCGTCATATGGGTGTTCAATACTACTCTAAAAAAAATATAATATTAGCTCTTATGTTTAGAAACATACTTCCTTCTACAATTTGAGATTATTTCTCAAAAAATTAGCTCAAAGCCTACGTTGGAAATCAATGTTTCCTCTCTTTCTTCATTAGAAAGAAATTACTCTTCTCTGAAAACTAGCCCAAAGGCTCTTTGGAAATCTCAGTTTCTATTCTTATTTAAAGGTGAAAATATTTAATCCTTCGGAATATTAAGTCCCCGTATACTTTTGAAGAAATGAACTTCAAATCTGAACACTTTGCTTAACTCATCGTGAACTTTCAATGTTAAAACAAAGTTAGAACATTTGTAAAAGAACTTTGAAATCTTGGATAATCTTTTCTTGACTTGACTCTTGACTTTACTTTAAATTGACCCTTCGTTATGCTTGATTTGAATTATGAATTCAAGGATTATGATTTGTGATAGGAAATGCCTCATGATTTTAGGAAAAGATCAACCTACCCTTCTTAAATCAAGATTGGCCAATTTTTTAACCGAACAGAACAACTTACAAAGGGTATAACTTACTCATACGAACCATATCTTGAATTACACCTAACTCATCCTGAGATAGGAGTTATGACCGGTTAAAGTTGACCAAAAACTCATTTTTTCTAACTCAAGTAAATATCCATTTAATTTCCAAAAATGCCTATTTCCAGTTCTAAGCTTCTTCCTATTGATTTCTAAAATTGTGATATGTTACAACAAGATAATTAATAATGTGATACGAGATAGAGAGAGAGGACTAACCTCATACTCATATATTTCCTAGATGGAATCGATAGAGCAGGGGCACTAAAGAAGCCTTCGTCAAATGGAATCTGCAGAGAAGTACAATTAATCATGTCGATCTTCTAAATTGAAGGAAGGTTGTCAACATTGTAATAACCAATTTTTGGCAGTTTCTAAGTTCAAGAATTTCAAGGTACTCTAAATTCAATATTGACGACAGTGTTTGAAGATTCTTAAAATCATTCAAAAACAAGGAAATCAACAATGGTAACTTCAAAAAACCAAATGGTAGATAGAGAAAATTGTTGCCGCTCAAATCTAGAGAAATTAAGTTATATAAACTCCCAGTATCTCTATATATATAATCTTGTGGAACGTTTATCGAAAGGATTCTAAATTTGGTTTTCTTGACATTTCAACAGACAATTGTTTTATACTGGTATCACACGCAAGAAGATGCCTTAGACTCTGCATATCTCCAATGTCAGCTAGCAGTGTTTACAAAGATGAATAATAACTAATGTCCAAGTATTCAAGGGATTTTATCTGGCATGTGCTGCTCAGAAGACCATTAATCTTTTTGCAACAATACAAAGAGAGACCATTAAGGGTGTGTTTGGTATGGAGGAAAATGTTTTCCATGGAAAACGTTTTCCTTGTAAATGTTTTCCTCGAAAACAAGTTGATTTTGGACTTATTTTCTCATGTTTTATTGGTGAGAAGAAATTATTTTCCGGAAATGATTTTTAGTATTTGATTTATGAATGAAAAATGTTTTTGAGAGACATCTTTTATTTTTACTAAAGTAAAAAATAATTCTTGACATTAAATATCTTTTTAAAATTAAATTTGTTTTTTGGGGGTGGTGGTGGGGGTGGGGGCGGGGGGAGGGGGAGGGAAGAGGGGGAGGGGAGAGGGTAGGAGTGAAAAAATAAAAATTTAATGTTGATGATATTTTTAAAAAATAAAATTATTTTTTGGGGGGTTGAGGTGGGTGGGGGATGATAGGGCGGCTGGCCGGGGGGTGGGGGGAGAGGAGAGAGGTAGAAGTTTAAAAATAAAAATTTGAAGTGGAAAATATTTTTAAAAGCAAAATTAATTTTTTGGGAAGGGAATGGGGTTTGGGGGGGGGCTGGCCGGTGGGGGGGAGGGTCAAATATCATGTGAAAAAATAAAAATCTTGAAATTGAAAATATTTTTTTTAAATTGATGTTTTTCCCCCAAAAAAATGTAATTTGAAATTGGGGGAGAACTATGGAAAATGTTTTCCTTAATTTTTGAAGGGAATTCATTTTCCTTAATTTTGAGGAAAATGAGTTGATTTGGAAAATATTTTCCAAAACTTTTTTCTCAACCAATCATGGGAAAATTGAAAACAATTTCTGGAAAATGTTTTCCTTCATACCAAACATACTCTTAGTCTATCCAATTTTCTTGTTGATGGATAGATCTTCTTCTAACTTGAGCAATTTTGAAGCACCAAAGTCTCGAGATTTTGTGAACCGTTGAAGTTTAGAATACGTTTGAAGCATTTGCAATCCAACGTCTTGACACTTCTACAATACTAGAAGTAAACAAAATAACTTCTTGTAAGATTTTCTTTCACTTAGTTGCAATAAAGCAAAACACGTGAAATTGCATAATCGTGTAATGAACCTACAAATTCAAACCAAATGCTTTGATATTACTCCCATTTATATTCAGAAAAAAATACAAGTTTCTCAGCTGAAAATTTTGATAGTATAAATTTAACGGATGTTGCTTCCAAGAGAATCATCTAAGCTCCTTGGACAATAGCTAAAAATCTCCACTCAGATGAAACTTGCCGCCTATTGCAACTACCCTGAAATTTATTAGTGCTCAAGTTCACACCCTTTATTGCTTTCCTTCTACCACCACTACTTTCACATTTTTGGAACCCTGAATTTTAGTACAACGAAAAAATACCATAAGACCATGTTAACTAAAAGAACTAAGAGAGCAAAATTTGTTACACAAATTGAAGGACAATGAGTACGTTACCTGCTTTGAACATAATATGAATTATGTATCATCAAACACGATTTAGATAATTGTTAAATGACAGACTATATGTTTTTGCTAATTTTGCATTTGAGAGTTTTTAGACTTAAGTAAATGCTCATTTCAAGTTCACAATGGCTGGCAAAAAACAATAGATAATTTACTAACCAAAATAAAGATAAAGATAAAGAATGAATTCTTGTGACGAGAATAGAAATCATTAAAAAATGTTTATCATTTTAAATTTAAAAAAGTATAACCAAGATAAAGATAAGAGAGTTTGACTTTATTTCTGTTACAATCAGCCTCATGAGTTGTTAATTGATGTTGAGTTGACATGATGACATGGTTGCTGCTGTATTTTTTTGTTTTAGACGATATACATTTCTGTTTTAGTTTTTCATCTTTGAGTTTCCTAGTCTTTAAGCATGTAGAGTTGTTGGTAGACTTAGTGCCTACTTATTAGGAAGATTCTGTTTTTGTAGTTGCTACATTATTTACTACATATTGTTAGGAGTTCCTTCTATTTAAACATTTCTTCTTTCAACTTATTGTAATATCTCTCTTTTTCTTCTTCTGTCGTATGTTTATTCTTTAGCTGTTAACACCAAAAAATTGATATCAGAGCCCTCTTATTAAGGGACTTGTGAATGTAGTATGAGGGGACCATCAATAAAGTCCCTACCTGTTTCCTTGAAAAGACATCAGAATCATGAATTCAAAAAACTCTTCAGGTTCTTCTGCTATTTCTCCACATATGTTTTATGTAGAGAACTAATCTCTGGAACTAGTAGAGGAGGATTACATAATATCTGTTTTACCAAGCAATCCAATAATGACTCAGGTCAAGCTTAAACAAGTAAAGGAAGACAATAAAATCCAATGCGAAATCTTGCTTATATGCTGCACTTTCACCTACCACTTTTCCTGGAATCATGCCGTTGGAATTAGCAAAAGCAATCTGGGATATTTTAAAAGAAGAATACCAAAGAGATGAGCGAATCAAAAGTATGAAAGCTATGAATATCATTAGAGAATTTACGATATAGAGAAAGAAAGATTATGAAAATGTCAAAGAATACTTAGACAGGCTTCTTAGCATTGTGATAAAGGTAAGAATGTTGGAAAATGAGCTTCCTGATAGCAGAGTTATTGACACGCTTCTTGTTACATTACCTGAGATGTTTTAACCAACCATTGCTTCTATAGAAAATACCAAGGATCTGTCAAGGATAACTTTGGCAGGATTACCAAATGTATTGCAGGTACACGAGCAAAGAAGGTTAATAAGACAGGAAGGATCGGTAGAAGGTGCACTTCAGGACCATCGGCAAAACTATCCTTAAAAAAAAACAAGAAAATGAAAGGGAAGAAGAATTATGCAGAAAATAGTCTGGTTTTCATTTGTAATGGAAGCAGCTACAATTCAGGCAGCAACAGAGAGGAAAAATTCCCCCATGTCAATATTGTGAAAGGAAGAATCATCCTCTCTTCAAATGCTTGAGAAAGTCGTACATGAGATGCCAAAATATCAAAAACTTGGGCATGATGAGATCATCTACAACGAGAAAGGATGACAACAACAAGAACAAAGAGAAGCTTAAGTTGCAAATCAACATGAGAAAGAACACTTATTTGTTGCATCAAGTTTTGCATCTAGTATTTCAAGTGACAGTTGTCTTATTGATAGTGGTTGTACAAACCACATGACTAGTGATGAAAACTTTTGAAAAGGCTTGATAAAACAACAACATCAAGAGTCAGGATTGGAAATAGAGAATACCTCCCTACAAAAGGAAAGTGGACTGTAGCTATTGAGATTATATAGACACAAAATTTGTTTATGAAGTTCTATTTAATTCTGAACTTGATAAAAATTTATTAAATGTTGGATGGTTACTTCAAAATGGGTTCAAATTACTTTTTGAAGATAAGGTGTGTCTGATAATTTATCCAAGTGGTGAGGAACCATTTAGATTAAAATGCAGGGAAAAAGTTTTTCTTTAAATCTAATGGATGAAGAACAAATGGAATCCAACTAAGTCCGGTGTTGGAGAAACATGGCACAAACGGTTGGGTAACTTTCACCACAGGGCGCTTTTGTATATGCAAAAAAGTGTTAGTAAAAGGTTTACCTTTAGTTGAAAAAAAACTCCCAAGTTGCGAGGCATGTCAACATGGTAAGCAAACGAGATCGTCATTCCCAAAATTAACTTGGAGAGCGACTGAAAATTTTAGCTGATTCATATAGATCTTGAAGGTCCCCAAAAAACTCTACCATTGAAAGGAAACAGGTACTAGATGATTTCTATTGATGATATAACAAGGATGTTAAATATACTTCCTAAGATTATAATCGGAGGCTGCTGATTTTTTTTTTTGGAAATGAAAAGCCTTGGAAAGAATCAAAGCGGCTGTAAACTACAAGTGCTCAGATCAGATAATGGGACTTAGTCCACTTCAGATCAGTTCAAAAACTTTTGTAAAGTTGCTGGAATAGAGCATCAACTCACTACTCCATATACTCCTCAGCAAAATGGAGTAAGCGTAAGGAAGATTACGACCGTCAAGGAGATATAAAGCTGTATGTTGCATGAGAAAGAGCCTCCCAAGGAGTTATGGAAAGAGGCAGCTAATACTGCTGTATTTTTGTTGAATTAGCTGCCTGCAAAGGCATTGACTGGTCAAACACCTTTTGAAGCATGGAATGCTTACAAACCTTTACAAAAAAAATCTCAATATTTTTGGTAGCTTATGCTTTTCTCACATACCTTAGATGAAAACGGATAAACTTGACAAGAAGGTAGAACCTAGAATTTTATTGGCTATAGCTTTGCAGTCAAAATCTTATAGAATTTTCCGATCTGAAAATCGAAACTTTTTGGTATACAGATATGTGGAATTTTTATAACAGAAGCAACCGGATTAGGATGGACAAAAACAAGAAAGAAAAGCTAATGAATTGCAAAATTTTAAGGAACGAGTTGATCATCCTCTTCGAGGAACAAGATAACTTTCAAGTATCTATCAAAGATGAAATGTAGTAGTAGTTGAACCTGGTGGATATGCAGAAGCTTATAGGACGTTTGATGTATCTTACAGTAACAAGACCACATATATTGTATGATCTAAGTGTTCTATCCTGATTCTTGAATTCTCAATGTCAATTGCATATACAAGCTTAAAAAAGAGTACTCAGATATATTGCAGGCACAATGGACTATGATATGAAAAGTACTTCAGGGTACGGTTTAATTTTTTGTGCTTGATACCTTTCTTGTTGTTCCAAAAAAAAAAGAGATTGTTGCTCAATCAATTGCAGCAGCAGAATTTATTGCTGCTACAGCACCAGGCAATCAAGCTTTATGGATAAAGAAAATTTTATGCGATCTTGGGTTGGAAATGATGGAAAGCACTAACATATGTGTGGGCAACAAAGCTGCAACTGCTATTTCTCACAATCCAATTTTTCATTGAAATACCATGCATTTCAATGTGACGCTATACTTTCTAAGAGAAAAGCAAGGGATGGTTTAGCGAATCTGGTATATTGCAGAACGAAAGAGCAGCTGACTGATATTTTTACAAAAACTCTTACGGCAAGCAAATTTGAGTTCTTCGGAAAGGGACATGGAATTTGCGGCTCTTGATGCAAGGAGAAGTGTTGAAATCTACCTCTTGAGGTATTAATGGATGTTGAGTTGGCATGATGACATGGCTGCTGATCTGTTTTGTATTTTCTAAATATAAATATTTCATTTTTAGTTTTTTAGTTTTGAGTTTCCTAGTCTTTAGGCATGTTGAGTTGTTGGTAGACTTAGTGCCTAGTTCTTTTTTTCCAGTTACGGAATTATGTACTACAAAATGTTAGGAGTTCCTTCTATTTAAAATTTTTTCTTTCAACTTAATATTATGTCTCTCTTTTCATCTTTTATTTTATGTTTTTTCTTTAGCTGGTAACACTAACTATTTGCTTGTACAACAACACGGATATCTTAAGGTCTGATTTGTCTACTCTGTTTTACAAAGTTATGAGTTGAATCCATGTGAATTATTTCTCTTCCCATATCTCGCACCCAGGGGCGGATACATGTGCAATCTAGGGGGTTCACTCGAACTCCCTACGTCGAAAAATTAAACTGTATATGTAAGGTTAATTACTGGTTTTATGAGTATATTAATCAAAATGAACCCCTAAATATTAAAGAGAAGGATCGCGTAATGAATAAGGGGTTCAAGTTCCGCCAGGAATGGCCGAGTTTGATTCTCGCTCTGTGCATATTTTTTTTAACTTTTGTTTTACATTAAAAAGGGTTAGAAGTTTTGGGCACAGATTCCAAAACAAATGAAAAGGCTTCATTGGTACAATGTGAAGCTTTATCCGTTTTATTTTGTACTATTCTCTTTTCTCAATTTGTGTTTGTTTAAATTTATTAGTCACATTCTTTGTAATTTGTTCCTTTATTCTTCAACTAGGTAGTCTACCTGCGGACATAAGAAATCATTCTAACCTTCTGAACAACTTTACCAATGATAGACTATTATAAGAAAAAAAGTATTTTTTTGTAGGGTTTTAGAAAATTTATAGGCAAATTACATGATTTGACGTTACCTCGTTTCTCAAAAATTATTAATATACAATTAATGATTAAAAATATCTTGATATTTAATTATTTTTATCTTTTACATGATTTATCATATTATATGTTTGATGATATAATTTTCTTGTTAAAATTGAGTCATGTTTTTATGTAGCCATTAATTTTTTTTAGACATGAAATATAGAATTTAATAGTTTTATGGTTATCATAAATCCACGTGTAAAAAAACTTTTGTGAAAGTTTTTGATAATCAATATAGTTATAAATAAGTTTTGTCCGTTAAAAAGTATACACTGCATCAACAGAAAAAATATTTTTAGAGACAATCTACTTGTTTGAGGTCAAATGTTTCTCACTTTTCGTTATTATTACTTTGTTATTTTAACAAAATTATAGAAGGAGAAAAATATATTTGAACCAACAACAAAAAAATATGGTTAACCCTTATAGAAATTCATTCTTCATTAAACTGTAGAAGACCATTCTGAATTCTTCATCAATGTAACTTTATGACTTTTTAGGAATATTTATGTATGATTGTTTCATTATGAAAGTATATAGAGATTAAAATGTTTTATTTTGTACTCATGTTAAAGAAACATTTTCAAATATTAAAAATTAAAAATGAGTCTAACTTAGATAATTTGAACACTTCACAATGACTTGAGGAATGAAGGACAACGAATCTATGTTAATACATTTATCTTCTTTAGCTTAAAATATTACTTTTATTTGTATGTTTTGTATCATATTTTTCAAATTATGATTGACTAAAATAGTCACATCTTATGTCCAAAATATTTAGAAGATTGAATGAGAAATGAAAATAAACATTAAAAGGACGGAGATCTTTGTCATAGTGGCATTTTATACATGTCAAACAAAAAATAATCAATTCAATTGTAAGGAGACAATAAAAGAGCGAGAAAAAACATACAATAAGGGAGTAAACTATGATATATCCAATGATGATAACAAATCATTCTAACAAAAAAATTTCCTACATTTTGAAATAAGATACCTCCAAACATTGACTAACACTTCAATAACCTTTCAATCATTAAAGTACTCATAATATCCACATAAAAACAAAAAAATATGCACAGGCATAGTTATTAACTCAGATGATTTTCTGAATAACACAAAATCACATCCTTGTTTGTGAAAGAATAACGTTGTTGATGAAGAATTTTGAGAATTGTAAGGGCCTTTTTAAGGTACCTTCAATAATTTCAGACGCAAAAACTTTCTTGAATATTCTATTAACATTTTTTTATTTAATCTGACTAACAAATACTTGTAACAATAACTTTACATAAATATAAACATCAAAGTTTAAAGCATATATTCAAAAAACAACAACTAATAATATAAGCATAAACTAATGATTGTAAAAAATATACTAGAATACACAACAATAGAATGAAACAGAATGAAAAAAGTAGAGCCTACGGAATGCAAAGTGTATTCCTTTATTTATAGACAACAAATAGTAGTGTAAAAATGTGGTTATTGTTTCTTATCGGAAAAGTCACAACCTTTTTGAAAGGTTACAAGCCTCCAAAAAGGTCACAACATTTCATAAAAGTTGCAACTCTTCATATAGTCACAACTTTTCATGGAAAAAACTTATAAATTTTCATAAAAGTCATAACTTTCATGAAAAGGAAGGCTAGTGTTGAAAATAAAATAAATTTACAGAGAATGTTGGTTTGTAGTGGCACCACGTAGGCGACATAGGGTTCTCTTAAATATATATAGTAGGTAAATTGCCCGCGCTGCGTGTGGTGGTTAAGTATAACAATAATATACCTTTGAACACGTAATAATATAAATGTTTTCGAGAAGGTAAAACCTACGATAATATTTAAGAATATTTTATCATAAAAATACTGAATTGTTTTTTGTAATCTTTAAAGGAAAAAAATTGATTCTAAGTTTTTATGAATTTTGTTATTAATTCTACATTTTAAATATAGTTGTTCATCACCAAAGTCTTTAAAAAAGACATGTAATTGCTTCATTGTCTATATATGTATATTTTAAAAAATTTGAAAAAAAATTTTATTCATCAATTGTGAGAATTTTTCACCTATTCAATGCCTCTACATGTAGAATTTAAATATTACGCATCTTATATAATTAGTTGTGTACTTAATAAGTTAATTAAAATAGAAAAATGCATCCCTTGAAGTTCAATTAAATAACGTATGTTGCTCAAATAATTTATATTAAATGATGTCTTTTCATGCCCCTTATTCAAAATTATATGCACTCGATGACTCTACTTTGATAGCCAAAAGGAATATTTTGTTGTTTATGTTTCGATCAATATAGTTAAAACTTAATTATGTGGAGGAATTTCAATCTACAATATATAAGAAAATAATTGTTTCTTTAACATTAGATTAATATAGATTTGTTCTACTTTGAGGGGTAATTCATTGACTCCAACCCAACATTTAAACCCCAAACATTTGATTAAGGTGAAGTACAATACTTACCATCCCACTACATTTTTTTTTTTCGGATCTTAGGGATCGCTTAAATGACTCGATAAGATAAAAAATTGAATAAATAAAACACCAAGGTAGTGTGGAACCACCATATCTTTTGAACACTCAAAGTCCCTTCTTATACATCCAATGCATCTTTTATCCCCTAAAACTCTATAATAATCAAAATCCTTTATTTTTTAACTTTAAGATTTTGATATAAATGACACGAATAGTCTAATAATTACGTCAAAGTTTTTATTAAAATATTTTTACTTCAAAACAATGATCAAAAGAATAAACATAAGCAAAAATATTTAAAACATGTACTCAAAAACAAAAACTAATAATTTAAGCATAAATTTATTATTGTAAAAAGCATAACAGGATCTGTAATAATAAATGAAACATAAAGGAAAAAATCGAGCCCACATATTGGACATTGTCCCCTTAAGGAAATTTTTTCATTCTAGTACCCGAAGTTTAAAGGAATATATCTTCTCAGGACAGGACGATTCTATTCACCAGTGTGTTTATAGAAAAACAATGGTGTCAGTGAGCCACTCAACAAGAGAAAAGGACATGTATTTTTGTTTTTATAAAATTAAAGGAAATCCCTCTATTTAAAGACTACAAAGGGTAGCTTAAATGAATGTTTATTGTGTCTTATCGGAAAGGTCACAACTCTTTGGACAAGTCACAATCTTTCATAAAAGTAATAATTTTTCGGAAAAATGCACAAGTACCCCCTCAACCTATGCCCGAAATCTCATACATACACTTATACTATACTAAGGTCCTATTACCCCCCCTGAACTTATTTTATAAGTTATTTTCTACCCCTTTTCGGCCTACGTGGCACTAATTTTAAAAAGAAAAGTCAACCAGCGTTGGGCCCACAAGATAGTGCCACGTAGGCCAAAAAGAGGTAGAAAATTATTAATAAAATAAGTTAAGGGAGGTAATAGGACCTTGGTATAAGTTAAGGGAGGTAATAAAACTCACAACTTTTCATTAAAGTGAAAACTTTTCATGAAAGGAAAGACTAATTTTGAAAATAATTAAGTGAAAAGTGAATCCTGGTTTGTAGTGGCGCCAAATAAGCGGGCCTAAGTTTCTCTTATATAAATATATGATATGATGATGGTACATATACATACATACATAGTAACATACACACACACACACAAAAAAAAACACACACACACACACGCGCACATATATATATATATATATATATATATATATATATATAATATGACTTTATAGTTTTTCACATAGTGCTCTTTCTATGTACAAAGTTGAAGAGATGATGAATTTTACTTAAACTTTAAATTTAGTTTAAAAAATATTCATATAAAATACATTAAATTAAATTTAACTGAACGAAGAAATAAGAAATTTTTGTTATTTTTTTAACAAAATCTATTTAATTAAAATACTCTTGGGATTCCTTTTCCCAAGAGGTCCATTCTAAGATAATTTTCAAGATCTTCAAATACTAGGGTTTTTACTCTACGAAAAATATTTTCTTCCTTACCCTAGATTTATGAATTTCAATTAAAAGTATGTGTTTTCGATTTTCTATTCCATGCGATGATGAGTATGTTGTTGTTTATGTTTGAATTTCGTGTGAAGCACGTTCTTATCTACATAATGGTTTCGTATTATTGTTTCTACTATTTGACAATATGAAACCATAGGGATTGGAACTAAGACTAGAATGAACTCTTAAATGACCTTTATCCTTTATCCTACATTATGCATGGATATTTTTACATGATTTGAAGAGTTGTTATTGATTATGATATTGAGTATTTTACTATGTAATGGTTATGAATGTTGTAAGTTGAACGTAATTTCTTGAATAAGGTTCTCGGAAGCAAGCGGTAAGTCTTCTAAAGTTGTAATTGCTCCACCACGTTTATGTTAGCCAATAAATCATGATTATATGTTGTGAAAGTATTTATGATGGTTCTATGTGGATATGCTAGGATATGAACATGTTATTTGTGAGATCATGAAAAGCACACAATAATGCAAATTATGATATTCTTTTATACGCTTTACACAAGATGACTATGCTATGTTGATCTCACATACGAAAGGTTGCGATGAAAGGAAATTCTCATATAATCCTAATCATAGAAATATCATAAAATGTTTTATTAAGGTTATAAGGTCCAAAAATGAATAATAATATGATTAGGGGCAGTGTGTAATGTTTGAGGTGATTTGGAAGTCGAACGTCAAGGAACGACCAAAACGTTCGATGACTAGTCACCTATGTGCATCATGTGTCTATACGTGCTTATATATTGGATGTAATGAGAATAAGAAGTTTTAAAATGATTTATAATAATTTTTAATAGTAGTATATGGAGTTTCGAGAAGTTTGGAGGTCAAACGACCAAGAACGTCCAAGGCGTTTGAAAAATATCCCCTAAGAGACTAAATGTGTGTCTTGATGAGGTCTAGCCTGTTTGGACGAGTTGCAGGTGCTTTTTTTGAGTGACAATTATGTGGAAGGTCTAAAACTTTTTGAGTTTCGTATTTATGTTGGAAACTATGACTTCTAAAGGGCCACGCAAAAGTCCCAAAAAGAAGGACCCAAGGCTGGTGGAGACATTGCCATGAAAGTGTCAATCGACGGAGCAAACGATGGCCTGTTGTTTGGTCAACAGCCTTTTGGTGAGGTATCATCGATGGAAACTTATCCTGGAAAAATTTCAACCAAAGATAAGTCCAAGGACCAATCGACGGAAGCCATAGACGACCCGCTGATTGATCTACCATCCGTCGATGGTGCCCTGCAAATGGTACCTTGTGCACTATTTTATTTAGTGGGTGAATGGGAAATTAACCACATGTCCTAACCTTATTAGATTAGGTTTATTTAGCTACTTTTGGGTGTACATAAGGAATTAAAAACGTGAAGAACCCATTCCAAATCCTATATCACGAAATTGAACCTTTTCCATCAAAAATATTCTCCCTAGAAACCACCATTGTTGGTTAAGATCAAGAAAAGCTTGGATCTTGGATTCCCATAGATAAATCATAAAGTTTTGGAGGTTTTCCACTATACAAAGGTATTGGTTATCCTTCATCTCTAAGTAACATTTCACTTGGAGAGTTAATCTCAATGTTTTAAAAAGAGATTTCATGATCAAAGTTCTCCTTCTTCAATCTAGCCATGGGTTCTTTCTTAAATTGATTTCAGAAGCATCATATGAATATATTGATTATTTTCTACTTATTTGGACTTTATTTTTTAATCCTATTACATGATGAACTCATTCTCTTTCACAAACTCAATCATAGCCTATGTATGACTTTATGATCTTGATCTTATGCATATCGATTTGTGATTCGATTATGATAATATGCTTATGTCTACTGTATTGGATGTATATTTATGGTGAATAGATGATGAATTATCAATGTGAATCAATGTATAAAGAATTGAACATGACTAGCCTATGCATCCATATGATAACTATAACATTAATCTTTAAATGTATAAAAGTGGAATTTGATTATGCTAAGATTCTTGTAGATACTGCCTTAGGTTAATACCATGGTGAATTGTGGATATAAACCTTGTATGATTAAACTAACTATGGCTTTGTTCGAATTGATCTGGGTTCTTCTAGTCTATCAAGTAGTAACTTGTGATCTTGATGTTAGGTTAGTTTTTATATGAATTGATCATGGTTAATTGTCTATAATTGCTTCCTATAGCGTAACGAGAGTATGAATTATATGTAATGGATTTAATGTAGATCAACTCATGATCCTTTGAATAGGATTAACCTATGTAAACATATCTTCCATGAATTCCTAAAATTAAGCATGCTTATAGTGAATTAAACCTTGTTGGCAATTTTAGTAGTGTCTCATCTAGACTATGATTTCATTAGCTAATGCCTACAATTTACTTTATTGGTAAAATATGATTGATGATTAATACTTTGGGAAAATTAATAAGATGACCTATTCTCTCTACTCTACATTGAATTGATAGTTTAATGACTACGATAGTAGCTTGATCTTGAAGAGCTTTAAGCATGATTTCGATATGATTAAGTATATGATTAGCTACTGCCTTGTATCGATATTATTTATGAAATATGATCTATAATCCATGCAAATGAAGTTGGATGATTGTCTATGTCCTTCAATATTATAGCATGTTAATGATATGTTGTACTAGTTTGTAGTATGGCCTTGTAGTAGCTTATGCTTAAATTCATGTATGATTATGGTACCTTAAGCTACTGCCCTATACTTTATTTATTGATAAAAGAGTAGTAATGGTCTATGATGACCAAAGGCTAAAGGATTGACAAGAATTCCTGTACTCTTCTACTTCTCTATTTCTTTATAGGAATATTGATGAAGCGTTATATGGAATTGTGTTGTATAGTCCACTTATGGTGGTGGTTTTTTATTTATTGTAAATCTATTTATGTTTTGACCATGTCGATAAAGCAAATTGATGAATGTATGAACATGTGCTTATGATGATACAATGTGAAGCTTATGCCTACTTTCCTATTCTAGTTGTAATTTAGGTTGTAAGGCTATTGTATAATTATGTGTATATCCATGTTAGGGTAAATTATAGCTTATTTCACTTATGATTTAATATGGTTAATAATCCCTCACCTATGTACCCCTTGTGAATTCATGAATATCAAAAGTTAGGAGTCTTAACTGCAATATGAAGTTAGCTTGTCTCCTATGCTATTGTGTGTTGTGTGGTTTATGCTTGAAATATTATTATGGTATAAGAGGGTGGATTCCATTATGTGTTGTTTATAGACATTAGGTGATCATGTTGACAAATGTACACACACTCACTTTACATGCATGTTACAAGTAGTATAGGTCATAGTGTCTAAATGAAAGGTAGTTCTCATATTCACTAGTGTCTACTACTATGCATTTAAAGTATATGTATGTTAAGTATGCTATGTATTCCTTAACTAGGATGACTTTATAGGTGTACTTTCATGAAAAGGGTATGAGACTTTGACTATGCATTGCACATATGTTCCTTGATGAGATAGTTCCTAGGTTTGGTTTCTATGTACATGAAAATGAATGAATGGGCATGTCATGAATATATCTACTATGATATGATGAAGTATGAATGTCCATAGTGTCTTAATGTTTTAATATGAAAGGATTGCTCATATGGTCACACCTATAGACTTATGTACTGATATATGAACATATATTATTTAAGGTGTTATGTGAAAGTTTTGCTCACATATATGTATGCACACACACATGAATGAAGATCTAGTCAATAGACGATCCTTGAAAGGTGTGCTCAATTGTATCCTAAACTATATAGTGCTTATACATATGTTATGTCTATGTGAAAGGATTTTTTCACATGATATAGGTTGATGAAAGGACTTCTCATCTATAGCCTATGAGCTAAGCATAAGGAGAGTGAATCTCCTAAGCCTAAATTTTATAAAGTAATGTCAATGAAGGTTTTCAATAAAGGGAACTTATCTTATCACCAAGTGAAATTGAATATGAGTGTGTCCCTTTTTCAATATTGAAAGGTAGGTCACATAAAACTCATGAGGTTGATAACCACAATGTCTCAATGGGCATAAATAGGGTATTCATAAGCGAATAACTAAAATGCCTAATCTTGGCATAAAGAGGGTTTTCACATGTACCTCCAAATACCTTAACTATGCTTGCCACATAGTATCTAGCACTGTGATGTCACTTAGTATGCTAGCATGTGTTAATGTTCTATCCTTGGCTAGGTAGAACACATTCCATTTGTGTAAGGCTCTACAACACCAAATTCCATGTTTAGCACCCATGGTCTTAGTGTAAGTTAAGGCTATAGTTTCCCTAAAGTAAAATGGAAGATGGAAGTAAATGAATGGGATCCTAACTAGGAGGACTTGAGGGAGGTTACTTAGGATAGGTGGAAGTATTGAAACCATCTAGACATTTCACAAGTAGCTCGTTAGGAAGGTGACCTAATACATATGATTATGTTTATGTCCATATGCATGACTTTGTAGTATTGGTCTACTTATTATGAAGGTGTTCATGGTTTGAATCTATGAGATGTGATCTTATCCTTATATGCACTATATTGGTCGAAATGACTATCTGATGAAGGTATTTTATTGACATGAATGAAGTTGCCTTCACTTACTTGTTGATATATGCATTGAATGCTAAGGTTTGTGGTCTCATGAAGGGTCCACTAATTATGTGTGGGGTTATGGGGCTTCACATTAGTGTTGCACTAGTAGACTAAAAATGGGGTCATGAACAAGGTCTAATGTATATGCAACGAAGCATATATATGTGTGACTTGATGTAGCTCACGATAATGTTCCTTAAAAGTGTAATCAATTATATGTATGATTTTATGCGATTTTCATCTTTTGAATATGTTTAAATGAACTATATGAATGATGTAAATGTTATTGAGTAAGGGTTTTATGAAGATTTACTCAAAAAGGCATGAAGTATGGTTTCAAGAAAATGTCCCTTTTACATGCGTGTTTTTGCATAATTACCATACTTAGTGCATTCTTGAACAGATATCATTATTCTCTACTCAAAGGGGTCTTTACGTTCCAAGGATTCCCTACTCATGTCTTAATGTATAATTTATTAAAAGTTATATAGTTAGGTCTTATGTTTTAAGGCCCGTGTACCCAATATATTATAAGGTTGTTGAGTCTAAGATGTCAAAGACACTTAGGGTCTAAATATGTATTATGATTTATATTTTATATAAATACAAAGTGATGTTTCTAGCATATAATGTGCTATGAAAACATTTAAATTTTAGGCTAAATTTACTATGTTGATGTGGTGAATGATAACTATGGGCTTGTATGAGACCTCCAAGAGGTCAAGTATGCCATGTTACTTCTAGGGGGTGCTCCCTAGTTGTGACAGCTAAGCACCGATGAACTATATATGAGAGGTGTTCCTTCCTTAGTTGGAGGTAGGTTCACAATGACTCTCATGAGATTGAGGATGCCATATAATGTGGAACTATGAGTCTCTAATACATCTTCTAGTTCTTGAACTATGTTTCCACCATAGGATACAAGCTAGGGGATCAACCTAGAAAGCTATGTCATGTTAGGTTCTACTTTGGCCGGTAGACCACCTTTTTTTGATATGGGGTTTTATGACACCGCATTCATGTTTAGCTCACATGGTCTATGTCGGTTAAGGCGTATATTCTATCATGTGAAATGAAATATAAGTAAATTAACTTTGATAAGGGTGACTTCAGGAGTCTACTTAGTCGAGGTAGGGCTATGGGACTCTACCTAGATGTTGCACAAGTTGACTCTAATGGAAGTCCTAGGAGATTGTTCTTATGTAATATGATAACATGAAAGGTATATGTAAACGATACATGATGTTACACTTACATGATGTTGGTCATTATGATGAATATGTTATTGGGTTTTATTGCTATATGAAGTGATAGCTAATGATGTTACAAGTTATATGATGCAAAGCTTTACTTATGGTCTCCTATCTTATCTACTTGATTGTGTGGGGTTATGGGGCTTCACATGACCATTGCACTTGTAGGTTTGGGATGGGATCATTGGTAAGTGTTTTGTATGTTATGTTATATGATCTATTGAATAGGAAAAGTTAATATGACTATGATAATGTGTCTTTAATTATGATCATGCTTCATTTTGATCGAATCCTTGACTTGTATATATACTATGGTATGTGCATTAAAGGCGTTCACATGATTTTGCACGTTTTCTAAAGATATGATAAATGATCCTTTTTCATGCATGACCTTAAGTGCTATACACATATACTCATACTTAGTACATGTGGTGTAAAACCCCGTAGCCAAAACAAACCAAAAATTAGTTTTTTAGAAAAATCTACAAGTGCTACCAACGATGGCATCGACGGTACGTAGCCTGAACCACGGTCTGTCCTGCACAACCGTGGGATAATAAACTACCAAAAATTTCAGCCTAGAAAAATTGGCTAAGTCTTGGACGATAGATGGACTTATGGTCCGTAGGTCAAACGACGGTCCGTAGTCTGTGACTATCGATCAAGACTCCCTCAACCACTCTCTGACAAGATCTATGGATGACCAACATGGTTCGTAAGTGGACTTACGGTACATAGGTTTGACTGTAGTTTTAAAATTTACAGCCAGTTAAGGGTAAATGCAGTTGAGTAAACTTACAATGATAATAAATCCTAGCACAAAATGAAATAGGTCTCCATAACCAACACACAGATAGATAATTGAATTATCTTTCCATATCCACCAACCTTGCTAAAATCAGACGTCTGAGTATAAAGTTATGCCCATTTTTGTAAAGTCCTCTCGAACAAACTCTCACGATGGACTGAATGACGAGGCATCGGGCGCACGACGGACCATCAGTCTTGGCCGTCGTGAGGCCCTACAGCATCCTGTCCAGGGGTCTTTTGACCTTTTCCACTCAATTTAAACCCTAAGTTACGTCGTTTTGACCATAAATCATCAGATTTTAGTTAGTTTAAGCCTATGAGCTAAGCATAAGGAGAGTGAATCTCCTAAGCCTAAATTTTATAAAGTAATGTCAATGAAGGTTTTCAATAAAGGGAACTTATCTTATCACCAAGTGAAATTGAATATGAGTGTGTCCCTTTTTCAATATTGAAAGGTAGGTCACATAAAACTCATGAGGTTGATAACCACAATGTCTCAATGGGCATAAATAGGGTATTCATAAGCGAATAACTAAAATGCCTAATCTTGGCATAAAGAGGGTTTTCACATGTACCTCCAAATACCTTAACTATGCTTGCCACATAGTATCTAGCACTGTGATGTCACTTAGTATGCTAGCATGTGTTAATGTTCTATCCTTGGCTAGGTAGAACACATTCCATTTGTGTAAGGCTCTACAACACCAAATTCCATGTTTAGCACCCATGGTCTTAGTGTAAGTTAAGGCTATAGTTTCCCTAAAGTAAAATGGAAGATGGAAGTAAATGAATGGGATCCTAACTAGGAGGACTTGAGGGAGGTTACTTAGGATAGGTGGAAGTATTGAAACCATCTAGACATTTCACAAGTAGCTCGTTAGGAAGGTGACCTAATACATATGATTATGTTTATGTCCATATGCATGACTTTGTAGTATTGGTCTACTTATTATGAAGGTGTTCATGGTTTGAATCTATGAGATGTGATCTTATCCTTATATGCACTATATTGGTCGAAATGACTATCTGATGAAGGTATTTTATTGACATGAATGAAGTTGCCTTCACTTACTTGTTGATATATGCATTGAATGCTAAGGTTTGTGGTCTCATGAAGGGTCCACTAATTATGTGTGGGGTTATGGGGCTTCACATTAGTGTTGCACTAGTAGACTAAAAATGGGGTCATGAACAAGGTCTAATGTATATGCAACGAAGTATATATATGTGTGACTTGATGTAGCTCACGATAATGTTCCTTAAAAGTGTAATCAATTATATGTATGATTTTATGCGATTTTCATCTTTTGAATATGTTTAAATGAACTATATGAATGATGTAAATGTTATTGAGTAAGGGTTTTATGAAGATTTACTCAAAAAGGCATGAAGTATGGTTTCAAGAAAATGTCCCTTTTACATGCGTGTTTTTGAATAATTACCATACTTAGTGCATTCTTGAACAGATATCATTATTCTCTACTCAAAGGGGTCTTTACGTTCCAAGGATTCCCTACTCATGTCTTAATGTATAATTTATTAAAAGTTATATAGTTAGGTCTTATGTTTTAAGGCCCGTGTACCCAATATATTATAAGGTTGTTGAGTCTAAGATGTCAAAGACACTTAGGGTCTAAATATGTATTATGATTTATATTTTATATAAATACAAAGTGATGTTTCTAGCATATAATGTGCTATGAAAACATTTAAATTTTAGGCTAAATTTACTATGTTGATGTGGTGAATGATAACTATGGGCTTGTATGAGACCTCCAAGAGGTCAAGTATGCCATGTTACTTCTAGGGGGTGCTCCCTAGTTGTGACAGCTAAGCACCGATGAACTAGATATGAGAGGTGTTCCTTCCTTAGTTGGAGGTAGGTTCACAATGACTCTCATGAGATTGAGGATGCCATATAATGTGGAACTATGAGTCTCTAATACATCTTCTAGTTCTTGAACTATGTTTCCACCATAGGATACAAGCTAGGGGATCAACCTAGAAAGCTATGTCATGTTAGGTTCTACTTTGGCCGGTAGACCACCTTTTTTTGATATGGGGTTTTATGACACCGCATTCATGTTTAGCTCACATGGTCTATGTCGGTTAAGGCGTATATTCTATCATGTGAAATGAAATATAAGTAAATTAACTTTGATAAGGGTGACTTCAGGAGTCTACTTAGTCGAGGTAGGGCTATGGGACTCTACCTAGATGTTGCACAAGTTGACTCTAATGGAAGTCCTAGGAGATTGTTCTTATGTAATATGATAACATGAAAGGTATATGTAAACGATACATGATGTTACACTTACATGATGTTGGTCATTATGATGAATATGTTATTGGGTTTTATTGCTATATGAAGTGATAGCTAATGATGTTACAAGTTATATGATGCAAAGCTTTACTTATGGTCTCCTATCTTATCTACTTGATTGTGTGGGGTTATGGGGCTTCACATGACCATTGCACTTGTAGGTTTGGGATGGGATCATTGGTAAGTGTTTTGTATGTTATGTTATATGATCTATTGAATAGGAAAAGTTAATATGACTATGATAATGTGTCTTTAATTATGATCATGCTTCATTTTGATCGAATCCTTGACTTGTATATGTACTATGGTATGTGCATTAAAGGCGTTCACATGATTTTGCACGTTTTCTAAAGATATGATAAATGATCCTTTTTCATGCATGACCTTAAGTGCTATACACATATACTCATACTTAGTACATGTGGTGTAAAACCCCGTAGCCAAAACAAACCAAAAATTAGTTTTTTAGAAAAATCTACAAGTGCTACCAACGATGGCATCGACGGTACGTAGCCTGAACCACGGTCTGTCCTGCACAACCGTGGGATAATAAACTACCAAAAATTTCAGCCTAGAAAAATTGGCTAAGTCTTGGACGATAGATGGACTTATGGTCCGTAGGTCAAACGACGGTCCGTAGTCTGTGACTATCGATCAAGACTCCCTCAACCACTCTCTGACAAGATCTATGGATGACCAACATGGTTCGTAAGTGGACTTACGGTACATAGGTTTGACTGTAGTTTTAAAATTTACAGCCAGTTAAGGGTAAATGCAGTTGAGTAAACTTACAATGATAATAAATCCTAGCACAAAATGAAATAGGTCTCCATAACCAACACACAGATAGATAATTGAATTATCTTTCCATATCCACCAACCTTGCTAAAATCAGACGTCTGAGTATAAAGTTATGCCCATTTTTGTAAAGTCCTCTCGAACAAACTCTCACGATGGACTGAATGACGAGGCATCGGGCGCACGACGGACCATCAGTCTTGGCCGTCGTGAGGCCCTACAGCATCCTGTCCAGGGGTCTTTTGACCTTTTCCACTCAATTTAAACCCTAAGTTACGTCGTTTTGACCATAAATCATCAGATTTTAGTTAGTTTAAGCCTAGAAACATAATTAAAATATATCCAAGTCAAATCATTAAATCAAAACATAGAAAATTAGAAGCAAGAGAGGAGAAAAAATCTCAAGAACCGTAGTTCAAGAACACCACAAGCTCAATCAGTTCATGCCCCAAAACTTAAGTATTTTAAGTATGATTTATCTTCTGCAACAATTTATTATATTTAGTATGATCATTATCATGGATGCATGGTTAGCATGGATCACTTGTGGTCTTAGGTTCCTTTTCCGCGTCTTGGGGCTAGCTTGGGGCGTGACAAAACATGGTATCAGAGCACTTGGTTCAAGAGTCCTAAGATGTCTGAAAAATCCGCACTAAGTAGAGTCGTTTTCATTGGTGTGAAGTGCACCACATCTAATGAGAGGGAGGCTATGAAGTGTTTTAGGGCAAAATTCACCTTCTTGTTACTCTTATCGTACGTAAGGAATGATCTAATTCCATTCTAACTCGACGTTGAGCGCTGAAGTTCATGCCTTCTCGTAGATCTTAGGCATGGAATGCTAATGCACGTAATGCTAACACGGTTCCTCTGGTACCAGATAGGGATGTTAAAATGCAGAATTTAAGAAAGCCAATTCAGCTTTTGGTCAAGAGTATGATCAACCAGAAAAATCAGAAGGTTTGAGTTCCTACTAATAGAAATGATCGATTAGTGGCAGCCAGAGTTTGTGATTCTGTTAGGATGAATCTACCTAAGTTTTCAGGGTCAAAAGTTGGTAAGCACCCATAGAATTTCATTGACGAGGTAAAGAAAATATTTGATGTGATGTCAATAACTATTAGTTATATGTGAGATTGGCATCCTACAATTCAAGGATGTGAATCATATATGGTTCACTCATACAACAGACATGACTTTGTGTTTTGTAACTCAGTGTAGCAGTCCGATTAAGTGTTAGTCCAGAAACTCTCTCAGAATCATTCTCAGTCTCTACTCAGTCGGTAACCCAGTTATAGCTAGACAGGTATACAGAAATTGCCTTGTCACAGCCTCTCAGAACGTCACCTCAGCAGATCTTGTAGAGTTGGAAATGGTAGACTTCGATGTTATTCTTGGCATAGATTGCTGACACTCATGTTATTGCTCAGTCGATTGCAGATTTAGGATTGTTCGTTTTCAGTTTCAAGACGAACCAATCTTAGAAAGGAAAGGTAGTAGCTTAGCACCTATGAGTTGATTTATTACCTACCTTAAGGCTGGAAAGATGACATCTAACGGTTATCTCAATCATCTAGTTTGGTTTAAGGTTTTATAGCCTTAAAACCCCAACTCTTGAGTAAGTTCCAGTATTTTGTGAATTTCAAAGAGTATTTCAAAAAGATCTTCCTGGGTTTTTCTCGAAAGAGAAATTGACTTTGGAATTGATCTCCTTCAAGATACCAAACCTATTTCTATTCATCCTTACAAAGTGGCTCCAGCAGAGCTTAAGGAATTGAAAGAGCAGTTGAAAGACATTATAGATAAGGGTTTCATCAAACCTAGTATTTCACCTTGGGGTGGACCAGTATTGTTCATAAAGAAGAAAGATGGTTCTCTCAGAATGTGAATTGACTATTGAAAGTTGAACAAGGTCACAATCAAGAATAAGTATCCCATCCCCAGGATGGATGACTTGTTTGACCAACTTTAGGGTGCTAGTCATTTATAAAAGATAGTCCTCAGATCGGGTTATCATCAGCTCAGAGTCAGAGATAGTGACATTTCGAAAACAGCCTTTAGAAGATGCAAATGGATATTTGTAAAAAGCTCAGTAAGGTCTATTGATATCTCGTTTGGACTAATCAATGCTCATGCAGCTTTCATGGATTTGATGAACAAAGTGTTCAAGCAGTACTTAGACTCTTTCGTTATCGTCTTCATTGATGATATCCTCATTTACTCTAGGAGTGAGGAAGAACATGCAAGTCATTTGAGAGTTGTTCTGCACACTCTCAATGATTGCTAGTTACTCTCTAAGTTTAGTAAATATGAGTTTTGGTTGCAATCCGTTGCTTTCCTTGGTCATATTGTATCTAGCAAAGGGATCCGCGTAGATTCAGAAAAGATAAACGCAGTGAAGCAATGGCCCAGACCTACCTCTGCTACTGATATCAAAAGTTTCTTATGTCTAGAAGGTTATGACAGAAGGTTCGCGAAAGGATTTTCATCCATAGTCTCACCATTGACTATGTTGACTCAGAAGATGGTCAAGTTCCAATTGTCATATTATTGTGAGAAAATCTTCAAAGAATTGAAAACTAGATTGACTACTACTCTTGTCTTGACTCTACAAGAGGGTTTAAATGGTTATGTGATCTATTACGATGCATCCAGAGTTGTTTTTGGTTGTGTGTTGATGCAAACAGATAAGGTTATATCATATGCCTCTAGAAAGTTTAAGGTGCATGAGAGGAACTATCAAACTCATGACCTCGAGCTTGCAGCAGTGGTGTTTGCACTCCAGATATGGAGATACTACTTGTATGCTGTTCATGTAGATGTGTTCACCGATCATAACAGCCTTCAGTATGTGTTCACCAAGAAAGATTTAAATCTTCGCCAGAGGAGATGGCTTGAGTTCCATAAAGATTATGATGTGAGTGTACATTATCATCCTGGAAAGGCGAATGTAGTGGACGATGCTCTTAGTAGATTATCCATGGGTAGTGTATCCCATGTTAATGAATAAAGAAAGAAGCTAGTGAAGGATGTTCACGGGCTTGCTCGCTTGGGAGTTCGCCTTATGAGCATATCAGACAACAGTGTAACAGTTCAGAATGGGGTAGAATCATCTTTGGTAGTGGAGGATAAGGAAAATCAAGAGATTGATCCAATCTTGCTTGAACTAAAGGGTGCCGTCAACAATCAGAGAGTGGAGGTTTTGTCCCAAGGGGGAGATGGTGTACTTCACTACCAAGGTAGATTGTGTGTTCCTGATGCGGGAGAGTTAAGGCAGCACATTCTTGCAGAAGCTCAATACTCTAGGTATTCTATTTATCCACGTGCCAGTAAGATGTACCGTGAACTGTGGGAAGTCAATTGGTGGAATGTCATGAATAGGGATATAGCAAACTTTGTGAGTAAGTACCCCGATTCCCAGCAAGTCTATGTAGAACATCAAAAACCAGGAGGTATGACTCAAGAGATCGATATTCCTACTTGGAAGTGGGATGTGATCAATATGGATTTCATCAAAGGGTTACCTCGTACTCGCAGACATCATGACTCAATTTGGGTGATAGTTGATAGGATGACTAAGTCTTCTCGCTTTTTGGCGTTAAAGACTACATATTTGGCAGAGGACTATGCCAAGCTTTACCTTACTAAAATTGTTAGGCTGCAAGGGATTC
Organism: Solanum lycopersicum; assembly: GCF_036512215.1. Classification (NCBI taxonomy): domain Eukaryota; kingdom Viridiplantae; phylum Streptophyta; class Magnoliopsida; order Solanales; family Solanaceae; genus Solanum; species Solanum lycopersicum. The sequence continues at coordinate 46,243,855 of NC_090808.1, read as the reverse complement.
CTTTGTCTATCATCTCAGATAGAGGTCCTCAGTTTACCTCTCGTTTCTGGAAGTCATTTAAAAAAGGTCTTGGTACTCAAGTTAACCTGAGTACAACATTTCATCCACATACAAATGGGCAGGCAGAGCGTACCATTTAGACCTTAGAGGATATGTTGAGATCTTGTGTGATTGATTTCAATCACCTTCCTCTTTTTGAGTTTGCCTACAATAACAGCTACCATTCAAGCATTCAGATGGCCCCTTATGAGTTAGAGTTGCAAGCAATATTAACAGCATTGCATCCGTTCATCCACATCTCACTCTTAAAAAGTGAGTGAGTGACCCACCCTCTATAGTTCCATTAGAGAGTGTGGTGGTGAAAGATAGTTTTTCTTATGCTGATGTACAAGTTAGGATTCTTGACCGTCAGGTTAGAAGGTTGAGAAACAAAGAAGTCGCTTCAGTCAAGGTTTTGTGGAGGAGTCAGTTCGTAGAAGGAGCTACTTGGGAAGAAGAAGCAGCCATTAAAGCCAAGTATCCTTACTTTTTTCCTTCCGATTCCACTCCAGCTTTAGGTAATAGTTCTTCTTCAGCTTTACAGTCATTCATGCGTAAATTAAGTTTTAGAATCATGTTCCGTCAGTTTGTACTTTCATTCTTAGTGTAATTGCATGTACTCAGAACTCTATTCAGTCAGAGCTCAGTTCTCAGTGTTTAGTAGTGGGGTTTGCATCTCTCTCTCCCTATTTCAGCTAGTTTAGTCTTCATTCGAGGACAAATGTTCCCAAGGGGGAGATAATGTAACACCATGTAACGAAAACAGATCAAAAATTAGTTTTCCAGAAAAATCTGCAGGTGATACCAACGGTGGCATCGACAGATTGTATTGTGATCCACGATCAGTCCTACACAACCATCGATGGAATCATACACTCCCAAAAAATTTCAGCCTAGGAAAGTTGGTTAAGTCTTGGATTATGGATGGACTTATAGTTCGTAGGTCAAATGACGGTCCATAGTACCTGAACGTTGATCAAGACTCCCTTCAACCACTCTATGACAAGAGCTATGGATGACCAGCATGGTTCGTCAATAGACCTACGATCTATAGGTTTCAAATTTGCAGCCAGTTAAGGGGAAATTCAGTTGGGTAAACTTAAAATGATTTTAACTCTTAGCACAACCTTTCTAAAATCAGACCTCTGAGAAAAAAGTTATGCCAATTTTAGTAAAGGACTGTCGAAGAAGCCTTCACGACGGACCAAACGACGGGGCGTCAATCGCACAACGGACCGTCAATCCAGGCCGTCGTGAGGCCCAAGAGTAAACTTCCCAGGGGTCTTCTTGAACTTTCCCACTCCGTTTAAACCCTAAGTTATGTCATTTTGACCCTAAATCATCAGATTTTAGTCAGTTTAAGCCTAGAAACATAATTAAAACATATTCATGTCAAATCATTAAATCAAAACTTAGAAAATTAGAAGCAAGAGAGTAGAAAAAACTTAAGAAACCTAGTTCAAGAACGCCACATGCTCCAGCAGTTCCAGCCCCAAAACTTAAGTATTTTTCCGTGGATATCATCATCAAGTATGTAGGATTTCACTAGTTGGTTCCTTTCACCCATTGGGTCCCTAGTTTTCTGTTAGATTCTTGATTCTGTTATCATGATTAAACCTACGGTTTCTAGAAAATTGTTAGGACTTCATGAATTTAATGAATATGTGTTCCAAATCATATTATAATTTTATTACTCAAATTATCACATGAATTTCTTAACCCTAGCTTTGTATATCTTTTGTTCTTGAATTACACATGTAAGGTCATATATTTTAGACACTTCAGACATGCATGCCTCAGTTATAATTGCATAGTTACCAGATTAATTGTTGAATTCTAAGTTTGCATGTTCAGTTTCGAGTTATCCAGTATTCACAAAAATTCAGATATAGTTAATTAATTTACAGAATTCATTGGGAGTACCATAATACCGAATAGTCAGTTAATATACCCAATAGTCCTAGAACTACTAGCCATGTAAATTTTAAGTCCCCTCTGTGGGCAATCCATTTAGTGATCACGCCATCATATCTTTATACCTTTGGCAGGGTATATTGGGTCCTCTCGATGGGGCGTATACATATGACTCCACATTTAACTCATGTGGTTTTGTTTTTGGTTATTAGTAGCTCCCACAATTAAGTCAGACTCTCTACATTGACCATTTATCAGTATATTCGGTATTCAGTTTCAGCATGTTATAAATTAGTCATTACATCCAGTTAGCTCATAAATCAGCACATCACGTTCACAATATTATACTTGTTTTTGTGCTTGTTCAGTTATGTTTTATTTCCGCTTTACTCTATCCTACATGCTCAGTACATTTCAAGTAGTGACGCATACGTGAGCTTCATCTTCACATGATGTAGGTTCAGGTTCTCAGCATCCAGATCATGCATCGATCGATTTCTCGATCTCCAGTCCAGCAGATTTAGTGGTGAGTCCTCATTCTCCGAGGACAACAGTCATGAGTTTCATTTCAGTCTTTAGTCATTTAATTTAAATTTTTGCTAGATTTAGTTTGGGCTTGTCCCTGTATTTCCAGTCCAGTTTAGAGGAAATTTTCAGACATAATTAGATTCAGCTTAGTATTGAGTTAATATTTCTTTTGTATTAAACTCATTGTTTTCAAAAATCTCTGATATAGAATATGGGTATTCCACATCTTTTTATTTTATGTATGATGTAGCTTCTGCAACAGTTTATTATCTTTAGTATGCTTATTACCATGCCAGCGGGGTTAGCTTGGGATCACTTGTGGTCCAAGGTTCTGTGTTCGCATTCCACGGGTTGCTCGAGGCGTCACATGTGGCGTACTAACCCCATTACTTTATATTACTACAACTGTAGGTTTCGGCCATTGAAGTTTCAGGAGGTTGATTTGAAGAAGCTTGGAACATTTTCTCCATGTACTAGTAGGTCCTCATGTCCGGGACGCTACCATATACTCTTTCCAGCTTATAAAGACTTTAGTAGATATTAGGAATATCCTCTTTCAATCATGTTTCATGAGATAGTTTTTTATTAAGGCCTATATTGCATATTGACTATGTATATCCTAAGTCCAGATTTGTACGCTTTAGACGGTTTTATATATATGAGACAATTTCTTTGAATATCATGTGGTTTATATATAAGTATGCAGTCTAAGTATACTTCAAGTATAATGTAGAAGTTTTAATTTTTCCACAATTTTTATTGATCACATGTTATGACGAATGTTAAGGGCTTGTCTGAGTCCTTTCAGAGGAAGAAAATGCTGGTCTCATCTGGGGTATGCGCTCTGGGTGTGACACTACCCTCTCTCTAGACCACAGATTCTACGATTACACATGATATGTTATTGTTATAGTATATTTTAGGTGAAATATTGTTATAAGAAATGATTGTTATAATAATAATGATAATAATAATAAATAGGTATGATTGTACATATCTTTCCATTGGATATTCAATTTTTAGTGAAATTAGCCAATCATCTGGAAAAATAAAATAAAATTACAGTTTTAATCCCTATATAATTGTTAAACAAAGGAACCCTAAAAGTACTCAAAATTTGACTTTTTCAATCCTTGAATACGTTTTTATGTGAAAAATCTCAAATATTTCAATAAAAATCATAACTTTTAAATAAGATATAGAATGAATTTAACGTTAAGAATTTTTTAAAACAGTATGTTGAAGTCTTGAATTTGATTGATTTGCAAATATTGTGTTTCCATTTTATATTATCTACATGTTTGCTAGCCTTGGCATTAACTTTACATATTATTATAAACAATTCTCATCTCACGAACTAAGTTTTAACAATTATTTTATGATATTATTTATCGTTAGATTTTTTATAAGTAGCATATTTTGACTGGTGGGAATAATGTGATTGAGTTAGCTCGAGTACTAGTAGGAACTCTTCCAGAAAATAGTCTTACAATCGTTCAGGTATTTTTCAAATTTATTATTTTATAGTTTTCTATTTTATGCTTAAATTATTCGGTAATAATGACATTTTTCAAGAATCAAATAATATTATTTATGATTGGATTCTTCTTCTTTTTTCATCTGTAGAAAAACCATTGTTTCTAACTTGTATCTTTTCATCCTTAATCTCTGATTATTGAATAAAAAGACATTTTCTATTGTCCAGTTTCACTTTTGAAATTGAGTCAATAACGATAAAAACACACAGAAAAACAAAGATTATTTTTTGTTAAATTTAATTTATAAACACTGATAATTTGAAAATCTTCTTCACATTATCTCTTTTTGTATTTCCACTAGCATTTTTTAAATTGTTGCAATGTATATGCGGCCTTGAATGTAAAAGGAAATGCTAGTGCTCCAAGATACAAGCATTGATAGTATGGGAGCATTTTTAGTCTATGCACCCATAGAGCTACCAAGGGTTACTTCAATTGTCAATGGAGGTGATGCAACAAAAGTTTCTGTTTTGCCCTTAGAGATCATCATAAGTCTTGATGGCCGCCTCTCCTCGGAACAAATGGAGGTAGTGGCTTCTGTTCATTACCTTTTGAGCAACATAATTTTTAAAATCAAAGCAACATTGGGTTGCTCCGATTTTTTATTGTTAAATGTCATGTTGTTTGTTTTGAAGATCTTGAAACTTAGACAATTAATGGTTTCGAAAGATGATGCATTCCCTTCTTTGTGACTTGTGAAAATCTCAAGATTGTGATATATGTGTTGTAGACCATTATCCCTTTAGTGGTATTATGGGTAATTAACCACTTTCCCATTAGTTGGATAATAAGTAGTTTACTACCTTTCAATTAATGGGATAATGGGTAGTTAACTACCTTCCAATTAGTGGGATAATGGACCCATGTAATATGGACCATATCAACATCAACAAAACTGTAAAAATTTTCCCACTTGGTTTATATATTCTAATCCCATTAATGAAATATAATACACGAATCATGGACATAATTTTTCTTGCAGAGAGTCGTATCTTCCATATATCACAATGCACTATATCTCTAAATGTAACCCATTAAATTAATGAATAAACTCAATATTTATTCGAGGTCCATACTTTAGTGAAATAATTGAAGATAAAAACTGAATGTGCACATAGTTAACGAGAAATATCATATAAATAGAGTTTCATAAACATTCATCGTTACAACGAAATTTTACATAGTGGGACTAAGTCCCATTGTGACTACATGATCCTTAAATGTTTGTGGGGGAATGCCTTTAGTTAAAGATCAGCTAACATTACTTCAGGGTTAACATGTTCAATGACCACTTTCTTGTCTTTAACAAGTTCTCGTATGGCTAGTTATTTGATATCGATATGCTTTCTTCGACTACGACTTTTATTATTCTTAGCCATAAAGACAACAACTGAATTTTAACAATATAACCTTAATGGCTTAGATATAGATTCGACGATTCTAAGCCCAGAAATAAAACTCTTTAACCATACACCATGTGAGGTAGCCTCAAAACAAGAAACGAAGTCAACCTTCATAGTAGAAGTAGTAACTAGAGTCTGTTTTGAACTTCTCCAAGATGAAGCTCTACCGGGTAACATAAATCTGTATCCTGAAGTTGATTTCCATGAATCAACATAGACAACAATGTCTGAATCAGATTAGACAATGACTTCAAGGTCATCTGGATTTTTGTACATAAGCATGTAGTTCCTTGAAAATATCATAAGACTTTCTATGCAGCCCTCCAATGGTCAAGACCTCGATTACTCTGATATCTTCCTAACATTCCAACAACAAATGATATGTCATGTCTTGTACAAACCAGAGAATACATAAAGCTTCCAACAGCAGAAGCGTACGGAATGTCCTTCATTTTTTCCTCTCAAGATCATTCTTCGAGCACTGATTCAAGTTTAACTTGTCACCTCTCACGGTAGGTGCTACACTTGGTGAACAATATTTCATTCGAAACCTCTCTAAAATTTTATTGATATAGGATTATTGAGATAAACCTACGGTAGATTAATGTCTATCTCGATGAATTTTCATACCAATAACATAAGATGCATCACCCATGCCTTTCATATCAAAACTTTTAGAGATAAATTGTTTCACTTAATGTATCATTCCATTATAATTTAATGCAAGTAATATATCATCCACATATAGAACTAAGAATAATATTTTACTCACACTGATCTTATCGTATATACATTGATCTATAATGCTCTCAACAATGTCGAATGAAGAGATAACATTATGAAATTTCAAATACCATTGACGGGAAGCTTGTTTTAGTCCATATATTGATTTCTTTAACTTGCATACGAAGTGTTCACCATTACTAGGGGAGAATCCTTCAGCTTGTTTCATATAAACCTCTTTCCCTAGATCACCATTGAGAAATGCAGTTTTCACATCCATCTATTGCAATTATAAGTTAAAGTGTGCTACTAATGCCAATATTATGCACAAGGAATACTTTTTTCGACTTAGGAGAAAATGTCTCTAAAGTGTCTCTATGTAATCAATTCGTTTCTATTGAGTGAATCGTTTAGCAATTAGTCTTGCTTTATATCATTCTATGTTGCCATATGAGTCCTTTTTAATCTTAAAAATCCATTTACATCCAATGGGTTTAACACCACTAGGCAAATCGATAAGAACCCAGACCTTGTGACTTTACACCGAATTCATCTTTTCTTTCATTGCATTGTACCACAATTCAGACTCTTTAGAATTCATGGCTTGTAAAGTAGAATCAGGATCATTTTCAACTCCATAGTCAAATTCTTGCAAATATACAACAAAGTCACTAGGAATTGCTGGTTTTCTTTTTCTAGTAGATCTTTTGAATGTTGCACCAACATTTTCCTGTGGATTATGTTGTTCAATTGGTTGTTCAATAATTTCAGGAATTACTTGAAAAACTTGATCTATATGCGTGTTTTCAACAGCTTGTGGAATCTCATTGATTGGTTTCTCAACACCAAATTGAACTTGACGGGTATTATGTAAAAAAATCAATTTTTGACTTGAAATGGAAAGTTGATCTCTTATAGAAGTTGTATTCTAAAATTGATCACTCTAACTAATTAAGTTATTTTCAAGAAATTTTGTTTGTCTTGATTCCACAATCCTTATACTTCTAGATGGACAGTAGAATCTGTATCCTTTAGACCTTTTGTCATATCCAATGAAAAATCCACCAATTGTCCTAGGATCTAACTTCTTTTCTTATGAGTTGTAAATTCTAACTACAGATGGCATCCCCATACAGCTAAATGTGTCAAACTAGATTTCCAACCTTTGAATAACTGAAAAGGCGTCTTTGGAACTGCCTTGGTTGGAACTCGGTTTACTATATACGCTGCTGGCTTAAGAGATTCAACCCACAAGGACGTAGGTAGCTTAGAGCTACATAACATACTATGAACCATGTGATAATGTTCGATTTCTTCTTTCTGCTACACCGTTATGAACAGGAGAACCATGCATAATATATTGGGCAACAATCCCATTTTGTTGAAGAACTTCGCAAACGGACCTTGTGCTTGTCCATCTTTTTTATATCTACCAAAATACTCACCACTTATTTTTGACATTGTTTCTCTACTTCAACATTGAAAACATTAAAGGATGATATTGCTTCAATTTTATTATGAAGCATGTAGTGAACATATATCGTGAGTAATAATCTATAAAAATCATAGAGTATTTTGGACCATATGTGTCCATGTCTGGACAAAGTATATCTGAATGTATGATTTCTTATATGGTTGAACTCCTTTTGGAACCTTTATTTGACTTGTTGTTCTGTTTGCCTTTATGCAGTCCATACAAGTATAAAAATTAGTAAAATTTAAAGTACTAAGTACTCCATAATTACAAATCTCTTTATCTTATTGATGGAGTTATGTCCAATCTCTGATGTCATGACATAGAGCAATCTTCATTTATAACACATTTTTTAGTGCCAGTTCATATGTGCATAAAAGTTTAAGTGGAATCATTTTGTAAATTAAGAGAGAAAAGACCATTATATAATGTTCCATATCCAATAAGTTTAGATTTATAAAATAGTTTGGAGTCACCTTCTAGAAAGAAGGAATATCCCAAAGGTACAAGTGTAGATACTGAAATTAAATTCGTAGAAAACATAGAAATACAAAAAGTCTTTTTCAACTCTAAAATAAAACCACTACTAAGAACAAAATTGCATGTCATAATAGCTTCCACATGCGAATGCATCTTGTTTCAAGAATAGATGATTCGCTCAGCTCCTAGTGGCTTCTGCAGGTTTCTCAAAACCTACAAGGAATTTGTAATATGGATTGTGGAAGCAGAATCAATCCACCACGTGTCACGATTAACGCAAATCATATTATATTTATAAGAAATAAGACAGGTAGAAGTACCTTTCTTAAAAAAACTTGACACAATACTGCCTTATGTGCCCCTTCTTTCTACAGAAGCGACACTTGGCTTCCTTTTTTATGTTAGTTTCAAGTGGTTCCTTTCCTTTAGACCTATTGTTTGTTTGATTGGTGTTTTTCCTTGAGTAGTTATGAATGCACTTTCTCATGTTTCCATCAGCAGTCTACCTTCCTCTTGAACACACATGACCATGAGTTCATTAATAGATCATTTATCTTTATGTTTGTTATAAGAGATCATAAAGGGACCATACTGTGCAGGTAGAGTATTTAGGATATAGTGCAAAAGAAAAGTTTCAGACATTTCAACTTCAAGAATCTTTATTTGAGCTGCTCAGTCTCGCATTCTCATAATGTGCTTACGCACATTTTTCACACAAGTGAGCCAAATTGATGAGAATTTCATATTTAAGGTGCCGACAAGTGCCTTATCTGAAGTCTCAAAATGTTCATTTAATATCCTTCAATAATGCCTTGACAATGTTATGTTGTTCGATAGAACGACGAATACCAGCAGAGATTTTAGTCTTAATGAACATAACACTCAACCGGTTAGAGCGTTCCCATTGTTCATGAACAAAAATATCATCTTGAGTGTTTATTTCCTTAATAGGTGGCTCGTCTTTCCTGATAGCATAATCAATATCCGTGCACCTTAAGTGGCAGAGGGTTCTCTCCTTTCAAATCTTATTGTTCTCACCATTTAGTTTGGGAATATCACAAATAGAAAGAAAATTACATTTTGCATAACTACAAAATATACATGCATACTTCACATAAATTTGAGGCAAGTAATACAAAGTTGAATCTACTGACAAAAAAATTGTTTGTGAGCTAAAGTTTAAATTCAATTAAATTCATATTTATGATAAAATTATCAATTTAATAGTATGATATTCTATCTTTATGACAAAACTATTAAGCTCTCATTCATAATTCATGTGGATAATTATGAAAAGTATTTAATATTTCATCTTAATTAATTGTGCAACTTAATAATAAAGAAATTAAGTTATCATATCATGCATAGTTAATTACAATTCTAATTTCTAAAACCTTCTTTATGTGATCCTTAACATTTGAAATTTTATTCAATTAAAGATGTTGTGGCTAAACTTTAACCAAATAAATTCTAGATCACTTAGACATTTATTTCGTTATATGATCCAAAATATTATATATAATATCATTTCATTAAGATTGTTGTGTCTAAATCTCAATCAATTAAAATTATATGAATCACTAAATATTAATTAAAAATCGTATACAAGAATTATTGTTGAACATTATGCAACAAAACAACAATCTATTTGCTTTTTATTATTAGAATTTTTTTTCAAAAGTTTCAAAACAAGTTCTGAATTTTAAAGAACCATCTTGAGGGATTTTTGAATTTTGAAAATTAACAAAGAATAGGAAATTCAACGTCTCTGATACCAAATGTAAGATATTGTTGAACTATGATGTAGCGGAAATAAAAACTCATCGACATACCTCGATCATTGCTAGTGATATTGTAAGAGTTTATAGTTCTTCTTTTCTTTAAATGTCTTCTAACCACTCAGAACCACACTCTTTGATGGTATGGAGTTTTTTGAAGTAATGTGCTTAGGAACTTTTGAACCAAATGGCATATTTATAACTGTAGTTTCATCAAGAACAGAGGTTATGGGAAGTTACCAACTGCTAGAGTAGTAGGATAATGGATCCATTTAGAGGGATAATGAGTAGTTAACCATTATCCCATTAGTGGATAATGAATAGTTAACTATCTTTCAATTATTGGGATAATGGTTAGTTAACTACCTTCCCATTAGTTGGATAATGGGTCCATGAAGTGGGATAATGGGCCCATATAATACAGACCATATCATCAATAACAAAAATACTAACATGTTATACTTTTAGAAAAAGGTCGAACAACTATGACAAAGAGGGTACCTGTACTTGAAACCAACACAGGTGAATATGTAGAGAATACCTAAGGGAGCGAGACAACTCTCTCTAAGGAACTCAACAATGTAGCACAATAACTTTTAAAAAAAGGATGCTTCCTCATAATGGGGTCTCAATGACCTGGCCCGAATAACTGTTTAGGTTTATTCTATCTTATAATAAGAATTGAATTGGTTGTACAACTTTAGCACATAATTCCTTCCAGTTACTTCTTAAGTTCAAGCAAGGAAATTGAGTTTTAAGGATCAACAGTGTCATCTGTGTAAAATATATGAGACATGTTTGGTCCCTTCTTTTGTGTCTTAAAACAGATGAAATTATGGCTTAGACGACCACTCGCACTACAACAAAAGAGGCATGTAGTGGGAATAGATTTTTAATACTTTCTTTGCCAGACGTTAAATGGTCACCTCTATTGATAGGTTGATTGATGGTAGGACTAGTGGAGGATATGTACTATTATACTCTAGCATGTTCCTCCAACTACTTAATTCTAGAACTATCCCTTCTAGAATGTTTCCACATTTTTTTCTAAGGAACAATCATTCTAGATATATCATTTCATTTCTTTACATTTTTTTTCAAACTCTGCCAGCACTAGCTTCATTAAGCGATATTTCTACTGCTACATTGAACTGAAATAGAGAAACCATGGTTAAATCACCTTGCCTTGTTCCACCAAAATTAATTCCATCTCTTATAGATCTAAACCTTTCTACTATATATGCTCATTTTTTAATGGGCCAGACTGATTGGACTATTCTAACTACTTTTGATCAATATACTTCAGCCCATCTAAAAGCTTGGCTTCAGAAACATAAGTAAGTGTTGAGCGGGTTGGACTATGATACATTGTGGTTTCACGGTATTTTTAATTCTTTTTTCTTAAGTTTAATGTATGCCAAAAAAACTTTTTGTATTGATTTTTATGTATGTTTCTCTTAATTTGCAAGAAATCTGTCTAAAGATGAATGCTGAAATTTTTGAGTAAGAAATGCAGAAAAGTTACCACCTATGGATCTTATGACGGTCCATCGAGCCTGTGACGGTCCGTAGGTGGCATCGTAGTGAAGCTGCTGAAGGAAGATTGGGAAGTCTGACCTAAGTGTGGGATTATGGAAGTTCATGACGTACCGTCATAGCCACGACGGTCCGTCCTGATGGTTGGTCATGATGATCAAAGAGTAGTTCCAGTACCCAAATTTCAAGAAGTTTAAGTGTTATGGAACGGTGACCCTCGACAGACCGTCATGTTCTGAACGGTCCATCATACCTGTTAGTTGAGGGTAATGAAGAAATCAGCAGAAGAATTTGTAAAGTATAGGATGACGGAGTCCATGACGGTCCATCGTGACCACGACGGGCCGTCACGAGGTCCGTCGACTCGGACGCATTTTGACTGATTTTCAGCAATTAGAGTACTTCTTTTATTAGGTTTTTGTTTTTTTATAAATAGTTGAAAAACCTCGTTTTTGAGGTTAGACTCTTTGTTAGTAGACTCTTTGTTATTAGACTTTTTGATTGTTAATCTTTTGGAGAATCTTTAGTCATCGATTAATTTCAGTAATTGAGAAACTTTTTTCTGGAATTGATTGTTGGTGAGTTTGTTGATTAATCAAGGGAAATTATGGATTTTATTCTTTCTCATTGTAGTAAGTGCATGAATTCTTATATTATATGTATGAATATTTTGATTATGACTATGGGTAACTAAACTCCATAACTAGGGTCGTGGGAACCATGGGCAAATAATGAGGTAAAATCAAATTAAAATAAAAATTCTAGAATAGTGTCTTGCATGTATTGATAATTCTTTCGCTTAGACGTCTTTTTAACGGATGGCCAATGTTAGAACTCGCCTTAATGATACATGCCGGACCAAGGAGGTAGATAATAGGAAAAGAATTATCAACATAGATTTAGTATATACTATCTAATAGGCTAGTGTTGATTGATACGAGCTAATAACTTAGTGAAATATCGAATACAATGCTTTATATGAGGTAAAGGTACGGGTTAGTAAAGCAACATACGTAGCCGGATAAAGGTGCGGAGTGAAATTTTCTAGATGCCGAACCAAGGATTTAGAAATACATAACTTCTCACTTTCCATGCAAGATACTAGGAAAGAATTGTTATAGTTAGAATTATCAAGTTAGGAACCTACGGGGAAAACATAAACCCTACTTACTTTTATTAATTGATTAAACTCCAAGATTTGAATCTTTTAGTTGTTTACTTTAATTTAGGTAGTTATTTTCATTAATTTAGAAATAAAAACTCCCCTTTTATTGTCTTTTTTTCTAAGGAAATAATTGACTAAATAATAGTAATAATAGATAAAGTTAAGTCTGAACTATATACCTCGTGGGAACGATCCCAACCTCAATAGTTGGGTTCTTTACTTGATACAATCGTTTTACTTCTTATTTGAGAAGTAAGTTTAAGCGTATCAGACTACCTATTGACAATTTTTTAGCCCATTTTGACTCAATTCGTTTCAGCCCAATTAGTAACATTTGAGTGGATTAATAATCAACTACTTTTTTTAATTCAACACGTTTTATTCCCCCCCCCCCCCCCACCAAATTCGATTCTATACACTCATTTCACACCCATGCCCTATTTATCATAGATGAAATTTAATCCATCTTTATTTAAGGAGAAAAAAGTCTTGGATATTTATATGTAACTTGAAAGATGTTATGAGGTTATCTATTCCTAACAATAGAGATATTTCTATGTTACAGATCAGGCCAATCAAGTAGTGGATGTTCTTCAAAGAAGGAAACAAAATTAACATACCCTGGCTGTATCTCCATTAATTAGAATCTCCAGCAACTATAATTTGGATAAGTGGAAGCTTCCAAATCGAAGGATCAGATACGATAAGACTTGTATACAAGCTACAGAGTATTTGATGGTAACTCTATTTTTTTCTACATGTTATCAATTTTTGAAAAAAATTTCTTTTAAACATCCAAAGCATGTTATTATGAAAGTTATTAATGAAAGTATGAAAGTTGGATTCATACTTTTGAAGTAAAGAAAACTAATTCTTTTAATCCACCTCCATGGTGTGAGCGTGTGTGCACGCGGGTGGACATTAGCGTTACTACTGAAGTTGTTTCCATTTGGTAAGGAGGTCATGTGTTCATGTCGTGGAAACAACCTTTTGCACAAATACAAGGTAAGGCTGCGAACAATCTTGAAGAGATTCATCAGTCCATGGGATTTCTCAAAAATCTCTGTGAAATAATATTAACTAATTGTAAAATGCTTAAGAGGTTTCCATATCTGTGCATCAGTTCCCTTTAATATGTTACTCTACATGTATACTCTAGTTTAGAACTTTTTCCTGAAGTACTCGGAAGCATGGAACTACACACAAAGATTCACAGGAGATTCATATGCTAGTGTGATGATGATGGATCTAAATTTAATGCATTTTTCATTTCCATGTTTGTTGTGTCAGAATGTCTTGTTAATGTAGCATGACATCTCTAGTTTAGGTTCCCTGTCACTACGAGCGCTTACCATTAACCATGGTGGGAATGGATTAAAGTGTATCATTGAATTTGCCTTGAAATTGGTATATACCTGATAGCTTCTTAGGATTCGTAGTGTGTTGCTCTGGCAAGTTAATCTGACATATGATAAACTTTGTAACGCAGTTTGTTAGTGAAATGTAATGATCAAGCTCTTTAAATTTAGCGATACAATTTCAAGGGGTCATTTTAATATTTTTACCTGGTTAAACGTGGAGGTTTACTTTAGGATAGCAAAATAGATTTTCCAGTAAAACAACCCTTTCAAATTTTCCTACCTTATAGATATCATGTTCAAGGTGGTTATGATAGATTGAGAAAGACTAATACTGCTAGAACTTAGTGCCAGAAGCATTAAGTGGTGTAGTTTAATTGTGTCTTACAGTAGTTACCAAACTTTTTTTTTTCTTAATGAGGTTAAATTTTTGTATGTTTTTCAAGCCTGCGCATATGGTAAGGAATTATGCGGCATTTGCTAAAGAAACTTTAATATCACAGAACTTACTATACTAATATCTGTCTTATCTAGAAGAAGCTAATCTCGTATACATTAAACAAAAATTAGCAAGGCAGTAAGTTGTACAATTAGTTTCTCTATAACAATTCCTGATTTGGAAACACCAACCTTAGCATTGTCAGTTATCACGTTTGTGATAACCAAGAGGTTTATTTCTACAATATTGTTGATGCGAAAACAAGAGAGGAAGATCAGATTCATATTACCATCATGGTATGTGAAAATTCCACCAAAATCTACTATATCAGGCATAGAGGCATCGAAATAACCCATACCATATTCTCAAAAAAAGATCGAATGACTTTGAGAAAGAGGGTACCTGTACCACAGACATAGGTGAGTAGGTATATTATACCTAGGGGCACGAGACAATTCTCTCTAAGGAACTCACCAATATAGCCGGGTAACTTTGAGAGAAGGGTTGGTTCCTCACAAAGGGGTTCACAGTGAATTGAATTGGATCTACAACTTTAGCAGTTGACACCTTCCAATTGTTATACAATTGACCTTTTTTCATGCTTACTATTTTTATTGTTTTTACTTATTTCAGTTTAATGCTTCCTATTTTCTAGCTAGACTTAGTCAACTTTAGTTGCTCAACTTTCTAAAGTTAGTGTCCCTTTTAATTGTTGTTAGTGGCCCCTTTTATGGCTGTTAGTTGTAAATATTCTTATTTATTTTTAGCATTCACTTTCTATGGGGCTACTAGATAGTTAATGCTTAAGGTTTTCCTTGTATAAAAAACTTTCAGATCTTCTGCAAATTAATATGTAGCTGGAATTTTTTAAGTTCACTCTATTTTTATTCGTCATATCAATTTCTCGAGTATTTTTGTTCTAATAGTGGTATCAGAACTTCTAGTTGATCTTACAGGATGAAAAAGTTCTAACATACAATACAAATCTCACCAACAACCAAACTTTAAATCCACCATTCACTTTCACCGGTGAAATTATCAAATCTAGTTTGTGAAGTTGCAAGCTCTTCTGTAGGCCTATGAACTTTGGAAAACTTTGATGGAAGATAAACCACTTGCTATTCTACCAACAAATCCTACCCTGGTTCAAATGAAATCCAACAACGAAGAGAAGATAAAGAAATCTAAAGCCAAGTCTCTTATGCATAATGTTGTGGAAGATTTTGTGTTATACTGAATCATGCCTTGCAAAACAATAAAAAAGGCTTGGATAGGTTGAAATCAAGGAAGAATATTAAGGCAGCAATAGAAGAAGTCAAATGCAAGTGTTGAACCTGAAAAGAGAATTCGAGTGCTTGAATATGCAGAGGAGGAAACAATTAGTAAATTGAATCTCCTTAATTGTTAACAAATTAGACTTCTCCGTAAAGAATTTATAGACAAATGAATTGTGGATAAAGTTCTTGTGATACTTCCTGAGAGCTTTGGATCTAAGATTTCCTCTCTTGAAGAATCCAAATACCTGGGAAAACATTCATTAGGTGAACAAATGGGTTCTTTTCAAGCACAAGAGTAAAGGATGACTGAGATCGGACAAGTTCACTGAAGGAGTTTTCTCTTTGCAAAAACAAATATTTGGTAAAGGGAAGCAACAGGTCAGCAAAAATAATAAGGACAAGTAAGATGGAGGAAAATATAGTGGAGATGTGAAGCAGAAGTTTCTTCAGTGCAAATATTGTAAAAGAACTACACATATGGAGATATGTGATGGTGGAGAGTCCATGCTATATGCGAAAATTGTAAACAAACGCGGCACATATCCAAGGTCTGCAAATCAAGGGCAAAGGCCTCTGGTGCAAGCACAAGTAGCAGAAGTTGTAGATCCACATGAGGAGCAACTCTTTGCAGTTTCATACTTTTCAATCAATGTATCCTCTTATTCATGGCTTCTTGATAGTGGTTGTTGTGCAATGATGATGAAATGTTCAAATTCCTCGATGATACTTACAAATCTAAAATATCTGTGGAAACGCCAGGCAATAGAAGTCAAAGGCAGAGGTAAAATTTCTATCTCAACAATATCAGGTATCAAAACTATTCCAGTTATTTTGTACACACATGGTATGAGTCAAAATTTGTTATGTGATGGCCAAATGCTTGAAAATAATTATTCTTTGTACTTTAAGAATGGTGAATGTGTTGTGTTTTACCCTTCTGGAGTAGAATTCTTTTATGTCAAGATGAGCAACAAAATGTTTTTAGTTAATTGGAAGAAAATAAATGAGCATGCATACACTATTAATTCACAAACATGTACAAGCCTATGACACAAAAGGTTTGGTCACTTCAATTTGAGAAGTATCGAACAGATGAAAAAGAATGAGCTAGAGGAAAATATGCCTTAATTTCATTCTAATGCTCAAGTTCGTGAAAGTTGCCAACAGGGAAAGCAAAACAAATTGTCAATTCAAACAAATCAAGTATACAGAGCTAACCAGAAACTTCAGCTTATTAATGGGGATATTTGCAGCCTAATGTAAATAGATTAATTGAGTGGTAACAAATACTTTTTCCTCTTTATTGATGACTACACCCGAATGTGTTTAATTTATTTCATAACATTGAAGAGTGAAGCCTTTGATTTTTTTAACAATTTGAAGCTTTAGTGGAAAATCAATGTAGACTTAGTATTAAGGCCTTATAGTCAGACAATGAAAGAGAATATACTTTTTCTTAGTTTGTGGAGTTTTGTAATAGTACAGGTATTGAACGCCAATTGAGATTACCATACTCTCCAAAACAAAATGGCATGTCTGAAAGGAAGAACAAGACAATAATGGAGATGGACAGATGTTTTTTCCTCGAAAGAAAGATCCTAAATCAATTTTGAGCAGAGGGAATCAGTACCTCTGTATATTTGCTGAACAGATTACCTACCAAGGTCTTGCAGGACATGACTCCATATAATGCTTGGTTTGGGAATTAACCATCAGTACACCATCTCGGAGTTTTTGGGTGTATTTGTTATTATAGAGTTCTAGAAATAAATAGGAATAAGGTAGACTAAAAGTCTTATAAAAGGCATATTTATGGTCTATAGTTCATCCAAAGGTTATAGGGTTTCTTGTTTGAAATCATAAAAATAATTCTCAACCAAGAACTGAAGTTTGATAAAGAAAATTGTTGGTATTGGAAAATCTGAGTACCTCTTATTTTGATTTATTTTGAAAGAGAAACCTCAACTTTCAGAAGATGGACTAGTGGACGATGTATTAATTATGGAAAATTGATCCTTATAAGATCTCTATCAGCACTATAACTTGGTTACTCTGAACCAACGATCTATGCTAAAGAACAAGACTCTTATGCATGGAGGAGATCTATACAAGATGAACTAGGCATGATCGAGAAGCACGAAACCTCGCAACTTGTTAACAGACATAGAAATGGCAAGGTGATTGGTGTAAATTAGATTTCAAGACAAAACTCAATAATGATGGATCGATTTGCAATCATAAGACAAGATTGGTGGTGAAGGGATACACAAAACAAAATGGTGTTGATTATAGGAAAAATTTGCTCCAGTAGCAACGTATGACACAATCAAGCTTATTCTTGCATTTTCATCTTATATTTCCTGGAAGATTCATTTACTTGATGTCAAAAAGGATTTTTTGAATGGTTTGCTTGCTAAAGTGATCTATGTAGAAGGGTGTGGTATGAGAAGATTGACAATCATCTCATCTAACTTGGATTTAGTAGAAGTCAAAGTGAAGCTATTTTGTATGTGAAATTCACTGCATGTGAGTCTTTAATTTTCTAAATTTATGTGGATAACATGCGTGTGACAGTATTAAAATTGAAATAATCTAAAGGTTCAAGGCCGAAATGGAGAAAATATTTGAAATGACTAATCTTGGAGTCATGAAGTACTTTTTTGGCATGGAAGTGTTGCAGTACAATGATGTAATTTTCATATGTCAGCAGAAATACATTTAAGATATTCTAAACAGGTTGGAATGCACGACGGCAAACATGTGAGTACACTAATCTCTACTGGTGCGAAAATTGGCAAGGATGAGGATTCGAAAAGAGGGGATGATAGTATGTATAAAAGCTTATTTGGAAGTCTTCTATATCTAACCACAAGCAGACTTGGCATTCTATTTGTTGTAAGTTTTCTCTCTAGGTTTTCGCAAACGCCTAAAGACACACACTAAGTTTGGAACTTTTTTCCCAACACCTGCCAAAGTAACAATGGACCAGATCGAGTATTATAATAGTGATTGGGGTAGTGAAATAGATGATGCAGAAGCACCTCTAGATATCTTTATTATTTAGGCAAGTTGTTTTAGTTGAAGCTCTAGGAAATAAGAAACTACAGCTCAATCAACAGCAGAAGCTGAGTACATAGTTGTTGCATCTGTTGTTAATCAAGCTATCTGGCTAAGAAAGATGTTGAAGGACTTGGAACATGAACAAAGAGAAGCTACCAAGGTCATGTGACAACAATTCTGCAGTTTCAATCTAAAAAAATGTTGTGTAAGTCGAACTAAGCATATCAAGATCAAGTTTCATTTTAATAGAGAATTCCAACAATCCAATGAAGTTTCGCTTATTCATTGTTCATCTGAGAACAAACTAACTAACACTTTCACTAAGTTATTGTCATTGGAAGGTTTGAAGATCTGAGCCAAATAAGTGGTGTTTGCCACCAAAATGTTAAGGAGGAGTGTAGACAATTGACATTTTTTCCAGCTTTTTATTTTTACTGTTTTTACTTATTTCAGTATAGTGTTTCATATTTTCTAGCTAGACTTAGTCAATTTTCTTTTCTAAACTTTCTGAAGTTAGTGTCCCCTTTAATGGTTTTTAGTGACCCCTATTATGGTTGTTAGTGGCACATGTTCTTATTTAGTTTTAACATCTACTTTATGGATACCAGATAGGAAATGGTTAGGTTTCCTTGTATAAGTTTAATTTAGATTTTCTGCAAATTAATAGATAGCTAAAACTTCTATGTCAGTTTTTATTTATTTTAAAGGGATTTATCCACCCATTAGAACCAAGTCATATGAATAATTAGAATACAAACACCACTTTGATTCTTAATTTTCTCTTTTGTTTCAATGTTCCTTCAAGAAGGAGGTTTAGATCACTACATGAACTTGTCATCAAGTGAATTTTTCCTTACATTATTGGTTTGCATAAGTTACTCTTATTTATTTCATATGTTCATGGATTTTTTTATATTACTTACCATTTTAAGAGAATTCAAAAGACGGGTGGCACTTATCAAGTAATTTTCTTTTTTTATATTCGGTCCTCGTCTTGTTCATAACTAATAGTAACATCCATCAATACTTCATCAAAAAGTTATTTTTATGTATAAAATATTAAATATAGTAAATTTTTTTGATCACAGAACACATATTTTTTATGGATGGCTAATGTATTTCTATGTCAAATTTTATTTATTTTACATTCTTCATGAATTTTTCTTTTGTTGCTTACTATTTATTTTTAGAGAGTTAAAAAAATAATAATAAGGCATGTATGCTTAAACATTCATTACTCTGCATGACATACACAATGTTGATTGAAAAGAGGAGTATATCTATTTGTTTAACTTTTAAATAAGAAAAACTACCGAAGGAGATTGACTAACAGGTTGAAGAGGTTAGTTTTTATCTCATTATATATATATTAAATTTAACATTGTGTATAACGTACATCTTAAATATATATATATATATATATATATATATATATATATATATATAGATATTTATATGTACATATATATATATGTACATATATATATATATATACACATACATATATATATATATATGTACATATATATATATATATGTATGTATATATATATATATATATATGTACATATATATATATATATACATATAAATATATATATATGTGTGTGTGTGTGTGTGTGTATATATACATATATGTGTGTGTGTATGCTATCGGGTGTACAAAAATAATGATTGAGGAAGAGTAAAGTTCTTCTAGAAGCTTTCAATGAGATTCCAATGTTTCATTGTAGTGTTAAATTAAAAGAAAATAGTTTTAGCCTCTTACTCTCTTTTGAAGGAGTAACATTACTTATGGCTATAATTATATATCTTAATATTGTAGTGCTATTTCATTAATACTTATTTTTAAATTTAATTCTTATCATGTAAATCCTATAATTATTTTTTTTTGGTTGGATCTACTATATTTCATGAGAAATTAAATAAACCAACATAAGTAAAGATATGCTAACTATCTTTACCAAAAAACAAATGGATTGCGATTTTAAAATTGTCATCAATTATCACATTATATTTAATGACATAAACTTTTTCCCATTTTTGTTTCCATGTACCATGCAAAATTCAGTAAAATATTAGTTGCGCAAATAGCACAAAACTCAACATCTTTTATTTTGAGTATAAATTTGTATGTAAGAAATGACAGAAGTTTCAACAACAATCAAATTTCAACTCAGAATCTTAAAAGTATGATGAATTCAATGCTAAAAATATTAAAAATTTATCAAACTTATCAAAATTAAAATCATAAATCCGTCACTAATTGGTTTTCTTATTTATTTGAAACCCTCATATTAGTGACTCCAAACCATATGGGAGAACAATACTGACATGAACGATGACAATATTTATTAATTCATCTAAGTAGACGGGTGTTGATTTTAATTTTATCGGCATATGAATAATTTTTTAAAAAAAATAAAAAAATGTCGCATAAACTATTATTTTGATGATTAAAATTATTTTTGAAAATCACAATTGAAAGTTAACATGATGCTCCATAAAATAAATTAACACTTTGCTGGATAAATAATAATAATTAATTCTTTCAGATCATTTACATGAAGTTCAAATTTAAATTATTTTAAATTTTTATTCTTATGGAAAGTCAAGTTTATGATTAATGTTGAATTAACATTTTTTCTTCTCTGATGTGTTTCCATTTAGATTTATAGTTATTCTTAATTTATAGGCTTTTAAATAATCTTCTGTATATTACAAATGTAATATTCTTTATTACGACAGAATTCTATGGTGACTCATATTTTAATTTTTCTTGGGTATGTAAAGGGTGGCACTTCAACTTGTTCGATTTGATAAGAATAGACACAATAAATAATTCTAGTCCCATATGTTGCTTACTATTTTTGTAAGATAATTAATGGAAAAAGAAAAAAAGGCAATTATGATTCAAAATTCACAACTCTGCATGAAATATACAATGTTGATTGAAAGGAGGAGCATATCTACTTGCTTAACTTTGTATGAAGAAAAACTATCAAGGAGGCTGTCCAAGAGGTCGAAGACGTTAGTTTTCATATCATCATATCTATTAAACTAGTTATGAAAATAAATAAATTAAAAGGGAATTCTTATTTCTGGTGGCGCCACATAGGCGGGTCTAAGGTTCTATTTTATTTATGTATATGATTTAACATTGTCTATAACGAATATCTTATACATATAAATATATTGTCTTTGTCTTCTTTTTCTTTGCTGAACGAAGAGTTACTAAATGCTATCGAGTATACAAAAATAATGATTAATGAAGAGTAAAGTTTCCTTGGAAGCTTTCAAGGAGATTCCAATGTTATTACCTTAGTATTAAATGAAAAAAATAGTTACAGTCTCTTACTCTCTTTTGACGGATTAATTTTTCTTATGAATTGCCAAAAATTGTATAGCTTTATTTTCTAGTGTTATTTAATTAATACTTATTTCCAAATTTAATTGCTATCATGTTTATTCTATTTATTTATTTATTGTTCAATCTACTATAATATTTTATAATAAAATCAAATAAACCAACATATGCTAACTATTTTTACCACTAAACCAAATGGATTACGAATTAAAATTTTACCATCAACTATCACATTATATTTAATGGTATAAACTTCTTTCCATTTTTGGCTTTATGCACCTTGCGAAATAGAGTAAAACTGAATATTTTTTATTTGGTGTATATAAGAAATGATAAAATTTTCAAGAACAATTAAATTTTAACTCGGAATCTTAAAAGTGTGATGAGTTCATTGCTAAAATTAGTAAAGATAAATCGAACCTATCAAATTAAAATAATAAATTTGTCAGTAATTGTTTTTCTTTTTTATTTCAAACCCTCTTTTTAGTACCTCCAAACCATAATGACATGAGCACCGACAATATTTATTAATTCTGTTAGCACAAGGATGTTTATTTTCATTATATCCGTATGTAAATAATTTAAAATAAAATTTAAAAAATCACATAAAATATTCTTTTGATAATTAAAATTAATTTTTTAAAAAACAATTATAACTTAACATTATGCTTGATAAAGAATATTAATTATTTCTTTCAGATCATTTACATTAAGGTCAAATTTTAAATTATTTTAAATTGTCATTCTTACGGAAAGTCTGTAACAACCTGTTTAGTCGGTTCGAGCATTAGAATTATTTTTGATAAAAGCTGACTGGATCGACGGATCACGCGACGGACCTTCATGGTCACGACGGACCGTGATGGACTCCGTCGTCCCATACTTGTGTAATTTCTTCTGCTGCTCTCCTCATTACCCTCGACGACAGTTAGGACGAACCGCCATAGGAACAACAGTCTGTCGAGCGTCTTCGTTCCAAAACACTTCAACTCTGAAATCTGGGTACTGAGATCGACTCTCTGAACTTCACGACGAAACTGCAGCACAGACCGTTGTAGATACGACAGGCCGTCACAAGCTGCATAACCCCGACTTGGTTAGACTTCTGCTAAAAGTTTTAAAGGGGTGTTTTGGACTATTCATGACAAACCTTATGAAATTAGTGGGGTAAGTATAATAATTTATTTACTTGGGGGTTAGAGAAGATGATAGGGAATAAATAGTGGGTTACTTTATCATAATTGCTTATATGATAATTAGGGTAAAAGAAAAAGAATCTGGCAAAGAAAAATAAAAAGAACAGAAAGGGGGGAACGAGTGAGAGAGAGAGAACGAAGAGGACAACAAAGGCTTTGGGAAGGTAGCTTGCTTGATCACGATTCTTCGGTGGAGGTAGGTTATGGTTTATTTCTATGTGATAGATAAACTCTAAAGAGCGATCGATATGTATTGGGTGGTATTGTAATCTATGTGCTTGATTGTGTGTTTGTATGTTTTGATTGTGTAATTGTGGTGGGTTAGAACGATGAGACTGTGGAATCTTCAATCTTAAATCCTCTCTATTAAGATGACGCCTTGACATAAAGAAGGCTTAACGAAATAAAAATAATGAGATAAATGGATCATAGTGTCATGTTTCGACACGGTAATATTGGATCGAAGTGTCACTTTCCGACACGGTAGTATTAGGGGATCGGAGTGTCACGTTCAGACACGGTGTATGGGATCGCAGTGTCACGTTCCGACACGATAATAATAAAGAAAAGTGATCTTGAATTATGTTAATATACTCCAATTTCGAAGAACCTATTTCCCAAATGAGTATGGTGTGGAGGCTTGAGTCCTCATAGGTGTGCTTGGTGTTGTTGCCAATGGTTCTTGTATTTGTTGTTGTCACCTGTAAAGTATTGTGGTTGATTTAATATTATTATTCAGTATATATTGCTTTCTATTTTAAGTTGGCCGATGATACCTACTCAGTACGTGTTCCTTGTACTGACCCCTACTTGTAATTTTCTTCGTGTGATTTGTGGAGTGCAGCAAGCGTGCCATCAACTTTGACTCGTCCTCAGCTCTAGCCAGTCTTCAGTACATCAGAGTTCAGGGTGAGCTATTATTCCTAGCTTGTGCTGGATTCTCTCCTTCGCGTCTTGATGTCTTGAAGTTCGGACATGGACTATCTTTTTACTTATTTTAGCTGCTTAAATACTCTTAGATTTAGAAATTTGAGGATAGATGTTCTTGGTGTGATGACTTCAAGATTTTGGGAATAATAAGTATTAAACTTTAGAAGTTTATTTAATTGATTACGTTAATAAGTTTTGGATCTTCCACATTTTTTTTACTATTCAAAATTGATATACTGGTAAATGTTTGGGTTTAAATTTGTTGGTTCGCTCACCTAGGAGGATAAGTGTTGGTGCCACTCGCGGCTCGTTTTGGGTCGTGACAAAGTCTAATTTATGTTTAACATTTAATGACCTGTTTTTCTCCTCTGATGTGGTTCCATTCAGATATATAGTTATTCTTAATTTATTGTCTTTTAATAGTCCTTTTCATATTACAAATATAATATTTTTTATTCAGCGAGAGTTGTATGTTTAACTCATATTTCTATTTTTCTTGGGTGTGTATAAGGTGGCACTCCAATAGTACAATTTGATAATAATAGTCACAATAAATATTTCTAGTCTCATATGTTTTTTTTTTAACTAATATCATCTATGTATGTTTAAACTACAATTTTTTGCTTAAAAATATATGATTATTATTCCTCAAGCTATATCATAGAGTGCATTGTTGATACAGGGAAGAATTAATTCACCCACAAAGCTTAAATTTTCAATTAAAAATATATCAAGTACCCATTTTATTCAAATTACCGTGCAAAGAAGTGGTATGACTAGAATTTATTGATTGGATTTATTTAGTGATGGAGAGCTCTCTCTAAATAATAAAAATTTTAAGCTAACTTATTTAACAGTTGCGTGTGCAAATTAATTATTCTGACTTAATTTATATGATATATTTAGTATTAAATTCATGGAATATGACAAGACTTTTCAATGTTTCAAAACCATCCTTAAAATAAGTATAATTTACATAAATATCACAGTGCTAAGAGTATAATTTAAGTATGGATATATTTGAGAGAGATCGGAGAGGGATGTATTAGCGAAGGGATTCGACATCTAATTACATAAGGGTGGATGTATGAGAGGGAAGGTATATAATGAGAGGGTTTAGGAATATATAAGCGAGAGGGTGCGTATAGGTTCGAGAGGGGATTTTTTTTAAAAGAAATGAAATGGTAGATAAATTTAACGATAAATATAATATAAGATGTATATTTAAGTAATTTTTCCTTGGAATAAATCACTTTTAAATAGAAGCGGACACATTTTGACAATATTATCTATATTATAAATCTATTAATTTCATAGTTGAATGATTTCTTGTCATTTTCTTCTTGAATTTTGATTATTAAGAAACAAAATCTTTTTTTCAAACCGTATTCCTGAGATATGCAAGAAATTAAAACTAAAATTGGCTAGTTTCATAGTTGATTGATATCTTATCATTTTCTAGAACTTTGCCCATTAGTTTATATACATCATGAAATTCATCTATTAAAAGAGTTTTTCCTCTTATGAGAACCAAGTCATATGAAAAATATGAAAAATAAATAACACCATTTTAATTCTTAATTTTCTCTTTTGTTTCAATGGCTTTCTCAAGGAGTTTTAGTTCACAACAAAAACTTGTTGTCAAGTTAACTTTTCTCTACATTATTAGTGTACATAAGTTAAAATCTTATTTATTTTATATATTCATGAAATTTTGTAAATGGTGCTTACCATTTATAGAGAATTTGAGAGATATGAGGAACTTATCAAGTGAGTCTTTTTTTATTTTCTCTCCTCATCCTGCTTTTAACTAATAACATCCATCAAATCTGCATCATATGTTATTACGGAAAAAGACCTAAAATATCATCAAATTATTGAAAATGGTTCCCAATTACCCTCATCCACCTATTGGCCCTAAAATACACCCCTTATCCACCTATTGGCTCTAAAATACATCCCTCATCCACCTATTGGCTCACAAATACCCTCCCCATCCACCTTTGGGTCCATTTTTAGTCATTTCATTAATGGAGCAACATTTAAGATAATTAAAATAATTCTTCTAATTACGTTGTGATCAACCATTGGTTGCAATTTAATTATTCAATATAATTTTAAACCCGCCCATTTTAACTAAACCCGTCCGAATACTTATTAAAACCGTCCACCCCAATACAAAAAGAAGCCAATTTTTCTCAACAAGTATTTGGCGAGTATATCAAATTCTAGCTTTATGAGCACTTTTGCTTTAAAATTATATTAAATAATGAAATTGCAACCAATGGTTGAGTACCAAGTAAAATTAAGGTTTATTTAATTTTTTAAAATGGTGTTCCATTAATGAAGTGGCTAAAATTGGACCCAAAGGTGGATGGAGAGGGTATTTGTTATCCAATATGTGGGTAAGGAGGGTATTTTTTTAGCCCATTGATTGATGAGGGGCAATTGTATACCATTTGAAATACTTCGAAGGTATTTTAGGCCCTTTTCCAAAGTTATTTTTATGTGTATATTATAATATAGGTTATCTTATATATGGCTAAACTATTTTTATGCCAAATTTTATTTTTTTTAAATTATTCATGAATTTTACTTATGTTGCTTATTTTTTTGTAGGAGTATTGAAGGAAATAGAAAATGAGGCACATATGCTTCAACATTCATTGCTCTGCAAGAAATACACATTGTTGATTGAAATGAAGAGTATCTACTTTCTTAACTTTTGATGGAGACAAGCTATCGAAGGAGGTTGACGAACAAATTGAAGAGGTTTATTTTCATCTCATCATATATATTAATATTAACAATGTGCATAACATATATCTTATATATGATATGTTTTCTTTGTCTTTTTCTTTTTTTGCAGAACAAAAAAAATTGTTAAATGTTATCGAATATGACAAAATAATGATTGATGAAGAGTAAACTTGTCCTAGAAGCTTTTAATGAGATTGCAATTTTATCATCTTAGTGTTAAAATAAGGGATAATGCACAAGTCCCCCCTCAACCTATGCCGAAATCTAAGAGACACACTTATACTAAGCTAAGGTCCTATTATCCCCCTGAACTTATTTTATTAATAATTTTCTACCCCTTCTCGGCCTATGTGGCACTCCCTTGTAGGCGCAACGCTGGTTGACTTTTTTTTTCAAGCTAGTCCCACATAGGCCGAAAAGAAGTAGAGAATTAGTTATAAAATAAGTTCAGGGGGGTAACAGGACCTTAGTGTAGTATAAGTGTGTCTATGAGATTTCGAACATAAAATGAAGGGATACTTGTGTATTTTCCCTTAAATTAAAAATTAAATAGTTATAGCCTCTTACTCTCTTTTGGAGGAGCAACTTTACCTATGAATTGCCTAAAATTATCTTGATATTCTAGTGTAGTTTCATTACTTATCTTCAAATTTAATTGTTATTATTTTTGTAAAGATATACTAACTAATTTAACCACTACATGCACCAAATGGACTAAGAATTTAACAGGTATCATCAAGTAGATCAAATTTAATGGTATAAAGTTTTTTCTAATTTTTGGTTCTACACACCTTGCGAAACTCAATAAAACACAAGTACTTGCGCCAAATCACAAAACTCAATATTTTTTATTTGGAGTATAATTTTTTTATAAGAAATGGCAAAATTTTCAACAATAACAAAAATTTTTATAAATCAAATTAGTTTAGTGCTAAGAACATTAAAGATTAATCGAACTCATCAAATTAAAATCTTAAATTCATTGATCACTAGTTATACTATTGAACAACTTTAATAATTTATGTTCGACTTAAATAATCCTATTTAATTTCCCTCATAAATTTAACAAACTATACTCTTTATCAATAAATTCTTTTTGTTAGGTTCTATTAATCTAATGTCTTTAAGCAACAATTATTATTTTTTACTATATGGACTGTGATACTACATAGGTAAAACCATTATGAAAGCAATCTATCTAAAGGATTTTCTTCAATGGTTATAAGAACCAGGTCATATAATAAATCACACAAACAGATATATAATAGTTTTTCTATTCTTAGTTCTCTCCAATTGCAATGGTCTCTTCAAAAAAGTTTATATTTCACATTATAAAAAAAAATTGGGGTGGAGGGGGAATTGGAGGGGGGGGGGGAGGTTAGATAACAGTTTTGAGAATTGAATCCTCACCAACAAGGTGGCAGTTCAGTTGGCCTACCGACTAAGCAATTAAAATTCCCCTTTATTTCACACGAAAACTTTGTGAACTAGAATCGGCGAAATTTTAATAGATAGATAGTATGGTAAAAAAATTCATCTCATGTAAGTTTTTTTAATGACCATGTAAAAAAATTGTTGGTAACAGCATTAACAATTCAGTTCTTATACACTATTAAAAAATCGGCATTTAGCGACAGACGAAATCATTGCTAATCTATAATATTCCGTGGCTAAACATGATTAGCGACAGATTAGCATGTATTATTAACTGTTGCTATATCGCATAGTAGTAATCATTTAGTTACGAAAAATATGTTTTGTCACAAAATTAGTGATGTCTTAGAAACGAAAAATATTTGTTGCCACTTGTTAGCGACGGACTATTCCATTATTTTATTTCTATTGTTTGTAGATTCATTTCATCATTTTTGATAAATATTTGACAGATTTTTTTCGCTTATCCATCGCCATAATTTTTTTTATGTAAAAACGACCAAATAGTCTCTATATTTGTTGCTAAAATTTTTCTTGTAAATTTGATTTATATGTAACTTAAATTAAATTGCTCTATACCCCAAAAATAATCAACAAATAAAATAATATCACACATGATTGAAAATGTATAGAATATCGAAATTGCATTTTTTCGATTAAAAAAATCCATAATAATATATCAATTATACTTAAAAGAACCTACATTCATAAAATATTATTACAAAAAAAAAGGGATACAGTTGTCATGTGAAACTAAGGACCAACATCGTCCTCATAAGTAATAGTTGAAAGAGCAACCTCGTCCTCATAAGTAGCTGAAGGAGGCACTAAGGGTGTACTAATGATGAGGCAAAAAACTTCTACCGTATTAAATTTTTTTGCTTCAAAACAAAAACCTTATAGTTTTCTCTTCTTTTCTCCGCCACAACTTTATAGTATGCTTTACATTAATCAATATCAATTTGAGACACTATTTTTTTCCGTGATATTTCTTCATATTTTTGTAATACGTTGAGGAAAAATGAAAGCATTACACATTGGGTACAAAATATATTTTGAACGTCAATACAAAACATGCATAACCTTTAAAGCATTGGAATTAATGTACATATTGTGCCTTCAAATTTCAAGCCTTAACAATTCATAACTACATAAGAAGTTTCTAGATTATAATAATATGTGAAGTTGATCAATAATATGTGAGGAAATATCCCCAACATAGAATATGCAGGGAAGAAAGGAAACAAAGAGAGAGTCGAAACAAAAATCATCAAAACAAGGAAATGAATGTACCACCAATCAACCCATCGCAAGTACTTGAATCTTTGAAACAGAAGTTAAGTGAATAAGTGATTATGCATAATGCTTAAAACAAAGAAAATTATTTACTCTATCACACTTATACTTAAGCTTAACTACCGAAAGGAATAAACAATTAATCAAGGCCAGTGTAAGCTTTATATCAGAAATGTAAACAAGAAAAATCCAAATCATTATACTTAATTGTTCAAGTATTCAACAAGGTCCAAAAGTAAAGGTTTATTCACAAATTGACATGAAAAAGGAACTTTCATACACATAAAAATTGGGCACTCTATTCATGCTTATAATAAAAAAAAAATCTACTATTAATGGAGTCAAGCCTCTCAAGTGTTAACCATCAAACCAACATTTAACACCCATATCTAAGTTGAACTTGTAAACCAAGTTTGAGATACACAATAAATTATAATGTCTTTGACAAATTTAAAATATACAATAGTTACTCAAATTGAGTTATTACCAAATACATCAAAATTGACTTTAGTTTAACACACACATGTATCCAAAAGTAATGGATGATTATGTGATAGCCTTCTCAATTTTATGCACATAAAAGGTCTTTGCAGGATCATTTTTAGTTTAGAAATACTCAATATACTTCTTAGAATAGAATACACCATAATCATAAAAGATTTTTAGTAACTTAGTAATGAAACATGTAAAACAAAGTGATAACCTTCATAATAACCGGAACTTAAAGTTCTTTTAAGAATTTTTTTTGCTATGTACACACTTGAAAATTATGGGAGATTATAAGCTTAGAGAAATTCTTAATTTCACATAGTATTATTGGTGTGTTCTAACATTGTTCTCACTTCTTCAATTACTTCTTATCTCCATTTCGCAAAGGATTAAATTTGAATATTTTGTGCTTGTCCATAAAATATGCATCATACTTGTTGTCACTCTCACTAGAGTTCAAAATTCTAATTTTTAAACACTACAAAGACAATAAGAAGGAAATAGGTGAGTTCAAACCTGGGACTCTCAGATTACAACTGTTGTTCTGGAACAAAGTTCATATCTTTTTTAGACGACATGGGTGAGAGAGTAAAGTTAGAAGAAGCCATGAGCAGGGAAGCTATGGTTAGTCTTTGTTGGTGAGCAGACATAGATCAGAGATGTTCTTGGCGATGTTCAATCATTTCAAACTCTCATGGTGATCCAACTTCACCCTCACAAGGCCCACCACCATGAAGGAACCTAAAACTACTTCCATTCTTACAATAACCTATAGAAAAATAGAGACAAGGTTTACAGCAAAGTCCCACACTTGGGATATCAGCCCCAAAAATATATATGACTGATAGAACATATATTAGGAAAATATTCAAAAGTATACTATAAAAAATGAATGGTAACCATAATTAAAAATAAAAGTAAATAAACTTTAACAGAAAAGTATATGAACAAGTAAGCGTTAAAAAAATGACATTAAGGGATCTACCTGGCTGCTGTCGGTGCTCACTATCACTACTCACTGCGTAGAGCTAATGTTGTTGTAATTTTACCCAGAGAGTGAGACAACTGGTGGCGACATCTCCTTGATGTTATTGGTGCGGAAGAAGACTGCCTTGTTGCTCGCCAACTAAAGCTGCTTCCATCAATGGAGGTTCGATGGTGGTCTTCATGTGCTTTTCGGAGCTCTCCATTGTTGTCCAATTGCTGGATTCTTGGCTGCTGCTGGATGGAATTGTTCTTTGTTTTGTTGGAAAGAAGGACGGAGAGGAGGGAGAATGGATCTGGGCGGTGGATTTGGAGAGGAGAGGAGGCGAATGAAGAAAAAATTAGGGGTTTGGGCTCTTTTGTATAAAATAGGAAAGCAAGGATCTTAAATCAGGACCATTCATCAAATTCATATGAGCGGCTGTGATTTATTAACTTTCCACAAAATTTACTCGGTGCACGAAGGTCTAAATATACTTTATACTGTTAAATTAATATATTACATGGTAAGCATGGATTTTAACTACTCAACATAAAAACCTAACCTACCAGGGCGCCAAGCAATTTGTATGGAATTTTGATTTCGTTTCCATCTTTTCTTGATTCGCTACGGTGAATTTGGCTTGCGAGCTTCCGTCATCCCCATTTTTGAAAGATCCCTCTCCTTCTTTTCCAAACTTCAAATAATTTTATAGGGGTTTCTACCATAATTTATGACTTATAAGGGTATTTTAGAAAGATGGAAAAATACAAATTTTACCGTAAACTCAGATTCTGCCTCGCCAATCCCGCTGTAGCAACGCCACACTAACGGCACATGTCCCGCTATAGGGGGAAAGAGACCAGATTTTTTCCAAATTTTTCTCTTATCGAATAACGATGCTTTGGGTCGTTTCAATGAATTAGTTTTTTCTTTTTGGATTTTTAAAAAAATATTTTGCATTTTTTAAATTAAAATCTTTGGCCAAAATCTAACTAAATGTGTTATGTTTATTTTTGTAATAAAATTATGCTCCATAAAAATAAAATAAAAAATTATTTAATGTAATATAGAGTCTTAATTATTATTTTGGTGTGATTTTTTTCGTTAAATATTCACATAAGTATTTTTGGATCTTAAATATCATAAAATAGTTCTCAATTTCATAAGAGCTTAATTACTATCCACCCACGAAAATTACACGGTCATCTCATTTTTAGAAATATTTATTTTTTCCTATTAATATGTGCACATATTGTTAAAAAAGAGTAATATATGGTAACTTGGACTCTAAATTAATTATACAATTTTGTTTAGGATTCTTACTAGGTTAACCAAAAATAAAAAGGATTCTTTCACGCTATCTTCTAATTATTTTCACCCTCCTCTCTCCCACCACTCAGGCCACTCACATACACCATAAGCAATTTGAGACAATCAAAGGAAACTTATTCGAAATGCTTATTTCTCTTCTATTAATTCAACTAGTATATTTTCACATTTAATGATTAATGATTTTTCATCTTTTTTATAAACACATTTTACAGATCATTTAACGACATACTCTATCAGTGATTCTCTTTACGCATTTTACTGTATATTTACAAGTTAGGATGTTTAGTCTTTCAAACTTACTCTACCTTCCAAATCATGAAAGTACTCGGAGGTAAGAAGTTAGAGTTCAAGTCCTCACGCCTCATGTGGATTCGGGAATATTATAATCGATTCTAGCAAGACATTAACATTCTCCTTGAGGAAATTTACATCAAACTGGAATCGACTCCGTTGGAAACGATTAAAGGTAAAACTAATTTTTTAAAATAATTTTAAGTATATGCTTCTAGTTATCTAATTATTGTATTGTGTCACGATCGGAAACAGAAAAAAAGATCCATCGAATGACTTTTCCATATGTTACGGGACTAAAAGTATTGTCAATTTTCCTAACATTGTATTTCATTTCATAGATGTTGATATCGAATTGTTATATATGAATACATTTTCAAAAGTGGATAAAGATATGACTTGTTTGACCATTGATTGGGGGAGTGGGGGTTTATATGGTGTTTATAGAAACTTTGCATGGAAGAATTTCCTTATTGGAAATGATATTGTGAATCAAAAACTTTGCACGGATGAATTTTCATATTGGATATGATATTGGGAATCAGGAACTTTGTTTCTTGCCTACTTATTGTGCCAAACACTGATTAAACTTGATTCTAATTTCATATTTTCAATTAATTAAGAACACCTATTTAATGAAATTTGGATTTTAATTTTATTGTATTGGAAATAATTTATTTATATAAAATTCACAATGTTTTAAAGTTAATTAAAATATTATTGTCACTTTTTATTATTTTTGAATAATGTGTGTGCTTTTATATAATTAGTACATTTTATGAATATTGAAAATTTGTCTCCAAAAAGATTTTGTTTCCTTCATACATTTTGTTAAATTAGTATTAGTTAGTTAGTAGATTTTATTTTTGAATTAATTAATTTTTTTATTTAATGTTTATAAATGAGCAAATTATTTTATTTTGTTAAGATTAAGAAGCTTATTGATTAATCTTCTTTAAATCTTAGCCAAAGTTAATAAACTAATTCGATTTGGATACATTCTTTATTCCAATTGGCCATAATTGAAACTCATTTGGTCATGTCATAATTTCTAATCTAAACCATTTACTGTAAATCTAACTATTTTGCTACCTTGCTTGAAACTCAACATTCAGACCAAATTTGGGCAAACCCACCCGACCAAATTCATTTTCACCAGCCCAACGCAACCCACCAATATTTGAACAGCTAAGGCGTCTACAACATTCAAACATACCATGCGTTCAACAATGATATGATAAGATACACCACGAACAACCAAAGCCCAGTACCATACCTTCGTCATCTTCTTCCCAACGACCTCGATAGTACAAGCTCCAGAAGTGTGTCCTCTCCTCACCCTTATTCATTTGTAAAAACAAACTAGGTGGAGGCCAAGATCAAATTACTATGTTCATTAATCCATTCCAATTTGTTGATAGTCTCGGTATATTCTTTTTCCTTCATAAATAATTCAAATTTTGACATTGGGAATTCTCCCTAGCATTTTCCGATGATTTCCCCTGGATTCGTTCTATATACACCCCTTTTCATTCCCTTCACTGAGAAAGGTTGGAGAGACTGGTTGTATTAGAAAAAACACAGTAGTTTTTCTAGTTTTTTTAATTATTTGTTTCCTTTATCATATTTTCTAGTTCTCATATTCATTATTGCATATTTTTACTAGTTACTTGCTCATTTTAACCGATGGTTTTACTCCTTCAGTTTTTCTAGCTTTTATTACTGCTTTAATAATATAGTTGATTGTTCACTTTATATTCTTGTTAGTATTGCCTTTTAGTTTATTATTCGATTTTTCAGTTTTCTTGATCAATTGCTAAGTCTATTTTTGATGGAAATTTGCCTGATTTTCTTACCATAATTAAAGTTTATTTTTTTTAAAAGAAAAGGCAATGTATTACCATAAATGTTTTAACTTTTCGTGAAAATAAAATATATTTTTCTTTCATATTTGATTTATTATTTCTTTAGAGGAAAACTTACGAAATATATAAATTGAAGATCTTATTCTAATAGAAAAATACAATAGCGTCCACAATGTAGCCATTTAAAAGTTTTGTTAAAGGGGAGATTTATTGTCTTAACAATTTTAGTATTTTTCTTTTGTATTAGTTTTCATATAATATAAACACAACAAACTTTTAATCTGACTTACTTACGCAGCGGAAGACTTAAACACAAGAAATAAAACTCATGTAATAACTTATTAAATAATATCTTAACACAAAAGGCAACTCGAGTCTTAAACTTATACAACTGAAATGAATAATACTAAAGAACTATAACTATGTATCTATGAAGCCTCTAAAATAAAGAGAGACGCCGGGACAAAACTCCCGATCATCCTAACAACTGAAATACTAGAAATCAATGAAAATGGAACCCTCTAGGATGATTACCAACTGACTCCAAATTATCAACTGGATCAACGAGGTGATGGATGTTGATCTTTAATACATGTATCTGTATAATAAGACGATGTAGTCTACCTGACATCAGTACATTAAATGTACGGATTTGATTGTTAAAATAGAAGAATCTTAAGTGCGTGCGTGCGTGCGTGCGTGTGTGTGTGTCATTAATTTAGAATTGGTTTCTGTTTAATTTCTTTAAAATGTTTAATGATATGGGTTCAACTATATATATAGATTGAAACCTTACACAACCATAATAATAGAGAGATTAGCTATTAATAACGAAGGTAAAAGAAATATACAAAAATTATCAATCATTGTAGGTACTTTATTCGAAATTCTAATATTTCAATCCCAAAGACCTTCAATGTGAAGAAGGTTTTATACAACCTTCAAGTACAAGCTTAATCCTCAATAGTCAGGTTTTTGGAGAGAGTACTAGAAAATTCAAAATGAAAAAGTGTTTTCCTCTCACTTCAAAAAATTATTTATACGTTTACAAATTTCGCCACAGTTTCTCTCTGTGTCTGTCATGACCTAGACCATCGTGAGCGACACAAACTATATCACCTTCGTGAGAGTGTTATTTGCTCTATTCAAATTAGAAAACTTGAAAATACAAAAGATAAAAAAATACACAAAGAACTATCCGAGTCCACAAAACCCACTTTGTGTCCTTAAGAAATTTAATTCCCTCAAGTATCCGAGATTACAGACTTATTATTCTCAATATAAACGGATTAATCATTAAAGAAGTAGTGGTACCTCAAACTTTGATGGTTTCATTGAACTCAAAAAGACAAATATGAATCTCACACACAGACACGGTCGATCGATTTTATTTTGTAAGAAATGTATGCAAAGGAAGGGAAGATTCCCATGCCGAAAACTGAGAGAAAACCTCTATTTATAGCAAACAAAGGATAATGGTCGCAACTCTTCGGAAATAAGACAACCTTTCAGAAAGGTCACAACCCTTTGGGAAAGGCACAACCTTTCAAAAGGTAACAACCCTTTAGAAAAGACAATATTTAATAAAGGTCAGGGTCTTTCCGCAAAGTCACAACCCTTTACGAGAGTCGCAACCCTTCATTTCTTGTTCGCACCTTTAGTACCCAATAGGTAGAACCAATTACTACCACACAATTCAACCAATATGTAATTTCTAAAACCAAGAAATCAAATAAATATTAACAAAATAGTTTTAAAAGCAACTAAGGATATGAATAACCTCAATCAATAGTCAAAACGTTCATGCAGAACAAAGTCTTAAGAAATTATAATGGTAGTATTAAAACTCTAATATAATCAATAATGGGGATGCAACCCTAAAAACATAGAAAACATAATCTACTAGTCCAATGTAAGAACAAACATAAATAACAGAAGAATTTGAGACAACATGAAAGAGTACTTCACCCTTCGATTTAAAGTCAAATGTCTTTTAATAAAGGTCTCATTTCAGCTAGAAGATGTCTTGTACATAACAAGAAAAGAACATGAACAATATTAGTACACAAATCACTAGTAGGATTATATGGCCAGTCCAATATATGAGTGCAAACAATTTACTACATTATAGTAAGACAAGTCAATACATACAACTACAATAACTTTTGAATCCCCGTGGATTCCTTATTGTCTTGGCTATAAGAAACCTTTAACCAAGCGCAGGCATTTAATCCCGCTCATTATCAGATGGTACTAGACTGCACCTCGTCCTAACTCCATCTGAAGTTGACCTAGCCTAAAAATTTTGAGTCAATATCCAAAAAGCTTTCAACCCAAATTCTTTCACGATTGACCTATTCATTATATATTGTACCCCTTTGTACATCAAAGTATTCAAATATTCAGTATTGTACTTATAGTACCTCTCATGTATTATCAGAACTCTTTTCATGATAATGAATCAATATCATTTTAAACAACATGAACAATGAATGTATTTTCACTTTTATAACCTCAAAAATACTTTATTTTATTCTTCCTAACTCTAACGTTGCATTCAATCATATCATAATTGATTACCACAAATATATATATGCAACATTTACAAACTTCGACGATGTTTTTCTTTACATTTCCCTTTAGGATCATGTAGCGCAACAATAGCAACATACCCCTAAAATATTCAAATATATCATAATAGTGGAATAAGATTTTCATAAAGCTTTCACACAGATTTATAAATTAAAACATCAACAACATCATCACTTTATTTCTCAACAACCACTTTTTTATATGTAGAGAAAATATTCACAAATGATAGTTTAATGGCCTTGAAGCATTCTCAAAGCAATAAGTATAAATAAACTAGTATACCATTCCAAAGCATAAAACTCACTAGAAAGGTAGTTCACTAACATTAATCAATGTGTAAGCAGCAAACATAAAACAAAATGCAATTATGAAAAAAAAAATTATTTCTTTTTACCATTTACTATTATCAAATAGAATATAGTAGCAAAATAAACATTGAAAATAGATACCATCGAATTTGAAATCTTATCCAATTAAAATAAATGTTCATTTATTTTTTTCTCCCAATTCCACGTTAATCAATTTGAACTGATATAAATGTAATGTACCACCTCAAATAATGTTAATAAATGTGAATTTTATGGAGAATTTTTCATTCTAAGAACTTAAGAAGTTCAAGAATAATCAATATTATATATAAAATTTTCCTCTTCTCTGATTTTACAAACTTAATTTTTCAGGCACAAAAACACAAATTCACAATAAGTCACAAGATTCACTTGAGAAATGACTACAATAATTTCTATCATTCGCTTAATTAAATATAATTTTACTTAGCGGGATAATTATTTCTGCGAATCTTTTTCTATATTGAGGGATATGATTACTTAATTTATCACACACAATTAAAATATGAACATATAATATATCACATGTATTATTAGATTGAACTCTCCACCATACACATCCAAATTTAACTTGTTGCATCTCGTTTCAATTTTTATTTATATTTTATTTTCCCCAAATTTTCAAGTAGTATTTTTCGTAAAATTAAAGTATAAAATATCCTTAAGAATATTATAAATTCTTAGAAAAATACCTTCATCACTAACACTTACCGAAATCATCAAAGCTTGTACTTCACCACGAACTCTTGTAGGAAATTCTCATAGCTTGAGACGTGTCGAAAGACACTGTCCTTAAGGATATTTCACCATTTATTGGTCTATATCTTGTGATTCAACAAGCTCTTCTAGTATAAAATTAGGATCCAAAACTAACAAAGATTCTTTAAACAAAACCCAGCACAATAGAATATGAAAACAGAAAGGAAGAAGAAATTTCTCTTACTATAATATGATATAAAATGATTCTTTTTGAGATATATAAAATAATATTTTTCCAATACAAATCATTAGTAGGATTATACGGTCAGTCCAAGATATGAGTGTAACCAATTTACTACATTAGAGTAACACAAATCAATACATAGAACTACAATCACTTTTGAAGCCCTACGGGTTCCTTGTTGTCTTGACTAAAAGGCACCTTTCACCAATCCCATGCACTTAACCCCACTCATTATCAGATGGTCCTAGAGTGCACCTAGTCCATATATTTCTTCCGAGGTTGACCTAGCCTAAAATTCTTGAGACACTATCCGTAAACTTTCAACCCAAATTCTTTAACAATTAACCTATTCATAATGATCGAGATGGATCATGTCAGTATTATTTCACTTAACTAATTCGAGACAGCCAAGTAGGTCGGGTTATACGCTTAATGGTAGAGTTCATCACCACTAAGACTTTCCAACTTTAATTTTTATTTCTTTTCCTTTTACATATTACAACACCAATGATCATCGTCGTATCACATTGACGATATGCCGACTACTCCCTGATATTTCCAAACTAAGATGAACTTGAGGGTTAAGAACTGTAATCTTCCGCGATGTACCGAGTCAACTTAGGTGACACTCACTGTCGACTTTGCATATTTCCTTATGTTTTTTGGCTGCTTTTGATCTCTTTTGTATCCAGGTTTACGGTCTCATAATTGAAGTACAAATACATTTGATAAGAATAAGTTGTAAATAGACATTGAGAACATTACATTTGGTATACTAAAAAACTAAAATGAGCCCAAAATTCTCTACTCTTCACATATCTTCCATATATTTTTAAATACTTTTCATTTTTGACGACACTTAATTTTTTGCTAGACATTTACTCGTACTTATGCCTATTTCATGATGTCTATTGTTTCTAATATTATATAAGAGTCAAACTATCTTTATTCTCGATTTACCTAATTTTGGGTCGTCATGTTATGTTGTTAATTTATTCTCCAAATGATCAGCTTTCGGACTTGCATGGGGGGCTATTTAAATGTCCCCATATTGTTTTAGAAAATAATCTTTCCGTTGTGTATAACCTTGGAAAATCCCCCACAACCTGATAAGTTTTATTTTAGGATTGAGTTAGATTCAATAACTATCCTTTTAACATGCTATTAGACTTGTTAGTCTTTATTTTTATGTTGAACTCCGACCTATACACTGTTGTTCATGTCGCATATGTTTGAATCAAAAGAGCGAGGATTATTCTTTCTCCTCATATGGTCCTTTTCAATTTTCGCCTTATGACATCCATTGCTAAAAAACACAAATTTCAAACACGCTTTCCTTATTATTTCCAACTAAGTTAATTATTTTAATTCTTGTTACTTGATTATTTTTGCTCTTGCAGGTTACTTGGGTGGAACATGTTCAAGTATATGAAAAATATCAGGTTAATCATGTCTTTAGAGATTTGTTGTGTGATCGTGAAGCATACGGAGCTAAAAGATGGACTGTTACACTTCAAAGGATGTGTGAGAGATTTAATTTTCAAATGGGTTCAACATACCCTAACAGGCATGACTCCAAAGGAGGTTTGATTTTATATTCCCTTTATTTATTGACTACTTTTTTGAATTTTAATTTATAAGGTGAGAAAAGAATCAATTGTAATTTTTTCACAATTAAAGGCAGCTTTACTTGAAAACTTAAAAATATTTTAGGGATTCCAGATCCATCTCTTTTCTTTGTTTATATGTTTGAAATATGACCTTTTAATTTTTTTTAATCTTTGAGGTATATATATAATACGTATTTTAACCACGTTCGACTAGTGAATTTTTTTTGTTTTAGTGGGCTCGGAAAATGATCACTCTTTTAATTTCGAAAGTCATTTTATTGAAAATTTTCTCAATTTTTAATTTGAAAAATCTCCTTTTCAAACTTTTGGTATTTCCTTAAAGGGTGTGTTTGGTGTGATTTAAACCATTAAAAAATTGTTTATTTTGTTGATGTTTATTGATTGGCCAAGAAATAATTTATAGACAAAATAAATTCCAAACAAAGTAGCAGGAAAAATGACCATTTCTCTCATTTTCCGTGTAAAGTCATTTTTCGTTACAATCATCTCAACTTTTAGTATTATATCAATGCTTTAACGACACTCAAATATTATTATTGTCTTTAACATGTAGAAATATTATCATAATACTTTCCAATATGTTAATATTTTTTTATCAATCTTCAATTGAAGTTTTTTTTTTAGAAAATATATTTAGTAATTTTAAAACAAAATATGAAAATAAAAATAGATTTCCTAAAAAAATATTTTCCAAAAAACAAAAAAGGACACACTTATCTTGTTTCTTTATTAATATTGTCATAATTACTTTCCTAATATTTTATTTCTACTTTAGTATTACATGTTGTCTCCTTTATATCCTTATGTATTTGCTTTTTATAACTGAACTTTGATATACTTTACTTGAATTAGGATCTATCAAAAACAATTCATCTACCTTCTCAAGATATGACCACCCTTTGCAGACGTCACTTGTGGAATTATACTAGATATATGTGTTATTGTAATATTTAAATTTCATTTTACTTTCAGTGTTTCATGACCCAGAAGGGCTAAAAAATACGATACAAGTTTCTCAAAGGATGATTAAGAGTTTTTTTGAAATTCTAAGCATGACAGACAACCATGGAGATTTTTCCATCTCACCACAGTTAAACCGTGGAGATAGGATTTCAATAAGAAAAAATGAAGAAACTATCCAACCAAAAGGCTTTATTTCCATTGCAACTACTTCTCTATGGCTTCCTCTTTCATTCGAAGATGTCTTCAGTTTCTTCAATGATGACAAGACAAGAAATCAGGTATGTGTCGAACCTCTTTATAATAATGGAAATTGCTTTGAATTTTTTTTGTTTTTATGGGGAAATGTTGTTATAGAGAACATAATAATATAACATAAAATTTATGTTGTTTCCGAATAAAACTTTGATTCTACATAGAATTGGCCGAGGGTATTTCTAAAATAGTCTCTCTCGTTCACACACACACACACACACACACACACACACACACACACACACACACACACACACACACACACACACACACACACACACACACACACACACACACACACACACACACACACACACACACACACACACACACACACACACACACACACACACACACACACACACACACACACACACACACACACACACACACACACACACACACACACACACACACACACACACACACACACACACACACACACACACACACACACACACACACACACACACACACACACACACACACACACACACACACACACACACACACACACACACACACACACACACACACACACACACACACACACACACACACACACACACACACACACACACACACACACACACACACACACACACACACACACACACACACACACACACACACACACACACACACACACACACACACACACACACACACACACACACACACACACACACACACACACACACACACACACACACACACACACACACACACACACACACACACACACACACACACACACACACACACACACACACACACACACACACACACACACACACACACACACACACACACACACACACACACACACACACACACACACACACACACACA
Source organism: Solanum lycopersicum (assembly GCF_036512215.1). Lineage (NCBI taxonomy): Eukaryota > Viridiplantae > Streptophyta > Magnoliopsida > Solanales > Solanaceae > Solanum > Solanum lycopersicum. The sequence goes on along the minus strand of NC_090808.1, from coordinate 46,201,636 downwards.
CACACACACACACACACACACACACACACACACACACACACACACACACACACACACACACACACACACACACACACACACACACACACACACACACACACACACACACACACACACACACACACACACACACACACACACACACACACACACACACACACACACACACACACACACACACACACACACACACACACACACACACACACACACACACACACACACACACACACACACACACACACACACACACACACACACACACACACACACACACACACACACACACACACACACACACACACACACACACACACACACACACACACACACACACACTTACTTTTGACTCGTAGTCAATTAACAATTACAATACACACACAACAAAAAATAATTTTCTGATGTTTAATTTATATACACTGATCATAGCTTAGCCATTTATAGCAAGTTGTTGTTTGTCTCATTTCTATATTTATAATTTCACTTGGCTTTTTGGGTGATCCAATAATTATCTTTAACTATCTTTTAGGTAAACTGATAATGCTAAATATATTTCAATATGAATAATAACAAGACTTAGCTTTGAAATTCCTTGTAAATCTGTTGTAAAATGAACTATAGCCCTATAGCTAACAAGATTACTTATAATCCTTTTATAATTCATTATTAAATAGGATTAGCTGTGAATTTTTTATTGTTTAGGAATATAGTATTACCCTAATATTTCTTAATTATTGTAATGAATAAACAGCCTTATAATATGCATAAGGAAATGTTAGTGCTTGAAGAGACGAGTACTGATGAAATGGGAGCATTTTTAGTCTATGCACCCATAGATTTACGAGCAATCAATTAAATTGTCAATGGAGGTGATGCAACAAAAGTTCCCATTTTGCCCTCTGGTATCATCAAAAGTCCCGATGGTCGTCTCTCCTCGAATAGGGACAACACTACAAATGCACAAAATGGTTCAATTTTGACAGTGACATTTCAAATAATGATTTGTGGTAATAATAATCCAACCTCCAGGCAGCAAAAAATGGAGGTAGTGGGTTCTATCATGGTGTTTTGAGCGCCACAATTTTAAGAATCAAAGAAGCATTGTGTTACTCTGATTTGTGATTGTTTAATTTCATTTTGTTTGTTTGTTTTGAAGATTTCAAAACTAAGACAATTGAAGGTTTTGAAGGATGATGTGTTCCCTTTTTTGTGACTTCTAAAATCTCAAGACTGTGTGATATGTGTTGCTGCAATCATATGTCATATTAATACACTTATTTGAGACTTTTTAGTTGTTTGATTTTCTCTAATAATTGTTTTTGGTTCTTTGACATGTTACAATGTCATGCCTTCCTGATTATTAAAGTGTGGGAGTAGTATATATATGTTGTATCAATCTGTGGATGGAATTATATGTTGTGAACACGGATAGCCTAGACGCGAGCCCAGTTGTTGGGCTTAGGGCTAAACCATGATAAGGCTAAAAAATTAAACATCAAACACTATATTTACTTGAGATCTAGGTTGATTTTTTGTCCTGAGTACCAATGTGTGCTTGTTTGCTTAATTTCTTTCTTGGCTTCACCTCAATTGACAACCTCTAGTTATAGGTGGTGATGAAAGGATCGGATCGGAAGGAACACACTTGTAGCCGCATTGACATACTTCAGACAATCCTGTGTCTCCTCAATTTCTCTTATGTACCAACTTGTTTTGCCTCTATGATCTATAGGTTGTTGTTCCTCTATGTTTGAGTATAGTAGGCACACTAGTATTCGTGTCTACCTGTGTCCTTAGAATGAAAACGACAACAACAAAATCAGCTACTTTGTTTCCTTCTCTGTAGCGGTGAGTGATTTGGATTCCAACCCTCTTCTTGTAGTTAATGATGTGTCAACAATGTGCTTCAGATTCAGGTAGAAAGTGTGTTCCTTTTTCACCATGTTGGTTTTGCATTGAGTCATATCCTAAGTATGTCCATTGAAAAAACACTATTTTACTCCAAACTAAGATGCAATAGCTTCAACACCGTTTTGGTTATGAATCAAGTCCAGCCCAATATAGATACTAATGCTATATAAGTCGTTATTGATCTGACAAGAGTTATTGGGCTGAGAACGAGCAATAGGAACAAGTTAATTTGGAATCTGGGCTAAGTAATAGTAAAGAAACGGTTCCATCAAAAAGGATAGTGATATGTGATTTTGAGATTATACAAATTTTTGAGAAACATGTTTAGTCCTCTCATCCCCTTTCTATGAGTTCTGCTTCTCATCGCTTTCTTCTACTTATGTTCTTCAATTTCCATTTTTGTTCTTAAATTTCTTTGTAATTCCAATTATGAGTTAGTGAAATAAATTTGTCAGTTGTTTCAAAACAAACACAATTCAAATTCAAACATCCTACAATTAAGCGTCTAAAGTGGTATATTATCATATATACCTAGTCCACTCAAAAAATAAAGGCTTGTTTTTTGATACAATAACAACGATGAGTCCATAATGGGATAAACTTTAAAGTCACAAACAAACTAGAGAACCATTCCTAAGAACTTATAATTCTGTTACATGGGCATAGTGATGTAATTTAATTGCTTTAGAGATGTATTCATAACCCCTGCTTCATTAGACAAAGACATAATTAGTGTCACACTCCGAGTCTACACCTTGGGCGAGAGTGGCACTCGAGAACCATTGTTGGCCCCAAGAAAACCCTTGGTCTGACTTACTTACTCAGCTTAAGTCTTAAACTCATCAAAGATAAGTTCATGTTATAACTTAAAAAAATAATATCTTAGCCAAAATGGTAACTCAAGTCTTAAACTATACAACTGAAATTAATAAGACTAAACAACTAATATTATCTTTCTATGAAGCCTCTAAAAATAACTGAGATGGATGTTGGGACAAGCCCCACAACATCCTAATGAAAGTAAAACTAATACTGAAAGCAATGAAATGGATCTTCCGGAATAGAAGGAGGCTCACCAACTAACTCTGAACAACTCATTGGATGTCAATCCTAGCTACCTGTATCTGCATCATAATACGATGCATTAAAACTGAAATCAGTACATTGAATGTACGAGTATGCGAGTTTGAATGCTAACATACAAACATAGGCTTGAATGGAAATTTGAACAACTTACTTGGGTCAAATAAACTGTACAAGACTGAACTCATTATAGAGGAATTTAAAACAAGTGCAATATCAAGAAAAGTTAGTTAAAACATGATATTGACTCTATATGTATGCAAAGATACAATATAACTCTGAGATGTATGTGTGTATATAAAACACAATTAAGTTATGTAGCAGTTTCTCTAATAGAGAACCATCACATAAGAGCTTTTGTGATGATACATTACTTTGCCTCATGCTTCCTGGGACTTTTTATACCTTTATAGGACCTAAACTACTAAGTAGAACCACTCGTGTATGCTATAAAAAACTAAAGGAATCATCTTAAAAGTATTGACCCTTTTCTATCCATAGTGGCTAGATGGTTTATGGGGGCTGTGAGTTTTCTGAACTCTTCCTCATATCGGTGTCCAATACTACAAAAAAAAACATAATATTAGCTCTTATGTTTAGAAACATACTTCCTTCTACAATTTGAGATTATTTCTCAAAAAATTAGCTCAAAGCCTACGTTGGAAATCAATGTTTCCTCTCTTTCTTCATTAGAAAGTGATTACTCTTCTCTGAAAATTAGACCAAAGGCTCTTTGGAAATCTCAGTTTCAATTCTTATTTAAACATGAACATTTTTAATCCTTCAGAATATTTAGTCCCTGTATACTTTTGAAGAAATGAACTTCAAATCTGAACTCTTTTCTTAAATCATCGTGAACTTTAAGTGTTTAAACAAAGTTAAAACATTTGTAAAAGATATTTGAAATCTTTGATAAACTTTTCTTGACTTGACTCTTGACTTTAGTTTAAATTGACCCTTCGTTATACTTGATTTGAATTATGAATAGAAGGATTATGATTTGTGATAGGAAATGCCTCATGATTTTAGGAAAAGATCAACCTACCCTTCTAAAATCTAGATTGGCCAATTCTTTAACCGAACAGACCAACTTAAAAAGGGTATAACTTACTCATACAAACCATATCTTGAAATAAACCTAAGTAATCCTGAGATAGGAGTTATGACCGGATGAAGTTTACCAAAAACTCATTTTTTCTAACTCAAGTAAATATCCAATTAATTTCCAAAAATGCCTATTTCCAGTCCTAAGCTTCTTCCTAACGATTTCTAAAATTGTGAGATGTTACAACTAGATAATTAATAATGTGATACAAGCGAGATAGAGAGAGAGGACTAACCTCATACTCATATATTTCCTAGATGGAATCGATAGAGCAGGGGCACTAAAGAAGCCTTCATCAAATGGAATCTGCAGAGAAGTACAAATAATCATGTCGATCTTCTAAATTGAAGGAAGGTTGTAAACATTATAATGACCAATTTTTGGCAGTTTCTAAGTTCAAGAATTTTCAAGATACTCTAAATTCAATATTAACGACAGTGTTTGCAGATTCTTAAAATCATTCAAACACAAGGAAATTAACAATGGTAACTTCAAAAAACCAAATGGTAGATAGAGAAAATTGTTGCCGCTCAAATATAGAGAAATTAAGTTATATAAACTCCCAATATCTCTATATATATAATCTTGTGGAACGTTCATCGAAAGGATTCTAAATTTGGTCTTATTGACATTTCAACAGATAATTATTTTATACTGGTATCACATGCAAGAAGATGCCTTAGACTCTGCATATCTCTAATGTCAGCTAGCAGTGTTTGTAAAGATGAATAATAACTAATGTCAAAGTATTCAAGGGATTTTATCTGGCATGTGCTACTAAGAAGACCCGTAATCTTTTTGCAACAATACAAAGACAGACCATTTAGTCTATTTAATTTTCTTGTTGATGGATAGATCTTCTTCAAACTTGAGCAATTTTGAAGCACCAAAGTCTCGAGATTTCGTGAACCGTTGAAGTTTAGCATACGTTTGAAGCGTTTGCAATCCATCTTCTTGACACTTCTACAATACTAGAAGTATACAAAATAACTTCTTGTAAGATTTTCTTTCACTTAGTTGCAATAAAGCAAAACACGTGAAATTGCATAATCGAGTATTGAACCTACAAATTCAAACTAAATTCTTTGATATTACTCCCATTTATATTCATAAAACAATACAAGTTTCTCTGCTGAAAATTTTGATAGTATAAATTTTAACGGATGTTGTTTCCAAGAGAATCATCTAAGCTCCCTAGACAATAGCTAAAAATCTCCACTCATATGAAACTTGCCGTCTATTGCAACCACCCTGAAATTTATTGGTGCTCAAGTTCACACCCTTTATTGCTTTCTTTCTACCACCACTACTTTCACATTTTTGGAACCTTGAATTTTAGTAAAACGAAAAACTACCATAAGACCATGTTAACTACAAAAATTAAGTGAGCAAAATTTGTTACAAAAATTTAAGGACAATGAGTACGTTACCTGCTTAGAACATAATATGAAATATGCATCATCAAACACGATTTAGATAATTGTTAAATGAGAGACTATTTGTTTTTGATAATTTTGCATTTGAGAGTTTTTAGACTTAAGTAAATGCTCATTTCAAGAACATATGGCTGGCAAAAAACAATAGATAATTTACTAACAAAATAAAGATAAAGATAAAGAATGAATTCTTGTGACGACAATAGATATCATTAAAAAATGTTTATCATATTAAATTTAAAAAAGTATAACCAAGATAAAGATAAAAGAGTTTACTGACTTTATTTCTATTACAATCAACCTAATGAGTTGTTAATTGATGATGAGTTGACATGAAGACATGGTTGCTGTTGTATTTTTTGTTTTTAGAGGATATACATTCCTATTTTAGTTTTTCATCTTTGAATTTCCTAGTCTTTAGGCATGTAGAGTTGTTGGTAGACTTAGTGCCTACTTATTAGGAAGATTCTATTTTTGTAGATACTACATTATTTACTACATATTGTAAGGAGTTATGCAGAAAATAGTCTGGTTTTCGTTTGTAATGGAAGCAGCTACAATTCAGGCAGCAACAGAGGAGAAAAATTCCCACATGTCAGTATTGTGAAAGGAAAAATCATCCTCACTTCAAATGCTGGAGAAAGCCGTACATGAGATGCCAAAATATCAAAAACATGGGCATGATGAGATCATCTACAAAGAGAAAGGATGACAACAACAAGAACAAGGAGAAGCTTAAGTTGCAAATCAACATGAGAAAGAACACTTATTTGTTGCACCAAGTTTTGCATCTAGTATTTCAAGTGACAGTTGTCTTATTGATAGTGGTTGTACAAACCACATGACTAGTGATGAAAAGCTTTTCAAAAGGCTTGATAAAACAACAACATCAAGAGTCAGGATTGGAAATAGAGAATACCTCCCTACAAAAGGAAAGTGGACTGTAGCTATTGAGATTATATAGGCACAAAATTTGTTTTATGAAGTTCTATTTGATTCTGAACTTGATAAAAATTTATTACATGTTGGACGGTTACTTGAAAATGGGTTCAAATTACTTTTTGAAGATAAGGTGTGTCTGATCATTTATCCAAGTGGTGAGGAATCATTTAGATTAAAATGCAGGGAAAAAGTTTTTCTTTTAATCTAATGGATGAAGAACAAATGGAATCCAACTAAGTCCAGTGTTGGAGAAACATGGAACAAACGGTTGGGTCACTTTCACCATAGGGCGCTTTTGTATACGCAAAAAAAAAGTTAGTAAAAGGTTTACATTCACTTGAACAAAAACTCCCCTGCTGCGAGGCATGTCAACATGGTAAGCGGACGAGATCGTCATTCCCAAAATTAACTTGGAGAGCGACTGAAAATTGCAGCTGATTCATATAGATCTTGAAGGTCCCAAAAAAACTCTATCATTGAAAGGAAACAGGTACTACATGATTTCTATTGATGATATAACAAGGATGTTAGATATACTTCTTAAGATTAAAATCGGAGGTTGCTGATGTTTTTTTGAAATGAAAAGCGTTGGTAAAAATCAAAGCGACTGCAAACTACAAGTGCTCAGATCAGATAATGGGACTTAGTCCACTTCAGATCAGTTAAAAAACTTTTGTAAGGTTGCTGGAATAGAGCATCAACTCACTACTCCATATACTCCTCAGCAAAATGGAGTAAGCGTAAGGAAGATTACGACCGTCAAGGAGATATCAAGGTGTATGTTGCATGAGAAAGAGCTTCCCAAGGAGTTATGGGCAGAGGCAGCTAATACTGCTGTATTTTTGTTGAATTTGCTGCCTACAAAGGCACTGACTGATCAAACACCGTTTGAAGCATGGAATGCTTACAAACCTTTACAAAAAAATCTCACTATTTTTGGTAGCTTATACTTTTCTCACATACCTTAGCTGAAAAAGGATAAACTTGACAAGAAGGTAGAACCTGGAATTTTATTGGCTATAGCTTTGCAGTCAAAAGCTTACAGGATTTTCCGATCTGAAAATGGAAATTTTTTAGTATACAGATATGTGGAATTTTTAAAACAAAAGCAACCGGATTAGGATGGAGAAAAACAAGAAAGAAAAGCTAATGAATTGCACAATTTTGAGGAACGAGTTGATCATCCTCCCTTTCGAGGAACTAGATCACTTTTAAGTATCTATCAAAGATGAAATGTAGTAGTATTTGATCCTGCTGGATATGCAGAAGCTGAAAGGATGTTTGATGTATCTTACAGCAACAAGACCACATATATTGTATGATCTAAGTGTTCTATCCTGATTCATGAATTCTCCTTGTGAATTGCATATACAACCTTCAAAAAGAGTACTCACATATATTACAGGCGCAATGAACTATGATATGAAAAGTACTTCAGGGTACAATTTTATTTTTGGTGCTGGATACCTTTCTTGTTCTTCCAAAAAACAAGAGATTGTTGCTCAATCAATTGCAGCAGAAGAATTGATGCTGATACAGCACCAGGCAATCAAGCTTTATGTATAATGAAAATCTTATGCGATCTTGGGTTGGAAATGAAGGAAAGCACTAACATATGTATGGGCAACAAAGCTGCAACTGCTATTTCTCACAATCCAATTTTTCATTGAAAGACCATGTATTTCAATGGGACGCTATACTTTCTACGAGAAGTGCAAGGGATGGTTTAGCGAATCTGGTATATTGCAGAACGAAAGTGTAACGACCTGTTTAGTCGTTTTGAGCAGTATAGTTTACTTCTATTAATAGCTGTCTGGATAGACAGATCCCACGACGGACCGTCATGGGCTCGATGGACCATCGACGGGGTCTCGTTCCAAAACACTTAGACTCTTGAAATTTGGGTACTGAGATAGACTCTCTAAACTTCACGACGGAATGGCAGGACGGAACGTCACAAATATTTCCACAGAATTTACTCTCTGAACTTGGTGACGGACCTGCAGTACGGAGCGTCACAGTCATGACGAACCGTCACAGGCTGCGTAACCCTGACTGGGTCGGATTTCTGTTAAATATTTTTAAGGGGTGTTTTGGACTATTCTTGCTTATGATTATAAAGTTAGTGGTTTAATGTTAATAATTCAATTACTTGGGGGTTAAAGGAGATAACCTTGAAATAAATAGTGGGTTACTTTTACAATCTTTTATACTTAATTAGATGATAATTAGGGTGAAAGAAAAGAGTTTGAATAAGGAAAAATAGAAAGAGCAAAGAAAAGAAGAGAGAAACGAGCGAGAGAAAGAGAAGAACGCAGAGGAAAGCAAAGGTTTTGGGGGATAGCTTGCTTGATCGCGATTCATCGGTGGAGGTAGGTTATGGTTTATGCTTTTCCATAGTAAACTCTTAATAGTGAATTATATGTATGGGGTAATATTGTAAAGTCTTCTATATGCTTAATTGTGTGCTTGCATGATGTGATTATGTAATTTTAATGGATTGGAAAGATGAGGCTGTGAATCTTAAACCTTAATTCCACTTGATAATGATGATGCCTTGGTATAAAAGAAGGCTTGATAAACTAAAAGAATGAGATTAGGGGATCGCGTGTCACAAACCGACACGTAGAATTAGGGGATTGGAGTGTCATGTTCCGACACCAGGATAGTAGGGGATCAGAGTGTCACATTCCGACACCATGATAGTAGGGGATCGGAGTGTCACGTTCCGACAACAGGATAGTAGGGGATCAGAGTGTCACGTTCCGACACCAGGATAGTAACGAGAATGAATCTTGAATTATGCTACTATACTTGGGTTTGAAGAACCTAATTCCTAAATGAGTATGATGTAGAGGCTTGAGTCCTCATAGATGTGCTTGGGTTGTGGTCAATGGTTATGGTACTTGTTGTTGTCATCTGTTGAGTATGGTAGTCGATTTTATGTTATTATCTGATATATATTGCTTTCTATTTTGAGTTGGCCGATGATACCTACTCAGTACTTATGCCTTGTAATGACCCCTACTTGTAATTTTCTTCTTTGTTATTTGTGGAGTGCAACAAACGTGCCATTATCTTCAACTCGTCCTCAACTCTAGCCAGTCTTCATCGCGCCAGATTTCAGGGTGAGCTATGGTTCCTAGCTCGGACTGGATTCTCTCTCATTTATGTCTTGATGTCCTTGAAGTTCGGACATGGACCATCTGTTTACTTATTTTAGCTTTCTAGATACTCTTAGATTTAGTAATTTGAGGATAGAATGTTCTTGTGGTGATGACTTCCAGATTTTGGGAATAATAAGTATTGAGTTTTAGAAATTATTTAATTGATGTTCATTAATGAGTTTTAAGTCTTCCGCATTATATTCTGTTTATTATGGTTGAAATGTTGGGGTTTAGATTGGTTGGTTTGCTCACATAGTAGGATAAGTGTAGGTGCCACTCGCGGGTCATTTTGGGTCGTGACAATCTTGGTATCAGAGCATTAGGTTCGTTGGTCTCATCACACAAGAACGAGTCTAGTAGAGTCTTGAGGAACGGTATGGGGACACCTTTACTTTTCTTTGAGAGGATATAGGACTTTAGGAAAATTCCATTCTTTCTTTCTTTCGTGCTATTACTTGGATCCAATTGGTATCTAGGTGATACAAATTGGTATCTGACCATCTTCACTCTTTTTCGCAGATGGTTAGAACTAGAGCAACCACTGCGCCAACACCAACACCGGCAAAACAAGATACGTCTGAGCCAGCCATTGGGGCTGTAGCTCAAAGAGGAGTAGTGGCAAGAGGTCGTGGTAGAGGTTGCGGGAAGAGGTCCTCTAGAGGAAGAGGACAGGCACCTAGACCATCTAGTACTAGGGCGGTGACTCCTCCACCGACTGAGGTAGTATTAAGAGAGGGTGAGGAAGGGGAGAACGAACAAGTGCAGAATGAGGAATTACCACCCCAACCTACCCCAGAGAAAATTAATCAAGTTCTTGCTTATCTTAGCGGGTTATCTGATCAGCGCCAAACACCTCCAGTGTTTTCTGCACCAGCATCTTAGGTTCCGGGAGTACAACATGCAGCTGTTGTGGCTCCCCGCATGGATGCCTCATTGGAAATAGGCACGTTTCCTCGATTGACTACAGGGCCTATAATGACAAGTGATCAGCACAATCTTTTCAGTAAGTTCTTGAAATTGAAACCTCTAGTCTTCAAGTGTGCTGAATCTAAGGATGCCTATGATTTTCTGGTTGATTGACATGATTTGCTACATAAGATGGGCATAGTGGAATGATTCGGTGTTGAGTTTGTAACCTATCAGTTTCAGGGAAATGCCAAAATGTGGTGGCGCTTGTATGTTGAGTGCCAACCAGCACAGGCACCACCTATGACTTGGGCATCATTCTCTAGCTTGTTTATGGAGAAGTATATACCCCGGACTTTGAGGGAGAGGAGGAGAGACGAATTCCTGAGCCTAGAGGAAGGCAGGATGTCGGTTACTGCTTATGAGGCTAAGTTTCGTGCATTATCCTGGTAGGCCACCCAGCTTTGCTTCAGTCCACAAGAGCGGATTCGCTGTTTTGTAAAGGGATTGAGGTAACATTTGCAGATTCAAGCCTTACAGGTAGCTACTGCAGCAAAATCCTTTCAGGAGGTGGTAGATTTTGTGATAGAAGTGGAGGCAGTGAAGCCAGACGACTTCACCATGGCATCGACACCTAAGAAGTTTCGTAACGGAGGTGAGTTTGGTGGGTCTTACTCCAGAGGGCAGAGTTCAGGAGGTTACCCAGCCCGACCTATTCAGTCTTCACTACAGGCTGTAGCTGGGGGTCCACCGCAGACCGGCCAACATTTCTCTGAGTTCGAAGGTTACCCCCAGACTTCATCATTCTCATAGAGACCTATGCTTTAATCCAGAGAGTGTTATGGATGTGGGGAGACTGGACATATTAGGAGGTATTGTCCAAAACAGAGTTACAGACCCCCAATGGTCAGAGGTAGATGTGGTCATGGAAGAGTCCATCATTCTGGAGGACGTGGTGGCCGAGGTAATGGTGGTCACCAAAACGGCCGGGATGACGGGCAAACTGGAACTACTGCAGTGCAACATGGTAGGGGCAACAGGCAGACAGGTGATAGGGCCCATTGTTATGCTTTCCCTGGGAGGTCTGAAGCGGAGACATCTGATGCTGTTATCACAGGTAATCTTTTGGTTTGTGATTGCATGGCTTCTGTATTATTTGATCCTGGCTCCACATTTTCATATGTATCTTCCTCATTTGCTACTGGTCTTAATTTACATTGTGAATTGTTAGACATGCCTATTCGTGTTTCTACTCGGGTGGGTGAATCTGTGATAGTTGAAAAGGTTATAGGTCTTGTCTTGTGACTTTTGTGGGGAGCAATACTCATGTAGACTTGGTTATCTTAAAAATGGTTGATTTCGATGTAATTCTGGGTATGACTTGTCTTTCTCCAAATATTGCAATCTTAGATTGTAATGCTAAAACTGTAACGTTGGCCAAGCCTGGATAGATCTGTTAGTGTGGGAGGGTGAATACATTTCCACTCCAGTTCATATCATCTCCTTTCTTCGTGCTAAGAGAATGGTTAGTAAAGGGTGTTTAGCTTTCTTGGCACACCTCAGGGATGATACTACTAAAGTACCTTCAATTGAGTCGGTTTTGATAGTCCGCGAGTTTCTGGATGTGTTTCCTGCAGACCTTCCTGGTATGCCACCGGATAGGGATATTGACTTTTGTATTGATCTAGAGCCGGGTACTCGCACCATTTCCATACCCCCTTATAGGATGGCTCCCCGGAGTTAAGAGAGTTAAAGGCCCAACTTCATGAGTTGTTAAGCAAAGGCTTTATTAGACCCAGTGCATCCCCTTGGGTGCTACTGTTTTGTTTGTGAAGAAGAAGGATGGAAGTTTTCGGATGTGCATAGACTACAGACAACTGAATAAGGTAACGATTAATAACAAGTATCGTCTTCCTCGCATCGATGATTTGTTCGATCAGTTACAAGGTGCTTGTACCTTTTCAAAAATTGATTTGAGATCTGGTTATCATCAATTGAAAATACTGGCAACGGATGTGCCCAAGACTACCTTTCGGACCAGGTATGGGCATTATGAGTTCTTATTATTGTCTTTTAGGCTTACGAATGCCCCTGCTGCTTTCATGAGCTTGATGAACAGGATTTTTAAACCATATCTGGATCTCTTTGTCATTGTATTCATTGATGATATACTGGTATACTGAAAGAGCAGGAAAGAACATGAGGAGAACTTGAGAATTATATTGGAAATGTTGAGGGAGAAAAAGCTCTATGCCAAATTCTCTAAGTGTGAGTTTTGGCTAGATTCAGTGTCCTTCTTGGGGCACGTAGTTTCTAAGGATGGAGTGATGGTGGATCCTTCTAAGATCGAAGCAGTGAAGAGTTGGGTGAGACCTACTAATGTTACAGTGGTAAGGAGCTTCGTTGGTTTAGCTAGCTACTACCGTCGATTTGTCAAGGGATTTTCTTCGGTTGCTTCCCAACTGACAAATTAGACTAAGCAGACTGTTCCATTTGTATGGTCGGACGAGTGTGAAAAAGCTTTCAGAAGCTCAAGACCTTGTTGACTACTGCACCAATTCTTACCCTGCCAGTGGAAGGTAAGAATTCATTGTTTATTGTGATGCATCCTATTCTGGTTTGGGTGCAGTGCTAATGCAAGAGAAGAATGTAATTGCTCATGCTTCGAGGCAATTAAAGGTGCACAAACGTAATTATCCGACCCATGATTTGGAGTTAGCGACAGTAGTGTTTGCATTAAGCAATGGAGACATTATCTATATGGGGTTAAGTGTGAAGTCTATACGGATCATCGTAGCTTACAGTATGTCTTTACTCAGAAAGATTTGAATTTAAGACAGAGGAGGTGGATGGAACTACTGAAGGACTATGATATCACTATCTTGTATCATCCGGGAAAAGATAATGTTGTGGCAGATGCTCTAAGTAGAAAGGCAGGGAGCATGGGAAGTCTAGCTCACTTGCAGGTTTCTAGACGCCCATTGGCTAGAGAGGTTCAGACTCTGGCTAATGACTTTACGAGGTTGGAAGTACTAGAGAAGCAAGGATTTTTGGTCTGTGTGGAGGTAAGATCTTCCTTTCTTGACAAGATTAAGGGAAAGCTGTTTACTGATGAGAAATTGATCCGGATTCGAGATAAGGTATTGCGATGAGAGGCTAAAGAAGAAAAAATCTATGAGGAAGGTGTTTTGAGAATTAAGGGAAGGGTATGTGTACCCCGCGTCAATGATTTGATTCACACTATTCTTACAGAGGCTCATAGTTCAAGATATTATATACATCCTGGTGCAACCAAGATGTATCGTGACCTAAAGCAACATTTTTGGTGGAGTAGAATGAAGCGTGACATTGTGGATTTTGTTGCTCAATGCCCGAATTGTCAGCAGGTAAAGTATGAACACCAGAGGCCTGGAGGGACACTTAAGAGAATGCCCATTCCTGAATGAAAGTGGGAGAGAATTGCAATGGACTTCGTGGTTGGTCTTCCAAAGACAATGGGTAAGTATGACTCCATTTGGGTAATTGTTGATAGGTTAACTAAGTCTGCTCACTTCATTCCGGTTAAGGTGACTTACAATGCAGAGAAGTTAGCCACGCTCTATATCTCAGAAGATGTTCGGTTGCATGGAGTTCCACTTTCCATCATATCAGATAGAGGTACGCAGTTTACTTCTATGTTTTGGAAAACATTCCATGCTGAATTAGGTACTAGGTTGGACCTTAGTACTGCATTTCACCCTCAGACTGATGGTCAGTCTGAGCGAACGATTCATGTTTTGGAGGATATGCTTCGTGCATGTGTGATAGAATTTGGTGGTCATTGGGATAACTTCTTACCCTTAGAAGAGTTCTCATACAACAATAGCTATCACTCAAGTATTGATATGGCCCCATTTGAGGCACTGTATGGGAGAAGATGTAGGTCTCCCATTGGGTGGTTTGATGCATTTGAGGTTAGACCTTGGGGTACTGACCTTCTGAGGGAATCGTTGGATAAAGTGAAGAACATTCAGGAAAAGCTTCTAGTGGCTCAAAGTAGGAATAAAGAATATGCAGATCAAAAGGTTAGAGACTTGGAGTTTATGGAGGGTGAGCAAGTCTTGCTGAAGGTTTCGCCCATGAAAGGGGTGATGCGGTTTGGTAAGCGAGGTAAGATTAGTCCGAAGTATATTGGTCCATTTGAAGTTCTGAAGCGCGTGGGGGAGGTAGCTTATTAATAAGCCTTTCCCCCAGGACTGTCAGGAGTGCACACGATATTTCATGTGTCTATGTTGAAAAGATACTATGGGGATGGAAACTACATCATTCGTTGGGATTCAGTTCTTCTTGATGAGAATTTGTTTTATGAGGAGGATCCTGTTGCTATTTTAGATAGAGAAGTCCGAAAGTTGAGGTCAAGAGAGATTGCATCAATCAAGGTTCAATGGAAGAATCGGCTAGTTGAAGAGTCCACCTGGGAGAAGGAGGCTGATATGCAAGAAAAATATCCACATCTCTTTACAGAATCATGTACTCTTTCTCGCCCTTGTTTTTCTTCCTGTGATCATTCGAGGACGAACGATGGGTAAATCGGTATCTATTGTAACGACCTGTTTAGTCGTTTTGAGCATTAGAGTTTATTTCTGGTAATAGCTGTCTGGGTCGACGGATCCCACGACGGACCGTCATGGGCACGATGGACCGTCGAGGGGGTCTCGTTCCAAAACACTTAGACTCTTGAAATTTGGGTACTGAGATCGACTCTCTGAACTTCACGACAGAATGGCAGGACGGACCGTCGTTTGCACGATGGACCGTCACAAATCTTTCCAAAGAATTAACTCTCTGAACTTGGTGACGGACCTGCAGTACGGACCGTCACAGTCATGACGGACCGTCACAGTCATGACGGACCTGCTTATGATTATAAAGTTAGTGGTTTAATGTTAATAATTCAATTACTTGGGGGTTAAAGGAGATAACCTTGAAATAAATAGTGGGTTACTTTTACCATCTTTTATACTTAATTAGATGATAATTAGGGTAAAAGAAAAGAGTTTGAATAAGGAAAAATAGAAAAGAGCAAAGAAAAGAAGAAAGAAACGAGCGAGAGAAAGAGAAGAACGCAGATGAAAGCAAAGGTTTTGGGGGATAGCTTGCTTGATCGCGATTCTTCGCTGGAGGTAGATTATGGTTTATGCTTTTCTATAGTAAACTCTTAATAGCGAATGATATGTATGGGGTAATATTGTAAAGTCTTCTATATGTTTAATTGTGTGCTTGCATGATGTGATTATGTAATTGTAATGGATTGGAAAGATGAGGCTGTGAATCTTAAACCTTAAATCCACTTGATAATGATGATGCCTTGGTATAAAAGAAGGCTTGATAAACTAAAAGAATGAGATTAGGGGATCAGGTGTCACGAACCAACACGTAGAATTAGGGGATTGGAGTGTCACATTCCGACACCAGGATAGTAGGGGATCAGAGTGTCACGTTCCGACACCAGGATAGTAGGGGATCGAAGTGTCACTTTCCGACACGAGGATAGTAGGGGATCGGAGTGTCACGTTTCGACACCAGGATAGTAAGGAGAATGAATCTTGAATTATGCTAATATACTCAGGTTTGAAGAACCTAATTCCTAAATGAGTATGGTGTGGAGGCTTGAGTCCTCATAGATGTGCTTGGGTTGTGGCCAATGGCTATTGTACTTGTTGTTGCCATCTGTTGAGTATGGTAGTCGATTTTATGTTATTATCTGATATATATTGCTTTCTATTTTGAGTTGGCCGATGATACCTACTTAGTACTTGTGCCTTGTACAAACCCCTACTTGTAATTTTCTTCTTTGTTATTTGTGGAGTGCAGCAAATGTGCCATCGTCTTCAACTCATCCTCAACTCTAGCAAGTCTTCATCGCGCCAGATTTCTTGGTGAGCTATGGTTCCTAGCTCGGACTGGATTCTCTCTCATTTATGTCTTGATGTCCTTGAAGTTCGGACATGGACCATCTGTTTACTTATTTTAGCTTCCTAGATACTCTTAGATTTAGTAATTTGAGGATAGAATGTTCTTGTGATGATGACTTCCTGATTTTGGGAATAATAAGTATTGAGTTT
Organism: Solanum lycopersicum; assembly: GCF_036512215.1. NCBI lineage: Eukaryota > Viridiplantae > Streptophyta > Magnoliopsida > Solanales > Solanaceae > Solanum > Solanum lycopersicum. The sequence continues at coordinate 46,184,982 of NC_090808.1, read as the reverse complement.
TAGAAGTTATATAATCGATGTTCATTAATGAGTTTTAATTCTTCCGCATTATATTCTGTTTATTATGGTTGAAATGTTGAGATTTAGATTGGTTGGTTCGCTCACATAGTAGGATAAGTGTGGGTGCCTCTCGCGGCTCGTTTTGGGTCGTGACAGAAAGAGCAGCTGACTGATATTTTTACAAAAACTCTTCCGGCAAGCGAATTTGAGTTCTTCGGAAAGGGACATGGAATTTGCGGCTTTGCATCAAAGTGTTGAAATCTACCTCTTAAGTTATTAATGGATGTTGAGTTGGCATGATGACATGGATGATGATCTGTTTTCTATTTTCTAAATATAAATGTTTCAGTTTTAGTTTATTAGTTTTTAGTTTCCTAGTCTTTAGGCATGTTGAGTTGTTTTTAGACTTAGTGCCTAGTTTTTTTACCAGTTAATGAATTATGTACTACAAAATGTTAGGATTTCCTTCTATTTAAACATTTATTCTTTCAACTTCATATTATGTCTCTCTTTTCTTCTTTTATTTTATGTTTTTTCTTTAGCTGGTTACACCAACAATTTCCTTGTACAACAACACAGATTTCATGTGGTCTGATTTGTCTACTCTATTTTACAAAGTTATGAGTTGAATCCATGTGAATTATGTCTCTTCCCATATCCCGCACCCAGGGGTGGATACATATGCAATCTAGGGGGTTCACTCGAACCCCATACGTCGAAAAATTAAACTGTATATGTAAGGTTAATTTCGGGTTTTATGAGTATATTAATCAAAATGAACCCTTAAATATTAAAGAGAAGGATCACGTAATGAATAAGGTGTTCAAGTTCTGCCAGGAATGGCCGAGTTTGATTCTCACTGTGTGCATATTTTTTTCACCTTTTTTTTTACATTTAAAAGGGTTAGAATTTTTGGGCCCAGATTCCAATACAAATGAAAAGGCTTCATTGGTACAATGTGAAGCTTTATCCTTTTTATTTTTTACTATTCTCTTTTCTCAATTTGTCTTTGTTTAAATTTATTAGTCATATTCTTTGTAATTTTTTCCTTTATTCTTCAACTAGGTAGTCTACCTGCGGACATAAGAATTCTTTCTAACCTTGTGAACAACTTTACCAATGATCGACTATTATAAGAAAAAAAGTAATTTTTTATAGGTTTTTAGAAAATTTATAGACAAATTACATGATTTGACGTTATCTCATATCTCAAAAATTATTAATATACAATTAATGATTAAAAATATCTTGATATTTAATTATTTTTTATCTTTTACATGATTTATCATATTATATGTTTGATGATATAATTTTCTTGTTAAAATTGAGTCATGTTTTTATATAGCCATTAAATTTTTTTATACATGATATATAGAATCTAATAGTTTTATGGTTATCATAAATCCTTGTGTTAAAAAACTTTTGTGAAAGTTTTTGATAATCATATAGTTATATATAATTTATGTCCGTTAAAAAGTACACACTGCAACAACAGAAAAAATATTTTTTAGAGACAATCTATTTGTTTGAAGTCAAATGTTTCTCACTTTTCGTTATTATTACTTTGTTATTCTAAACAAACTTATAGAAGGAGAAAAATATATTTGAAACAACAACAAAATAAGATGGTTAACCCTTATAGAAATTCATTCTTCATTAAACTGCAAAAGACCATTCTGAATTCTTCATCAATGTAACTTTATGACTTTTTAGGAATATTTATGTATGATTGTTTCATTATGAAAGTATACAGAGATTAAAATGTTTTATTTTGTAATCATGTTGAAGAAACATTCTCAAACATTAAAAATTAAAAATGAGTCTAACTTAGGTAATTTGAACGCTCAACAATGACTTGAATAATGAAGGATAACGAATCTATGTTAATACACTTATCTTCTTTATCTTAAAATATTACTTTTATTTGTAGGTTTTGTTTCATATTTTTCAAATTAAGATTGACTAAAATAGTCACATCTTACGTCAAAAATATATAGAAGATTGAATAAGAAATGAAAATAAACATTAAAAGGACGGAGATCTTTGTCATAGTGGCATTATATACATGTCAAACAAAATATAATCAATTCAATTGTAAGGAGACAACAAAAGAGCGAGAAAAAACATACAATAAAGGGAGTAAACTATGATATATCCAATGATGATAACAAATCATTCTAACCAAAAAAATTCCTACATTTTGAAATAAGATACCTCCACACATTGACTAACACTTCAATAAACTTTCAATCATTAAAGTACTCATAATATCCACATAAAAACAAAAAAATATGCAAATGCATAGTTATTAACTCTCAGATGATTTTCTGAATAACACAAAATCACATCCTTGTTTGTGAAGGAATAACGTTGTTGATGAAGAATTTTGAGAATTGTAAGGTATTTTTAAGGTACCTTCAATAATTTCAGACGCGAAAACTTTCTTGAATATTCTGTTAACATTTGTTATTTAATCTAACTAACAAATACAAGTAACAATAACTTTACATAAATATAAACATCAAATTTTAAAGCATATATTCAAAAAACAACAACTAATAATATAAGCATAAACTAATGATTGTAAAAAATATACTAGAATATGCAACAATAGAATGAAACAGAATGAAAAAAGTCGAGCCCACGGAATGCAAAGTATAGTCCTCTATTTATAGACAACAAAGAGTAGTGTAAAAATAGGGTTATTGTTTCTTATCGGAAAAGTCACAACCTTTTTGAAAAGTTACAAGCCTCCAGAAAGGTCACAACATTTCATAAAAGTTGCAACTCTTCATATAGTCATAACTTTTCATGGCAATTTATAAATTTTCATAAAAGTCATAACTTTCATGAAAAAGAAAGGCTAGTGTTGAAAATAAAATAAATTTAAAGAAAATGTTGGTTTGTAGTGGCACCACGTAGGCGACATAGGGTTCTCTTAAATATATATAGTAGGTAAATTTTCCGCGCTTCGTGTGGTGGTTAACTACATCAATAATATACCTTTGAACATGTAATCATATAAATTTTTTCGAGAAGGTACAACCTACGATAATTTTTAAGAATATTTTATCATAAAAATATGGAATTATTTTTTGTAATTAGTTGTGTACTTGATAAGTTAATTAAAATTGAAAAATGCATCCCTTGAAGTTCAATTAAATAACGTATGTCGCTCAAATAATTTATATTAAATGATGTCTTTTCATGCCCCTTATTCCAAATCGTATGCACTCGATGACGCTACTTTTGTAGCCAAAAGGAATATTTTGTTGTTTATGATTCGATCAATATAGTTAATACTTAATTATGTGGAGGAATTTCAATCTACAATTTATAAGAAAATAATTGTTACTTTAACATTTGATTAATATAGATTTGCTCAACTTTGAGGGGTAATTCATTGACTCCAACCCAACATTTAAACAACAAACATTTGATTAAGGTGGAGTACAATACTTAACGTCCCACTACATTCCTTTATTTTTTTGATCTCACTGATCGGTTAAATGACTCAATAAGATAGAATATTGAATAAATAAAACACCAAGGTAGTGTGGAATCACCATATCTTTTGAACACTCAAAGTCCCTTCTTATACATCCAATGGATCTTTTAGCCACTAAAACTCTATAAAAATAGAACTCATTTATTTTTGTACTTTAAGAATTTTGATATAAACGACACGAATAGTCTAATAATTACATCAAACTCTTGATTAAAATATTTTTAGTTCAAAACAATGATAAAAAGAATAAACATAAGCAAAAATATTTAAAACATGTACTCAAAAACAAAAAGTAATAATTAAAGCATAAATTTATTATTTTAAAAAGCATAACAGGATCTGTAATAATAAATGAAACATAAAGGAAAAAATCGAGCCCACTTATTGGACATTGTCCCCTTAAGGAAATTTTTTCATTCTAGTACCCGAAGATTAAAGGAATATATCTTCTCAGGACAGGACGATTCTATTTACCAGTGTGTTGATAGAAAAACAATGGTGTCAGTGAGTCACTCAACAAGAGTAAAGGACATGTATTTTCGTTATTATAAAATTAGAGGAAATCCCTCTATTTATAGACTACAAAGGGTAGCTTAAATGAATGTTTACTTTGTCTTATCGGAGAGGTCACAACTCTTTGGACAAGTCATAATCTTTCATAAAAGTAATAATTTTTTACTAAAGTTGCAACCCTTCATATAAGTCGCAACTCTTCATAAAATTTGCAACTCTTCATAAAAGTCACAACTCTTCATAAAATTTGCAACTCTTCATATCAGTCGGAAATTTTCATTAAAACTCACAACTTTTCATGAAAGTGAAAATTTTTCATGAAAGAAAGACTAATTTTGAAAATAATTAAGTAAAAAGTGAATCCTGGTTTATAGTGGCGCCACATAGGCGGGCGTAAGGTTCTCTTTTATATAAATATATGATATGATGATGGCGCGCGCGCACACAGAGAGAGAGAGAGAGTCCGAAAACCCCTCTCACTTGGTTCAGCCTTTTATCCAATGTCAATGGCTTTGAGATTAGCCCAACTTTGTTCAATAAAAATTTTCTTTTCTTCTTCAAAAGTTCTACTAGAAATATATCGATTTCTTGGACAAAGAATTCAATTGGGTTTGTTAAAATCAGGATCTCATTGTTCATGGAATCGATGATGTATTGGACCAAAAATCTCTTCTTGATCACACAATCAGAGCATTGAAAAGACGACGATTTCACTATTGTTGTTACTGTGTGAAACATCAAACGATCAGAGATGTAAAGTTTTGCTTCTATTTTCGTTTCTATCGCCTTCAGATATAGCTTTATTCTCACAACCTGATGATTTCTTTTATGATTACCCTCACCATATTGTTTTCCGATGATGCCGATTTAGGAGTCTTGCTAGAAATGCTAGAGGTTTATGATTTTGCAGATCATTACTCAGAACAAGCCTCTAATTGTTAATTTCATCTATGAAAATTTATCTATTAGCAGCGTTATTATTGATAATACGGAGTTTTATAGAGTTCATGGTGGAAGTTAAGGGCGAAGATTGAATCATTTGGGTAGGATGGGTGTGATTAGTTGGACTTCTACGTGACATCATAATTAAAACTTTGAAAATCACATCTTATTCCGTTAAATGAAAGGATAGAAGTGATCCCATTGTAAGATATGAAGGGTAATTTTGAACCAAAAGATAGTTGAAGGGTATATGTGCTCTATTTCAAATTGTTAAAGGGTAATTTTGATCTTTTTCCGTATTAGATTTTAGGGTAAATTTTCAGATTTTAATTTTTTTCGATGAGTATGTCGGAATCCGGCGAACTACCACCACTCAAAACCCTCTTCTCTTCTCTGTAAAACAACCCAAAACCTCATTGTTTTCTACCAGTGAACATCGACCACTCCCAAAACCCCAATGCCATCTCTTTTCTTTTTTCGATTAGTCTTCCGCCACCAGAGATAAACCAGCAACCCTTTTTTTTCCATCTTCTCCTCTCTTTCTTTGAAAACCAAAACCACTGGCCAAAGATGAGTAGAAACTAGCTCAAACAACCATTGCTCTACCCATAACAACCACTTCAATTTCCGCCATTTTCGATTAAATACCCGACCCCAAACAGCTAACCAAACTACCCAAAACACTCAAGCCGTCCTTTTTCCTCTTTCCTCTTTTCTTGTGGCTGCGACGAAACAACAACTTAAACAACCATCAAAGAAGTAGTTGAACAGCCAACAATAGCGTCCAAACACCATCCAGGTCTCGCCCCAACACCCCCATTCCCCACTTTCTTCCGACGTAGAAACAACAAGCAGTGACCACTGTGAGGACGACCAGATCTAATCAAATTTACGTTTCTGGCAAACCTAGCAAGTAGAAAGATCTAAACAACCATGACACCATAATCAGTGTATGTACTCTCTTTCCCATTTCTCTTTTTAATGTTTTACGGCTAAATAGTTCAAAGCTTGGTGATTTGTTTTCCTTGTTTCTTCTTTCTTCTTTCTTTTGTACTATTGATTTGCATTTTAGACTGTGATTATCTTTTATTTCTTGTTATTTGCTACAAAATGGTTTATTATTTGTTAGTATTATTTTAGTTCTGGCCCGGAAGAATGTCATATTCAGTGAACTCCATTAGATGTTTTGTTGGTTAAGCTTTAGTTATAATTTTTTTAAAAAAATTAGATTAAGTTATAACTCTATTTTTTTAAATGATCTTTAGTTATAATTCTATTATTTTTTGGATGGCTAAATATTTAATTATGGAAGTTACTTTTCCAAGTAACTCTATTTTTGTGGTTGTTATTGTACAAACGTTTGTCATTACTCAATTTATTTAGGATATAATATAATTTATTTTACAGACGATGTTTAGCTATAATTTTTTCTTGTTTTTAAATATTTGTTCATGTTTTTCATTACTCAATTTATTTAGGATATAATATAATTTATTTTACAGACGATTTTTTAGCTATAGTTTTTTCTTGTTTTTAAATATTTGTTGATGTTGCCATTGTTCATTATTGACGTTATTTCCTTTTTTTTTGGTTGTTTTATATGTTTTATATTTCATTTGTTCCTAATTGATTTTAAAAAAGCATAAAAATTGACTAATGATTTTACATATTATTTTATTGTTAGATGCATGTTTGAGGCAGCTCTTCTTCATATTTTTTTAACCTTTCCATGATTCTCTGATATATTTTAGTTTTTTTTAGTGATTAGCCATTTTAGATGTCACGCCATGTTATTTATTTATTTAGTTGTTTTGGGTTCAATGATGACTATAAATTCTATGTTTGTTTTATTTACTCTTAATTGCTTCACTTTTATTAATAAATTACTATTTATAAGTTGTTTAGATTAATTCTACATATTTGTGAAATTCTTCCGGCAAATTATTTACCTTGTCCTCGTATATTTTTATTGTTTAGCGTTTATATTAGGAAAATTAGTGTGATGCTCTGTTATGTTGCAATTGCTGTGCACTAATCTCATTTATCATTGGCTGATCTTCTCGCTTAAGAATATGCGATTCCTCCGGAGTGAAGTTGTTGGGGGGAAGAGAAGATATTTTATTAATTTAAATTGGCTAATGAAGAAATTACCGTCGATTTTGAAGGTCTTTCATGTCAATGAGAAGGATTTTATTTTCAGTTATTTATTTCATTTGTTTTTTATTCGTATTTATTTATCACCAACTCTTTTATTAAGGTACCCCAGAGTTGCTTCTCATCAAAGCTATTCCAATGGAGTTCAATGTATTTTATATTCAGTATTGTGTATATTATTGACGTTAGATAAACATTAGGCCGATTATTACATTTTTTTTGTGTGTACATTGTATATTGATTGAACTTGTATGTTACTTTTATTTCCTCCTAAATTTAAAAAAAAAAATGAATTCAGGGACACACATTTGTGGATTTCGAAGGGTGCCTAATATCTTTCCTCCGAAATAACTCAAACCTTTGCCTAAAATCTAATGGTTTCGTAATTCACATATTGATTTCCTAGTTTTTCCTTTAGTGACTCCTTTAAAAATTTGTTTATTGTTTAAATTCGTTTGAAAATTCATTATTCTTTAAATTCTAATAAAATTGATTCATTTGATTATTTTTAGAATCACCTTGATGTTTCGCTCTATTTGAATAGAATATGAATGTAAACATATGGATTTAGCGGTAAAGAGTCTTTAATAAATAACCACTTTAGCTCATTTACTATTGATTAAGTCATTTATGTGCAATTACTCATCAACATATTAATTCAAGTCAAATAAATATTCAAAATTTTCAAAATGACCTTTTGGGTCATTACATTATCACGTATCAATCAAAATTAAATACTAATTCTTTTAATAAAATAAATTGAATATTTAAACTCTTATGTTTTACAAATTTAAAATGTGTTTTGTCAACCAAAGAATTGTATATTAATGTATTGTAATTTAGTTTCTTAAATACATTATGCGTGCGTTTTTTTAATAATCCAAGAAAGGTTGTAAAAAAATTGAAATATCTCACCTAATAAGTTTTTTGATGTATTTAATTTACTCGACATTAATTTTTTTTATTAAAAAAGTTGATATTTTTTTGTTTGTTTTTAATAACAGATAGTATTAAATAAATAGTATTAAATAATATTAGTATTTACTGTGTACTAATTCTAGTCCTATTAAGATTAGTACTCCTTAATCTTAGTCCTATTAGGATTAGTATTCCTTCCTATATCTCCTATATATATCTCCCATGTATTCCCTTATTAGGTTAACACTTCAATACAATCAATATTCCTTCATGGTATCAAGAGCCAGAAAATCTAGATCTTCTTTTCTCTAGGTTTTTTTTTCTCTCTTTAGGGCACCGATCGTTCCCTCTCTTCTCTTGGGCGGCGGCAGCCATGACAACCGAGGTGGATCCTCTCGATTCACTTCCTTCTGGCGTTAAACTCCTAAAGCATCTTCATGCCCTGATTCTTGAAAAATTATCAGACATAAATTACCCTACATGGAAAATCACCGTTCTTACAGCCCTTGACGCCAATTACCTTTTCAAATACGTCGATGGAAGCACAGAACCGCCGCCGGAAGTCATTACTGCCATGGACAAATCACAAAAAACCAATCCAGATCATGCCGCCTGGAAAGCCGTGGATGGCCAGATCCGATCATGTTTGATTGCGGTCATCTCTCCCACAGTTCAGAAACACGTCCGATCCTACACAACTGCTTCAACCCTATGGACGGCCCTCGCAACACGCTATGCATCAATTTCCCACTCTCATATTTTTCAATTTCGTGATCGTCTCCACACAATTACCAAAGGCACGAAAACTATGGCGGAGTATTTAGATGAGGTCTCCACCATCATCACAACCCTCGACACCGTGAACGAAATCATTCCCGAAAAATATCTCGTCATGTGCATCATTCGGGGGCTCCCATCAGCTTACTCCTCCATTAAACAGGCGGTTCGCATCAGTCCAACGCCCGTTGACCTGGCTACTCTCTCCTCGTGGCTAAAAAGTGAAGATATCAACGTGGATCTGGAGAGCAAACTTCTTCTCCGAGAAGCCGCTGTTATGGAGCCGGCCACCGCCCTCACCGCAAGCCAGAACTATCGCGGGGGTCGTGGTGGCGACCGGCAGGGGAGCCGCAGCGGCTACAGCAGAAACAGCGGAGGCCGCGGGCGCGGCAGTCGGCAGGGCAGTCGTCCGCCGTACGACGATCAGTAGCACGGCAGCAACAACAGCCTGCACTCCTTCGGCAACGGCGGGAAGTCATCTTCCAGCGGCGGGCAGGGCACTTACGAGCGGGATCGTCCAACTTGTCAAATCTGTCAGAAAACAGGACACAACTCTGTTCGTTGTTGGTTTCGGTATGAGGAGAGCTTAAATAGTGATAACCGTGCCAATTATGCATCTCAAGCCGACCCTTCCTCTGAATGGCTGTTGGATACTGGGCCAACATGCACGTTACTTCTAATCTATCCAAGCTTAACGCTCCAATTCCATATCATGGCTCCAATGGTATTACTGTTGGCAACGGTGAGTCCCTTAATATTTCTCACACTGGCATGGGTACCATTAAAACCCCCACCGCTATCTTTCACCTAGGTAACCTTACCCACGTCCCTTCAATTAAAACCAATCTACTTTCAGTTAACCAATTCAAAAAAGACAATAAATGCTCACTCTTGTTCACCTCTAATAATTTTCAGATCCTAGACAATACTACCAACATGGTGATTTTTCAGGGCCCCTGTGAGCATGGTCTGTACGTTCTTCCTGGCACAAGTTCGTCTGCCCACCCAGTTTCAGAAAGCGTTCCTGTGGCTCTGGTGGCTCTTTCGGCTGATGACCACAGTCTGTTGTGGCACAGTCGTCTGGGTCACCCGTCTACTCAAATAATAAATTCTTTAATGTCTCAATTAGGTTTTTCTTCCATTCATGTAAACAATTGTGACTCGTGTTCAATTGCTAAATCTCATAAATTACATTTTACTTTATCTGAGAAGCATACAACTGCACCTTTTCAACTTATTCATTCTGACCTATGGGGTCCTACTACTGTTCCTTCATTTACTGGTTTTCGCTATTATATTTGTTTTGTGGATGATTTTACAAAATACACTTGGTTGTACCCACTAAAGCACAAATCACAGGCATACACCACCTTTGTCACGTTTGAAAAAATGGTCAAAACACAATTCAGTTGTCATGTTAAACTTTTTCGAAGTGACAATGGAAAGGAATATGTAAATAACATCTTTGGCCAGTTTCTGCAATCCCTGGGAATTATACATCAAACCTCCTATCCATACACTCCCGAACATAATGGGGTGGCTGAGCGTAAGCATCGCCATCTCATTGAAACGGTGGTTACTCTTCTACATCAATTTCATCTCCCTGTCTCCTTTTGGGTAGAAGCTCTAGCCACCGCAAACTACCTCATTAACAGAATGCCCAGTCACACCCTCTCCAACAAATCACCCTATCAACTCCTTTACCAAGAACTTCCCAATTATACCAACCTCCGCATCTTTCGGTGTCTTGCCTACCCTTGGCTACGCCCTCATATTACTCACAAATTACAACCCCGATCCCGTCCTTGTATTTTTTTGGGCTATCATCATACCTCCAAGTGTTATCGCTGTCTTGACCCACAAACTCATAAAGTCTACATATCTCGTCATGTCAAATTTGTCGAAAATGAGTTTCCCTACGAGTCTATATCCTCCTCCACAAATACATCATTCATTGGCGTCCTTCCTCTTTTTCCAACATACTCACAGGGTCCTTCACCACCTTCCCCCACACCTCCACCCACTACCCAACCACCCTTCATCACCCCTTCGACCGTCACCCACAATACACCCGCAACCACAACCCACACTCACAACTAACCCGAACCACCCCATACCCACAACATCTCCAGCCCGATCTGTTTTGGGTCCTTCCCGGCCACCCCTGAATCACCAACGCCCGTGCCACCCCTTAATACTCATCCCATGTTAACCCGTGGCAAAGCCGGTATCTTTAAACCCAAAACATTTCAGGCTACCATACTACCAAATACACCCCTTCCCAATAGTGAACCAACAACCTACTCTGTTGCCTCAAAAAATGCTTATTGGCGTCATGCTATGGATGACGAGTTTAAGGCTTTGACTGATCAGAAAACTTGGGTTCTTGTACCTAAGCCCCATGGACGGCACCCAGTGGGCTGTAAATGGGTGTACAAAATTAAATACAATGCAGATGACAGTATTTCCACGTACAAGGCTCGTTTGGTTGCTAAAGGCTACAATCAGGAGTATGGGCTTGATTAATCTGAGACATTCAGTCCTGTTATTCGGCAGGAAACCATTCGCCTGTTACTGTCACTCGCCGTGCGCAAAAATTGGCTCATTAATCAGTTGGATGTTTCCAATGCTTTTCTTCATGGAATGCTTGATGATACTATCTACATGACGCAACCACCGGGCTATGTTGATCCCCGCTTCCCTCAACATGCTTGCAAACTCTAGAATTCTCTGTATGGGCTCAATCAAGCCCCCCGTGCTTAGTACACACGTCTGAAAATGTTCCTCCAGGGACTCGGCTTCACGTGTTGCGTACACGACACAAGTCTGTTTACTCGATATTCAGTACATGGTACAGTCATTCTTCTTGTCTATGTAGATGATATTATCATTACAGGCTCTACTGCAGCTCTCATTCAGGATGTCACTCGAGCTATGCATACTACCTTCAAAATGAAGGACCTTAGCCTGTTACACTATTTTCTGGGAATGGAGGTTTCTCGGACAGGCAGCGGCTTGTTTCTTCATCAGTCAAAATATGCTCAAGATCTGTTGCAGAAAGCTGGACTGGAAAAATGCACCTGTCAACCAACACCGATGGCAGTCTCTTCGTCTATGAATGGAGCCGACACCCCTTTTACCGATATCACCCACTTCCGCAGCCTCATTGGGGCTCTACAGTATCTGGCCATTACCCGTCCTGACATCCAGTTTGCTGTCAACCGAGTTGCCCAGCGCATGCATCAACCAAGTGAACATGATTACCATTGTCTAAAACGCATTCTCAGGTACATTTTTGGCACTCTTGGTCGTGGTTTACTCATTCGACCCGGGGACTTGGAGCTTTGGGGTTTCTCAGATTCAGATTGGGCGAATGATAAAAATGACAGAAAATCTACATCGGGGTTTCTCGTTTTTTTGGGGCCGAACCTGATCTCCTGGTGTACAAAAAAAACCCAAGGTCTCTCGGTACTCGACTGAAGCTGAATATCGCTCCCTTGCTCTTCTTGCTGCTGAGACCATGTGGGTCACATATATTCTTCGCGAACTCCGCGCCACTCACACTGTTCCTGCTCTCTATTGTGACAACAAATCAACCATCTGTGTGGCCAAGAATTCCATCCTACACACCAGAATGAAGCATGTTGATACCGATTGTCTCTTTGTTCGCGATGAAGTTCAGGCCGGCACCATGACTGTGCAGTATGTACCCACTGAAGAACAACCGGCTGATATTCTCACCAAGCCTCTCCCGAGTCGACAACACGATTACCTCAGCTCCAAGCTTTGGTTCGCTTCCGCTTCCGCTCAGCTCAGCTTGAGGGGGGATAATAACAGATTGTATTAAATAAATAGTATTAAATCATATTAGTATTTACTGTGTACTAATCCTAGTTCTATTAGGATTAGTACTCCTTAATCCTAGTCCTATTAGGATTAGTACTCCTTACTATATCTCCTATATATATCTCTCATATATTCCCTTATTAGGTTAACACTTCAATACAATCAATATTCCTTCAGTTTTTAAATAAAAATCTAATTAAGTTGACAAAAGATGAATATGCTATCTAACTATAATTATTATTATTCAGTTGAAGAAATAAAAGCATGGCTTTAATGTGAAAATGATTAAAGAACTAACTCACAAGATTAGAATATGAAATTTATACGTTGTCAAGTATTTGAATTATAAGGTATTTTTTGCAATAAATAAAAAATTAATGAATAGAAGACAAACTTAATAAACAATATGATATAAGCGTTTCACAGTCAAATGTACACATTTACTCTCTTTTTCTTACTGTAATATTGCAAGTAACTATTAATCAAAAAAATCACAATTCTATTTCATCAAGTTTCGAGATAACCATATGAAAATAAGAATTTACACACTTCATTAAAATAAATTCAATTTAAAGTGTTCCTTCTCTTGTCAAATATAAAAAAACATAATAGAAATTTATTGCAATAATTTTATGCTAATAAAATAAAGATTGTCATCTTAGTTCATATTCATTCTTAGTAATGACGCCAACAAGGATCACAAAGAACATTCTCATTGGCTGAAGATTTATTAGATCTTGGATAATACTAAAAAAAACAGGCCTAATTACTGAACTGGCATAACTCGAGCCATGAAAGGATGAAAAATCGGTGTGTACAAACTTTTGTAATTTTATGAAGAAAAATTTGCTTATTTTACACACTTTCTGAACTTGCTTAATTTTATTAAGCTGTTCTAACATATTAGAATTGCTTTGTGATAGTATATCATGTGATTTTAGAATAGCTTTGTGATAGTAGATCATGTGATTTTATACAATATTAAAAATTAAGCAATTATAAAATCACATGATATACTATCACAAATCTATTCTAATATATTAAAATATTTACTAATAAAAATTTAATTATGTATAAAAACACAACGTAGGTGGTAGTGTCTAGTATTTAATATAATTCTCCCACATACTATACACATTCTTCTCATGTTGAACTTGCATTTCTCGATTATATGATCGAGAAGCCGAATGATCATTGTTAATTTGAGTCATTTGTTTGTCAATTTGGTTGGTATATAAATTTGATAAAACATAACGAACTTTTTTAATGTAAATTATAGAGTATGAATGGATTTAAAGTAATGATAATTTTATATCGGCAAAAATAATCATTATATAAGCTATAAACGATTTTAAAATAATGATATGGATCATATATTTTGTTTACATATGAAATAAATGGTTAGTAGATAAAAATGAGTATTCAAATTAGAGGTGAAATTATATTTCTCGTACAACCCTTTATTCTAAGCTTGTGTTTGGATATACAATATGATGTCTGGAGTTTCAAGTCATGATTTCATTTTTAAAAATATGTTAAAACTTAACCTATAAGTTTATATTTTGTAAACCATCATTTTGAATTTTGCAAAAACAGACTCATGATTTGCGTGAAGAGATTATTCTATCATGTGATTAAACTATATTAAAGAATAACTAACTACTACTACTATACTATTGACCATTAAATCAATATAAAATCATGAATATTTGAAGTTTGTAATCACAAAATATTTATTTATAAAAAAATTATAAGTGATTTATCGACGAGGCAACTTAGACTATTTCAATATCAATCATGATTTCACAATGCATAACCGAATCTTCTATGTGAAAATATTTAATTTAATGTGGTGTGTATATTGATTTATTAACTTAATTCAATGTGGTACTAATTGATCATATATTTCATTTACTGATATAATTTAAATATATATTATAAATAAAAGTTTATTTTTTATTTATTCATTTTTATGGATAATTTTCTTGTACTGCAATTAGTGAATATGTCATTTAATTGTTTAAATTCTTAAACAAAACTTATCTTTTATTTAGTTAATCATAACAAACATTGTTACACACAAGTCTAATTATTTACTAAGCTAAACTTGAATATAATACAGTTAAAGATCAATCAAACTACTACTTTGTGTTTATTTGTAAAAGTAATAGCAAGAAAAATATTCACCTATTACGACATAGGACAAACAAACTTAAATATAATAGGTCATCATACATTTTTCAAAATATATAGAAAAATTTGGAATTTACTTTTTTTTAAAAAAAAAAATGCTTGTCGGAAAATTTTTTTTATGACTTAAAAAATTGAATTTGTGGGTTTCACTATAAATAACCACTTTAACGAAATAGATATGTAGTGGCAACAAAGTTTTCATTTTAGGAAAAACATTTATAGCCACAAAAATATATAGTGCTAATTGAGTTAATGTTATTGCATCCAGAATTAGCTAAAACATTTAATAATTTTTGCATAGAATATTAAATATAATTACTCATATTTATTATTGTGGCTCAAATATAAGATGACAATAATTATATTATCACCGTTAAGTAATTGTCTTATAATCATTAATTTATCATATTTAAATAAGGTTTGAAAGTAACAAATTGAAATCAAAGTTGGGATATATTCATCTTAGCAATAAGATTTTCCTTCTTTGTACCCACCATCAAATATTATCATCACACTATTATCAATATTCATGTTTCCTTCTTTATCATATTTGTTTTCTTTTATAACTTTTGCCACCTATCACCAAGCACAACAAAACCCATATAATTATCACTACCACCAAATAAAAAAAACTGTAAAATTTCTTTAACAAAATCAAAAAAAGAAAAAGAAAAAAAGAAGAAAAAGATTGGACTCCTTTAACAAAATTCAAATCAATTTTTTTCAAATCATAGGGATAATGCACAACTATCCCCTCAACCTATGCCCGAAATCTCAGAGACACAATTATACTATACTAAGGTCCTATTACCCTACTAAACTTATTTTATTAATAATTTTCTACCTCTTTTTGGGCTACGTGGCACTATCTTGTGGTCTCAAAGCTGGTTGAATTATTTTTCAAGCTAGTGCCGTGTAGGCCGAAAAGGGGTAGAAAATTACTTATAAAATATGTTCAGGGGAGTAATAGGACCTTAGTATAGTATAAGTGTGCCTCTCTGATTTCGGACATAGGTTGAGGGGATACTTGTGCATTTTCCGCAAATCATAAAAAAAGATATACTATATTGAATTGTTGTTATGTTCAAAGATAATTAAACGTTACAACTTAAAATAAGAAGTTACTAAGAACCCACGAAGAGAGCACCAAATGTTTTTAATATAAAAGAATCTAGAATTTTTCATCAACTTCATTGAAATAAAATTCAATTTGTTATGAATTTCATATAGGTAGACTTCTTCTTCTTTGAAGAATATCAAAATTCAAAATGGAGGAAACCAAAGCTTGCACTGAATTTAAATATGCGTCTTTATTTTCTAAAAACACTTGAAGATTCACGAAATGGTGGCGGAGCCGGATGGAGGTCTTTCAAAAGTGATTTATTGCCTTTGACGATCCCTAATAAAAATTCTGACATGACGTTTATAGGCCCACACCCTCTCCATCATTGTCTAGGTTTTGTTTGTCTAAACATCATAGCTTCAAAATTTTCAAGCTTCAAAACATACTGACTTTAAAATGGTACAAAATTACCCTCCATCCATGTATTGGCTCCAAAATGCCCTTCTCATCTATCTATTGGCTGCAAAATATCCTTGTCAATCCACCTTTGGGTTCAAAATTTACCACTTATTTTTTAAAAAAAAGTTGGAACTCTTTAAATATTTTTTTAAATACTTGGCGTTCAACTATTGGTTATAGTTTAATTTATTAATATAATTCCTAAACGAACCCACTACTCACTTATTACTAACTAAACCCCGCCCAATTAATCATCCAATTATAATTTCAAAATCTCCATAAACACTACCAAAACACGATGAAATTATAGATTACTGAAAAATGACATCCTAAATTATTC
Organism: Solanum lycopersicum; assembly: GCF_036512215.1. NCBI lineage: Eukaryota > Viridiplantae > Streptophyta > Magnoliopsida > Solanales > Solanaceae > Solanum > Solanum lycopersicum. The sequence goes on along the minus strand of NC_090808.1, from coordinate 46,168,269 downwards.
GAGTCCGAATCGAAGCCCCAAATAAATTTAGGTTGAACCACTTATTTAGGAGGACACTTTCAATAGAATTCTCTTTCAAGATTTAATTAGAAATTTCAAATTAAAGGTAAAAAAGTAATACATCCCGAATTGATTCATGCTTTTTTTAATTATAATTTTATAAATATTTATAATTGGTTTTATAACCTTTGATATATTAGTTTGAAAAAAATTTACCTAGGAAATAACATCACACAACTAAGACGTAAGAATAATTAAGATTAAAATAGTCAGACTCTTAAGTTTATCGATAATTTTTGTTTAGAAGCTTGAATGTATGATAATTCACTTCTATAGATACTTTTACCTCAAATTTTTAAAAACACTCAATTGGCAGTAGCTTTTCTGTGGTTGCATTAATAATGTGACGGATTTATTAATTTGTAGGGGTTTAATTAATAATGAGTGAGTAGTGGATAGATTTATAAATTATAATAATAAGTTAAATTCTAACAAATAGTTTAACACCACGTATTTTAAAAAGTATTTAAATAGTTTAAATTTAATACGGTTATATAAGTGGTCAATTTTGAACCAAAAGGTAGATGACAAGGGTATTTTGGAGCCAATAGGTAGGTGGGAAGGGTATTTTGGAGCCAATAGGTGGATGGAGGGTAATTTTATACGATTTAGTATACTTTGAGGGTATTTTAGGCCCTTTTTCGATTGAATTATTATTATTTTTTCATTTATTTAGATTAACTTATACAAAATTAACCTGATTTCGAATGAAAAAGAAATTGTGCTGTAAAGTTGTGATGAAAAATAAAGAATTGTTACGAAAATTAAAGAATAAAGAAGAAGAGGCTAGTGAGTGCAGTGTGAGTAGAGGAGGAGGGTAGAGTGAGAGAAGACATGTTGAGGGTGGGGCATAAGAAAATTTTTGATTATTTTGATGTTTTTTTGACATATGTTTGTCATGTTAGTTTTAATAAATAAATAATTTTGCCTTAAATAGTAAAAATGTGTGATATACAAATACTCATCATGTTAATTTAAACGTGTAATTGATTTGTCCGAACAACTTAAGAAAAAAATCTGTCTTTTTTTACTATTTGAAACATGTGATATCACGTGGAAATTAAGACATAAAATATTGTAAAATAATAAATAAAAAAGGTACAAAAATTAATAAAAATAAGAAACTCAATGTTTTACATTATTAAATTATATGAATCAAACACATGAGAAAAAAGAAACCAAAATATTAAACAAGTAGAGAACACATAAAGACTTATTATTATAAGCAACTAATCCTTATTCCTTAGATGCACATTTTTTCTAAGGGCCTAATTCTGCGTCTGGTGTTGTTAACCCAATTCTTCAAGAATTTGGGAGTGATGCCAATTTAATCAAAAATGGGGCTAATTTTTTCATGGCTCTTTTTCCATTTCCATCACATGATCTCGATTGAAAAAATTGAATCCTCTCTCTTTGGTAAGGATCCAACCTTATTCTCAATGAAGAAGACAAACAACCATTATTCTTTCTTTTCAACTTCCTCACTTTTATCTCTCTTCCATCCATCTCCATCTTTCTCTCCACAACAATGTTATTTTTCTCAAATGTTTCCCAAAGTCGCGCCTTAGTTCTCATTGTGTATTGTGGTAGTGGTGGTAGATCATCCATGATAACAAGGGGAGTACCTGTTATTATATTAGAAGATATAATTAATCACCTATATAAAATTTTAAATTATAGATCTCAAAATTTCTTTGACCTTTTAAGTAAGAAAGAAACAAAAAATATATAAAATTTTAAGTTATAGATCTCAAAATTCCTTTGACCTTTTAAGTAAGAAAGAAACAAAAAACAATCAATATTTCTTCTCTTTTTGTTTAGTGAACAAAATATCTCCTTAGATGTGTAATTCAATAATATTTAAGTTGTTGGTAATCATAAAATTTAAAGATTACCTTAAAAAGAGAGCTCATATTTCTACACATGATGATCTGAATAATAACATTTGACCTATAAAAAATCAAATCAACAAGTGAGAGATATATGTGTTGAAAAAAAGTATGATTGATTTTTGTGATTTCAACAAGTATCGTGGCTGGTATCACTAATAAAAATGATAGGACTCTCTAGCCATCCTCTAACTCCACCTCAACTTTTCTATGAAAATTTAGATGGCAATGACCAGCAACGCAGATGGAGGATTCAAGGGTTTCATGTGCACTAGTAGGACAAAATTCACCAACACCATCAAGTACATATCCATTAGATCTAGATGCAAAGTTATCCGTACACTCGAGTATTTCACAACAAAGTTCTTGTTGTTGTTGGAAGCCTTAAGATAGAGAGAAATCAATTGAAGGGAAGTTATCTAGGAAACTAGTCTAGCTGTGAGGGGAAATAGGCAAATTAGTTTGTAGATAATATAGATGGGAGGAAGATTGAGTTTTCTGCTCATTGCATGATCAAATGCCATTTGAAATTAGTTACTAAACCAAAACTTTGTACTTTATTGAAGTAATTCATGATTTTTGGAGTACTCCAGATATTAATTGTCATCTGCTTTCTGTTTATGCATTATCAAGCACTTGCTTTGTAAATTCATATATGGAATTAATTCGATCAGAGTTTTTACAAGACTAGCTATAAACTATTTAGTTACGGATTAACCAGGGATTACTGAAAAAATATGTAGATAATTTTATATTTTCTAGTATGAAAAGAATGACATATTTAGTACTCAATAAATGACTAAGTTAATTAATAAAAATACATTTTCTATGTTCATATGTTGTCGTCCAAATTCACATAAAATTAAGCTGATTTTTTTCCTATCTCTTCGCACAACACAATATACCATATATTTTAATTAATTAAGTTTGATATATGTATTGATAGTCGACCTGCCAACATATATTGTGGGAGATTACTCTCATAATCATTAGAAAATGTTGCTTTAGAGGTAAACTTGAAAAAGGATAAAATTTCTTATAAACAAAAATTCTAAATCTATTTTTAGTGGCTTCTTTAGCGATAGAAATTGAAACATGTTTAAGTTGACTGATGTGCTTATTTTGGTGTTCAATTTTGAGCTCATTGAGCTTTATGTGTACTACTTTTTTCAAAATCAGTATTCAAGATAGCCAAAATGAGGTTTGTTTATACAATTAAAATCATGAATAATATTGAAATTGTGATTAATTTCATTTTACTTCATCCTGGTTACCTGCATCTGAATCAACGAAGCACCGCATGCTGATTCTGGTTACCTGCGTTTGCATCATAAAATGATGCAGACTAACTGGCATCAGTATATTGAATGTACAAGTATACGAGTTGGAATGCTAAATACAACTATAAATCTTGAAATTAAGTAAGGAGGAACTTACCTTTGCTCTGTTTAACTCATAATATAACAACTCAATGTAAAGCATCACGAACCTATGCAATATATAAGTATAAAAACTGATCAAATTGTGCAATTCTTGGTTCATTAAATATATAAAAAATAATAAACTCAACTTTACATACATATGAATGTTTTTGTGGAAGTTTATCTAACCGTCAACAACCACTATGAGCCTAAGTGGTGATACAATGGCTTGCCCACGCTACCAAAACTGTCATATACTTTGTCATCGCATAAAACATCCTCTACCTAGTGGATCCACTGACTAACCTTACGTGATCATCTAAAAAGTATCACACGTTAATATCCATGATGGCTACATGGCTTACATGGGGACTTGAGTTATCTGAATTCTCATTCCCACATCGGTGCTCAATACTACTCCCAAAACATACTTTAGCTCATAGTTTAAATAAAACTTCATTCCTTTGGGTTGAGATAATTTACTGAACCCTTTAGCTTTAAAAAACTCCTTTTGGAAACAATGTTCCCCTCTTTTAGTTCAAAACTCTTTGAAACTTCCTAGTTTCCTTTTTAACTTAAATGTGAAACATTTAACAACCTTTAGGGAGTACTTAGTCCCCTTTATAACTTCAGAGAAATGAACTCAACTCTTGCTCTTTACTTAACTTGAACCTTTAACTTTTAGGGAATACTTAGTTCTCTTATACCTTTTTGACAAAAGAACCCACCTTTTACTCTTTTCCTTAACTTGAAATTGAGCCTTAAAAGGAAGTTAAAACGTTAAAGTAAGTGTATGAGAAATTTGAAAACTTTACTTTTACTCACTTCATAACTTTAAACTTGACTTCTTACTCTCATGACTTTGATCCTAACTTCCCTTGAATTTGAATTATGGATTCAAGGATCATGATATGAGTTCTTGGATGATTTCTAGGTGTTTAGAAATCATTTGAAGTAATTAGAATCACTAGAACATGTTAATGTGACTTTGAAGGACTTTAAAAGGCTAAACTACAAAAATTGGACGAAAAACACCAGGTTGGGCGCACTGCTGGAGCGCTGCGCCAGGCCTTGTTTCACTGAGGACATTTTAGTGTACTGCAGGTGCGGCTTTCCCGCCCTTACCGAGGTATGTTTGACCTCTTTTTCAATTCGTTTTTGCAGCTTCAATCTCTCCAAAACTTCCTAGTTCTTTCACTAAATGTTGGGAACCCTTAGTACTATCAAACATTACTAAATGCAACTCAAAATAACTCAAAGAAACAAGAATGTCACCAACAATGGCAGCGAACAATCCAATCAATAAGAAAACATAATTTTCCTTCAAGATCTTGACTTCTAACTTGAGATAACCCATAAATTTGCTGAATTTAATAAATTGGTGTGTAGGTGAAGTAACCCAACACATAATATCTCACATACCTGATAGGGATCACCTCCGATGACATCCGCGCAATGAATTCTTGGCCTTCTTGCGTCTTCTACTTCCTTCTCCTCTTTACTCCTTTCTTTGAAAGACCTAACTTAATTTCTAAATGTGTAAGCTGATTGGGATCAGTTTAGGCCTCAAACTTATTACCACAAAAACATAATTAATAGTTTATTTAGAAAAAGACCAAAATACCCTTAACAAATTTAAATTTGGACTTTCCCCTTTCTAACAGCTCAACTACAAAAGGTCATATCTTCCTTATACGACCTTGGAATTTAGCAAACGTGGCTTCATTTGAAAGATCTTCTCAAGATATTTCCATACATATAAAGAAATCATCCAAACTTCTCTTGAAATGGAAGTTATGATCATTTGAAAATTACCAAAAACTCACATTTGAAATCTGGAAGTTTTCAAGATTGCCTTACTTATTTTCAAAACTAATTATTCTTGGTTTCTTAGCTTATTATTAGTTAATTTTGGTTACGAGATGTTACAATATCTCACCCTTGGGAATATTCTTCCTCGAATAAGAATTTTTCACTAAGCTAAGGGTAACATCATTGTAGCACTCAACAAACAAAAGCAAGTAATAACTTGCTTATACATAACCTTATAAAGAGATAAGAAGAGAATTTAGTATCTTGATTTACATTCTCTCCAAATTCAAATATATGTACATACCTTTTCTTCATATCCTTATCATCTTCCCAAATCACTTCTTTAAAGAATTAGCCAAAGGACCTTGACTAAAGCAACTTTCTTTGTCCCAAATTTGTGAACTTGATGATTCAAAATCTTGGCTGGAATTTCTTAATAAGATAGGTTATCCTTAATTTCAACATTATCTGTTGTTACTATCAATGAAGGGTCACCCAATCTCTTCTTCAACATAAAAATATGGAATTCAAGATGAACTGCTTAGAAATATGGAATACAAGATGAATTGCTTCAAACTCTTGGGTTAGCTCTAGCTCATAAGCTACATTACCCACTCTAGGAGATTCTGTAAGGACTAATATATCAATCTCTAAGTTTCCCCTTCTTACCATACCTCATAACTCCATTCATAGGTGAAACTTTAAGATACATCCAATCATCTGCCTCAAACTCTAATGGTCTTCTACTAAGATCTTTGTAGGAATTTTGGCAACTCTATGTCGTCTTCAAACTTTATTAAATCACTTTTACCTTCTCCATAGCTTGGTGAACTATATCTGGTCCTATCAATCCTGCTTCACCAACTTCGAACCACCCAATAGGAGATCTGAATCTTCTCCCATAAAGAGCTTCATATAGAGCCATTTGGATACTCGAATGATAACTATTGTTATACGCGAACTCAATGAGAGGTAGGTGATCATTCCAATTTCCCTTGAAGTCGATCACACAATCTTTCAACATATCTTATAAGGTCTGGATAGTACGCTCTGCTTGTCCATCTGTTTTAGAATGAAAAGCAGTACTCAAGTTCACCTTTGAACCACAAACCTTTCTGGAAATATTTCCTGAATTGCATAGTAAATTGTCCACCTGTATTTGAAATAATGGATACTGGAACTCTATGAAGTCTTACCACTTCTTGAAGTTACAACTTAGGATAATCTTCGGCCGAATAGGTAATATTTACCGGCAAGAAATGGGTTGACTTTGTCATTCTATTGCTAATCACCCAAATGGAATCATAGTGCCTTCAGGACCTTGGCAAGCCTGTGATGAAGTCCATATTGATCATCTCCCACTTCCATTCCAGAAGTTCTATATTCTTAGCTAAACCTCCATGTTTTTGGTCACTTGCTGATAATTTGAACACTTGCCAACAAACTCAATAGTATCTTTCTTCATTTCTTCCCACCAATACACCTCTTTCAAATCACGGTAAATTTTGGTGGAACCCAGATGAATGGAATATCTTGTGCTATGAGTCTCCTCCATGACTATCTCTTGGTGTCCATTCACTTTAGGTACACATAATCTACCTTGATACTTCAGCACACCATCTCCCCCTTGCTTGAAATCCAATACTCTTTGGTTATGGACACTTGCCTTCAAATCAAGGAATATAGGGTCTTGATCTTTCTTCTCTTTCACCTCTGACACATATAATGATTCAGCCCCATTTATCACCATTATGCCTCCTTCGGTGGAATCCATAAGTCTGTCTGCCAAACTTACAAGTCTGTGCACATCTTTTGCTAACTTTTTTTTTTCTTCCTCGACATGGGATAAGGCATCAACATCCACATTTGCCTTACATGGGTGGTAATGAATACTAATGTCATAATCCTTGAGTAATTCCAACCACCCCCTCTATCTAAGGTTGAGCTCTTTCTAAGTGAACACATACTGAAGGCTCTTATGATCAGTGAATATATGCACATGAGCACCATAGAAATACTGACGCCATATCTTCAAAGCAAACACTACTGCAACCAATTCTAAGTCATGAGTTGGATGATTCTTCTCATGATTGTTCACCTGTCTAGAGGCATAAGCTATAACATTTTCACTCTGCATTAACACACAGTCCAACACAACTCTTTATGTATCACAGTACACCACGAACACTTGAGTAACCTTTGGAAAGATCAAAACCGGAGCAATAGTCAATCTCTTTTGCAACTCCAGAATTTTTTTCACAAGCTTCATACCATTGAAGCTTGATTGTCTTCTAAGTTAACTTGGTCAAATTAGAAGATATAAATGAGAATCCTTCAACAAATCTCCTATACTAGCCAGTCAAGCCCAAGAAACTCTTTATATCTGTTCGAGATATGGGTCTAGGCCAACTCTGAACTGCCACAATCATTTGAGTTTAAACTCTTATACCTTCACCAAAAACAATGTTGCCTAAGAATTCCACACACTTAAGCCAAAACTCAACTTGGAGAACTTGGAATATAGTTCTTTTATATATCAAAGTCTGAGAAACAATCCTCAAGTGACTAGCATAATGTTCTTCATTCCTTGAATAAATCATTATGTCATCAATGAAGACAATGACAAACTGATCTAAATAAGGTTTGAAGACTCTGTTTATAAGATCCATGAACGCCATAGGTGCATTTGTCAAACCAAAGGACATAACCCGAAATTAATCATGACCACACCTTGTTCTAAAAGTTTTCATGGGAATTTCACATTCCGTTACTTTCAACTGATAATAGCTTGATGTGAGGTTAATCTTGGAAAAGCGAAAAGCACCTAGAAGTTGATCGAAAAGATCATCTATCCTAGGAAGAGGATACTCATTCTTGATGGTATCTTTATTCAACTTACGGTATTCTATACACATTCTAAGAGACCCATCCTTCTTCCTAACAAACATGACCGGAGCGCCCCAAGGTGAGAGACTTGGCCGAATGAAACCTTTGTCCAACAAATATTTCAATTTCTTTATTAGTTCTTTTTACTCTGCTGGTGTCATTCTGTATGACGGAATATAGATAGGACAAGTATATGGGACAACGTCTATGTCAAACTTTATCTCTCTTTCGGGAGGGACTCCAGGTAGATCATTGGGAAAGACTTCTTGAAACTCAATTACTGTAGGAAATGACTGAAGGAAAGGTACCTCAACACTTAAGTCATTAACTCGGACTAAGTGATAGATACATCCCTTAGAAACTAACTTTCTTGCCTTAAGGTACTAAATGAAATGACCCTTAGGCATTGTTGAACTACTAGTCCACTCTATGACTGACTCGTTTGGAATTTGAAACTTGACAACTCAAGTTCTACAATCTATTGATGTATAACAAGCTTGGATCCAGTCCATACCTTGAATGATATCAAAGTCTACTATGTCCAATTCTACTAGATCAGTCATGGTGTTCTTGTGATTGATGGAAACTTGACAATCACGATAGACTCTTTCCGCTAAAATAGACTCCCCAACATGCATGAAAACATAGAAGGGTTCACAAAGCTTTTAAGGAAGAATTTTAAACTGAATTGCTACATAAGGAGTTTCAAAGGATAAACTTGCTCTTTGTTCTAATAAAGCATAAACATACAAAAATAAAGACTTTGATCATACCCGTGACAACATCTGGAGAGTTCTCTTGCTTTAGACCGCTAGTGATTGTAGAGAGGCACTTTGCCCCTCCACCTGTACCAGAAGTTGCTCCTCTAGGTGCAACCCTATTTGGCGGAGCAACTGATGAAGATTGAACTTTATTGCCCAAATTTTGCACCAGCTGATTGTCCTTGGGGCACTCTCTCATAAAGTGACCCTCTTAACCACACTTTCAATATTCTGTCTGGCAATCACGACGATTTCTGGGTGGTGTTTACCAAACATAGTACATGCAGGATCCCTACTTCCTCTTGGCGCCACACTACCTTGAGACTGAGTCGGTCTATCCTTGAAGTGCTGCAAATTCTGGCCACGATACTCTTCTCGATATCTGAGTACAGGTGCACTAAGCAGATGATGGTGCATGCTCATTTGGTTTCTGGAATTGTGGTCTACTTGAAGCACCATTTTGTTTGCCATACTCATTCTCGGTCTTTGCTTTCTTGTTTCGGTACTCCTCTATGTCTTTCACATTCTCCTTTTGAACTTTTTGCACATATACCATCAGCGTAAATATGTCCATGTCACCTAATAACATGGCAACCCTACCTTCCTTACTTGAAGCACGACCAAACTAGGCAACAAACATGATCATTCTCTCCTCATGTCCTTCACAATCCCCGTAGCATAGCGAGACAGTTGGGTGAACTTCAACCCATACTCATAAACACTCATGGAGTCTTGTTTCAAAGTAAGGAACTCCCTAACCCTTGCTTCCTTCAGTTCTCGAGAGAAGAACCTCCCCAAGAAGGCTTCTTCAAAACAAGCCTAAGTTGGATGTGGTGCACCCTAAGCTCTACCTTCCTTCCATTGATCAAACCATGTTATATCCACATCCTTCAATAATATGTAGCCAATTCGACCCTCTCAGAATTCACCACATTCATCACCTTAAATACCTTCTTCAACTCTTCCATAAAGTTCTCCAGATCCTCAGTAGTGCTTGATCTGGTGAAACTGGGAGGATTCATTCTCAGAAAATTGCGAACCCTCGAGGTGTTATCTCCCTCCTGTCGAGCTCTTTTATGTTGCCTGACTTGGGTAGCAACTACTTGACTTAACATCCGGATAGCTTCTCAGAATTCGGCATTTGTAACCTCTCCTTGGGGTTGCACATCCAATGCATTCGGAACCTCTTGTTGATCAACATTCCTTCGGGCTGGTCGACTTGTGACTGATCTTCGTGGAGGCAGGATAATCTTAAAGTACATGTAAGAACAAATTAGAGAGAGAGATACTTTAAAGATAAACTTTTCGCATGAAAAGATCATGAAAGAAGGAAAATATTCGTAAAAGTTGTAGCCTATTAATGATAACTAAGACTCTACAGACACGGCTTTATAGATTTCCAAGTACTCTTGATCTGTGTTCTCTAATACCAAGTTTGTCACGCTAGAGCCTACACCCTAGACGTGGCCGACACTCGAAGACCATTGCTGGCCCCAAAGTGAACTTATGGTCTAGCTTACTTAACTCAGCAGAAGAATAAACTCAACTTAAACAAGAATAAAGTATATTTAAAGGAAATACTTCATATAATTAATCTGACAAAAATGGCATCTAAATCTCCATAACTGAAACATATTCAAAACTATACTATTAAATGTCTACGAAACCTGTAAAATGTCTGAGATGGATGTTGGGACAGACCCCACAACATCCTAAAAACTAAACTACTACAACAAATGAAACGGATGTCCTCCAGAATGCAAAGAGGCTCACCACTGACTCTAGAGCTAAAGCTGGATCAACGAGCGTTGCGTGTTGATCCTGGTTACCTACGTTTGAATCATAAAATGATGCAGGTCAACTAGCATCTGTACATTGATTGTATGAGTGTACGAGTTGGAATGCTAAGTACAATTATAAAGCTTGAAATAGAGTAAGTAGGAACTTACCTTGGCTCTGCTAAATTCATAATATAACAAATTAATATAAAGCATTACGAACATAAGCAATATATAAATATATAAACTGATAAAATTGTGCAAATCTTGGTTCATTAAAGATATAACAATAATAAACTCAACTTTAGTTACATATGAAATTAATATAGTTTTTGTGGGAGTTTCTCTAACCGACAACCACCACTATGAGTTTAAATGGTGATACAACGTCTTGCCCACACTGATAGAACTGTCCTATACTTTTTGTTCGCATAGAACATCCTCTACCTAGTGAATCCACTAGCTAACCTTACGTGATCATCTAAAAAGTATGACACATGAATACCCATGATGGCTACATGGTTTACATGGGATTTGAGTTATCTGAACACTCATTTTCACTTCGGTGCTCAATACTACTCCCAAAACGTAGTTTATCTCATATAAATAAAACTTTATTCCTTTTGATTGAGATAATTTACTGAACCTTTTAACTTCAGAAGACTCCTTTTGGAAACAATGTTCCCCTCTTTTAGTTCAAACTCTTTTGAAACTTCTTAATTTTCTTTTGAACTTAAATGTGAAACATTTAACAACCTTTAGGGAGTACTAAGTAACCTTTTTAACTTTAGAGAAATGAACTCGACTCTTGCTCTTTACTTAACTTGAAACTTTAACTCTTAGTGAATACTTAGTTCCCTTATACCTTTTTGAGAACAGAACTCAACCTTTATTCTTTTCCTTAACTTGAAATTGATCCTTAAAATGAAGTTAAAACGTGTAATTAAGACTATGAGAACTTTGAAATCTTTTCTTTTACTGACTTCATAGCTTTAGACTTGACTTCTTACTTTATTGACATTGATCGTAACTCCCTTGAATTTAAATTATGGATTCAAGGATTATGATTTGAGTTCATTGATGATTTCTAGGTGTTTAGAAATTATTTGAAGTGATTAGAATCACTGGAAGATGTTAATGTACCTTTGAAGGACACTAAAAGGATAAAATATGAAAATCGGACGAAAAACGCCGGGTTGGGCGCACTGCTGCCAAGCCCTAGTTGACCGAGGCCAATTTTTGGCGTGATCACGCCTGCCCCTACCCATGTATATTTGACGAATTTAACAACTCATTTTTCCATCTCCAAACACTTCAAACTTCCTAGTTGTTTCATTAAACACAGGGAACCCTTAGTGCTATCAAAATCTACTGAATTCTACTCAAAATAATTAAAGAAACAAGAAGCACACCAACAATGGCAGCCAATAATCCAATCAATAAGAAAACAAAACTTTTTTTCAAGATCTTGACTTTTAACGTGAGATAACTCATAAATTGGCTTAATAGAATAAATTGGTGTGTTGTTAAAGTAACCTAACACAAAATATTACACATACTTGATAGGGATCACCCACGACTAAATCCACGCAACGAATTCCTGTCGTTCTGGCGTCTTCTTCTTACTTCTCCTCTTTTCTCCTTTCTTTCAAAACCCTAAAGTATTTTCTAAATGTGTAAACTGATTGGATCAGTTTAGGCCTCAAACTTATTACCCATAATACGTAATTAATAATTGATTTAGGAAAAGACCAAAACACCTTTAACAAATTTGGATTTGGACTTTTCCCTGTTCAATGACCCAACTTTTGAAGGTCATATCTCCCTTATACGACCTCAGAAATTAGTAAAATTGGCGTCCTTGAAATTATCTTCCCAAAATATTTCCACCCATATAAAGAAATAATCCATACTCCTCCTAAGCTGGAACTTATGGTCATTTGAAAATGACCAAAACTCACTTTTGAAATCATAAGAAATTTTCCAAATTTTCTTACTTTTTTCCGAAAATAATTATTCTTGATTTCTTAGCTTATTCTTAGTTAATTCTGGTTACCATATGTTACAAGAGTGTCAGAAGATGTTGATTATCCTGCTTGATCAATGTGTAACCTTTTGATAGCTTTGCCCTTGGTTTTGATATACATCTCAAAACCAGCTGGCTTCTCATCTTCATCCTTTTTGATCATCTTATTCTTCCTTTTTTCTGATCTCATGTTTAATGTCCATTCTAGTTGGTTAGTCAGTATTTGCGGGTTTTTTTCTCATATTCTTTAACAATATATTTATCTCATGAAATTTTTCTCATGTTTCCCTCATGACATTTGTTACTATACACCAAATTTAGAGAAGCTCTAGCCATAATGGATTCCGCCAGTACAATTGAAATTCTCGAAGAATCAAATATATGTGAAGGGATATGACGGATACGACTAATATTTTTGGTGTTTGATAATTGCTCCGTCTTCACATCCCTTTGGGGTTACAGTCTGTACAAGAGTAGATGGATAAACTTATTTTCAAATGATATATATATATATATATATATATATATATATATATATACCTATATATTTATATATATATATATATATCTTGATATTTTTTAAGTATATGGTGCAATTTTTTTATTAGATAGAAAATGGTCTAAAACCCTTCCAATCTATACCTGTATTCCAACTACACACTCCAAATTTACTGGTATCCTATACCCACCTGAACTTTATATTTTTCTATTCTCTACACACTTAAGCGCTGACCTCAACACATAAACCAAACAAATAGTATACGTGATTGCACGCACGGGTCCCTCCACCTCTTCAACTCTCAATTCTTGTTTTTCCAAATATCTCTCTTAAAACGTAAAAGACCCGAAAAGATATATACCTTCTCCTTTTCATTTCCTTCACCATTTGCATATGAATTTATATAGATGATCGAAGGAACCCATACTAAGATTATTCAAGTTTTCATTTGCCATTTTTGATTTTTTTTGAGAAAATTTAAAATTTAATATTAGAGACCTAGATAAGAAATTAGAGCACATTAAAAATCTTATATTCATGATTTAAAGTAGAAATTAACATCAACAATAAACCCTACTAAATTTTAAGAGGAAATCATGTTTTTTTTTATAAAAGAAAAAAGGGTTAATGGTGGGGAAAAAGAAATAATGATTTATTTAAGGGTGGGAAAGATGATTGTTTGAGAAAGAGGATCTTTTTTTGGTCAAAATTACCTTCTAACAAGCCTAGAGGAGGTGAGAACACCTCTTATGACAGGTCAACACTTAGGTGTGTAGAAAATAGAGAAATATAAAGTTTAGGTGGATAATAGGACACCTGTGAAGTTAGAGTGTGCAGTTGGAATTTCTGGTATATGTTGGAGGGGTTTTAGTCTATTTTCTCTTTATTAGATAAGTAAGATATTAATTATTTTTTATTTGAACTCTCCGGTGCAAAATTTCTATTTGGAGATGAATGATGAAAATATTTTTTTTGGGACATTCAGTAGATCACTTGGTTTGAATAGGTAAATTTTCACCATGATGAAATTATTTTTTGATCATGTAAATCTCTTACCTCATTTTTCTCTCTCTTACCCTGATGAATTATTTTTATTTATTTATTTATTTAAAAACCCAACATTTTTGGATAGTACAGTAAAATTATTTCATAACTTTGTTTGATACAAAATTTATGAAAGTAAATGAGACATTTAAATCTTGTCATCTTAAATCAATAATCTATACGAGAAAAGACATAAAGTGACACCTGAAGTTGTCCCGGATTTTCAAAAAGACACGTCAATTGTGCAAGTGTCCTATCACCCCCTAAACAATTCTGAACTGATATTATTACATCATTTTTTGTGCACCTCGCATGGAGAGTGAATACACTGTTTTAAAGAACGTGGACAAACTAAAAAAACCAATATAATTTTATTTGTCAAGAATTTTACTATAAAATATATATTTTTATTTTTCTTATTATTTTAAATTTTTCTCCTTATTATTTTTTTTTCTTTTTCTTTCTTCCCTGCTTCTTCATCAAAAATTCATTGTCATATTCATTAACTTATCACTTTCAATGTCACTTCTTATCACGACTCCATCTCTCTTTTACTCTACTATTAGTTTAACTCTCTTCAGTTTTATAACTATATCTAGATATTTTAATACATTTCGAACAGTGTGATAAACCCATTAGATTTCAAGATGATTAGTAGACATTATTTAGTTTTTAATCCCAATTCCAATTTAACTTTTTAAATTTTCAGAGAATTCTTATGCTTTAAAAATTATCATTTCTAATTTTGAATTTATATGGATATGAGATAAATTAAATGATGATACCTTCAAATTTTTGATCTTTCTTAGAAAAATAATTAGTTTTCTTATCAATAACTCAACAAAGTCTAAAAAATAGTATAATTTTGGAAATCAAGATTTTTGACCAAATAAAGAGAAGAAAAGAGAGAAAATGGAGGGGCTCAACATGATATGGGTGTGGGGTTAGGTGAGGATAAGAGGTGAAGGATAAGGAATAAAGAAAGAAAATGGAGGATGCTTGAAAGTTGTGGTGGAAGATGAATAAAAAATTGAAATAAAAATAATAAAACTAAAATAAGTCAAAAAGTAAGAGATTGAAATAAAGAAAACTTAAAATGAGAAAAAATTATATTGCAAATTGAATTAACACGTGTAGCATAATGATTGGTGTGTGATTACACTTTCCATTTTAAATCTGGAATTGATCAAAAATAATGTAATAATATATGTTCGAAATAATTTTGGGGGTAATAGGACCTCTGCATAGTTAAGGTGTCTTTTTAACAATTCGAGACAACTTCAAGTGTCACTTTATGTCTTTTCTCTAATCTATACAAAAAAAATTCCTTCAATTAGTAATATTTGATAGCATTACTTTTAAACAAATGAAAAATAGAAGAACAAAACATTAACCGAAACAGATCTAAGAAAATATAATAATTTTGATGATAGATGAAAATTTTAAAAGTATTTTTATATTTTTTTGGTCAAAGCAAACAACAAATTCTAATAAAATTAATATGTTGTTGTGTTGGTGTTGTTCCAACCTAATGATTGTTGGCATCCAACCTACAATGGACATTATGATGACAACGAAAAAAATTGACACTGAAAAAATCCTATGTTGCCAACGGGAACGCTTGGAGCAAAAACTCGACAACTATCAATAACATTAACACTTGCTAAAAGAAAACGATTGCACTCACCATAAACGACTAGACCTTTAGTCTTATAAATGGTTTTAGGAGCTTGATTAGCTCGAGGCATATTAGCCATGAATGTTGGTAATTTCCTTAATTTGGGGAAGGATATGAATACTAATTTTTCTTTAGAAATAGTGTGTTGAACTTTCGAGAAATGGTCCACTAAATAGAAGGTTCAAAAAATAAAAGTTTGATAAAAATTAAAATTATTAATTATAGTAGATTATACATTAAATTGAACTTATAGTTAAACATGATTTTAAAGAGAAGATTTGTCTCGTTTAAACTTTTTTACAGTTACAAAATAGATCGAAAGTTAATTTGGAGGTGCATTTCGCACCCCTATATTTTTTTAAAAAATCTTGCAAAATAATGAATCACTTCTTTTTGTAAACAAAAAAATGATCACACGGGCAAAATTGAAATACAAACATTTAAAACATACATATAAGTATGAAATACTCAATAAAAAATAGTGACCTTCTTCCAATACAATTGGTGGGCATTGTATTAGTGTTATGAAACTTAAAAAAAAAATATATGTAATATTTTAATGTATAAAACTTAAAAAGTATAAATATATATCAAATTTATAGTTAATTTTACACTTCTTATTTAGACTTTATTAACATTATCATATAAATATTATAATATATCTAAAATTATAAAAATAATTTAAATATTTCAAAAAATTATTTATCTTTAAAATTTGATATTCAATCATTTACCTTACAAAACCAAATTAAGGGAAAATAACTTACAAAAAATAAAATTAAACGGAAAGCTCTTTATAAGAAATCCGAAGGAAAATCCGTCCACTAAAACCAACAACAGGAAGCATTTTAGTTTTTACCTAGTGGAGTTTTTTCAAATTTGTTTTTTAATTTGCCCCTATGGATTTTTTAAAAAGAAAATAATATATAAGAAAATAATGATGTTAGATTGTAAATCATAAAATATTAGAATTAAATATCTATTACTCGAAAAAACACATGCAAGGGTGTAAAAAGCAATTGACTCATTTGTTTTGAATATACTTGTTTTCAAATTTTACTTAAAAAATTAATTAGATATCCATATATTAGATTCAATTAGGTAGATTAAACTACTATAGGAAATAAATCTAACCTCATAATACGAAATCATTAAGTCATTACTATCATAATTTGTATCCCAAATTTCAAGAACTATTTTGAGCATTTTTTTCCATTTTATAAATGGGCATGTCTCTAGGACTACTCTAGGTGGTAGGACTGGATATGAGTGTGTTAAAATGGACAAAATGAATTTGATTGACTTAGAATTTATTTAGATTGAAATGAGCTAACGATCAAGTCATAACTCAATTCGCTCCATTTTTATCTAGTTAAATTATTTATTTGTTTTCTTATAATTTGTCTAAGAACCTAATAATTTCTATTTCTGTAAGTAATTTGTCATGAAATTTTAAAAAATCTTTTAAAAAGCATTTTGATAAAGTTTGACATGAATCAACTTGAGTTGTGTATCAGTCAAAATAATTTGATATAATGAAATAAGAAAATCAGTAATTCGTCCAAATCTAAATGTGTTAGTCAAGTCATGTATGATCACTACCACAATCACAAGGGCTTCCTCATTCTCTTGTTAAATGTTATTTACCTACATCAATTATATAACTATGTATCTACAAATCTAACAGTGTACAAATGAGTTTAGTTTGAATAATATTGACTTAAATTTATTAATAATAAATTCCAAGACCCAATAATTCTAATGGTCAATTGATATTTTGGCATCTTCATATGGGAAAATTCAAATATGAAATTTGCATAATAATTATATATAGAATTTCAAGGAACGAATTGATCTGAATTCACAACAATCATCAAGTACATTGTCACTATCAAGCAATATCGTTATGCAAACACTCAAAATACTTCTCCTGTTTTTAACTATTTATCCATTTTTATTGTTTTACTTGTTTATTTTTGAAAAATCAAGAAAGCGCAATTTATTTATCTATCATACCCTCAATTAATCACTAAAAAAAAGTTTAAACTTCTTGAAAATCTTAAACTTCTAAGAGATAACTGTCAAAAACACATCTAACTTATCCATTTTTTGAGTTTCATACCTATACTATTGAGAGAACTCCTAAACTATCACTTATTAGTTTGAGAAACACACCTCTCTATTTTATAATACTATTATCTTGGTGTGTGTAATAGACCCTCCCTTTTATTTAAAAAAGTTTCCATATCATCCTCACCCCCCCCCCCCCCCCCCCGCAAGTTCAAATATTAATCTAGAGATTTTTTTTTAAATTTAAAAATAATCTACCCATTCCATCTAACGCTCTACTTTCAAATTTTTTTCTCCTTTTGTAATAGATATATACATATTAAAAATAATTTTTACTTGCCGTCACAAGACTTTTCTTAAAATAATTTTTATTCAAGTTATATTCGGTACACAAGAAGAAAAAAACTCCTAAAAATATATGTACATATAAAACACAAAATGAGAAAAATACAAAATAAAAAATAAAAATTATGACTGGGGGTCTAAAAAAGATATGATAGAATTTTATAGTTTAAAAATAAAATAATATCAATTTCTTTTTAGGTATTGAATGGGCAGTTTTATTTTTTTTATATATTATTTTTTTTGGGGGGGGGGGGGGGGGGAGGGAGCCGGAAGTATGACTTTTGGTAAAAAATATTTCATAAAAGAAATTAAAAGAAGAAGAATGAGGGATGTGGTGGAGTGGGGTAGTAAAATTAATTGAAATTATATTTTTTAC
Organism: Solanum lycopersicum; assembly: GCF_036512215.1. NCBI lineage: Eukaryota > Viridiplantae > Streptophyta > Magnoliopsida > Solanales > Solanaceae > Solanum > Solanum lycopersicum. The sequence goes on along the minus strand of NC_090808.1, from coordinate 46,149,624 downwards.
AATCCTTCTTTTTCTTGGGGGAGGGGGGTTGTAATACTTCAATCTTTAATTTTTAATTAATATCAATAGTTTATTATTTAATTTTACCAAGGTGAAATATTTTATGCATGTGAGAATGTCACATGTCAAGGTTTTCTCAAATAAACGAGAGAGTATACTACACACCCCAGTAAGGTGTGTTTCTCAAACTAAGGGCGTGTTTGGTATGAATGAAAACATTTGTTAGAACACTTCTTTTTCTCATGTACATTTTTTTCGAAAAAGGTCACATCTACCCTTGAACTATAGGAAAAGATCTAAAAATACCCTACATCCATATTTTGGTCTAAAAATATCATTTCATTCACCTTTTTGGATCCCATATATCCTTACATTCACCTTTTTGGCCCACTTATTCCCTGTCATTCACTTTTTTGACTAACTTATACCTTTATAACAAACAAATAAAGTTTTCTTTTTTGTTTTAAAAAAATATTTATTATTTGTCCTTTCCGCATTAGATAAAATAATAATCTCATCTCTATTAATTATATCCTTATAATCTATTTGAATAATACATACATACATACATATATATATATATATATATATATATATATATATATATATATATATATATATATATATATATATATATATATATATATATATATATATATACACACACACATATATATATATACACACACCTCTTCAAGACCCCAATTTGTTTTTGTTAAAATCTAGTAATTTTTGTATTTTCTCTAATTTATCTTTTTGAAAAGTGTGTTTTAAATATTATTGTATTATAAAAATACTAATTGTGTCAGAATATCTATCTTTTTAAAAATAAGTAAATAGAAAAAATTGTTAACTTAATATTTTTTTTCTAATATGTGATAACTACTTTTTAAAGAAAAAGTTTCACAAACAATTTTACTTAAAAGGTTAACTTATTAAAAAAATGAAAGAAAGAAAACCACATGAATGGTCGTAGCCATAGAAAACTTAAAGTAGGAAAATAGAAAAATTGTGTATACTCTATTTGTAGATAAAATAATATATTGTTATTAGTATGATATAATAATTTTTGTATAAAATATTAATCATCTATATCATGTTAAGAATTTTGATTAAATTAATTAAATATTAGCTGTTAATTTTTTCTTTTGTCATGAATCTTCAATCCAAGTATAAAGATTGAGAAAATGGAGAGGAGTTGGTGTAGACAATAAAATTCGCGTCGAGAAAACAATGATCAAGAATGGAAAATTATAGCAATAATCGATTTTATTATTTCAAATGCGAGTGTTACAATCTCTATAATTCCTCTGAATTCAACTTTTCAAATATAAATTCAAGGGCTTTAAAGCTTGTTCTTGAATCTATGATGAACTTGAACTTGAACTTTATCTTGATCTTGACTTTTATTTGAACTCAAGGGCTTCGAGCTTGTTCTTGAATTCGGTGGTCTTGATCTTGATCGTTCGTGAACTTGAATGCTTGAATTCTTAAACTTGTAGCTTTGTAGATAATTAAATGGCGTTTGTACCACAGAGTTTCTCTAGCTTCTTGTTTAGATTTTTTTGTCTCTTTTCTGAATTATGAGGACCCCTATTTATAGTTTTAGAATAGAGGAGTTGCGATTGGAATAGGATTCTGTTCAGCCAATCAAATTGAAGTGACATGGCATTTGGGATTTATGGAGCGGGCTTGTCATCTTTGACACATGTCATGATTCTGTTGATTTTCTTATTTGACTTAGCATGCCACATCATCTGCACACGTGGCGCCAAGATGGGCTCTAGAATGAGATGAGATTGGGTTTAACAAATTGGGTTCATCCAATGTAGTCCAAATCAATTAATTTAGACTTTAATTAAATCCATACTTATTGGACTTAAATATTTAACTCAATTATATTAATCCACAATATTTATTTGGATTAATATATTTATGAATTCAATATAATCCGAATCATTTTATAAATTTATATTTAATAAATTTTAAATGATTAAAAATGCCCCCTGCTTCAAGTCTTGTCGAGATATTTTTCTTTTAGAGACTAGGCTTGAAGCATTAACTGGTTACTAATTTCTCCTTAGTTAAAAATGAATTATAATTGAATTAACAATTGTAATCCTACTCAATTTCATATTCATATATATGTTTTATTGCCCAAGCCAAAAAGAAATTGTAATTGAACTAGGAATTGTAATCCTACTCAATTTCATATTCATATTGTGTTTTATTGCCCAAGCCAAAAAGAAATTGTAATTGAACTAGGAATTGTAATCCTACTCAATTTCATATTCATATTATGTTTTATTGCCCAAGCCAAAAAGAAATTGTAATTGAACTAGGAATTGTAATCCTACTCAATTTCATATTCATATTATATTTTATTGCCCAAGCCAAAAAGAAATCGTAATTGGACTAGGAGAAGGATTCTATCCCACCACATGAAATCTATAAATAGATACATTGTCTCCATAATTTTATCTTCAATTACAGATTGTGAGCCTACGGCGAAAAGAGCATACTCAAGGTAATTTTCCTTTTTTTTAAATTTATTTTCGTCACTTTTTTACAGCTTGACATGTCTGTCGTAGAAAATTCATATCTCATTGTAGAAAAATTGAAATCATGAACCGTTCGATTTTTCAGAAACTAGACTTTTAGATCACCAACATAACCGAAATTCAAAATTTAATACCTTGAGAATCTTTTTTAATGATTTTTTTGAAGTTAGCTCTAGATTCTGTCATGCTAAAAATTCGTCACTTTTTTTACAGCCTGACATGTTCGTCGTAGAAAATTCATATCTCATTGTAGAAAAATCGAAAGCATGAATCGTTTGATTTTTCAGAAATAAGAATTTTAGATCTACAACATACCGGAAATTCAAAATTTAATACCTTGAGAATCTTTTTAGATGGTTTTCTGAAGTTAGCTCTAGATTCTGTCATGCTAAAAATTCGTCACTTTTTTTACAGCCTGACATGTTCGTCGTAGAAAATTCATATCTTATTGTAGAAAGATCAAAATCATGAACCATTTAATTTTTCGGAAAATAGAATTTTTAGTCTCTAACATATCAAAAATTCAAAATTTAATACCTTCAGAATCTTTTTAGATGATTATTTGAAGTAAGCTCTAGATTTTGTCATGCTAAAAATTCGTCACATTTTTTTACAGCGTGACATGTTCGTCGTAGAAAATTCAAATCTTATTGTAGAAAAATCAAAATCATGAACCGTTTGATTTTTCAGAAACTACACTTTTTTATCTCTAACATATCCAAAATTCAAAATTTAATACTTCAGAATCTTTTAGATGATTTTTTGAAGTTAGCTCTAGATTCTGTCATGCTAAAAATTCGTTAATTTTTTAAAGCCTGACATGTTCATCGTAGAAGATTCTTATCTCATTGTAGAAAAATCAAAATCATGAACCGTTTGATTCTTCATAAACTAGACTTTTCTATCTCTAACATATCCTAAATTCAAAATTTAACACCTTCAGAATCTTTCTAGATGATTTTTTGAAGTTAGCTCGAATTCTGCCATGCTAAAAATTTTCAGATTTGTGTGACTTACTAAAAATCTCGTGTCTTGACGTTGGAACAGCGAAATCACAATACACTTGGTGATTTCTAATCTAGACATAAAGGTCTACAACACATCCAAGATTCAATATTTAATACCTTTCGAGTCTCAAAGATCTTCAAAGGTAACAATCTCTCTTTCACTTGTATTTCCTTTTTTTTTTTGTTGTAGATCAGCAAAAGGAATTTTATATTTTATGGGGGCTACATAATGGAAGGATTTATCACATAAAAATGTGTTTAACGGCCATGCCTTAAAAAAATAAATAAATAAAACTCTCAAGGTGTTCCATGGCCCCGAATGCTTAACCAACTTGATGCTTTACTAGAATACCGTGTAATGCTCCTGCCTTGAAAATAACCTCAAGGTTTTACAAGGTCCCGAATGCTTAACCAACTTGAAGCTTTTACTAGAATACCGTGTAACGCTCTCGCCTTGAATATAACCTCAAGGTGTTACAAGGTCCTGAATGCTTAACCATGAAGCTTTACAAAAATACCGTGTAACGCTCCCGCCTTGAAAATAACCTCAAGGTGTTACAAGGTCCCGAATGCTTAACCAACTTGAAGTTTTAATAGGATACCATGTAACGCTCCCGCCTTGAAGATAACCTCAAGGTGTTACAAGGTCCCAAATGCTTAACCATGAAGCTTTACTAAAATACCGTGTAACGCTCTCTCCTTGAAGATAACCTCAAGTGTTACAAGGTCCCGAATGCTTAACCATGAAGCTTTACTAAAATACCGTGTAACGCTCCCGCCTTGAAGATAACCTCAAGTTGTTACAAGGTCCCGAATTCTTTAACCAACTTGAAGTTTTAATAGGATACCATGTAACGCTCCCGCCTTGAAGATAACGTCAAGGTGTTACAAGGTCCTGAATGTTTGACCAACTTGAGACAGGATAAACCCGTGAAAAGACCAGTTTAAGGTGCAAAGGGACAGATATTGTCCACCTTAAGGCATGGAAATTTAAAGATCCTTCTAAAGATAAATCCGTCAGAACTCTAACTTAAGGTGCAAAGGGACAAGTTTGTCCACCTTAAGGCATAGAAATTTAAGGATTCGTTGAAGGATAAGCTTGACCAACTTGAAGCTTAATAGGATACCGTGTAACGCTCCCCCCTTGAAAATAATCTTAATGTGTTACAAGGTTCTGAATGTTTAACCAACTTGAAGCTTTAATAGGATACCGTGTAACGCTCCTGCCTTGAAGATAAACTCAAGGTGTTACAAGGTCCTGAATGCTTAACAAACTTGAGACAGGATAAACCCGTGAAAAGACCAGTTTAAGGTGCAAAGGGACAAATATTGTCCACCTTATGGCATGGTATAAAAGATAAATCCGTCAGAACTCTAGCTTAAGGTGCAAAGGGACAAGTTTGTCCACCTTAAGGTATAGAAATTTAAAGATTCGTTGAAGGATAAGCTCGCAACAAAGCTAGATTAAAGTGCAAAGGGAAAAATGTCATCCACCTTAAGGCATGAAAAATTTAAAGATCCTTTTAAATATACACCAGTGAAAAGGTCAACTTAAGGTGCAGAGGGACAAATATAGTCCACCTTAAGACATGAAAATTTAAAAATATTCTTTTAAGTATACATCCGTGAAAAGACCTAACTTAAGGTGCAAAGGGACAAGTTTGTCCACCTTAAAATATAGAAATTCAAATATCTATTGAGGGATAATCCGTAACAAATCTAGCTTAAGGTGCAGAGGGACAAGTTTGTCCACCTTAAAACATAGAAATTCAAAGATCTATTGAGGGATAATCCGCAACAAAGCTAGCTTAAGGTGCAAAGGGACAAAACTCGCGCACCTTTAGGCATGGAATTTGATTACATACGCATTTGGAGACTTCTACTTATATACTTGAAGTCTTACCTTCATACATAGAGTATTTGAATACTTCAACCTATATACTTAGAATTTGGATACTTCAAATAATAAACTCGATGAATATAAAGACTCCAATTTGCATACTTGATCTAATTTAAAGACTTCCACCATACTTATAAGAGATTCATATTTTATAAGGGTTTGCCTCTTCCGTAAACCCATCAATGCTTCGTGCAAGTCTTAAGTTTGATGAGACAAAAGATAAAAATAAAATATATATCGCTTTGACTTTCATGTAATAGATCAAGTGGGAACAATTTTTTTGACACTCATGCAACTGAACTTAGAATATGGTTCTAAGCGCCTACGTACCTCAATAAAGAGGATCAAGTCACAATGTAGTTCTCGGGATTTGAGTGATTTTTTTTGTGGTTGTGCCGTGCATAGTTTATACTCTGCGGGCCAGGAGTGACATGCAGTTTAGGCTCGTACCTTAAGGAGCATCATCTTCCTTCAAGGGTAGTATCTCTTTAGAAATTTGGCATTAATAGGTCTGATCCTTAAGCCATCAGCATCAACAAGCTTGTAAGCACCATTTGAATATGCTTCTTGTACAACATATGGTCCATCCCACTTTGAGGAAAATTTGCCCCCAGACTTGTGCGAAGTAATGATGGGTCTTCTTACCGCGAGAACTTGGTCTCCAACTTGAAAGCACCTCAAACGAACCTTCTTATTAAAAGCATGAGATAGACGAGCTTGATAACATTCAAGGTTTTGTTGGGCTTGTAACCTCTTTTCATCAAGTACTTCTAACTCAGCAAGACGCAATCGAGCATTTTCTTCCTCAGTGAACCCTTCTTGAATAGCAAGTCTTAAGGATGGTATTTGACGCTCGAGTGGCAGGACTGCTTTAACTTCAAAAGCAAGTGAATATGGTGTTGCTTGAGTTGGTGTGTGATATGTTGTCCTATATGCCCACAAAGCTTCTTCCATTCTTTCATGCCAATCCCGTTTGGATTTGGAGACAACTTTCTTAAGCAGGTTGCATAGAGTTTTATTGAATGCTTCAGCAAGACCATTAGCGGCAGCATGGTACATAGAAGATTTACGCTGCTTAAAGTCAAAAATATCAAAAATCTTGTTCATTAACTTGTTATCAAATGGTTTGCCATTGTCTGTTATTATATATCGAGGGATGCCAAAGCGATAGATAATATTTACTCGGATAAAATTTGCAACATTATCTTTCTTCACCTCTTTTAGAGCGACAACTTCAGCCCATTTTGAAAAGTAATCAGTTGCAGCCAAGATGTACAAGTGTCCACCAGAAGACTTTGGTAATGGTTCTACAATATCCAATCCCCAAGCGTCAAATGGACAAGATGCGATGGTTGGGTGCAATACTTCGGGTGGCTGATGAATGAAATTTGCATGAAATTGACAAGCATCACATTTTCTAGCATAATATAAGCAATCTTTCACCATGGTTGGCCAATAATACCCCATCCTCTTTATGTGAAAATGAAGTTTTGGTCCAGATTGATGTGATCCACATACTCCTGAGTGTGCTTCTTGCAGAGCTTGAATCGCTTCTTCCTCTCCCAAACATCGCAATAACATACCCTCAAATGATCTTCTATATAATGTATCCTTGTAGTAAAGGAAACGAGGTGCACGACGACGTAAGTCAGTTCTTCTTCTTGGATTTTCTGGATGTATCCCATAACATAGGTAGTCAATGATGGGTTGTCTCCAATCATCCTTCGCAGCTTCAACAATGGCGACGATATGATCAAGCTTATTTTCAATATATTCTTCCTCATTTGACGGTGGTACTATCCATTTTTGACAGACAGTTACTTGCGTTTGATTAGGAAGGGTTAGCGTTGAAAGTAGAGCAGCCAATGCATCAGCTTTCTTATTATCTGTTCGACGCACATGTTGAAGGGTTACATCCCCAAGCCATATTATCAAATTTTGAGCATAATCATGATAAGGTCGCAATTCAGGCTTTTTTACCTCATAACTTCCTAAGAGTTGATTAATCACCAATTGAGATTCACCAAAGACCTTTAAATGTAATTGTTTCATGTCAACAGCCATTTCAAGTCCAAGTATCAGTGCTTGATATTCAACGACATTATTGGAGCAACATTGTTTTCGAGTAAAAGAGAATGGTAGAATCTCTTCTTGTGAAGTGATGAACACCACACCACCACCAGCTCCGCCGCGATGTGCAGCCCTTTCAAAGTACATTTTCCAAGGAGGTTGAACTTCAATTAACATCGCATCTTCATCAGTAAACTCATCAGTTAACTCCCAATCATTTGGTATAGGATGGTCTGCTAAGAAATCCGCTAGTGCTTGTCCCTTCACGGATTTTTGAGGGATGTACACAATCTCAAATTGTTGGAATTGGAGGTACCATCTTGCTAGTCGGTCACTAAGGACAAGTTTTGACATAACAAACTTGATGGGATTTGCTCTAGAAATAAGGTGGACAACATGAGCTTGAAAATAATGCTTCATCTTTTGAATTGAGAAGACCAGTGCCAAGCATAACTTTTCAATTGGCGAATAATTTAGCTCATTTGGCGTCATTGTTCTACTTAAGTAATAAAGAGCATTTTCTTTGCCTTCACTATACTCTTGATCTAACAGGGCTCCTACAGACCTTTCTTGTGCTCCAATGTAGAGTATCAATGGTTTTCCAGGTATAGGGGCTGCCATAACCGGAGGTTTCGCTAGATACGATTTGATACTTTTAAAGGCTTCGCTACATGTTTGGTCCCAATTAAAAAGAGCACCTTTCTTCATGAGATGACTGAATGGTTGACATCTCCCTGCTAGATTTGAGATGAACCTTCTCAATTAGGCTAACTTTCCTTGGAGACTTTTCAACTCATGGATATCTCGAGGTTCAGGCATCTTTGATATTGCATCGACTTTGGCTTGGTCAATTTCAATCCCTCGATGTCTCACAATAAATCCAAGCAACTTGCCGGAAGTAACTCCGAAGTCACATTTCAATGGATTCATTATAAATTGATATCTTCGGAGTAACTCAAACACCATCCTTAAGTCTTTCAAATGATCACCCCTTTTCCTGGACTTCACTACCAAATCATCAACATAACATTCAACATTTTTATGGAGCAAGTCGCCAAAGATATTTTGCATAGCCCTTTGATATGTGGCGCCAACATTCTTTAAACCTAATGGCATCACTTTGTAGTAATAAATACCTTTTGGCGTGTGAAATGCAATGAGTTCTTCCTCTTTTGGTGACATGGGATTTGATTATATCCAGAAGAACCATCCATGAACGACATTTCCACATAACCAGTGGTGGCATCAATCATCAACTCTGGAATGGGAAGAGGAAACTCATCTTTAGTGTATGCATTATTGATATCTCTAAAGTCAACGCAAACTCAAATTTGACCATTCTTCTTCCTCACAGGAACAATACTTGAAATCCATGTAGGATATTTGACCTCACGAATAAAGCCTTCCTCAATGAGTTTGTTAACTTCATTTTCTATCAATGGAATCAAGTCTAGTCTAAAATGTCTTTGAGCTTGTTTAACTGGACGAGAACCATTTTTGACTGCCAATTGATGGACCGCTACTCTAGGATTCAATCCAGGCTTTTCTTTGTAACTCCAAGCGAACATATCTCTATATTCTTTGAGTATATTCATGTAAGCGACTTCTTGATCAATTTCTAGAAACGCACTCAATTAAGTTGGCTTCGGATCTTCATCAGGGCAAAGGTTAACTTCCTTCAAAAGGATCTATTGTGATCTTTACTCCTTCTTCAAGTTCTGGAGGAGCATCTTTAGCATCTTCCTCTTCGACAAGATCATTGTCATTGACTGATATATGACAACACGAGACAATATCTTCTACCTCGTCCACAATCTTCTTTTGAGGCAAAGAATCGTACTCATTTTGGATTGTAACATGATTTGAGGAACCTACACTTTCTTCATCTTCCTCGCGCTCTTTGGTGTAAACCACAGTATGAACCTTTGCCTTGAGTTCTTCTTTACAGGAAACCATAAGTTCCACTCGTCGCCTCATCCTAGAAGGAATCAAACTTCTGAAATCTTTTCGAATCAAATGTGAAGCAGGCGTTGTAACTTTTAAATAACTTCTCAGGTTCTTGTTATTCTTCTTTAGAGGACCTAACCTCTCAAACACAGAAATTCTTATTGTCGCTTCGCAAAGTCGATCAAAGACAAAAGGCCTTTTATTGGGAGCAGTGATGTCATCTTCAAAAGTTATATGATTATTACTGGCCCTTCTTATGGAAATGCGAATTGGCGGCGGTTTGCTATAACCTAGGCCTTCACGCGCTTTCCTAGTTGTATCTTCTGATGGGAGTTTCCCTAGTGCTGATGGCTCGCTAGGGTTGTATCCTGCCTTCACAAATAACTTGTAGGCATTGGGATCAAAACCTTCTCTTGTGCACTTTGTAGGGAGAGCCATATCTAGCACTTGATCTTGAGGGACTAACTTTTCTAACACCTTAGAAGACAAGTTTATTGCATCAATCCGTCTGATCTTAATGCATTTTCTTCAAGGTTAAATGGTTGATCTTGTTCTTTCTTCGCTTTTGGAACATAGCAAAACCTAGAAGTCTGCTTCTTTTTTGAAGACAGGATCTTCCCTTCATTAAGGATGGGACAAGAGTCTTTAGTGTCAATTTTCACCTTTTCGATAGCTGCATCAATTCTTTTACTTACGATATTATCAATCTTGATTGATTTGGCATCATTGGATTTGAACCCTTTAACAACATAACTTTTCATATAGAATTTCGCATCCGCAAAGTGTATCTCCACTTCGGTGAAAGGATTATCATCTCCAACTATCTTTCTTTCAATTCCACCTTCAAGATATTTCAAACATTGATAGTAAGAAGATGAGACAATTCTATTCTCATGTACCCAAGGCCTACAAAGTAATATATTGTATGATGTCTTTGCGTCAATCACATGCATCCATGCGATTGATCTCAAATCTCCCATGTGGATCTCTAATTTAATAGAGCCTATGGACCTCAGCCCGCCTTGATTAAATCCTTGTATCAACAGACGACTTTCACTAAGTTCCCCAGTCGTGATGCCAAGTTCCTTCAATGTGTGGGAAGGTAAAATGTTGACTCCAGATCCTTCATCTATAAGATTCTATTTATCTTCTTCTCTAGCACATGACCCACCATATACAAAGAAAGATTGTGTAGTGCTTCACCAAATAGAAGATCATTATCTGTAAATGTTATTTTAGTATCACAGACATGTGCTTCCTGGGAAGAAAGTTCAATAGATTTTTCAGAAGATGAAAGAAACATCATTTCTGAGATTTCCCTTGTTTCTTTTTCTTCTTCCCCAAGAGACGCTATTGGTGAGGATTCACTCGTTGTTCCTTCTTTTACAATAGGAGGAACCTTCATTGTTTGTTCATTATCCACGTTGAAACAGATGCCTCGACATAGCCTTGAGTAGACTTTGTGTCGAACGAGCTTGGCAAGAATTCCTCTAGAGTCACAAGACGTCGAGGTTTTTGGTAGTGATGCCCTTCAACCTTTGCCCTTTTGGGGTGCTTGATTGATTTTTTCATCTCTGATTTCTTTACCATTTTTCCTCTAACCGGTTGCTCGGATAATTCGTTTCGTAAGCTTGACTTGTTGCGTCTTCGCCTAGTTACAAGAATCCAACCCTCATCACCATCTATGTCAATGTCCTGTTCTACTGGCTTTTCTTCATGCTTTTCAGAGATATACACTTGGATTGGATCCAATGACCCAAACGTGATAGAGATCTGGTTAGAACTAGCCTTCTCATCATCAAGGATAATTTTATTTTCGTTTACCAATTGCATCATTCTATCCATAAAGAAAAAACATTTTTCAAGAGGATGACTCACAAGTCTGTGATACTTGCAATAATTTGGGTCATCAGTTTTTCCAACTTCATCGGGTCGCTTCATCTCTGGCAAGTCAATGAGCTTTAACTCAAGCAATTCATCAAAAATTTCAGAAACGCCAGAATCAAAGAAGGGATACTTTTTTCCTTGCATCTCCGTTAGCATCGACTTTAGACTTGAACGTGCTTGGAAAGTCGTTCTCACATTTTGTCTTACGCCCTCATTCGTGGTGAACTTTGTCGGTGACACATTTACACTCATTGATTTTTTGTTGTCATTTTTGGGCAGAAACTTGCTCCACCTCTTGGGTTCCTGTTTGTCTCTTCCTTTGCGAGGATCATGGACAACAGTCATATCTTTTCCGGCAGATGTCATGCTCAACTCCATATCATGAGCGCGAATATCTAAATCCTCGAAAGATTTTGGTTTTATTCCATGCAAGATGTAAAGAAGCTCCCAGTGCATTGGTTGAATACACATTTCGATTGCAGAAGCTTCACTAAGCCTGTCCTTGCAATTTAGGCTTGCGTTCCTCCATCGATTTATGAAATCTCTGACCGATTCATCCTTCCTTTGGCAAGTATTTGTGAGTTCTACCATGCTCACTGTGCGCCTTATGCTATAGAAGCGATTAAGAAACTCATGTTCTAGTTGCTCCCAACTATCAATAGAGTTAGGTTCGAGATCCGTGTACCAATCAAAGGCATTTCCTTTTAGAGAGCGGACAAACTGTTTGACAAGATAGTCTCCATATGTTCCAGCATTATTACATGTCTCCACGAAGTGCGCGACATGTTGTTTCAGATTTCCTTTTCCCGCAAATTGTTGAAATTTGGGAGGTTGATAACCAGCAGGCATTTTAAAGTTATCAATCCTAGCAGTGTATGGTTTAGCATACATATGAGAAGACTTGGTGGAGACTTCATACTTATCTTTGATAGTTCCTTCAATAAACTCTTTCAAGCGATCGAGTGGGATCATTCCTTCAGAAGAAACTGGCATCTCTTTAACAAACGAGGCTTTCTTAGCAGTATCTTTGATTTCTTGAACTTCAATGCCCTTTCCAGGTGCATGGCTATCATCTCCATCTAAATGTCCTTCTATCCAGTCCATCAACATGTCAATTCAAGATTCTTGGTGTTGTACATGCTTCGTTAATCCTTCAACCAACTTTGTCAGATTTGCGAGTTGTTCCTCAGGAGAGGAAGCAGCAGTCACCATCGTTTGCATGATCATCGGAGATACAGGCGATTAACATGGATTGTCGCGTAAGTTAATTTTTAGTGGACTCACATTACGCGATATACGCGGAGATGATTCATAAGTTGAATCACAGTTCTCCCTTGTGGTAGAGGTCTTGGAACCAGATTGCTTAAGTAGAGCCAATGTCTTCTTGATCTTTTCAGCAACACTACTTCCTCCTTCTAGAGAATTTGTGGAGGAACTTGATCTTTTTGGAGTCGAAGACCCAAAAAAGGAGTTGATGCAGACGACACTTGAAGCGTTTGTTGCCCTAGTGTAGCAGCCTTGCTTCTTGTAACAACTCCAAAACTTCCAAAAGTAACTCCAAGGATGTTTTCAACTTTAGTAGAGAACATGGAGATAGCGAACTTAGAGAAGGTTGATCGAGAGTTGTTTTTCATGGAAGTCATCTTGATATTCTATGACATTTTAAAAGTTGAGATGAGAGGTAGAGATTGTCCCACTGGGCGTGCCAGAATTTGTAGACAATAAAATTCGTGCCGAGAAAACAGTGATCATGAACGGAAAATTATAGCAACAATCGATTTTATTATTTCAAATGCGAGTGTTACAATCTCTATAATTCTTCTGAATTCGCCTTGTCAAATATAAATTCAAGGGCTTTAAAACTTGTTCTTTAATCTCCGATGAACTTGAACTTGAACTTTATCTTGATCTTGACTTTTATTTGAACTCAAGGGCTTCCAGCTTGTTCTTGAATTCAGTGGTCTTGATCTTGATTGTTCTTGAACTTGAATGCTTGAGTTCTTAAACTTGTAGCTTTGTAGAGAATTAAATGGCGTTTGTACCACAGAGTTTCTCTAGCTTCTTGTTTAGATTTTTCTGTCTCTTTTCTGAATTATGAGGACCCCTATTTATAGTTTTAGAATAGAGGAGTTGCGATTGGAATAGGATTCCGTTCAGCCAATCAAATTGAAGTTACATGGCATTTGGGCTTTATGGAGCGGCTTGTCATCTTTGACACATGTCATGATTCTATTGGTTTTCTTATTTGACTTGGCATGCCACATCATCTGCACATGTGGCGCCAAGATGGGCTCTAGAATGAGATGAGATTGGGTTTAACATATTGGGTTCATCCAATGTAGCCCAAATCAATTAATTTAGACTTTAATTAAATCCATATTTATTGGACTTAAATATTTAACTCAACTATGTCAATCCACAATATTTATTTAGATTAATATATTTATGAATTCAATATAATCCGAATCATTTTATAAATTTATATTTAATAAATTTTAAATGATTACAGTTGGATCCAAAAATAAATGAATAATAAAAGATTATGATATTTTTTATAAAAAAAAATTGAGGTCTTGAAGAAGTATATTGTTTTATTTTGGATAAATAAGGATGAATAATATAATTGAGGTGGAGTCTTTATACTATCCAATAGGAAAAAAGACACATAATAAATATTTTTTAAAAATAAAGAATAAAAACAGAATTGTTCGTTTCAAGGGTATAAATAAGCCAAAAAGGTGAATGGAAGGGTATTTTTAGATCAAAAGATGGATGAAGGGTATTTTTAGATCAAAAGATGGATGAAGGGTATTTTTAGACCTTTTCCTATAGTTCAAGAGTATTTTTGACCCTTTTTCCTAGTTTGAATTAAATCTTCAAGCTTTTATTTTTAACATGGTTACGATACGACACTTCAATAACATAAATTATAGCAGTCACTTTCTTTAGAATGTATTCTTGTTTGTTAAAGGGGCAGACCTATTGAGTCCAATGACAGACACAATCACTTTCTTGTTTGCAGCAATAATATAATTGCCTCTATATTATGTTTAGCTGCAATAATAAATATGGGTATTTATAACCAACACTTTATATAAATGTTGCTAAAGGCTTTAGCGTTTCTAGATCCACTGACATAAATTCAATTTCTGCTAAATATTTTTGCAACATTAATAAATATTATCACTAAAAGGAAAATTTATTGCCAGTAAATGTCTTTTTTTGTTGCAGTGTGAGTGGTCTTCTCAGCCAAAACTTCATGTCTCTTCGGACAAACAAGAAGGGACCAAATATCTCTCATCTATTATATGCATATGATACTATTCCTCCATAACACTCAATTTCCTTGCTTGAACTGTAGAACTAATTGGAAGGAGTTGATAACTTAAGGTTCAGATCCAAACTCAATTCTAAATAACAGGTGGAATAAAACATAACAGTCTCCCAGGACTGGTCACTGCGACCCCCTTTGAGAGGAAGCACCCCCTCTCTCAAAGTTACTCAAATATATTGCAGAGTTCCTTAGAGAGAGTTTTCTGGCGCCCCTAGGTATTCTATACCTACTCACCTGTATCAGTTTCAAGTACAGGTACCCTACTTCTCAAAGTCGTTCAGACATTTTTTTGGAGATTTTGGCATGAGTTCATTCAGTGACTTCGTGCCTGTTGAAGCAACTTGTGGTGGAATTTTCACATACCATGATGGTAATATGAATATGATCTTCCGTTCTTACTTTGGCATCTATAATATGATAGAAACAAACTTCTTGATTATCACTAACGTGATAGCTAACAAGGCTAAAGTCAGTTTTTCCAAATAAGACATTGTTATTGAGGAAAATAAAAATTATACAATTGACTTCCATGCTAATTTTGTGTCATAGTAGACGAGATTAGGTTCTTCCAGATTAGATGGATATTAGAATAGCATGTAATATTAATGTTTAGTTAATTGTTGCAACTGCCACGAAATTCCTCAGCACATGCACAGGCCTGAAAAACATATCAAAATCTTACTTCATGAAGGAAAAACTAGTTTGGTAACTTATGCATGACATAATAAACTACACCACTTAATGCTTCAGGAACTAAGTTCTAGTAGTAATCGTCTTTCTCAATCTATCGTTATCACCTTGAACATGATATCTATTAGGCAGGAAAATTCGAGAGGGTTTTTTTACTTGAAGATATATTCCTCTATCCTAAATTGAACTTCCACGTTTAACGTGGTACAAATATGAAAATAAATAAATGTGTTCGTTTGAGTTGAAGCCAAGAATGAAATAAGGTAAGCAAGCAAGTAAGGAGTGCATACACAAGATAAGAGTGGGTGCTCAACCTAGATCCAAAGTAAATATATTGTTCGGTTGTCTAATTCTTGAGCCTTTTCGTGGCTTAGACCTATGCCCAACTACTTTGCTATCATATGAGATATCCGTGTTCACAACATATACTTCCATCCATAAATGGATACTGTTTATATACTACTCCACTAGATTAAACTAGCAAAATTAGGAAGGCATGATATTGTAACATGACGAAGTACAAAAACAATGGAAAGAGAAAACTAAACAGAATAAAATTTGAAAAACCAAACAACTAAGAAGACTGAAGCAAGTGTATCATTATAAATTACAATTGCAACAACACATATCTGACAGTCTTGAGATTTTCAAAAGTCATAAAGAAAGGAATGTGTCATCCTTCGAAACCATCAATTGTCTAAGTTTTATAATCTTAAAAACAAGCAAACATACAACATGAAATTAAACAATCATAAATCAAAGCAACCCAACGCTACTTTGATTTTTAAAATTATTCTGCTCAAAAGGTAATGACAGAAGCCACTACCTCCATTTGTTGCTTCTAGGAGGTTGGATTATTATGACCACTTATCAATATTTGAAAAGTCGCCATCAAAATTGAACCATTTTAGTCTTTTGCAGTACTGTCCCTATCTAAGGAGAGGGAACCATCTGGACTTCTGATGATACCTGAGGGCAAAATGGTAACTTTTATTGCATCTCCTCCATTGACAATTGAAATGACCGTTGGTAACTCTATGAGTGGATAGACTAAAAATGCTCCCAAGCTATCAATGTTTGTCGCTTGGAGCACATACATTTCCATTTGCATAGAAGGTTGTATATACATTACAACAATTAAATCATATTAGTGCAACTGTGGAAGTACTAAAAGACATAATATGAACAATATTTTTAACTTATCAGTATATATAAATTAAATGTGAAAAAAGATAGTCTTTGTGTTTGTGTGTTTTTATTGTTAACTTACTAAAATTCAAAAGTCAAACTAGACCAAGAAAATGTATTTTGATTTAATAATCAAAGATTAAGGATGAAATGATACAAGTTAGAAACATTGGTATTTCTACCTACGAAAAAATAAGAACCCAATCATAAAAATATTATTTCTTTCTTGAAAAATGTCATTATTACTGGATACTTAAGTGTTGATCTTTATGTCATTTTGATGACTGACAAAGAAAAAGAAACGCGTCAGTCAACATGGTCCAAAGGTTCACTATCACGAGCAGTTGAATTCGAGAAAGTTTCAAAATGAATAAAGAAAAGAGTGAATAAACAAATAAATGGATAATGTTAATTTTGTGAGAAAACCCAGTGGAAATAAACATCTAATTTATTGAATAAATCAATGAGTTTTATTTGAAGAAGTTGTCTAAAGAGGCAAGGAGTTTTCATTGAAGAAGGAGTCTTACTTACAGTAGAAATCTTCAAGTTACTGCTGAATCGAAGTGTTGGAATTCCACTACAATACAACAGAATCAATGAATGCAATTTGAAGAAGAACTCTAAAGAATATAGGAGTTTGAATTGAAGAAGGAGTCTTACTTGACATAGAACTCTAAGTCATGAGAGTTCAAGTCAATAAGGAGTTTGAAAAAATCAATAACTATTTGAAAAATTGTGCTTAAATAGAAGTGAAGTCGTCCAAAATACTTGTGCACTTACAGAGAAAAAAGGGACATCGAGAAATTGACTTCGCAGGTTCTACCAGTGAACTGCAGGAACACATAGAAGGAACACATTGAAACACCCGATCCCTTTACAGAGTTAAAGTGTTAGGAGTTTTTCTTTGTGAATGAGTGTTAATGTAATATTAGTTTAGAGAGCTGTAAACTGAACTAGCAGTGTTGTCTTCTAGTTGTAATATGTAATATCTCGTAACTCGAATTAACTAAGAATAAGATAAGAAACAAAGAATAATCATTTTTGGAAGTAAGTAAGGATTTCCCAGATTTCAATGAGTTTTGGTCATTTTCAAATATCCATAACTTCCAGATCAGAAGGATTTTGGGTAATTTATTTATATGGATGGAAAGATCTGGGGAAGATCTTTCCAATGTTGCCAACTTTGCACAAATCTGAGGTTGTATGAGCGAGAAAGGATTTTCGGAAGTTGGGCTGTTGGACTGAGGAAAATCCCATCCGTATTTTAAAAGGGCAAAGTTGTCTTTTCACCCTATTATTTCCTAATTCTTATGAAATTTATTTAGGGGTAAAACACTAAGTTCCAAATCAGTTTTTAAAGGTTTTGAAATGCTTAGGCTTGGAGAAAAAGAGAGAAGAAGAGAAGACTAAGAATAATCCAAGAACGGCAAGAACGTCGCGTGAAATTCGTCGGGTGTGATACCTATCAAGGTATGTGAGATCTTTTGAGATGGTTTGCTTCACCCACACACCAAATTTATTCAATTAAGCAAATTTGTGGGTTATTTCATGTAAGAAGTTAAGATCTTGAAACAAAGATTCTATTTCTTATTATTTGGATTGTTGGCTGCCATTGTTGGTGTGATTCTTATTTCTTTGAGTTATTTTGAGTGAAATTCAGTAGATTTTGATGGTAGTAAGGCCTCCCAGCATTTAGTGTAAAGATTAGAATGTTTTGGAGAATTTCGAGATGAAATAACAAGTTGAAAAATTCGTGAAACACTTCTAGATAGGGGCAGGCGCGGCGCACCTGCAATATGGAAGAAACTGGTCTCAGTCGACCAGGGCCTAAAGCATGCCAGCATTGCGTTAGAACCAGGACTTAGTCAACTGAGGCTAGGGTTGTGCGCCAGTAGTACGCCCAATCTAGTGTTTTTCATCCAGTTTTCATAGTTTATCCTATTAAAGTCCTTCCAAGGTAAATTAACATCGTCTAGTGATTCAAATAACTTCAAATGATTTCTAAACACCTAAAAATTTATCAAAGAACTCAAATCATGATCCTTGAATCCATAAACCAAATTAGATGGATGTTAGGATCAAACACAAGTCTAAAGTTATAAAGTGAGTAAAAGTAAAGTTTTCAAAGTTCTTAGAGTCTTACTTAAACGTTTAAACTTCGTATTAAGGATCAAGTTCGAGTTAAAGAAAACAATAAAGGTTGAGTTCATTTCTCAAAAGGCGTAAGGGAACTAAGTATTCCCTAAGAGTTAACATTTCAAGTTAAGTAAAGGGCAAGAGTTGAGTTCATTTTTTTAAAGTTATAGGTGGGACTAAGTACTCCCTAAAAGTTGTTAACTGTTTCACACTTAAGTTAAAATGAAATTAAGAGTTTCAAAAGTGTTTTGAACAAAAAGGGGAACATTTATTTTCAAAAAGGAGCTTTTAAACTTAAAGGGTTCAGTAAGTTATCTCAACGCAAAGGGAGGAAGTTTTATTAAAAACTATGAGATAAAGTATGTTTAGGGACTACTATTGAGCACCGATGCGGGAATGAGAGTTCAGATAACTCAAGTCCCCATGTAAACCATGTAGCCATCATGGAACTAAGAGTTATATTGTTTTATCAGTTATACATACATACATACATACATACATATATATATATATATATATATATATATATATATATATATATATATAAATGACATATGTCATTATTGCTTTATATTGAGTTATTATCTTATGAGTGGTGAGTTAAACCTTACTCTATTTAAAGCTTTATAGTTGTGCTTAGTATTCCAACTCACATACTCGTACATCCAATGTAGTAATGTTAGTTGTCCTGCATCTTTTTATGATGCTAACACAAATAACCACGATCAACATGCAACACTTAGTTGATCAAGATCGAACTCTATAATCAGTGGTGAGCCTCGTTGTATTTTGGAGGACATCCATTTCATTGCTTTAGTAGTTTATTTTTAGTATATGTGGGGTCTGTCTTAACATCCATAATCAATGAGTTTAGAGGCTTCGTAGCAGTTAGTATTTCAATCGGAGTTTGTTTTACTTGTTGAGACCTAAGTGCCATTTTGGCCAGATATTATATGTAGTATTTTTTTGAACATGATTTATTTCTTAAGTAAGTTGATTTTAGTCTTTCCCTGAGTTGAGTAAGCCAGACCAAGGGTTCTCTTGGGAACCAGCAATGGTCTTTAGTGCTAGTCTCGCCCAAGGTGTAGGCTCGAGGCGTGACAAACTTGGTATATGAAGTCAAAGTGAAAGATTCCTAGGGAGTCTATGAACTCTTGTTTGTAGTGTCTTAGTCATCAGTATGAAGCGCGCCACATATATGCTTATAAGGCCACGACATTTAGGAATATTTTACTTCTTTCATCTTCCTTTGTGCGAAGAGTTTATCTCTACAAGTCTCTCTCTCTAATTCCTGCTTACACGTATTTTCAAATAATTATGTCTTCAAGAAGAGCAGTCAGAGGTCGACCACGAAGAAATATTGAGGAAAAAGAGGTCCCAAATTCACCATATGTGCAACCCCAAGGAAATATTAGCAATGTTGAGTTCTGCGAGGCTATTCGAATGCTGAGTCAATTGGTGACTAACCATGTCAGGAAATAGCAAGGAGCTCGATAGAAAGGGGCTGACACCTCGAGGGTTTGTGAGTTTTTGAGAATGAATCCTCCTAGTTTCACCGGATCAAGCACTACTGACGATCCAGAAAACATTGTGGAGGATTTGAAAAAGGTATTGAGGTGATGTATGTGGTGAATGTTGAGAGGGTCGAATTGGCTGCTTATCAATTGAAGAGTGTGGCTAGAACCTGGTTTGATCAGTGGAAGGAGGGTACATATGAGGATGCACCATATCCAAGTTGGTCTTGCTTCGAACAAGCCTTCTTTGGAAGGTTCTTTCCTCAAGAGATTAAGGAAGACAGGGTATGAGAGTTCCTTACTTTGAAACAGGAATCCATGAGTGTTCATGAGTATAGGTTGAAGTTCACCCAACTGTCTCGCTATGCTCCGAAGATGGTGAAGGATATGAGGAGAAGAATGAGTAAGTTTATTTCCAGGTAGGTTATATTTCAAGTAAGGAAGGTACGACTTCCATGTTGATTGGTGACATGAACATATACAGGCTGATGGTATATGTGCAACGAGTTTTAGAGGAGAAACTCAAGGATAAAGAGGAGTACCGAAACAGGAAAGCAAAGATTGGGAATGAGTCGGGCCAAAAAAAAGGTGGTGCAAGTCGACCACAATTCTAGAAATAAAAAGGGTATGGACCATTATCTTCTAGTGCACCTGCACACAAAAATCTAGGTGAGTATAGCGGCCATAATTTGCAGCACTTCAATGCCAGGCCAGCTCATTCTCAAGGTAGTGTAGCGCAAGGAGGAAGTAGGGCTCCTGCATTTACTTAGTGTGGTAGACACCCCCTAGGAAATTGTTGTGATGGCAAGACTGGTTATTACAAGTATGGTTAAGAGGTTTACTTATGATAGAGTGCCCCACTAATATGCAAGGTGGTGGAAATCTGAGCAATAGAGCCCAATCTTCATAAGTTGCTCCATAACACAGCTTTGCACCTAGAGGAGACAATTTTGGTACCGGTGGAGGGGTAAACCGCCTCTATGCAAGCACTAGCTGCCAAGAGCAAGAGAAATCGCAACATGTTGTCATGGGTATGATCAAAGTCTTTACTTTTGATGTTTATACCTTATTAGACCCAGAAGCAAGTTTATCCTTTGTAAGTCCTTATGTTAAAAATTAGTTTGAGATTCTTCCTGAAAAAATTTGTGAACCCTTCTGTGTTTCTCACCTGTTAGGGAGTCTACTATAGTTAAGAGAGTCTATCGTGATTGTATGATTTCCATCAATCACAAGAACAACATGGCTGATCTAGTAGAGTAAGAAATGGTAGATTTTGATACCATTCTAGGTATAGACGGACTCGATGCCTGTTATGCATCAATACATTGCAAAACTCAAATTGTCAAGTTTCAAATTCCAAATAAGCCAGTCATAGAGTAGGCTAGTCGTTCAGCAGTGCCTAAGGGTAGTTTCATTTCGTACCTTAAGGCAATAAAGTTAATCTCAAAGGGTTGTATCTATAACCTACTCCGAGTTAATCACTCAAGTGTTGAGGTACCTTCCCTTTATTCAGTTCCTTTAGTCAATGAGTTTCCAGAAGTCTTTCCTGATGATCTACCCAGAGCCCCCCCCCCCCCCGATAGGGAGATAGAGTTCAGCATAGTATTATTCCAGATACTCGTCCTATATCTACATCTCTATATAGAATAGCATCAGAACTGTTAAAAGAGTTAATAGAGCAGTTGAAAAACCTATTAGATATAGGTTTCATTTTACCAAGTGTCTCACCTTAGGGCGCACCGGTCTTCTTTGTTAGGAAGAAGGATGGGTCCCTTAGGATGTGTAAGACTACCATCAGTTGAATAAGGTGACCATTAAGAATTAATATCATATTCCTAGGATAGATGATCTTTTCTATCAACTCCAGGGTGCTTCTTTTTTTACAAGATTGACCTCATATTAGGCTATCATTAGTTGAAAGTAAAGAAATGTGATATTCCCAAGACAACTTTTAGAGCAAGATATGGGCATTATAAATTTTTTGTTATGTACTTTTGTTTTACAAATGCATATGCAGCATTCATGGATCTTATGAACAAAGTCTTCAAAAATTATTTAGATCTGTTTGTCATCGTCTTCATTGATGACATACTTATTTAGTCAAGGAATGACGAAAATCATGCCTGTCACCTAAGGATTGTTCTTCAGACGTTGAGAGATAAGGAGTTATATCTCAAGTTCTTCAAGTGAGAGTTTTGGCTTAAGTTTGTGGCATTCTTAGGACACATTGTTTCTAGTAAAGATACCAGAGTTAACACTCAGAACATTGAGGCAATTCAGAGTTGGCCTAGATACACGTCTCCAACAGATATAAGGATTTTCCTCGGCTTGGATTCCTATTATAGGATATTTGTTGAAGGATTCTCATATATATCTTCTCCTTTGACCAAGTTAACTCAGAAGATATTCATGTTTCAGTGGTCTGAAGCTTGTGAGAAAAGCTTTCAGGAGTTGAAAAAGAGATTGAATACCGCTCCGGTTTTGACTTTACCAAAGGGTACTCAATACTTCGTGGTGTATTGTGATGCATCAAGAGTTTGCTTGGGATGTGTGTTAATGCAGAATGGCAATGTTATAGCTTATGCTTCTAGACAGTTGAAAGTTCAGTAGAAGAATTATCCAACTCATCACTTAGAATTGGATGGAGTAGTGTTTGCTTTGAAGATATGTCGTCACTATTTGTATGGTGTTCATGTGGATATTTTCACTTATCACAAGATCCTCCAATATGTGTTCAATCATGAAGAGCTCAACCTTAGACAGAGATGGTGGTTGGAATTACTCAAGGATTATCACATGAGTATTCTTTACCACCGAGGTAAGGATAATTTGGTTGTTGATGCCTTAAGCAGGTTGTCCATGGGAAGTACTTCCCATGTCGAATAAGAAAAGAGGGAGTTTGCAAAAGATGTGCACAGACTTGCAGGACTGGGAGTCAGACATATGGACTCCACAGAAGGAGATATAGTTGTGACCAATGCGGCTGAAGCATCATTTGTGTCAGAGGTTAAAGAGAAGCAAAAATAAGACCATATTTTGCTTTATTTGAAGGCAAGTGTCCATAGCCAAAGAGTATTGTATTTCGAAGAAGGAGGAGATGGTGTGCTGAAGTATCATGGTGGTTTATGTGTACCTAAGGTGGATGGGCTCCAAGAGTGAATCTTGGAGGAGGCTCATAGATCCCGATATTCCATTCATCCGAGTTCTACCAAGATGTACTGCAATTTGATAGAGGTTTATTGTTGGGAAGGCATGAAGAAGGATATTGTTGAGTTTGTTACCAAGTGTTCAAACTTTCAACAAGTGAAAGTGGAACACCAAAGGCCTGAAGGTTTAGCTCAGAATATAGAACTTTTGGAATGGAAGTAAGAGATGGTTAATATGGACTACATCACAGGCTTGCCAAGGTTTCGAAGGCAACATGATTCAATTTGGATGATTTTCAACAAAATGACAAAGTCGGCCCATTTCTTACTGGTAAAGACTACTTATTCGGCTGAAGATTATGCTAAGTTGTACCTTCAAGAAGTTTTGATACTTCATGGAGCTTCTGTCTTCATTATATCATATAAGCTGTTTTAAAACTATCCCTTATCAACCGGACTTTATCGTTAGCCTCTAAGATCATCTCGGACCAAATAGTGAAGGCTCACCAACCTCAAACCCCCCGATCGAAGATCTACATCTCCTTATATAAAGTGATTCAAATTGAGCCATAAAAATACTCGTATGATAGCTATTGTTATAAGAGAACTCAACAACTTCTTTGTAAGTAAATAACACAAGCTCTTAGCATATCCTCCGAGGTTTGGATAGTACACTCCGCTTGGCAATCCGTATGAGGATGAAATGCGGTGCTCAACTTTACTTGATTACCCAACCCCTTTTGGACGGACCTCCAAAATCGAGAAGTGAATTGAGAACCTCTATCCAAAATGATGGACAAAGGTATCTAATGAAGGATCAATAACACGTCAATGTAGATTGTTGCATAATCCTCCGCCGAGAAGGTAGACTTAACAGGAATAAAGTGGGCAGATTTGGTCAACCTATCCAGAAACACCCATATTGAGTCATATTGACTTAGTGTCCGAGCAAAACCCATTAAAAAGCCTATATTAATGTGTTCTCATTTCGAAGTCGTAACTTGCATCTCTTCAAGTAAGCAACCCAACTTTTGATGCTTAGACTTTAATTGTTTGAAATTTGGACAGTTAGGAATAAATTCCTCTATGTCCCTCTTCAAACCATCACACCAATAAAGCTCTCTAAGGTCACCATAGATTTTGGTGGCACCCGACTGAATAGAATATCGGAAAGCATGAGTCTTCTCCAAAATTTGATTTCTCAAATCATCAACATCCGGTACACATAACCTATTTTGGTACCTAAGAGCACCATTCCCCTCATTCAAAGAATGACTCATTAAGCTTACCAAGCACTGATTTCTTAAAATCCATCAATGATGAGTCAAGGGGCTGTTTAGACTTCACCTCAACCGCCAACGAAAATTCGGAGTTATGATGGTACATGAAACCACAAGTTCGAGAATCTTCTAGGCGAACACCCAATCTAGACAACCTATGAACATATCTCACTAGGTTTTTCTTAGATTATTCTACATGAGACACACTACCCATGGTCATATGACTCAAAAAATCTCCAACCACATTGGCCTTTCCGGGGTGGTATAGAACACTCATGTCATAGTCCTTCAACAATTTCAACTATCTTCTTTGTCGGAGATTCAACTCCTCTATAGTAAACACATATTGAAGACTTTTTGGTTGGTAAAGACATCTACATTTACCCTTTAGAGATAGTGCCTCCGTAATTTCAAGGAAAATACCACGACCGCTAATTCAAGATCATGAGTTTGTAGTTCTTTTCTTGCACCTTGAGTTTTCTAGAGGAATAAGCTATCAACTTACAATGTTGCATGAGAACACAATCCAAACCTACTCGGCAAGCGCCATAACACACTACAAAGACCTTGGTACCCTCTGGTAATGTCAACACCATAGTGGAGGTAAGCTTATCATTCAACAATTGGAAGATTTTCTCACAAGCCTCTGGCCACTCAAACTTCACACTCTTTCGGCTCAATATATTCAAAGGAGAAGTAATTAATGAAAAACCATTAACAAACATTCAATAATACCCAGCCAAACTCAAGAAACTTTAAATATCGATTGGAGCCAAATATCTAGGCCAATTTCTAACCGCTTTTGCTTTCTTTGGAACTACCTCTATACCCTCACTAGAGATAACATGACCAAGAAATACAACCGATCTCAATAAAAAATCACACTTACTATATTTGGCCTAGATTTGTTGTTTCTTGAGGAATTGCAATTCCACCCTCAAATGGTCTATATTCATTCCCTCATACTCTGAATATACAAAGAATTCATCAATAAAGAAAATCACAAAGGCATCAAGTTAATTTTGGAATACACTGTTCATTAGGTTTATCAATTACGTTGACGCATTAGTTAACCCAAAAGACATCACCCTAAAATCATAGTTACCATATCTAGTTCGGAAGACCATTTTAGTAATATTCTTTTTCTCTCACCCTAAGTTGGTGGTATCCCAACCTCGAATCAATTTTAGAAAAGTAGTTTTCCCCTTTGAGTTGATCAAACAAGTCGTCAATACGAGGGGGAGGATACTTGTTCTTTATTATATCCTTATTGAGTTGTTGTAGTCAATACACATCTTAAGGGACCCATCCTTCTTTTTCACAAACAACATTAGAGAACCCCTTGGAGAAATACTATGTTGAATGAAAGCCTTTGTCTAGTAAATCTTTCAGTTGAGCCTTCAACTTTTTCAATTCGGCCGGAGCTATCCGATAAGGAGGAATTTAAATGGGATTCGTATCTTGTAATTAGTCTATACCAAAATTAATTTCCAATTCGGGAGGAATTTCGGACAAGTCATCGGAAAAAACATTGAGACATTTCCTTACTACGAGGACCTACTCAATAGGAGGAATTTCACAGTCTAGATCTTTGACTCTTACTGTATGGTATAGGCACCCCTTAGAGATCATCGTACAAGCCTTCATACAAGGAATTAAATTTCCCCCTTTCTACTCTAGGACGGGTTCATTTGGGAAAATCAACTTAACTACCCTTGTTCTACAATCTATCGAAGAAAAACAAGAATGCAACCAATCCATTCCCAAAATGACATAAAAATCAACCATATAAAGTTATACCAATTCAACATAAGTATGTCTATTGGTAAACAATACAGGACAATTTCTATACTCTTTTGGCAATTACCAATTCACCTACCGGGGTAGTAATAGAAAAATGGTTCAATTAAGACATCGGGTAATATATAAAATTTTCTAGTTACCAAAGGAGTAACATATGAAAAGGTTTCACCAAGATCAAGTAAAGTATAAACATTTATAGAGAAGGCTTGTAGCATACTAGTCACCACATCGGGAGAACTCTCGTGTTCACCCCTAGAGCGGAGAGCATAAAAGCTATTCGTCCTCAGAACTTCGGAGTTAGAATTACTTGGCCGAAAATGAACACTCCCACTCTTTTGACACCTCACATTAGGAAAATCTCTAACTTTGTGGTTGCACATGCCAAACCCAAAGCAATTCTCCGTCCCAACTAGACATTCACCCCAATGCTTCTTGCCACACTTTCGACAAATAGGCTTCTTGTTTGGTGAATTAGCACTCCTTACCTTTTGGGACTTAGGTTTAGACATCCTATCATCACGAGCCTTGAGGAATTCGGAAGGGGCTTGGTTTGAGAACCTCTTTTTGAATCTAGGCTTGCCTTGAATTTCAAACCATCGCTTAGAAGAGCCACCCTTAAAAGCCTGCTTAGCATATCTATTATTTATCTTTAGCCTAATCTCTTCCACTTGTTGAGCATGAATCATCAAATTAGAGATATCCATATTGTCATGAAAAATATTCGCATGACATTCTTCTACTAGGAAGGTGCATACTTAGACAATTTCGTGAACTTCAAAGAGTAGTCTAGAACGCTCATACATCCTTGACGAAGTTTGATGAATTCTTCAAACTTGGCTTCCCTCTTCTTTCTTGGGACGAATCTATCAAGAAAGGCCTTCTTGAAAATCTCTCGCAGGACCCACTCTCAAAGACTTATTATCCCTCCATTTGTAGGACCCCAAAAAATGACTTAGGTGAAGCTAGAGCTTAACATGGTGAGCTTCTTGTTGTCATTGTGAGGTAGCCCTACTTGACCTTTCTTTGCTAGGGTAAATGTGATTGGGTTATGAACTTGATATGGAACCCTTTTATATGAACCTTATGTGTAAATTACTCTATGATAAAGAAGGCTAGCACCGAGTGACTATGGTAAGGGAAATACTTATAGTTAAAGAATGAGACTAGATTACAAATCATGCCCTTCATATTCCTTAACCATGTGCATTCATGGGATGTGTCTAAGTTCTACCATTTCTAAGTAGAACACTCTCATCGAGTAGGTCAGAACTTCATATTCCATGCTTTTCTATCATGGTCTATGTTGATTATTGACTATTCTCATCATATGGAATGCCTTCTAGCATTAGAGAAGTTCTATGAGGTTTAGGTGGTGGTATGAATCTATCTAGACATTGCACAATACGCTTTGAATGTGTTAAATGGAGTTCCTAGGTCTTGTCACACCCTCAACTTAAATTCGTTGTTTGTCCTCAAGCGACGCACTATGCGTTAAGTGGCTATCAATCCCGATTAATCTCATCAAATCTATGCGTGCTATCACTATTAGGCTTGAATTTTGTGGGATCACAACATGACACAGACTCACCATGCATTAAAACCTATCCTCTTAAATTTCTCACCGAGGTGCTAACAATTCGGTATTGCAACTAGTGTCCTCACTTTAGAACAAAATCCTCATTTTTCACACAATGATTTTAGTTTGAGTATAAGGATTAGTTTTTCAACACTCACTCTCAGAAAAAAGTCACACTCATTCATACCTATTGCCATAAGCTTGCCCTTATTTTCACTGCCTTAAGTTCGCTCTACAACCCTTAGGATTACGGTAGGACTTTCTTAGCTAGTAACATAGACTCAGAGTCAGGTAGGGTATATTTAGGTATACTTTAGTGACTTTTTTCCCTCCTTGACATATCGGCTAAACCTTCCACTTTCTATCATTTTATCTCGCCCAGTTTCTCATATTCTTTCACCTTGCTATTTTCTCTTCTTTCTTCATTTGTGTTAGTGACTCTCTTCTTTTCTTTCTTGTATTTCTTGTGTATTTTTCTTTTTCTTTACTTTTCTTTTCAACTAATTCTTGAGTTACTTTACTTTTGTTCTTTCTCTCTCTTTGTTCTTTCAACCCCACTTTCCAGACCATTCCTCATAATAGCCACCCTCAACTCATGGCTTTGCCATGAGTCAAGGTACACAATACCCAAATTTGGGTCAGGGCCATAACCAAGGTTGTTTATGTATTAGCCACCCTCAACATATTCTTTTGTCATAAGCTAAGGTGCACATATCAAACGAGGGACAAGGGCCTACACATTGTTCCCAGAATAGATCAGTTGGGGTGAAAAAAGAAAGGTCTAATTTTAAGCTCAAATTATTTGGATCAAAGAAGGATAAATTTCATTTGGTTTCTTTTATTTAGGCTAGAAATGGGCTATGTTTAATAAGGGCCTAGGATCCTTTACTAATTGTCCATTACAACTTACTTTTAGCAGGACTAACCAGACAAGTTCTAGCTTAGTACCAATATTGGACTATTCAAATTTTCCTCACACTCACTTGAAATCTCATCATTATACCAGATTATCAGACACCTAGTTCAAATTTAAGACTTAGGGTAATGCAATGGTGTAACTCTATTTCATGCTTAGAACCACATAATTATCAGTTACTATGCCTAGTCATGCATCATTTTCCAGTTTATCAGGATATCATTTTAGCCATCATGCTCCAGAATTAAACTATGTACAAAATATATGAACATACCGGTTCAACAGAAAAAGTAATAAGTCTTTTGGGGAAAAAGAACACAGGCAAGAAAACCCCAAAAGAGGATAGTGAATTGGGCTACTCAGACTTCACCCTAACACTCACTATCCATTTACACCACCCTTAACAAAGAAACATGCAATTGTCCCCAATGCATAAAAATCTAAATACTAGAGTGGTAGGTGAAGCAAACCTGTGGTGCAAAGCGCCGTCGATCAGCAAGATGGTGGGTCCGGTTCCCCGGAACCCACGTCCTCTGAAATCTGGACACCCTTAGTTGTGTCCTCAACAACAACCGCACCATAAGTAGTGCCTCCTGCTATCTCCAGAGTGCGGGAGCTAGACGCCCCAGCCGCTAACTCTGATGCTCTCATTTGGTGCGCCTTTTCCTCAGCAAGGGAGGCTCTCCTCGCAGCCTCTATCTCTTGGTGCTCCTTCTTCCGTGCTCGCGCCTCGTCCTCTGCTCGACCCCTACGCCTCTTGGAACTCTCTCGAGGGGGAGGTGGTGGAATGTCAGAAGTAGTAAAAAGGGCCGCCAACACTGTGTCCTCAGCAGGTTCGACAGAAGGGGCCTCTGAATCCGGCACCCTAGCCTCTAAGATCGTGTTGATATCTGCATGAAGACTGTCGACTGCAGCCTGAAGGGTCGACACATCCACCGAAGGGGATAGTCGGGTTAGCACCCTCAACTCAAAGGCGTCCAAGCGCTGTTTAACCTCAGCGATCTTCCGCTCTGTAAACTTCACCATTTTCCTCTCTAGGATCTCTTCGGACTCAGTAATCGACTTCTGCATCCAGGGATGGATATGATGAAGAAGAGTGGCCATTTGTGCCTCTAGTTTTTTGACCCTAGCAAGCGGGACCAGTGCCGGTAGACGGGCTATGCGAGAGGAGCTCGGGGCAGTGCTACTCCTCGGGATAGACTCGACCAGGGTAGTGTAAGTGGATGCTGCCTGTGTAGCTGTGCGGGCCTGGGCTAATGTATCAACAAGAGCATCAGCAAATGGGAGCAGCTCCGGACAGGGCCCTCTGCGTGGAGCCAACTCATTGGCTTCGTCTCTGATGAGGCCGACGTCAACAGTGCCTTACGGGGTCTTAAGCTGATCTACTTGTCATGTGGGCACACCTGCGGACCTGCAGAGGGCAAATATCATGCAGGATAAAGTGTAGGTAGTAGTGACCTTGAATGCCCTCTCGTGCATGACTTCCTGGAGAAGCCATGCGAAGTCTACCTCGAATTCACTTATCATCGCCGCCATCAACACTGCTCGATCCCAAGTAACAATTTTATCATCAGCTGTAGGGGAAAGGAAGTGACGGACAAGCAGCCACAAGATGTTTGATATGAACGTGAGGTTGGCCTTCTTGATGGGCCTTTTTGGCTCACTAACCCAATCGGCACCCTCTCCATCTACTGACAGGTGCAGGGCCATCCACCTCTTGGTGGTCTCTCTCAAAGATGGCTCGCGCAAAAACTGGCCATCCTTAACTATTTGCCAACGGTAGTCAAACTCGGCAGTGAGGGGAGTCCGAGTAGCATCAACACTCTCGCCGGTGGATGGCTGGCAGGGAAATGTCAAGTTGTACGCCCCGTATTCGGACCTGCTCCTGTGGGGCCTATTTAGTGGGGTCAGCCCGTCTATCTATATGTGATCGAAGAGTCGCTACGTAAGATGTGTTGTACTCTCGGACCAATTCTTCACTGTATCGTCCCAATGGACGTGCTGTCAACTCCAAGCGATGCCTGGTGAAGAGGTTGTGGATCTCAGGCATCATCGGGAGACTCCCTGTAAGGACTCGCTGCTCCAAGGTGAGTATTTGAGTCATCACTCCTTTATCATTGAGGAACTTGGCGTCGGAGTAGACTTGAAATTGCCCCTCGACACACCACCGGTTGGGCTGGTCAGTGGCTGGGGTGGGGACCTGAGCTGGTGATCCTGATGAATATTCTGAACTGTCAGCCTCATCAGACGAGGCTGACGCTGCAGAGGTGGCGGGTGCGGGAACCTCAGCAAAGCCGGAGGCTTCCTCGGACCATGATACTCCTAAGGAGCAAGACACTCCTTCTTCATTATGGCTGACCAAGAGGGTGTGCCAGTCAGTGTGCGCTCCTCATCAGACTTGGAGGCAGTGACTACGCCGGACGCCACCTTTTTAGGTGTGGCTCTGGGAGCACGTGCAACACGGGAAGGTGTGGATGTGCCTGGGGGCACATACTCAGGGTCACGCTCATCATCAGAGCCGATAAACATGCGGGCAGACAGGGCGAAATACTTTGATTGCCCGCATGCGTAGATTCGGTCTTGCTTGGGTGCCATAGTAGATAGTACCTGCAACGGATCAATATTAGTACGAGTAGTGGCAAACAAGACAAGCGAAACCATACGAAAAAAACATTAAAATAGTATGTCATTTCTGTAGAAACATGACACACGACGGGCCTGGTGATGGCTCGTCGTGACTATGACGGACCATCGTGAGGTCCGTCGTGTTTTACTTAGACTATGTATATATAGGGAACCTTGAAGGAGAGTCTCTGACTAGCATGACGGTATGTGCAGGACGAACCGCCATAGGTACGATGGTCCGTCGAGATGTCCCTCGTAGGACACTTGAAAAAATATGGAGACCCTTAGAAGAGGGGTCTCTGACCGTCATGATGGTCGTGAAGGACGGACCGTCGAGGGTATGACGGTCCATCACATGTGTCCTTTGAAGGACACTTGGAAAAAGTGAGACCCTTAGAAATAGGGTCTCTGAAAACCAGAACGGTTGTGCAGGACGGACCGTCGTGAAGACGACGGTCCGTCACATGTGTCCGTTAGGACAGGGTGCTAGGGATTTTGGAACAGACCCTATGACGGTCCGTCATCGGGGTCTCGTTCTGACTAACATTGACAGAACTGGGGTACCCTATGCATCCCCGATAAACCCATATCAAACTTGTAGTAATTTTGACCTACATTTGTGTAACCTAACTTCCTAGGAAACTAGCAACTCAAAAGCACCTATGTCTAGGGTTGTAAACATGGCAATTTTCGAACATTTTTAACCTAGGTTAGATAGAATCGTATAAAAGAAACAACATATGACGAAGAACTAAGCTAATACTAACTAATAAACAAAAATGCAAGATAAATGAGTAGAAATTTGAGACACATACCTTAGAAATGGAGAAAACAATTGGACAAGTACTCGGTGGCTAGGCAAACACCCACAACAGCAACTCCGACTAGTAGATTAACACTTTTAGGGCTTTGGAAATTTTTGGGGAAAAATGATCGAGGGGGAGAATATCGAAGTTGAAAAGAGAGGGAAGTGGGAGGAATAATGAATGAATGGGGTGAAATGAAGGGTTGGGGGGGTTTAAACGGTATAATTGTGAAAAAGACTCCAGCTGGATCGGGTCGGGTCGGGTACGACTCATTAATTACGCGACGGTTCCCCGACTACGGTTTGTCGCAGTTGTGATGACCCGTCGTTGGTTCTGTCGTGTGTGCCCTAGTTTGAAAATAACAGAAAGACGTACCTGGTATGATGGAGGCATACGACGGTCCGTCGCTGGTGCAATGGTCTGTCGTTGTATCTGTCAGTGACTGCTGCAGAGTAGTTTTCTGCAAAATTTCCTGGTGATGTGCCTGCAAATATAAAAACCCATTAGTAGAAAAATGCTACCATTACTAAAAAGACTATAAGTATTGGGTTGCCTTTAAACAAGCGCCTGATTTAATGTCGCGGCACGACTAGGGACCCTTGATTACTCAGACTTCATCAATATGGTATGCCTCTATCACTTCATTCCCCGATGCTTTGTGCCCAAAATAGAGTTTTATTCTATCTCTATTCCTCTTAAACCGCACTCCCTCCTTGGCTTTTAACTCAACTGCTCCATAAGGGAATACTTGGGTAATCAAGTAAGGGCCCGTCACCATAAACTCTTGTTTTGCATTTTTCTGTTCAGTCTCATTCTTCATCTTTTCTTTGTGGGATATGACAGATACCGATTGGAGCTAACCACTCTGCCTCATGGTCCTACAGATGTTGAAGGTCGCTTCTTCATTATTCAACAAAAATGTCATCTGTCCCTTCTCCATATCATTTAATGCCCTTCCTGTAGCAATGAATGGTCTCCCAAGAATAATAAGAACTCTAAAATCGACCTCACAATCAAGAATAACAAAACCAGCCGGAAAGATGAATGACTCCAGTTTTACTAGCACATCATGGAGTATTTTATGGGCCGTTTCACTGTCCGATCACCCATCAGTAGCCGCATCGCGGTGGGTTTTGGATCCCCCAAACCCAATTTCTTGTAAATCGAGAGGGGCATGAGATTTATGCTTGCCCCCAAATCACATAATGCTTTCGCAAAATGTAATGACCCAACTGTACAAGGAATAGTGAATGCACAAGGATCTTAGCAATAGCACTACAATGCTGCAGTCTATCATCATCCTCGAATGTTACTGATCTTTTCTTGGTGACTAGATCTTTCATAAATTTGGCATAACCGGGCATTTGTTCTAGAGCTTCTACCAAAGGGACGTTAATATAAAGCTGCTTCAACATTGTTATGAAACGCCGGTATTTACCATTCTTGGTCTTTTTCACTAATCTCTGAGGGAAGGGTGGTGGTGGCCTAGGCATGGGAATCACCTTGATAGGTACTTCTGCATCTTTTCCATTACTTTACTCTGCTTCACCACTACCCTTTACCACATTATCATTATCCTTTCTCACATTTTTCTCAGTAGATTGCATAGATCGGTCAATGGTTTGCTTACCACCCCGAGTAGTGATTGCCATACAGTGCGCATCATTCTTTGGATTTTGGAAAGTGTTGCTAAGTAGAGTGCCCGATTGCTGTGTGTTCACTGTCGCAGATAATTGGGCTATTTGCAACTCGATCTGCTCAATCGAAATTGCATGTGTATCAACTTTTTGCCCAATACTAGCTAAATCACACCTCAACTCTTTAATGTGTTCATCACTAGTGTCAAACCTCCTCATCATTTTATGTAACATATCCTTAACTCGCGCCGTACTATCTCCAAAATTTCTAGGAGTAACTTCATGATTTTGAGGAGGGACATAGGGCTCATTCCTGTCGTTACTATTAGCATAGTTACCCCTGTTAAAGTTGTTGTCACGGTTATAGTTTCCATCATGGTCATAATGATCCTCACGATTGTAGTTACCATAGTTCCAACCTTGGTTCCCTTGACCTTGGCGCCAATTATCCTAATTTGAGCCTTGGGCGCTTGGTCGGAAACCCCCCATCTGCTCATTTACTGCATAAGTATCCTCCACATTATAGAACTCATCATTAGGAGGTGGTGGTTTAGAAAAGTAGTTGACTGCATTTATCTTTTCTGCACCCCCTGTGACATGTTTTAGTACCAACCCAAGCTTAGTTCTCATCTGAGCCATTTCTTCACGAATCTCATCTATGCCTGGGTTGTGAGTGGTTTGTACTGCAAAGGTGTTTCTCCCTGTATCAGACTTCCTATTACTCCAAGCTTTGTTATTTCGGGAGATTTTCTCTAATTTTTCAGCAATCTCAGCATAAGGACACTCTCCATAAGCTCCACCTGCTATATTGTGCAACACCGCTTTGTTGTTATCATCCTGTCCTTGATAGAAGTATTTCTTCAGTTACTCATCATCTATACGGTGATTTGGAACACTTCTCAAGAATGTGGTGAATCTATCTCATGAACTACTACTGACTCTCCTGGTAGTGCCACAGTGTTGTTCACTCTGTCTTTGTTGTTTAGTTTCTTGGAGACTGGATAGTACCGTGCTAAGAAGACATCCCTTAGTTGGTTCCAAGTGAAGATTGAATTGTATGAGATCTCAATTAACCACATAGCAGCCTCTCCCGTCAGTGAGAGAGGAAACACTCTGAGACCTATTACATTTAAATACAAATCAGGCCTCCCTACACAGCTTTTACACACTGCCCTTATTAGATATATGGGCATGTGGATCCTCAGAAGGTAGCCCTGAAAACAAACCTCTGGCTGTGAGAATTTGCATCAGGATACTACTTACTACAAAAGTGTGGCCTGTGGGTAGAGGAGGCAAGACAAGTGGCCCATCCGAGTCTTCTATATTATCATACCCTCTGTAGTATTCTTGGGGCCGTGGAACGGGATTTTGTCCCCTCTGTTGATGTTCACCTGGAGCATCGGGTAACATCTGACCATGAACATAAACCGGAGCTGGGATGTTCTGGTTCGGATCCTCATCATTTATTCCCAAGTTTCGATTCATATTGCGTAGTGTACGCTCTAACTCGTGATCGTAGGGAAACGAGGGTTCTCTTCCTCTCCGTGTATTTGGCATACAAGGAGGATAGTTCTGAAAAGAAATCAAAAACAACAAAACAAAGTAAAATAAAGAAAATATCAACAAAACTATAGTAATAATTTCAAGTTAATCTAAAAGCTAGATTCCGCGGAAGCGGCGCCAAAA
The DNA here is from genome assembly GCF_036512215.1 of Solanum lycopersicum. Classification (NCBI taxonomy): domain Eukaryota; kingdom Viridiplantae; phylum Streptophyta; class Magnoliopsida; order Solanales; family Solanaceae; genus Solanum; species Solanum lycopersicum. Next base: position 46,113,915 of record NC_090808.1, on the reverse strand, counting down.
TTTGATAGCTCAAATTTACTTCTCAAATAAGAAGTAAAGCGGTCGTGTCAAGTAAATAACCCAACTAGTGAGGTTGGGATTGTTCCCACGAGGAAAATAGTCTAGACTTAACTTCAACCTGTTATTACTATTGTTTGGTCTATGACTTCCTTGGAAAGTAAAAATATAAAAAGGGGGTTTATATTTCTAAATGAGTGAAAATAAATAACGAACTTGAAAGAGACACTTAACAGATTTGACAGTTGGATTTTAATCAATTAATCAAAGTAACTAGGGTTTACGTGTTCCTCACAGGTTCATAACTTGATAATTCTAACTATAACATTTCTTTCCAAGTATCTTGCATGCAAAGTGATAAGTTTTGTATTTCTAAATCCTTGGTCCAGCATCTAGAAAATCTCCCTCCGCACCTTGGTCTGGCTACGTGTGTTGCTATCCTAACTCTTATCCTTACCTCATATTAAGCATCGTATTCAATATTTGACTAAGTTATTACCTCGTACCAATCAATAATAGCCTATTAGATAGTATACACTAAATCTGTGTTAATAATTCATTTCCTAATATCTACCTCCTTGGTCCAGCAAGTAGAATTAAGGCGAGTTCTAACGTTGGCCGTCCGTTAAAAGGACTTCTAAGCGAAAGAATTATTAATAAATGCAAGACACTATTCTAGAATAGTTATTTTAGTTAGGGTTTTTCTCATTATTTGTCTATGGTTCCCACAACCCTAGTTATGGAGTTTAGTTACTCATGGCCATAAACACAATATTCAAATATATTAAATAAGAGTTCATGTACTTACTTCAATGAGAAAGAGTAAAATCCAAAAGTTTGCTTGATTAATCTCCGAAAATCACTTGCAAGAATCTCAAAGTAATCAATAATCTCACAAACGTCTAATGATTATCAAGAATCTAAAAATACAATGTTTACCAATACGGAGTTTAATAATCTAAGAGTCTAACTATCTGGTGTCTAACCTCAAAAATGAGGTTTTTCAAACTATTTATAGAAAAATAAAAACCTAATTAAACAAGGACTCTGTTTGCTAGAAATCTGTCAAAACACGGCTGGGTCGACGGACCTCACGATGGATCGTCGTGGTCACGACGGACCTTCATGGACTCCGTGGTCCTATACTTCTGCAATTTCTTCTACTGCTCTCTTCACCACCCTCGACGGCAAGTATGACCGACCGTCATAGGCTCAACGGTCCGTCGAGGGTCTTCGTTCCAAAACACTTCAACTCTTGGAATCTGGGTACTGGATCACTTCTTTCAACTTCATGACGAACCTGCAGGACGGACCGCCATAGACACGACGAACCATCACAAGCTTCGTAACCTCACACTTGGTCAAACATCCCCATCTTCTTTCAGCAGCTACACTATGCTGCAACCTACGGACCGTCGCAAGCACGATGGACCGTCATAAGCTCCGTAGTTGGTCTCTTCTGCATTTCTTCGCTCAAAATCTCCGCATTCAGCTTTGGACAGATTTCCTTCAAAACAAAGAGAAACTTATATAAAAATTATCACAAAAAGACTTTTGGACACACTAAACATAAGAAAAAAGTATTAATTATACCGTGAAACCACGGTATATCAAAGACCATTACTTGAATGTCCTTTATGTGTTGAATGTCTCCTAAATGAACTAGTGATCTAGAGTAGTTAAAGTTTGCCTAAATAAGATGTGAAGGGGGCGTAGGAATGGTAACTTTGTATCTTACCTAGAGAGTCTTAAGAATGACTCTAGTTAAGGAAATTGGTTGATTATGTCGACATGATCTAAACTTAGGAAGTCTTAAGGATTATTTAGGTAGTCTTTAAGAGGTCAATCATGGACATTATCTTCTTGATTTACTTAAGTAAGGCTTTTTATAGCCTTTGGTATGAGAATTTAATGTTATATACATGTTGATGTGTTTGATGTCTTTTAATTGTGTATGTGTCTTACTATAAGTATTCTTGAGGGTCATTTAGGTATGCTTAGGGACGTTGTATGGGCGGTCTCTTTGTGTTTCTTAAGTGGGTCTTAGGATAACTTTCAGTGAGAACACTACACGTTAAGAACTGTCTAAGAAAAAAGTAGACAACTTCACTGTAACAGTGAATACCTTCACTATTCAGTGAGTTGAGCTTACTGTTAAGATAGCTAAAAAATGTGTCAAATTGTTTAAATGTTATATTATGTGTTTCAAAGATGTTAAATGTTTCTATTATGACTATAATATAATTCCAAATTATAAGATACATATTTCTAATATAAATGATCGTTTTCATGATTTTTATGCATTATGCCATACATAGTACATGAGGTTGTACTAATCCATGATTTTATCTATCTCTATAATTGTTGGTAGGTGAGAAGCATTTGGGAAGTGAAGACATGGACCGTAGCATCATTCAAGTGAAGTCGAAGTATGTTATCATTTGATTCGAGGGCATACATTTTCTTTTAGTTTATTTTAAAATTAGTGTAATAGAATAAGTATTTCTATATTAGTATTCATGCATTTTGTGAGCAAGATTAAATGCGTTGCAAGACTTTGGTCAGAAGAATTTGATAAAAGGGTGAATGTGTTTACTAAAGAAATAAGAAGAATAAGTTTAAAATTGATTGTTCCATTTTTATGAACCAAAAATTGTATATTGAAGTCATGCGTGTAACAAGATACGTATAAATACATTTTTTTTAACAAAAGTTTATTTACTCTAAAACCTTGATTGTTGGAACATAGAACGTCTAAATCTGATTGGTACAAATTTTAGGTTATTAAATGCATTTTTCTTATTAAGATTTAAGACGTATTGATCTACACAAATATTCATCATTAAGATCATGATTAAAATTCTAATATCATTAAGAGGAATTTTTATGTGAATAAAATTTTCACTACCACTAACTAAATTTGTTATCACAATTACTATTATCGTTACTGTCAATCATCATCACCTACCACCTATATCATTAAAACCACCATAGTTGCCGATAAGTATTTTCAATTGCTAACACACCTATCACATCTATTATTATAATTATTTTTATTGTCATCACCATTGTTGTCACCCGCACCATCACTATCAACAAGTACCATCACGATATATGATTAATTCATACTATTAACCACCTTCACCATAACAACTAGTACTACCATCAACTGTACCAACACCATCCTTAACCACCACAAATTTTTCGTTATCAAGACGTACTACCAACTACTAACATCTAACTCACTTCATATCACAATCATCACACTAGTCACTATAATATCAACCACCATTGTAATCATTACCTATTAACATCAACCATACAAGGGACGGAGCTACTACAGAGTGATGATGATCAGCCGAACACCCTTCATCGGAAAATTATACAGTAAATATAGGTAAAATATTATCTAATATGTAGATATATAATACATCGAAAACGCTTATGCATAATAGTGGCTCGTAATCTAGTGGTAAGCGTGCGTATAATTGTCTTTGAGGTCCGTCTTTCAATCCTCAGTAGCTAAGTTTTTTAACACAATCTGTTTTACAGAAATAGCCATTAGCAGTTCCTTTTTTTTCTTTATGTTTCTAGCCTTAAATTTTGATTAACCTAATAATTAGTATTTTATTATTTTCTTAATAGTTTCAATATATATTAAGTGAATTATTAGGTATAAAACACTATCAATAGAATATCATAAAGATAAAATTAAAGATTATTACCACTATTATACTTTTGATTACTTCTAATGTATTCTTCCAGAAAATATAAAGTAGTTAGGAATCTTATAAAAAGAAAAAAGGTAAATGTGTTAAAAAAAAAGTTTCAATTACTGTTTGAACTTTAAATCATTTAGATAGTTTTTCACGAGAAAAGTCTCAATAATTCACTTAATAGGAACTAGAGGGAGTAAATTCAGCTAGTAGCTAAAATTGATTTTTTTTTAGAAAAAAATTCTCCATTTAAATTTTGATTTATACCATTGTTAGTTTAATAATTTTAAGTTTTCGAATGACGTAGTTATTAAGTGATATATAATTTAATTTTAAAAATTAAGTGTATCCACTCATCCGTAAAAATAAATAAATATTTTTTGCACCTACTCTGCTAAAAAAAGATTATCGACTATTTTAAATTTTGAACACTCTAAACGAACTTTTTGGCTCCTCCACTGACCATAACTATCACCACCGTCATAGATAACATTTTAGTCGTTCATTATTAAGAATTAGAGAAAATATCTACATCATTCAAATGTCCTTCAAATTCATATGTATTAATCTCAATGAAAACAAATGAAACTTAATTGTGAAAAAATAAAAATTAGGGTGAACATATTTTATATCTGAATAATGAAAATTAGTCTCTAATCAAATTTAAGTACAGTTTATTAAAAGACTGTACTTGGTGATGAATTATCAAGATAATTCTTTTATTTTATATAGTGAATACTCCAACAAGAAAGGTCCAACGCATCGGTAGCCACCTAGAGTTGTTATCAATTTTCACTTGGACACCTCGTCCACTTCAAGTAGGCCTTATTCATTTTAAACACCTTAAGTAGGAGGACATTGTGTCATATTGACATATTTTTTACAATCAGCCAAATATGTAGGATGTTTGTATTACACTCGTTGAGGATGTGTTAAAATAGCGAATTAAATAATATGTGACATATATATAAAAAATATTTTTAAAATATATTTTGAATTAAAACTAATTTTAAAACTATTTAATTAATTAATTACTTTAAAAATTACTTTTCAATAAATAAGAAAAAAGAAAAAGATAAAAATTACAACACCTTTATTTTTCTCCTCCAGCATTTCCACATCTCCTCCTCCTCTAACCACTATTACTTTGATGTCTTCTTCTTCAAGCTTGAAGATTATCACTACTATCATCTTCTTCTTTTTTTCAAATATATATAACCAATGGGTCATAAGCAAATACCTGTAATCTAACTATCATATTGTTATCATCTATTCAATCCTTCAAATTCATCTTCTTCTTTTTTTTCTTCAATCACCTTCACCATTGGAACTGTTTGTTTTGAAAGTTTTAAAGTACCCTAAAAATTTATCCATGATAAAATCAGATATATTTATGAATTTACTTGAAATAGGTTCATCAAAATAGATTAAATCAAAAACTTTGAGAAGTAGAAAATCAGTATTTTTAAAATTGAACCTGAAAAAAATTACTCAAATAGATGAGGTGAAAATAGAATAACCAACATTTGAAGGATTTGGTAAACTTTTCAGCAATAAAACTATGAAAAAAATTAAGTGGAACTTGATGCCTATTTTAGGGGGTCACCGATGGGTTTGGCCGAAAAGAAAACACCCATTCAATGAAACCATACCAACCTAAAGAAAACTCTCATTCAGTAGCAAACCTAACTTTACTTATATAGAAAAGTAAATATAGTTCCGTGGGAGTTTCTCTAACCGAAAACCCCACTATGAGCCTAAGTGGTGATACAACGTCTCATCCACGCTGCCAAAATTATCCTATACTTTGTCGTCGCATTGAACATATTCAACCTAGTTGATCTACTGGCTAAACTTACGTGATCATCTCAAACGTATGACCCGTTAATACCCATGATGGCTATATGTTTTATATGGAGACTTGAGTCAATATGAACTCTCATCCCAACATCGCTGCTCAATACTACTCCCAAAATATACTTTAGTTCATGCTTTTAAAATAGCTTCCTTCCTCAAGGTTGAGATAATTTGTTCAACCTTTTTTAGTTTTAAAAATCCCTCTTGGAATCAATTTTACATTTTCTTGTTCAAAACTCTATTGGGAAATATTATTTTCCTCTTAATTTAAATGTAAAAACATTTACAAACTTTCTAGGAAATACTTAATTCCCTTATATCTTTTGAGAAATGTATGTAACTCTTTACTCTTTGCTTGACTTGAAACTTTTGATATTAATCAACTCTTTAGGGAATACTTAGTTCCCTTATATTTCTTTGAAGGATAGATTTCAACTCTTACTCTTTCTTTAACTTGAAGCTTGAGTCTTAAAACGATGTCAAAACGTTTAAATAAGACTATTGGAAACCTTAAGAAATTCTACTTTAACTTACTTCATAGATTTAAAGTTGACTTCTTAACTTCCTTGACTTTGTTCCTAACCTTCCTTGAATTTAATTATATATTCAAGGTTCATATTTCATTTTTATAGATGATTCATGATATTTAGATGTACCTTAGAGTGTTGGAGTTAACTAAGAAGTGTGGGTACATCACTTGGAACTAGTACAAAAACATAGGAAAAGAACGGGGTGTCCAGGTGACCTTGGCGCTCTAAGAGGCGCGGAGCGCCAAAGCCTGACGGACAGACCCTGACTGAGGCATTTTGGCTGGCGCAGCACGCCATGGCCGGTTAGGGAGAGCTTGCCCTGAGGGGATCTGGCAGGCGAGGCGCCCCAGGGTCTGCAGGACAGGAATTCTGACTTTTTTTCTCTGTTTTTTTAATCTCTAAACCTTGTAAAATTTTATGGATCTCACCCTACTCACTTAGAATCACTAATAACTTCAATACCCAATAAATTCGATTCGAGAAACAACATAGACAGATCTCACATACCTTAATAGGATCACCCCTGACGAATTCCACTCAACGATCTTGGTGTTCTTGATGAATTATCAGTGGTGTTGGAAATATATATTCACGGGATTTCCAAATATATAAAGAAATGACCCTAACTCATCCTGAGCTAGAAGTTATGGCCGTTTGAAATTGATGTGAAAATTCACTTGTACACTAAGGAAATTTTCAAAATTTCTCCTATTCTTTTCAAAATAACCATTCTTAGTTTCTTTGTTTAGTCCTAGCTATTTCGGGTTATGAGATGTTACAATATCTCCCCCTTGGGAATATTCGTCTTCGAATGAGAACTCTTTCACTAAGCTAAGGATAGTAACATGATCTCATCAGTCAACAAACAAAAGCAAGTAATATCATACTTACGCATAGTCTTATAGAGTGATCAGAAGAGAATTTAGTACCTTGATATACATTTTCTCCAGATTCAAAGAGATATGGATATCTTTTGTTCATATCCTCTTCACCTTCCCAAGTTGCTTCCTCAACAAATTGATTTCTCCAAAAGACCTTAACTGATGAAACTTCCTTAGTTCTCAACTTGAGAACTTGGGAATCTAGAATGTCAACCGTAACTTGTTCATAAGATAAGCTATCCTTAACCCCAACATTCTTAGTTGGTACAATCAATGAAGGATAACCCAAGCATTTCTTCAACATAGATACATGGAATACCGGGTGAACCACTTCTATGTTTAGAGGTAACTCAAACTCATATCCTACATTGCCAACTTTCTTGGAGATTCTGTAAGGACCAATTACTGGGACCAATTTTTTCTTTGTTACCAAACCTCATAACACCCTTCATTGGTGAAACTTTCATATACACCTAATCATCTACTTCAAACTCTAACGGCTTTCTCCTAACATCAATGTAGTACTTTTGGCGACTCTATGCCACTTTCAATCTCTGTTGAATCACTTTCACCTTCTCCATATCTTGTTGAACTAGCTTTGGTCCTATCAACCTTGCTTCACAAGCTTCTAACCACCCAATAGGAGATCTGAATCTTCTTCATAAAGAGATTTGTATGGAGTCATTTGAATGCTCGAATGGTAGCTATTATCATAAACGAACTCAATGAGAGGTATGTGATCATCCCAATTCCCTTTGAAACAAATCACACAAGCTCTCACATATAATCTAAGGTTGTGGATGGTACGCTGTTTGTCCATCCGTCTAAGGATGAACCACCACTTGAGTTCACCTTCGAACCCAAACTTTTCTAGAAAGACTTCCAAAACTGAGCAGTAAATTGTGCACCTCTATCTGAAAAAATAGAGACTGAGAATCCATGAAGTCTTACAACTTCTTATACGTACGACTTAACATAATCCTTGGTCGAATAGGTAGTCCTTACCGGCAAATAATGGGTTGACTTTGTCATTCTATCGACAATCAACCAAATAGAATCATGATGCCTGTGAGACCTTGGCAAGCCTGTGATGACGTACACGTTAATCATCACCCACTTCCATCCAACCCTCTAGGCTTTTGGTGTTCCACTTTAACTTGTTGGCAATGCGGGCATTTGGAAACAAACTCAACATTATCTTTCTCGATGCCTTCCCACCAATATACTTTTCTCAAATTATGGTACATCTTGGTGAAACCCCGATGAATGGAATATATGGAGCTATTAGTGTCCTCCAGGATCCTCTCTTGGAGTCTATCCACCCTAGGTACATACAACCTAACTTGATACTTTAGAAGCTAATACTCTTTGCTTATGAATATTTTCCTTCAAGTCAAGTAAAATAGGATTTTGGTCTTATTTCTCTTTCACCTTTGACAATAATGATGACTCGGGCCCATTGGCCACCACTCTTCCTCCTTCTGTGGAATCGATAAGTCCGACTTCCAGGCGTGCAAGTTTGTGCACATTCTTAGCTAACTCCCTTTTTTTCTCCCTCAACATGGGTAGTACTCCACATGGATAACCTTCTTAAGGCATCAGCAACCACATTAGCCTTACCTAAGTGGTAAAGAATATTGATGTCATAAAACCACATCCAATTACCTCTTTCTAAGTGAAAACATATTAGAGGATCTTGTGATCAGTGAATATGTCAACATGAACACCATACAAGTAGTGACACCATATCTTCAAACGCAAAAACTACTATAGCCAATTCTAAGTCGTGAGTTAGATAATTCCTCTCATGGACCTTTAACTGTATGGAGGCATAAGCTATAACCTTGCCATTCTACATTAACACATAGACCAAACAAACTTTTGACGCATCACAGTACACCACATAACCTTGAGTGCCCTCCAGTAAGGTTAAAAGTGGAGCGGCAGTTAATCTCTTTTTCAATTTCTGAAAGCTTTTCTCACAAGCTTCAGACCATTGAAACTTGACTGTCTTCTAAGTTATCTTGGTAAAGGGAGACGATGTAAATGAAAACCCTTCAAAAAATCTACTATAATATCAATTCAAACCCAAGAAACTCCTTATATCTGTTGGAGATGTGGGTCTAGGACAACTATAAACTGCTTCTATCTTTTGGTATCAACTCTAATCCCATCATTGGAAACAATGTGGCCCAAGAATTCCAAAGACTTAAGATGAAACTCACACTTTGAGAACTTGGTATATAGCTCCTTATCTTTCAAAGTCTAGTGAACAATCTTGTGGTGCTAGCATGATATTCTTCATTCCTTGAATAAACCAGTATGTCATCAACGAAGATGATGAAAAACAGATCTAAATAAGGTTGAAAACTTTGTTCATAAGATCCATGAATGTTGCAGGCTCATTGGTCAAACCAAAAGACATAACTAAAAATTCATAATGCTCATATCTAGTTATAAAAGTTGTCTTTGGAATAGCATTTTCCCTAACTTTTAGCTGATGGTTGCCTAATCTGAGATTAATTTTTGAGAAGCAAGAAGCACCCTGAAGCTGGTCGAAAAGATCATCTATCCTAGGAAGAGGATACTTATTCTTGATGGTCACCTTATTAAATTTGCGGTAGTCTATACACATCCTAAGGGAACCATCGTTGTTCCACATAAATAAGACCGGAGCGCCCCAGGATGAGGCACTTGGTCAAATAAAACATTTATCTAATAGATGTTTCAGTTGCTCTTTCAACTCTGCTGGTGCCATTCTATATGGCAGAATAGAGATAAGACAAGTATCTGGAATGATATCTATGTCGATTTCTATCTCTCTCTCATGAGGGACTCCAGGTAAATCGTCAAGAAAAACTTCTGGAAATTCCTTTACTATAGGAACTGACTGAATAAAAGGTACCTCAGCACTTGAATCACTAACTCAGACTAAGTGATAGATATACCCCTTTGAAACTAACTTACTTGCCCTTAGGTACGAAATAAAATGAACTTTAAGCACTGCTGAACTACTACTCCACTCTATGAATGGCTCATTAGGAACTTAAAACTTGACAATTTGAGTTCTACAATCTATTGACGCATAATTAGCATGGAGTCAGTCCATACCTAGAATAACATAAAAATCTACCATGTCCAACTCTACTAGGTCACCCATGGTGTTCTTGTGATTGATAAAGATAGGATAATCACGATATACTTTTTCCTCTAGAATAGACTCTCCAATAGGAGCAGAAACACAGAAAGGTTTATAATGTTTCTTAGGATGAATCTCAAACTGATTTATAACATAAAGAGTTACAAAAGATAAACTTGATTTTGGGTCTAACAAAGCACAAACATCAAAAGTAAAGGCTTTAATCATACCTGTGACAACATCTAGCAAATTTTCTTGCTTTTGGTTCATAGTGATTACATAGAAACAGTATGCCCCTCTGTCACTACCAGACGTGGTTCCTTTAGGTGCAGCCTTGTCTAGTGGAGAAACTGATGAATATTGAGCTCTATTTCATGGATTTCCACCACCTTGCTTATTCTTAGGGCACTTTCTCATGAAGTAACCCTCTTGACCACTCATGAAGAAACCTTCCTGGCCATCACGACATTTACCAGGGTGATTTGTACAACACTTAGCACATATAGGAGCCCAACTTTCTCTTTATGCCACACTGATTGGGATGGTCTAGCCTTAAGATTCTGATTATTATACTCAACTTTGTTTCTGGGCGTAGGTGCACTAGTATGATAGTTCATGCCCCTTTTGTTTATGAAATTGTGGTCAACCTTGAACCACCCTTCTGTTGACCAAATTCATTCCCCGTCATAGCTTTCTTGTTCCTGTACTCCTCTCTATCCTTCAGATTTTGTTCTTCAACTTGTTGCACATAAACCATTAACCTTGAAATGTCCATGTCCCCAATCAACATTGCAGCCCTACCTTCTTTGATTGAAGCACGAACCAAGCCAGCTACAAACAAGCTCATTCTACTCCTTATATACTTAACCATCTTAGGAGAATAGCGAGACAACAGGGTCAACTTCAACCAATATTAATAAACGTTCAAAGAGTTCTATTTCAGAGTAAGGAACTCTGGTAACTTTGCTTCCTTCAGTTACCGGGGAAGAAAAACCCCAAGAAAGCTTCTTCAAAGCAAGTCAAACTCAGATGTGGTGCATCCTCATCTCTTCCCTCCTTCCACTAATCGAACCAAGTCCTAGCTAAATTCTGGAGTTGATATTCGGCTTGTTCAACTCTCTCAGCATCAATCACATGCATCACATTGAATACCTTCTTCAACTTTTCGACAAAGTTCTCCAGATCCTCAGTAGTACTCAAACCAGTGAAACTTGGGGGATTTATCCTCAAGAAATCCCGAATCCTCAAAGTTCCATCCCCTTCTTATCGACCTCCACTTTGTTGCCCGACTTGGTTAGTCACCGTTTGGCTTAGCATTTGAATAGCCTTTGCGAAACTTAGAATTGGTGACTTCCCCTTGAGGTTGCTCATTTGGTGCATTAGGTACCTCTGGTTCCACAACATTCCTTATTGCTAGTCGACCTCTAACTGCTCTTTGTGGAGCATTATGATCATGAAACTCATGCAAGAACAAATAGGGGGAACTTTTTAGAGATAAACTCTAAGCACGAAAAAAGAATATGAAAGAAGTGAAGAAATACCTAAATGTCACAGCCTACTAATCATAGATGTGGCGCACATCACACCAATGACTAAGACTCTACGAACACGTCTTCATAGACTCCCCAGGACTCTTGAACATTGTGCTCCGATACTATAATTGGAACGCCTTGAACCTACACTTTGTACGTGACCAGTACCCAATGATCATTGTTGGTCTTGAGTGAACCCTTGGACTTACTTACTCAACTTAATGGAAGACTTAACTTAACTCCATTATAAAATTGGAAACATTCTCATGAGAAATACTTTTAATAATTCTCTTGGACAAAATGGAACTTAAGTCTCAATATTTGAACATATGAAATGTAAGATAAGAAGAGACTCAAATTGAACAATATCACTGGCTATGTCTAAAATAACTAGGACGAATGTTAGGACAAACCCCTGAACATTCTATAAGGAAAGTACTGAAAGAAATAAAAGGTCCTCTGAAAGCAAGGAGGATCACCACTAACTCTAGATGCTCAAACTGGATCAACAAGGCCTTGGATGTTGATCCAAGTTATCTATGTCTGCATCATAAGACGATGCAGGCCAACTGACGTCAGTACATTTAATGTACGAGTATGCAAGTTGGAATGCTAAACAACAACTTAAGCTTGATGAGAATAAGATGAACTTACCTTGGTTCTACTCAACTCAAAAATTAGTCAACACAATATATGTATATAAAGCAATTTAAACAGATGCTATATATATAAGCTTGTAAAATAATAATGCAAATCAATTCTTCAAAGAAAATGCAGTAGCAAACTCAACTTTACTTATACATGAAAGTAATATAGTTTTGTGGGAGTTTCTCTAACCGAAAACCACCAGTATGAGCCTAAGTAGTGATCTAGTATCTTTCCCACACTGCCAAAACTGTGTTATATTTTGTCGTCGCATTGAACATCCTCAGCCTAGTGTATACACTCTCTAAATTTATGTGATCATCTAAAAAGTATGACTAGTTAATATCCATGATGGCTACAAGGTTTACCTGGAGACTTGAGTTAATATGAACTCCCGTCCCCACATTGGTGCTCAATAATACTCTCAAAATTACTTTAGCTCATGCTTTTAGAATAGGTTCCTTCCTGAAGGTTGAGATAATTTGCTCAACCCTTTTTAGCTTTAAAAACCCCTCTTGGAATCAATGTTCCTTTTTCTTGTTCAAAACTCTATTAGGAAATCTCAGTTTCCTCTAAACTTAAATGTAAAAACATTTATAAACTTCAAGGGGAATGCTTAGTTCCCTTATATAGTTTTATAAATGAACTCAACTTTTTACTCTTTACTTGAGATAAAACTTTTGATATTAATCAACTCTTTAAGAATTACTTGGTTTCCTTAAATTTCATTGAAGGATAGACTTCCACTCTTACTCTTTCTTTAAATCGAAGCTTGAGACTCAAAACGAAGTAAAAATGTTTAAATAAGACTATTAGAAACCTTAAGAAACTCCATCTTAACTTACTTCATAGCTTTAGACTTGACTTTTTAACTTTCTTGACTTTGATCCTAACTTTCCTTGAATTAAGTTATGGATTAAAGTTTCATGATTCATGTTTATGGATGAATTCTTAATGTTTATATGTACCTTAGAGTGTTAGAATCAACTAAGAAGTGTGGGTACATCACTTGGGAACTAGTACGAAAAGATAGGAAAAGAATGGGGTCTCCAGGTCACCTTGGCACTCTGAGAGGAACGGAGCGCCAGAGCCTGACAGACATACTCTAGTTGGAGGCGCTTTGGCTGGCACGATGCACTAGGGCCTGTCAGATAGAGCCTTCTCTAAGGGGATCTAGCAAGCGCAGCGCCCAGGGTAAGTCAGACGTGAATTCTGACTTTTCTGCTCTGTTTTTCATCTCTAAACCTTCAAACCTCCATGGAACTCACCCCAATATCTTAGGATCAGTAATAACCTCAATACCCAATAGATTTGACTCGAAAATCAATCCAGAAACATGAATCATATCGACTAAAGGCATGCTACAACTAAATCAACAAGAATTCAACAATTGTTCATCAAGAACATCAAAATTCATCATTCAATTTATTCAAAACTCGTTGAATTAAACATGTTGGTGTGTGGGTGAACGAATCAAACACAGAAATATCTCATATACCATAATAGGGGTCACCCTCAATGAATTTCACTCAACGATCTTGGTGTTCTTAATGAATTCTTGGTCTTTTCTCCTTTCACCTTCTCTCTTCTCTTTTCTCTTTTCTCCCAAGCCCTAAGCGTATTTCAATTTTCTAAAACTTATTTAAGGTTTAATTTACCCCTAATAAACCCTTAAAATAAATTGGGAAATAGTAGGGTGAAAGGACCTTTTAACCTTACTAAAATCCGGATTAGACTTTCCTCAATCCAACAAATCAACTTCCGATAGGCTTATCTTCCTTGTACGATATCAAAAATACGCATACTCGGCAGCGTTGAAAAGATATCTTCAAGGTATTTCCAACTATATAATGAAATGACCTTAACTCATCCTGAGATATAAGTTATGATCATTTGAAAAAGACCAAAAACTCACTTTTACACTTAGAAAATTTTCAAGATTTCTACTATTCTTTCCAAAAATAGCCATTCTTAATTTCTTTGTTTAATCCTAAATATTTTGGGTCACCCGATATTACAATATCTTTTTTTCCTATCTGTTTTAATTAATTAATAGGATACTTCTTTTAAAATGATAAGGTAGAACAATTACTTTGTAACTGCTCAACCTCCCCTCAAAAGACTCCAATTGAGTGTAACTTTTCAAGAACGTGAAACTTAAAAATCGAGGAGAGTAAAATCGTGAGAAACAAAAAAAACAAGGGATCTGTTTCAGAGTAAGATTCTTACACAATTCAGTCAACATTCTTAGGAGACTCTTAGTTTGTGAACAAAGATCAATATTTATTTCATTGAGCTTTAAAGAGTGATCTGGAACAATTTTTTCAAAAAAAAATTGATAAATATTTCTGCTACAAGTCATAAGGTACACATCTTGTTGTTGTTTTAGCTTTACAATTCATTCATTGATATTAGAACCATCATTAATTATTCCATAATTAGCTACTTACATGTAGTTTCACTGTATTGTTGATAACAAATAATTTATGACTATTTTTTCTTGAAAATCACTGAATAGAGAAAAACAAATTGAAGAATGTTAAGTTATTTTTAAACCATTTGAATGTGGATTAAATATATGATAAATAAGATTCAAAATCCTATTTGATTATGACTCATAATGTAGATAGGATTCCTTGTTCTATAAAGAAAGAAATTTTGTAAAAAATTAATTGCTTTTGTTTGTAGCAATCTGAAAATTTTTTGTTCAATAATTTTGATCAAAACATAATTTCTCATTATTTACTAGTTTGGTGCTTTACGAAAATATATTATTTTAAAAATGGATTTAAAACGAGTGAGATGTGAATTTTTGAAAGTTTTTTTACTGCTTTTCGAATAAAAACTTCTATTTGTAGCGATTTTGAAATTGAGAATATAGTTTTTTTGACCGAAACATATATTTCCAAGATCTACTCTTTTTTTAGCTTTCTGAAAATATATGATAATTAAAAAAATAGATTTGAAACGAGTGAGATATGAATTTTTGAATTGGGCTGGAAAAAAACATTTTTTTGAATGGTGAGATTTGTGTCTTATTTAGGATTATTCTTTTGAAAAAAGAAAATGTTTCCTTTTAGGATTTTGTTGGTATTGTTTATTCATTTAGTCTTTATGTTCTTTAAGAAGTTGCTTGCCTTTTACGAGAAATTTGTGACATGTTGTCTCATTAAATTGTATTAATCATATTTCTGTTTTATTCCCATTTAAGATATGGCTAAATTGGAACCTTATCAAATTACTCCAAGTAAGAATTCTTAAAGTTGAGCAAAAGGACAAGGTATAAGAAACACTCGTCGTAAGACATGTTTTCCGGGGAGTGAAATCGTACAGATTGGTGCCCCAAATGAGACACAAAATTTGTAAGAAATGAAAGGACCATATGAAGGAAAAGAAAAAAATATCTTGCAGAGTATTTCTTTGAAGATGGATCTTCTTGACTCTTTAATAGACTTTCTCAGAACCTTTATCATGAAAGTTGAAGAGGTTAATGAAAATGACAAAAATACGATGTTTTTTATCATTCATTGTCTGAATACTGGAAGAATGAATTGAATGAAACTAAAATTGAAATTAAGGATAATGAAAAATTATGAGCGTATAAGGTAAAAATAAGAATTAAGTGGGTAAAATTTCACAACATAATCATTTTGAATATTGGCTTTTGTTGTTTATTCTTACAAACTATGTAGTGAACATCTTTGATTATGCTAAAATATGAATATTTGAGTTTTATCCTCTTTATGTTTTGAATAAGTGGATTATTATTCTATTGCACATTGTCATATGTTGTTTAATTATTAGACATTCAAATTTGTGTGATAATAATCTATAACATACTAGTGTACATATTAAGAAGTTAGTTTCAATTTTGGTTAAATATTTAATATGTAAATGATGATGGGATACTTATGTGTCTTTTTGATTTTATATTTAAATATGAAATCTTTATGAGATTTGATTTGCTTGAATGTGTATGTCACGTGCATCAATGATTAAAAAATCTTGCCTAATAATTATATCTCATTACAGAATGTTATCAAAAAGTATCAGTACCGACTTAAACAGACCAAAAAACTTAACGGTGACAATTATGACATCTGGAGTTGTAAAATATAATATGTATTGGAAGAGAAAAATAATTTGAAAGGTATAAATCATGTTTTGAATCAACCAAAAGAGGGTAATTTTGCACAACACATAAGGGAACTAGAAGCTTACAAAGCTAGAAAAAAAAGCTAATTCCACTACACATAGTATAATAATTAGTTATGTGGTTGATGACCTCATACATGAATGTGAGGAATTCTAAAATGCTTAAGCTATGTGGGTACATTTGTGAGAACATATCGGGGTACATCTGTAACCCAGATGACTACCATTTTGATACTTACAAAAAGCGTCATGATCAGAATATCAAACAACACCTTAGGATAATGTCAAACAAGATAGATCAACTCAAGAGTGGTGGTGATGTTCTTTCAAATGAGCAACAAGTTCAATAAGTGATTCAGTCTCTTCCTAGCAATTGCAAACATTTGAAGGCTAATTTGACCCATATTGACATTATCAAAACTTTTTCTAATGTTGCATGTCATGTTGAACTTGAAGATGAGTGGTTTAGTGCTTCTAAAGCTTCTTCTATTACCTTTGAGGCAGAGTCAAGTGGTACAAAATTTTCAGGCTTCAAGCACAAGAAAAAATACAAAAAGACAAAGAAATTGGAGAAGGACCCTCTAAGAAAAATAAAAAGTCAAATTCTAAGAAAATAAAAATGATTTTTTAAGAAGAGAGACAAGAGCAAAAGAACTTCTACATTTACCAAATGTTGGTATTTGTCTCGTGATTTATACTGAGCCAAAAAAGGTAGCATTTCTTAACACATATCTAAGTGTAACATATGTTTCTAGCACTTCTTTACTAATTGAATCTTATCCTGTGTGGATTGTATACTCATGATCTAATATCCACGTGAGTCGAGATCGAGTAGTGTTTGTGAAATTTTATCGAGTTTCATCTAAATGAAAGTGGATCTACATGGGAAATAATGTTAAACTAGAAGTCAAAGGAATAGAGCATTTGTAAAGTAGACCTGTGTGGTGGCCGTTCTTTGATATTGCATGACGTCTTGTATACACCACAGATTTGATGAAACTTGATATATGTGTCTATTCTTGTAGACCTTGGTTCTTGTTTATTTTTTAGTCGTAATGGTGTTAGAATAACTCTAAATACTATTTTATATGTTTTTACTATGTTATGATCGTTTTAAATTGTAATCCTTCAAGTTATGACTATTATGTAAATTGTTGTATAATGACATGTTATGCAAGTAACAATTTAATGTTATTACATGAAATGCATAATTAGATCACATCGGGTAAGATCAAATGAATAGATTGTCAAAATAAGGACACTTAGGTTCTTTCACCAAAATTAATATGTCAAGTTGTGAAAATTTTCCTGCTGCATAAATTATTTACGAAGGCTAAAAGAGCCTAGTTCATACTTCAAGTAATGTCAAGACAAATTCTGGTGTTGCATACTTCATTACATTTATTGATTATTTCACGCATTCTGATTATGACTATTTGATTTCTCATAAAATCTGAAGCACTTGAGCTCTTTAATATATATATATATATATATATATTTGAAAATCAATTAGTAAAAATTTGTCAAAAGAATTTGAAGAATTATATATTGAAAAGGGTATCATCAGACAATTAACTATTCCTTATAAACCCCAACCAAATGGTGCAACTAAAATAAGGAATAGAACATTATTGGACATGACAAGATCAATGATAGTGCATGCAAATTTATTTATCTTTTTCTGGAGAGTGTACTATTGATTATGGATTATGTATTGAACAAATTTCCTTCTAAATCAGTTTCTGATACTCCTTATAAACTTTACACTTGTCACAAAACAAAAGTAAATGATCTACAAATGTGTGGTTATGCAACATAAATTAAAGTTTTTTTTGTGAGTTTGGTAAACTAAGTCCAAAAGAAAAGAAATGTATCTTTATAAGTTACTTTGAACGCTCCAAAGTGTATGTCTTCATTGATGAACTGGAGGATGGAAGTATTACTGAAATTGTATCACGAGATGTCAGATTTTTGGAAAAATATTTTTTAAATAAATGTGAAAGATGAAATTGAGCCTCTATAGGAAATGTTGAATTCAAAAGATTAGGTAATGTTGTCATACATACTTAATAATTCAATGAATAAAAAAATGATTCCTGGTCCAGATGGAAGTTATGAACCCTAATATCCTAACTTCAAATACGTAAGAGTGCAAGAAACGGTGTACCTAAACGATTTTATGAGATTGAGGATTATGTTTTCTTGATATATCCTATAGAATTGGATGCATTTTATTATGTAACTGAGACCTTATCGAGCTCTGAAAGGGACGAATGGTTAAAAGCGATAAAAGAAGAATTATTGTCTATAAAAAACAACAAAGTTTGAGATCTGGTTGGCATTTTAAGAAACATAAAGCTATTGGAAATATATGGATTCTAAAAGTTAAACACAGATTGAAAGGATCGATAGAAAGACACAAATCACAATTGGTGGCAAAAGGTTTTACTCACGAAGTTGAAATAAGCAATAAGGAATTTTTAACCAGTTGTGAAGTTTAACTCCATATTATAACTTTTAGATATTGTTGCACGTTTAGATCTAGAATTACACCAATTGGATGTGAAGACCGCTTTTCTCAATCGAGAACTAAAAGGAAATTTGCATGGAACAACCAGTAGATTTCTTTGTTAAACATTAAGAAAAAGAGTTTGTAAATTTAAAAGTCCAATTTATGCCATAAAGCAATCTTTAAGACAGTGGTTCCTGAGATTTCATAAGGAGGTGTTGTCATTTGATTTAACCATGATCGATGAAGACCGTTGCATCTATGTGAAATAGTCTAATGGAAATTTTGTAATTCATTCTCTTTACGTAGATGATATTTTGTTAGCTGAAAATAATTTGGAGTATGTGAAAACTATCAAGTCATAGCTTTCAAAATCATTTGATATGAAAGATATGGGTGACACATATTTTATATTGGGTATTAAGATCAAAAGAAATTGTTCCAAGAAATTTTTGAGCTTATCTCAAGAAACTTATATAAACAAAATATTGAAAGTTTTCGAATGAATAGTTGCAAATCTATCGATACTCCTATAGCAAGGGTAAAACTTAAAGCTTTTAAATATGGTCCAAAGAGTGAAAAAGAAAAGAAAGACATGTCTTGAGTTGCTTGTTCTAGTGCTGTCGGAAGTTTGATGTAAGTTATAATGTGTATGTCACGCCTCGAGTCTACCCCCTTGACGTGGCTGACACCTAATGACCATTGTTGGCCTTGAGTGAACCCTTGGACTGGCTTACTTAACTCAGAGGAAGAATCGCGCCTCAATTTCTGGAATTTTTTCTCTCTTTAGATTTTCTCTCTCTTCGCAGACGCTCTCTCTCACAACGGCTGGAATTCCACAATCGCCCAGCGCTGCAACGGCGCGTGGGCCGTCGGTAGCCGTCAAATGGCCGCTGGACCAAACCCAAAAGGAGAGCCTTGATGTAGGCTCCCTACCCCATCATAGCACGCTCCAAGGACAATCTCAGAACGCCTCGATATTGCAGGTGAAAGATGCGATGGAACCTGCATTTGTTGAAGGGGTGTTCGTTGAAGATCGCGAAAATCCCCAAGGATTTCTGGATGGAATCGAGAGGAATCAAGTAGGGAAATGAATTCCCCTCATCATGATATGTTACAAGTCCAAAAATTATCCATTTCCACCATCGCAATCGCTCAGAATCGAGAGGCGATTTTGGAAGAAATCGCGACGGAATCACCGAAGTCACGCACCCATATTCGATCCACTTCCAGTCAAATTCGAAAGGATTTGACCACTGGGGTTCGTTCCCCCAAGGACGAGGCACCTCTCAGCCAAGTTTCGAAGCAGATAGACGGTGGAAACGCCGGCGGTAAGAACTACGACGATGTTTCAACTCCAATCTTCGGAATCAATGGAAATTCGTCAAAAGAGGCTGACTATCAGGCCCAAAATATTCGAGCAACATATTTTCTCAACCAAACTAACAGCGAAATCAGCAACAACAAAAATCTTACTCTTTTCACTGATCACAAGTCCAATAGCCAAAATGAGAGACATGAAAGTGCAGGGGAAAGCTCAAGTTGTGCTCGAAGGGAGGCACAACACGTCACTGAAGTTGCTCCACAACTAATTGAAGCAAAAACAATGAACAAAGGGAATAACACTCAGCAGGGGGAGAATTCGATTGTTCAACAGGGCAATAACATGAAGAACACGACCACACACTTCACTGCCTCAACAAATGGAAATTTCAATTTTTCCTTTGCCATGATAGGTAATTCATCTCAACTAACACCTATTCTTAATGCAGGTATTACACAAAGTAGGCATAACAAAGATGACAGAGATAGAAGAAATGTGAATGCAAATGAGCAAGGACATGAACAAGTACAAGAAAAATTTGAGCATTCAGACAGGCAAGAGCAGCAAATTGACAAAGGAAAAAGGATTGTCGAAGGAACAAATTCAGATCAGAGACAAGGGAACAAGGTGAAGCAAACTGATCAAGTCAGGCATACCTATAAACAGGGGGGTTAATGTTGGAAATCAAAGTGACCATGCAAGTGAGGAGTATCACAACAACTTCCCCAAATTCTCCAATAACTATTCAAGGTATGATCCTAACCTTCAAGCTGATCGAACTAACAAGCAGGGTGTTCTGTCTATTCCTGTTACTACTAGACAACTTCAGAATCAACAGCAGGGCCAACAACCTAACACTAACAGCAAAAATGATCAAAATTCTGAACCTGCTCACTACACAGTGGTTCAGTCATTTGCAACTAGGTTGAGGTATAATCAGGAAAAAAATGAAACTCCTATTAGTTTAAATGAACCAGTCCATATGACTAGACATGGATTTCCTGCAGTTCTTATTGATGATAATGACTATTATGTTAAATTGGCTGAGATTTGTAAATATACTCTGGTGGGTAAGTTCACTAACACCATGCCTAGAATGGACCAAGTGAGGAAAAGCTTCATTTTGCAAACTCAAATGATGGGGGAGGGGTTAAGATCACTCACTTCAACTCTAGGCATGTGTACATTGATCTGGATAATGAACTTGACTACCAAACTGTTTGGACTAAACTGAAAATGAACATAGAAGGACAAGCCATGAGAATGCAAGCTTAGACCTCGAATTTTACACCTGAATAGGAAACACCAGTTTTTCATATATGGGTGTCAATTCCAGGCCTCCCTTGGCATTGCTACAACAAGGTATTTTTGTCAACCATCTTGGAGAGTATTGGGAAAGTGATGTTCTTGGATTCACCTACATCTCAAAGAACTAGAGGCAGTACCACTAGAGTTAAGGTCCAGGTGGATATTACTAAGGAAATACCCTCCCATGTTTGGCTGGGATTCAAACATTCAAACCCCAACAAGGGAAGATCGTTAAAAGTGGAATATGAAGGCATTCCTAGTTATTGCTTTTATTGTAAGCATCAAGGCCACAAGGATGAAGAGTGCACAATCAAAAGAAAAGATGAGGAGATCAAGAAAAGAAGGGAAATGGAAGTAGAAAAGAACAGTAAAGAAAAGGTTTCTGATAAACTACAAGAACAGGGAAAGAGGGCAAAGGAAGATACATCCAAGACTTCAAATCAACCAAACACAAATCAGAAGGGAGGAAATGAAAAAAATGATGATCAGAACCAATCTAGGACACAAATGATAGTCCAACAACAAAGGAAAGATACACAAGGTCAAGATGAGCAGGGGCAGCAAGAGGAGAGGCAAGAAGAACAGTGGCAAACACAGAAGAAAAGACACCAGAAAAATCAGGAACAAACCATCTCCAAAGCTGTGTGGAGACGTGTCAATCCTCCAATGCAAAGTACCAGTGGCAGCCAACAACAAGAACAAAGAACTGCAGGTATACCTATACTCCCAACTCAAAATACTTTTTCAAATCATGAAATGCAGGACAAGCAGGAAAGGCAACAAACAAGGCAGGATGGAACCAAAGAAGACGCAAGTCAGAAGGATCAACCCAAGAATGGAAACCTTGCTGACCAAACTGTCAAGAACAATCCAAACAGCTTGAACGCACCAAGTCAGCAGGTTACTGATAGCAACAAAAATAGGAACTCAGGTATTGACTTATCTCTCCCTAGCCCCAAAACCCCCAATATTATTAATGTTGATGTTGGTCATATTGATGAAGTTTATGGAGATATGGATGGGGGGGTGTCAGGAGATAGCCACTAACCTACAGGATGGGGTTACCAAAGGGGGGAATTTACCTCATGTTATGCATGAGCCATTGGATATTGACCAGAGGATTGACCATAGAGACCCTATTAATGCTAAGAATATAGAGAAATAAAAGGAACAACAACTGCAGCAGCAAGTTCAGAGCAAAGACAACTGTAAGCAGACTGCCAAGGAAACTAAAGAGAAACAACAATCTGGAAAAAAAAATGACAAAGAACAAGGGAAACAAAGTGGTTCTATGGGTACATACAGCACTCCAAAGAGTAAAAATAAACCTAGTAAACAAAAAAGAGATGCTGAAAAAAAGAGGCAAAACAGACAGAATGACAGGGACAGTGAACAAGAGCAGGGAGTAAGAGAAGAATCATGTAACAAATTTCTAATGGTTGATGATAACCAAGGTTTGGATATTCTTCCCTTACAGGTCCAGTATATGACTCCCTTAACAACAGACCATCTTGATAAGAAGCAACAAAAGAGTAAGGTTAATCATGAGAATATCTTGGATGAATATGTTGTGCTTAATTCTGAAGATCAACTTGTAGGGCATAGTAAATCTCTAGATGACTATGATGATAATGATGAGACTAGTGAGGCTCTTATCAGGGCCTTCAATCCTTATAATGGTCAGACACTAGAGAATGATATCCAACAAGTAACTAAAAGTTAGTGTCTATCTCCAAGGAGCTTCCAACAAGACAGATTCCATTTCACTAAGCAAGAAGCCAATACTACCACTGCAGGCAGACCTAACACCAGGCTCTTTTCATCCATATCATCCCAATGATTAGTACAATCATATGGAATGTGAGAGGGATCAATACTCAAGGAGTGATGGAAAGACTCAAAATGCTTAGGAAAATGAACCATATATCAGTTATTGCCATTCTGGAACCTTTCTCAAATAGGGTTAATATTCAAAGCTTCAAAGTGCAATTGAACATGGATAATGCTACTAGTAATAGTAATAGTAAGATTTGGGTTTTTTGGAACAGTGATATTGGCTGTGATATTTTTGATGAAGATGAACAGCAAATTACTTGTGACATGAAACACAATGAGTTACAATACCAATTTACTAGTACTTTTATCTATGCAAAGTGCAAACAATATCTTAGGAGACCTTTATGGGATAAATTGCTTCATCATACCTCAGTAAGTACCAATCCTTGGTGTGCAGTGGGGGATTACAATGTTATATCTAATGTTGATGAAACATTAGGAGGTCTACCTTACAATATGAGGAAGAGTATTGATTTCATTGCTATCATTGAAGCTTGTGGTCTTGTAGACATAGGTTTCAGTGGACACAGATTCACTTGGTCTAATAAGAGGGGCATTAATCACAGAATTTGGAAGAGACTCGACAGGGCCTTGGTTAATGATTTATGGTTAGAAAAGATGCCTCAAACCACCATAACTCATTTATCAACTACGGGGTCAGATCATTGTCCTTTACTATTGGAAATGGTATCCACTAAAGCCGACCACATTACATATTTCATATTCCTTTTGGGTTGACAATCCCAACTTTATGCTTACTGTTAAAAATTGTTGGGATAGACCTGTGGAAGGTAATGTTATGTGGAAGTTTCATCAGAAAATGAAAAGATTATCAAATACACTTAGTGTTTGGTCTAGAAATAAATTTGGGGATATTTTTCAAAAGGTTAGGATGTATGAGGAACAAGTGCATGAAGCGGAACAAAACTACATCCTTGACCAAACGGGACTCAAATAGGAGTACCCTCCATGAACTCAATGCTCAATATATCAAATTCCTCAAGCTTGAGGACACTATCTTGAAACAGAAAACTCAGCTTCAATGGTTTAAAGATGGTGACACCAACTCCAAATATTTTCACTCCATTATAAGGAGAAGGAGGAGGAAATTATTTATTCACCAAATTGTCACTGAAAATGGAGATTGGATACAAGGTGAGAACAATATTGCTCAGGCGGCTTGTGAGCACTTCACTACCTTTTTCAATGGTGAAGATAAGCATATTAATGAACACAACCTGGAATGCATACCAAGAATGATCAATCAGGATAAAAACACTCAGCTTACAAAGTTACCCAATATGGATGAGCTTAAAGAGGTAGTATTTTCCATGAGTTCTAACTCTGCAGCTGGTCCTGATGGTATGAATGGGTACTTCTTTCAAAAGTGCTGGAACATTATAAAGAATGATTTGGTAGAAGTACTTCATGCTTTTTTCAATGGCCTAATGATTCCTAAGTACTTCTCTCATTCTTGTATTGTGTTGCTCCCTAAAGTGAATAATCCAAACAAGCTTACTGAGTTTAGGCCGATAAGTCTGAGTAACTTCACTAGTAAGATTATATCTAAACTAGTAAGTAACAGACTTGGTCCTATCCTTCCGTCCTTGATTTCTACCAATCAGTCTGGTTTTGTGAAAGGGAGAAGTATTTCTGAAAATATTATGTTCGCTAAGGAAATCATTCACCAAATCAAGAAACCCAACATTAGAAGTAATGTAATTATTAAATTAGACATGGCAAAAGCTTATGACAGGGTCTCTTGGTCATATATTTGCTTGGTTCTAAGGAAAATGGGGTTCAATGAGGTGTTTATTGATATGGTTTGGACAATCATGGCCAACAATTGGTTCTCTATTATTGTCAATGGCAAAAGGTATGGCTTCTTCCGCTCTACTAGAGGCCTCAAACATGGTGATCCTCTCTCCCCAGCTCTATTTATTTTAGGTGCTGAGGTATGATCAAGATCACTCAACAGGCTTCACAATCACCCGGATTATCATGGTTTCATCATGGAAAAGAGGGGGGCCAAAGTGAATTATCTAAGTTTTGCGGATGACATAATTCTTTTCACTTCCAGAATATGCAAAACCTTAAAACTCCTAATGAATACCTTAAAGGAGTATGAAAATACTTCGGGGCAGCTCATCAATGGAGATAAAAGTCATTTTATGCTACACTCTAGTGCTTTCAATATCACTAGGGATAGGATTAAAAGGTAGACAGGTTTCAAGCAGAAACAGGGTCCTTTCACTTACCTAGATTGCCCTTTATTTGTTGGCAGACCTAGGAATGTTTACTTTTCTGATCTTGTTAACAAAGTCGTTTCCAGAATTACAGGTTGGCAAATAAAGCAACTTAGTTATGGAGGCAGGGTTGTACTATCCAAACATGTTCTTCAGGCCTTGCCTATACATCTTTTATCTGCAGAAACCCCTCCAACTACAATTATCAGACAGATTCAAATGCTTATTGCATATTTCTTCTGGGGATGGAAGAATAATAGGAAAAAATACCATTGGTTTTCTTGGAAAAATTTGAGCTACCCTTATGAGGAATGGGGTGGGAATGAGAAACCTACAAGATGTTTGTAAATCCTTCCAATTCAAGCAATGGTGGATCTTCCAAACAAAACAAACTTTGTGGGGAGATTTCTTGAGAGCTAAATATTGTCAAAGATCAAATCCGGTGAGCAAGAAATGGGACACTGGAGAGTCATTAACTTGGAAACATATGTTAGTTAATAGACAGCAGGTTGAGCAGCACATTCATTGGAGACTTCAAGCTGGGAATTGTTCCTTTTGGTGGGACAAGTGGCTTGGCACAGGGCCATTAGCTCAACACACCAGCAACAGCAACAGGTTTAACAACAGTACTATTGCAGATTTTTGGGGAAATGAGGAATGGAATTGGAGCAAATTGGTGGAGCATTCACCAGTCAGCCAATTATCCAGCATCATGGCTACAAAAATTCCTCACCAACAACACATGCCTGATCAAGCAGTTTGAAATCTAAACAATCATGCCAGCTTCAGCTGCTCATCTGCCTGGGAAGAAATCAGGAACAAAAAGGATAAGAACCACTTCAACTCCCTCTTATGGCATAAAAGCATTCCTTTTAAATATTCTTTTCTTTTATGGAGAACTCTAAGGGGTAAACTTCCTACCAATGAAAAGCTATCTAATTTTTGCATTAAGCCATCACATTGTTTTTGTTGTTTTGATAGAGCAGGCATGGACAACATTGAACACACCTTCAACTCAGGAGAATTTACAGCTAGAGTGTGGAATTTTTTTGCAGGAAGTGCAGGGCTGCAGGCTGACCACTCCACACTGCAGACACTGGTCAAACAGTGGTGGACAGTCCGGCCAAGAAATGCAGGCCATCAACTGCTGCTGCAAGCCACACCAATTTTCATTTGCTGGAATCTATGGAAGAACAGGTGTGCACGCAAATACGGAGGCAAAGCAACCAATATCAGCCGCGTCAAATATGCAGTCTACAAAGTCACATTCAAGATGTTGAAAAAAATTTTCCCTAACATTAAATGGCCTGCAAGCTGGACAGCTTTAATCCAAACGAGTGAAAAGTGTATCCATGACATCAAAGTGTGCATGGTAACAAGGATTAAACCTCCGGAGCAATGGATCAAGATAAATACAGATGGAAGTGCTCTCACTAATCCAGGAAAGATTGGGGCTGGAGGTATCCTCAGAGACAAAGAAGTCAAATTAGTGATGGCATTCTCAACACCTCTTGGAGAAGGATCGAACTACATAGCTGAAATTGAGGCTGCCCTTTTTGGAATGACTTGGGCACTTGAACTATGATTCAGGAACATTTTACTTGAGTTAGACTCTCAATTGGTGGTGTAATGGATTTCAAAGAAAGCAGCCCCACATTGGAGTATTACCAATCAAATTGAAAGACTCCAACACAGTATCATGCAAACTCATAACTTCAAATGTTCTCACATTTTCAGAGAAGCAAATTGGGTAGCAGATGCACTTTCAAAGCACAGCTACAACACAGTAGCTCCTCAAGTTTACTTCAACAGCAATCAACTACCTAAAGAAGCACAAGCCTACTACCAAATGGACCTACTGAACTTGCCAAGATCTAGAAGAAAGAAGACTAAGATGATTTTTTATCCTCCTTGATATTATTACCTTTTCAACTTAGCTATATTTAAATAATATAGCTACTTTGAATAGGGGTATAGGTTAGTTAGTTTATAGACTTTCTTGTAAAGGGAGAGTCTCCCTAATTTATGCTTCCTAGATACTTTGTAATGAGAAAAGACCTCTCCTTAGGTTCTTAGTATTTTGGTTTCATCTTTCATTGTAATGGGCGGAGTTGCCATTCTTTTGGAAAGTCGACTCTAAACCACATTAGGATTGGAGGTTAGGTCTATGCCCCCCCTCCTTGTATTTTGTTTTTTGTTATTAATGATAAGGCCTGGGGGTTTCGCTCAGCCCCTACCCATCCAAGGGTTATTCAACCAAAAAAAAACTCAGAGGAAGACTTAACCCAATATGAGAAAGATACGTTCTCAAAGAATTACTGAAAGTAAAGTAACTTTTCCAAAATAACACTTAAGTCTCATGAAAAATATCTGTAAATAAATAGAGACTCAAAACGGACTATCTGACTAACTATTTGTCTATGAAGCCTCTATATTACTAAGATGAATGTTGGGACAAACCCCTCAACATTCAATAAATGTAAAGACTGAAAGCAATAAAAGAGTCACCCGGATGCAAGGAGGCTCACCATTGACTCTGGATGCCCAAACTGGATCAATGAGGCGCTAGATATTGATCCTAATTTTCTGCATCTGCATCATAAGACGATGCAGGCCAACTGGTATCAGTACATTGAATGTACGAGTATGTGAGTTGTAAAGCTAAACAACAACTTTAATCTAGAGAGGAATAAGAAGAAATTTACCTTGGTTTTACTCAATTCATGAATTACTTAACTTAATATAAAGCAATAAAACACATGCGTTATATAAAGAAAAACTTTGTAAAACAGTAGGAAAATTTAGTTTGTTAAAAAAATGCAATATCAAACTCACTTTTACTTATATATGAAAGTAATATAGTTTCTGTGGGAGATTCTCTAATCGACAACCATCACTATAAGCCTAAGAGATGGTACAACGTCTTACCTCACGTTGCAAGAGGATCGTCCTATACCTTGCCCTTAGTATAGAACCTGAACTACTAAGTGGATCAACTAGTCTATGCTAAAAATTACTAAGGAATCATCTAAAAAGTATGACCTTTCGTCTGTCCATGTTGGCTACATGGTTTACAGGGGCTTGAGTTAATATGAACTCGACTCTCCATATCGGTGCTCAATACTAGTCCCAAAATACATGGATCATATTTTCTTAAAACAACTTCTTCTATGGCTTGAGATAATTGCTCAAACATAGCTTTTAAAAGCTCTCTTGGAAATAATATTTTCCTTTTTCTTTCTAAAACTAGCCAAAGGCTCTGTTGGAAGTCTAGCTTCCTTTTTCTTGCTCAAAAAATGTGAAAACATTTATAACTTTTAATGAATAATTAGTTCCCTTATAACTTTTTAGAAATGAACTCAACTCTTTACTCTTTGCTTAACTTGAAGCTCTTGACCTTTAACTCAACTTTTAGGGAATAATTAGCTCCTTTATATTTCTTGAAGGAAAGACTTCAACTTCTTACTCTCACAGTGTCTTGTAACTTGAGCCTTAAAACGAAGTTAAAACATTTAATAAAAACTCTTGAGAACTTTAAGAAATTGTACTTTGACTTGCTTATTAACTTCTAGACTTAACTCTTAACTCCTTTGTCTTTTATCTTAACATTCCTTGAATTGGATTATGGATTTAAGGTTATAATTTGTATTCTTTAGTGATTTCTAGGTGTTTAGAAATCATTTAAAGTAATTAGAATCATCGGAAGGTGTTAATTAGCTCCCTTATATTTTTTGAAGGAAAGACTTCAACTTCTTACTGTTCACTCTGACTTGCAACTTGAGCCTTAAAACGAAGTTAAAATATTTAATAAAGATTCTTGAAAACTTCAAGAAACTTTACTTTGACTTGCTTATTAACTTCTAGACTTAACTCTTAACTCCTTTGACTTTGATCTTAACATTCCTTGAATTAGATTATGGATTCAAGGTTATGATTTGTGTTCTTTAGTGATGTCTAGATTTTTAGAAATCATTTGAAGTAATTAGAATCATCATAAGGTGTTAATGTACCTTAGAAGGACTTAAAAGGGTTAAACTATGAAACTGGACGAAAAATGTTGATCTGGGCGCACTGGTGACACGCCGCGCCAGCCTTAGTTAACCAAGGCTTAGTTTTTCCTTACTAGTGGCGCACTGCGCCAGACCCCAGTTGACTGAAGCCTTTTTCTGGCGCACTATAGGCGCGACGCGCCTGGCCTTGCCCAGGTGCGTTTGACGAATTTTTCAACTCGTTCTCTTGCTCTAAAATGCCTAAACCTCCATGGTTTCATCCCCAAACTCCTAAGAGCATCAATATTCATCAAATCTAACCTAAAAAGAAACATCGAAAACTACTAATCAACATCAATGGGCATTTAATCAATTCAACTAAAAAGGGATTCGATGAGATTATCAAGAACTCACTTCTAATCATGTAATCAACTCTAGAACTTCTGAACTGAAACAATATTGGTGTGTGGACGAATTAACCCGACACGAAAGATCGACATACCTTGTTAAGGATCACACCGGACGAATTTCACTCGAAATCCCGTGGCGTTCTTAGCGAAACATTGACCTTTTCTCCCTTCTCCTTCTTCTCCTCTTTTCTCCCAATCCCTAAGTGTAAAAGAACTTTGTTAATTTTAACTTAAAATTATTTTTACCCCAATTAAACCCTTAACATGAATTAGGAAATAAATGGGTATAAGACTAGTTTATCCTTCCTCAAATCCGGATTGGACTTTCCTTGCTTCTACAACCCAAATTTTGAAAGGCATATCTACCTCATATGATATCGAAATCAAGAAAACTCGGCGTTTAGAAACATATTTCCAAGGGCTTTTAAACCATATAAATAACTAACTCTAACTCATCTTGAGCTAGAAGTTATGGCCGTTTAAAATGACCGAAAACTCACTTTCTTAGCTTTAGAAAATTTCCTAGATTTTCCCTTTTTCCACAAGTGAAAGTTTTAGTTTTTTAGATTATTCAAGCTATTATGAGTTACCAGAAGTTACATTGTACTCGACTAGATATTTGTTATGTTGCGAGGTTAGTTAGCAGGTATCAACTGAACCCTGAAAGAGATCATTGAAAAACAGTAAAGAGAATATTTCAATACTTGAAGGGAACTGCAGATCATATACTTTGTTATAGTGGATCTGATTTGTTCATAAGAGGTTATATAAATGTTGATTGGACTGGTGACCGAAATGATATAAAATTAACATTCGCTTATGCTTTCTTACTAAATGATGGTGCTATTTCATGGAAAAATAAGAAGTAAACTTGCACAACTCTTTCAACCATGGAATCTGAAATCGTGACTTGTGCGTGTGCAATACAAGATGTTGTTTGGTTAAAGAGATTAATTCTTTGAGCATTTGAATATTGCAAAGGATTCTAAGTGTTCCTTGATTCTATATTGTGGTAGTCTAGCGGCTAATGCATATACAAGTGATCCTAAATATCACAGTAAGACCAAAAACATTGACATCAAGTATAATTTTGCGAGAGCCATAGTGACAAGTGGAGAAATAACTTTGTATACATTCCTATACGTGAAATCATAGTTCATCTTTTTAAAAAAATCATTTCTATAGAACTGTTTGAAAAATATGTTAAGGCTCTAGGTTTGCATGAAATATGATGATATTTACAATGTTGTAAAATAACTTGATTGTTATAATATTCTCTTCTATATGATATTATTTGATTTATATTCAATTATGATATGCATGTGATAATTTGTAAGAAATAAAAGTGACTCTCTCACATAAGTAATTGCCTCTTACATCTGGAAACGTGAAAAGATGAGTTTCACAACTATATTATTACTTATTTCTGATCCATATGAAAGTTTCTCCAAGAAAATGAGTTTAAGGATCACTGAAGAGAGAAACTAGGGCCAAGCATCTAGAGGTGTTTAGACCAAGGTTTATATGATATTGAATAATCAAGATAATGAGACACATACACCAATAAAAGGTGTAAACATTATTGCACGTGTTTCATATCATCTGTGTCAAGCGATTAATGGGTCATTGAAAGAATGCTTCTCCGTTACTTCATTGTGTGAGACCCCAAAAAGTTAAAATGATTTTTAAATGAAATACCCTTTGACCTTTATTGTTTCTTGATGTTTGAATCGGTTATGCTACTTTAGCATGTTGCCTATGGCCATGAGTGATTTCGCAATTTTGATATGAAACAAATAGATTCAAGTAGAAAGGGAAGATAATTAATATGAACAAATTCAACTTGTATATATAAAGTTAAAATGAACTCGAGTTCACCTCTTTAAGTGGTTGAGGGATCGACCAAGTAACTATTAAGTAGTAAAGACTTCTAGTAGGAGTAACTTTTAAGTAACATGAAACGTAAAAAGAGAGGAGAGAAAAAACGTGAGAAATAAAAAAAATCAAGCCATCAATAAAGAAATAGAGAGTAAATTTCTTATCTAAATCAATCAACACTCTAAGGAGACTCTTAGTTTGTGCCGATTTTTTTTTTTTTTTGTGATTCAAAGAGTGATCTAAAGTAATTTCTTTTGACGACAAAATCAACAACAAATATTTTCTTTGTATTATAAGGTACACATCTTGTTAGTATTTTGCCTATAAATTTCCTTTCATGATATATCAATTTTTCACTAAGATTGGATGGATTTTGAGGAATTATTAATTATTTTAACAGATAGTATTAGTATGCTTCCACACCTATTAATAGGTTTATTTGAAGATCTGAAATAAACATATTTCAAGATAACCTTCATTCATTTTGTCATATACTAGTTGCACCTTAATTATTTTTAAAAAAAATATTTGGTAAGGTGTCCTGTCCCACTTGAATTTAATGATAAAATTCAAAAAAAAAAAAAGTTGCATCTGGCTGTGCCTTTGTACATGACTGAAAAAAGACAAGGTTAGATGTTGGAGAGACAATGACACGTCAAGTCCCCCCTGTACGGACACATCAATCCAAGTTGGCACTACTCACTGTGGACGCTACTGACACCTCATCACTCTCCCAAATTCTCAAAATTGTTATTGGGTGAACCACTTGACAATATTCGTGATGGAATGGTTCAGTAAACGATGATACATTATGAAAAAAAAAAAAATAATAGAGGAGTTAATATCTTAAAAGATTACTCAGTTTTAAAAATTTATCTAACAAAGTTATTAAAGTTTATTATGTATTAAAAGAATCACTTAACTTAAATTTTTATTTAGAAATTGATCTAATAATGTCGTTAAAGTTTGTGCGTATCAAAAAAGTCGCTCAACTTAGATTTTTATATTAATAAAATCATTCAATTTAGATTTTTGTGTTAGTAAAATCATTAAACAAAATTTATTATTATTTTTGTTAGTTTCATATAAAATAGACCCTACAAATAAATAAAATTAAAAAACTAATTTAATTTTTGTATGGAAAACTAAATTATTTGTTAAAATTGCCTAGTTAAAACCAAGTTAATCAATAAAATCATTAAATTTATCGATAAATAACATTTGATATAGCAAAAAAACTATTTTTTATGTTTTATAAATATGAACCCTATAAATGAATAAAAAAATTTAAATAATTGTTATTTAACTTTTAGGAACAAACTTGATTAATGAAATACATACTTCTATTAAAGTCAACCATCGTTGGGCTTACCAGATAGTGCCACGTAGGCTAAAAAGGGGTAAAAAATTATTAACAAAAAAGTTCAGGGGGGGTAATAGGACCTTAGTATAGTATAAGTGTGTCTCTGAGATTTCGGGCATAGGTTGAGGGGATACTTGGACATTATCCCAATAAGTAATGCTAAAATTGAAACATGGAAAAAAGTAAATTCGATACATATTTTTTTAATATTTAAAACATAAAAGTAAAAACTTTTCTTATATAATAAACAAATAAATAAAAGTGAACTGATAAAGTTTTTATTTTTTGGCTCCATATATATAATTTTCTTTTATGAGGGGTAAACTTTTTTTTCATTGATGGGATATCTTCTGTTGATATTTTTTTACTTCACTTTTATTTTAGAAAAAATTGTATATAATAGCAAACTAATAACCTAAATTAAATGGAATAGCTAGGGTTTGATTTAATTGTGCTCCATAGCAAGCATTAGCTAAAATTTGCCAGCGTCTCTCTCCCAAAAATCTCGCTCGCCACTCTCCATTCTCACTCGCCTCTCTCGCTTTATACACAGAAGTGTATAATGTTGTTTCTGTTTTGTATAAAGCGAGAGAAAATTATATATACACATGCAAAAATGTATATCTTCGTGTTATACACTTAATATACAATTTACAAACATTTTACTTCAAATATTGCAAAGAAAAAGGCCAACGAATTATACAATTGCGAATTATACAATTGTAGTGAAATATAATTTTCTCTAGCTTTATACAACAGAAGTGTATATATTGTGTTTCTGTTTTTGTATAAAGCAAGAAAAACATATATCTTCTTGCTATACACTTATAATTATGCAATATACATACATTTTTATTCGATTCAACTATATGCAAAACAAATTTTACAATTGCAGCTATATAGGCCAGCGAATTATACAATTTAGGCCAGCAAATTATACAATTTAGGCCAGCGAATTATACAATTGTATATGTATAGCAAATTATACAGTTTTATGTTTGCTATGGAGCGCAATTATGCAAAGTTTGCTATAGCATACAAATATGAATTTTTTGTTTGCTATATGTGAAAGTTGCCCATTTTATTACTCAGGAATATTTACGTATTAATTATGAAAAAATATCATT
This sequence comes from Solanum lycopersicum, assembly GCF_036512215.1. NCBI lineage: Eukaryota > Viridiplantae > Streptophyta > Magnoliopsida > Solanales > Solanaceae > Solanum > Solanum lycopersicum. The sequence continues at coordinate 46,079,473 of NC_090808.1, read as the reverse complement.
TTATCTGAAAATTTTAAAGTTAGAGTTGTATTTGAATATTTTTTTTTAAATATGATTTAAACCCTCAATTTTTAAAGGTTAGAAAAATCACTTATTTTGACTAGCTTAACTATGTGTACATATATTTATTTGATTTGTTTTTTTTTTTTATTGGTGGGGAGAGTATCTTAGAAGAAATAGATAAAAAGATGAATCTTTCAACATTTTAGATAGTGTAAGGATGTTTTTTGTTCACTTATATAACTCAAGCATGGAGTTTAGGTTTAAGTCATAGTTCGGGGATAATTTTAACCAAAAGCTAGTTTAAACACTTTGAATGGTCGTTAGGTGACCGTATTAAAATTTTAAAAAAAGGTCGATGTATAATTATTGTGCTATTTAGTACTATGTTTGGTAGGAATTTGGACCTATGTATAACTAATTTCTGACTTAGTTATACCTTTAATATGGTATTATATGATGCATTACTAATACCTTTTATTTGGACGTATTACTAATACATGTGATATAATACCATGGGGATGTAAAGATAATAATATTTCTCAAATCAACTTAATTATTTTATTTATTTTCTTGATTTTATGTTTTATCTTTTTAGTAGTGAATTTATTTAAATAAATTATCTTCCAAATTATTTAGAGATAATTGTTTATTACTAAATAAATCCAATCAAATTAATATAATATTTGAAATGTGAGTTATTTAACATTAACTAATTAAAAAAGATATCACCACATGATATTTGTAATCCTAATTGCATACATATTGAAATTATAACTTGCAACGTTTATGTATATATTTAGATAATTTATTCAATTTTATTATTATTTATCGTCTTTTTAATTTTAAAAGTTGATATATCTTTTAAAATTAAAGATTGACATTTTGTTAGAGATCACGAAGAGAATTATATATTATCCTCAAATAACTTAAGCAAAAAAGAGATAAACATGACAACAAAATTATTTTTCTCATAGCTAGTTAGAAGGTCAGAAAAAAATAATATTGCTCAGTAATTATTTATTTTAACTCAATTACATAATAATTTAAGGATATAATTGCGAAGAAGTTTTTCATAAAGTTTTAATCCAAACATAAGATAAGATGAAAAACAATGAACCAGACACTTGATAAAATTAAACCATGTATTACTAATTACTAGACTACTAATATCAACATTAGTAATCTCTATACCAAACTATGCGTAAGAATATTTCTCTAATTTGCACCTGCGTCTGGTTTATATATACGTATAATGATTACACCAAATTTAATCAAATATACGCGTTTTCATTTATATCTTTGATTAGTCTCTCAACCTATCGAATTGAATTATTATTTTTCCCATGTGAAGTAAAATAATATAATACTAGATCATATTGTTGTTATCCATTCTTGATTGAATGAAATTCTTCTAATTACATAATTATCTTCCTCTTAAAATCTAGAGTTTTTTCAATGGAAGTATTAATTAAATTTGAGAATCCTTTAATCAATATTGTTTTGTACTTCCGCCCAGTATTTTAATTTATTTATGTTACGGGTTTTTAGTCCATTCAAAAGAGAATGGATCGAAATCGCGCACTTGAAATAATTGAAAGTTAAATGTGCATAGTCAAATAATATAAGGATAAAAACTAGAATTATGTTATAATACATGGACTAAAATAATTATTTTTCTTTAATTTTAATTTTTCTTATGACATGTTTAGGATTACTTGATAAAAACACATTTTGTTGAGCCTTTTATTTATCTTTAGTTTATGATCATATTATTCAAAAAAAAATTTTTAATGTCAAATCAATAAAGATAAATAAATTGAAATGAAGAGAGTACCAAAATTAAAAGGTCATTGTACAATGTATTTTTCTTTTTATATATTATTAATATTATTATTATTATTATTTGTAAGAAGTAGCTATAACGAAGCTGTGAAAACCGATCGAGTTCTAGATTGTACTGATCGACTTATTCACTAGATATGACGTTGAAATAAATTTGATTTATAATATTATATTAGTGGGATATAGTAGAAGATATTTAAAGTAAAAAGCTATGTATAGTGGGAAAGCTAGTTTAATTTTTAAAGATAATAATAAGTCATACATTAAGTTCTTAATGTCATTTTATATCATAGCATGTCCATTACTACCTACATCTCGAGGACTCACGAGACAAGATTTTTAAAAAAATAAGGGATAATGCACAAATACCCTCTCAACATATGTCCAACATCTCAGAAACACACTTATACTATACTAAGGTCCTATTACCCCCTGAACTTATTTTATTAATAATTTTTTATCCCCTTTTGGCCTACGTGACACTATCTTGTGGGCCTAATGCTGGTTGACTTTTTTTTTCAAGCTAGTACAACGTAGGCTGAAAAGGGATAGAAAATTACATATAAAATAAGTTCAAGGGTAATAGGACCTTAGTATAGCATAAATATATCTCTGAGATTACGGGCATAGGTTGCGGGGTACTTGTACATTTTCCCTAAAAATAAAGTGTGGTCTTCATGAGGTGAACTACAAACTATATTAAACATGACAATAAAACGAGGACAACAAATAAAATGCTACAAAAATAAATTTCCCAATCCTATAGAACCTATGAATTGATGTTTGTTAGGGATCACATGCATTGCCAATTAATTTGGCCCCCCTTTCTATCATGATCATTACATGTATCCTATTTTTCAATGCATGCATTGAGTCTAATCTTTTTGATAAATTGGATATCATTGAGCTGTAAAATCTTATTACCAAAAAAAGAAAAAAGAGTTTTGAATACACGATATGTATATAAAATAGGATTACAATATATATAGCTATATGAATATAATGCGTACCATTCATTTATTATGGAATGCTTTCGATTCATTTAAAAAGAGTGGTAATCTCAAGTAAAACTTTTATTTTCTGAAGTCCAATTGTTGATCACATGCAATACTATGAATATATAACCATAAACAGTTGAAAGTAAATAGAGGATCAAGTCAAAGGTATATCACTTACGCAATAGGAATGGCATAGCAGGGGCTAAAGTTTGGTGAATATTGAGAAGAATCCTCAATAAGTGTACAAATTCCTGCCAAAATCAGGTTACACTAACGGTGCCTTTTAATAGCTTACAAGAGCTTTCATTGACAACATCTCCCTTTGATCATTCCTACAAAGTAAAGTTACACTTGATTATTTTTGTTGGTAACTGCTTTCCACTAATCACCAAAATAACATTACATTACACTTGATTATTCTCCATCATTTAATAATTGTAACAATTAGATCCACCGTTATTCAAAGACACCTCGTGCAGAATTTTGAAATCTTTACTAATTATGTTGTCAATGTAAAACTAGAGTGTTCAACAAAAAAATTTAGAATTTGAAATTTGAATTTGACCCGTGATGATGTCATCCCGTTGTAGCATCAGGAATATTCCAACTATGGCGGCATGTCAGCCCGTACAGTGGGTTCAACAAGGCATGTAACACCTTAAATATTTTTGGATCGGGTGTCATGTTCTAGCACAGTTACATTAAAGAAAATGTTGAGATTTAGCAAGTGTGAATGGGAAAAGAAAAGAGAGAATATGAAAAAAATGAGGGAACTACTTTGGAGAGAAAATAAAAAGTCATTTGCAAAGTGCAAATGAAAAGTCATTTCTCCCATATCGGCAAAAGAAAGGGAAACTGTTGTCTTTATAGAAGAAAACATTTTCATTGCTTCTTAAAGATCTAAGAAGAAGATGCCCCCTCGCGCCGTCGTCGTTGCTCGGCCTCGGCTTTGGATTTGATGTGATTGATAAATTTTTTAGACAAAATTTATTTAGTCAGCTTTTGTTAAATAAAATAAATCCTGTTAAAATTGTCTCTTATAAATTTGCGGGTAACGGTAACATTTCGAAAAGTTGTTACTCTTTCCGAAAAGTCGTTACTTTCCAAAAAGTCGTTATTTACAAACATGTTCCTTGCTGAAAATGGCTATAAAAGGAAGTCAATTTTTGATTTTTCAAACACTGAAATTTTTTTCCTTCTCTGCATTTATTTTTCTCTCAAATAAAATCAAAGTGTCGATCGACTGAGTCTGTGTGACTTGTTGTTGTTCTTAAGTTTGTTGAAGTTAAAGAAGTTTGAGGTACCGCTATTTCTTTAACAGGTTTAATCCGTTTTATCTTGGGAGAAATTAATCCATAACCTTGGGTACAGTGAGGGGATTAAATTTCTTAATGACACACAGTAGTTTCTGTGGACTTGGATTAATTCTTGTATTTTATGTATTTTCCGCTTCATCTTATTTCTGTTTCTGTTCATTGGTTAACCTTATAAATACAGTTTACAATAAGAATAACAATCTTAAGAAATTTAATAGTTTCTGTATTTGAGGTTTCTGGAGATTAAAACCTTTATGGTTTTTTACTCTGCTTGAATTTCCAAAACTCATTCGATTAACAATTAAAAGAACATAAAAACATTATTGTTAAATCAGAAACAGTTTGTGTAAAGATTTGTTCTTTACTGTTAGTATTTCAAATACTTAACTTATCTGCCATTTGTGACAGAAAAAAAAAGACTAATTCAAGTCAAACAAATGCTGGAACAGTAAGTGCTGCAACAACAACAATTGAACATAATCGTTCAAATGCTGCCTTAGCGCCGACTGAGAAACCTGCAAAGTTTTCTAGAGTCGACTTTAAGAGATGGCAGCAAAAGATGTTCTTCTATCTCACTACGTTGAGTCTGCAGAAGTTCATTAATAAGAATGTTCCTGTTACGTCAGATGAAACTCCGGCTGATTAACGATTCTTGGTAACAGAAGCATGGACACACTCAGATTTTTTGTGTAAAATTTATATTTTGAGTGTCTGCAAGATGATCTGTACAGTGTGTACAGCAATGCCAAAACCTCAAAAGAACTCTGGGAAGCTTTACAAAAGAAGTACAAAACAGAAGATGCCGGAATGAAGAAATTCATTGTGGCAAAATTTCTGGACTATAAGATGATAGACAGTAAGACTGTCGTCACCCAAGTTCAAGAATTGCAAGTCATAATACATGATCTCCTTGCTGAAGGTATAAATTTATTTAATGCCTATGTTAGAAATATTAAGTTTTCCCTTAATAATCACATAATCTTTAATGTAGGATTGATTGTGAATGATGCTTTTCAAGTGGCTGCAATTATTGAAAAATTACCTTCATTATGGAAGGACTTCAAAAATTACTTGAAACACAAACGCAAGGAGATGACTGTTGAAGATCTCATAGTAAGGTTGAGAATCGAAGAGGATAATAAGGTTGCAGAAAAGAGGTCACGTGGTAATTCAACAATATCTGGAGTAAATTTTGTTGAAGAAGATCCCACAAAATTAAAGAAAAGAAAGAAAGCATCTGGTCCAAAAAGCAATCTAACTAAGAAGAAATTCAATGAAAATTGCTTTAATTGTGGTAAACATGGTCATAGGGCTAATTAATGTCGGGGTCCTAAGAAGGACAAGAAAAAGAAGGATCAAACAAACTTGGCTGAATCCAAAGGAAAAATGGACGATCTCTGTGCAATGCTTTCAGAATGTAACTTGGTTGGAAATCCACGAGAATGGTGGATAGATTCTGGTGCCTCATGCCATGTTTCTGCCAACAAAAAATTATTTTCATCATATACTCCAGCACTTACAGATGAAAAATTGTTTATGGAAAACTCTGTTGTTGCAAAAATGGAAGGAACTGGCAAAGTCCTATTAAAGATGACATCAGGCAAGGTGGTGACTTTGAATAGGGTCTCATATGTTTCAGAATTGAGAAAGAAGTTAGTTTCAATTCCAGTTCTGACCAAGAATGGATTTAAATGTGTATTTGTTTCTGATAAAGTAGTAGTAAGCAAAAATGATATGTATGTAGGAAAAGGCTACCTTAGTGATAGTCTTTTCAAACTCAATGTAATTGCAGTTGATATGAATAAAGATTCTGCTTCTTTATACTTGCTTGAGTATAAATGTTTATGACATGAACGTTTGGGACACGTTAATAACAAAACCTTGCGAAAACTGATTAACTTAAATATTTTGCCAAAATTTGAGTGTAATAAATCAAAATGTCAAATTTGTGTTAAATCTAAGTATGCTAAGCATTCTTATAAATCTGTTGAAAGGAATTCAAATCCTTTAGAATTTGTTCACACTGATATTTGTGATATGAAGTCAACACCATCACGTGGTAGGAAAAAGTATTTCATAACTTTTATTGACGATTGCACTAGATTTTATTATGTCTATTTGCTAAATAGTAAGGATGAAGCAATAGATGCATTTAGGCAATATAAAACTGAAGTTGAAAATCATTTAGATAAAAAGATCAAAATGATCAGAAGTGATAGAGGTGGAGAATATAAGTCTCCATTTGCAGAAATATGTTTAGAAAATGGAAGAATCCATCAAACTACTGCTCCCTACACTCCTCAGTCTAAGGGAATTGCAGAAAGGAAAAATTGAACTTTAAAAGAAATGATGAATGCATTACTTATAAGTTTAGATTTACCACAGAACTTGTGGGGGGAAGCTATCCTTACAGCAAATCAGATACTTAACAGAGTGTCTCACTCAAAGACAAATGTAATTTCATATGAGAAATGGAAAGGTAGAAAATCCAATTTGAAATATTTCAAAGTGTGGGGGTGTCTAGCCAAAGTCCAAGTTCCTATACCTAAGAGGATAAAAATAGGACCTAAGACTGTGGATTGTGTATTCATTTGATATGCCACAAACAGTAAGGCATGTCGATTTTTGGTTCATAAGTCCGAATATCCGGATATTCATGATAATACGGTAATGAAATCAGATAGTGCTGAATTTTTTGAACATATCTATCCGTATAAAACTAGATTTGAGTCATCTAGTGGGAGATCTAAACAACCCAGAGAAGAACCAAAAGAGAATGAAGAAATGAAGAAAGACCAAGACGTAGTAAACGTCCAAAGACATCTACTTCAATTGGATCAGATTTTGTAACATTTCTTCTTGAAAGTGAGCCTCAAACATTCAAGGAAGCAATGTTGTCTAGCGACTCAACCTCTTGGAAGGAGGCCGCTAATAGTGAAATTGAATCAATCTTAAGCAATCACACTTGGGAGTTGGTTGATCTTCCTCCAGGGAACAAACCCTTGGGTTCAAAATGGATCTTTAAAAGGAAGATGAAAGACGATGGAACTATTGACAAATATAAAGTAAGACTTGTTGTCAAATGTTTTAGAAAAAAAGAAGGTCTTGATTATTTTGACACATACTCGCCATTGACTAGGATTACATCAATTCGGATGTTAATTGCACTAGCTGCAGAATACGGTCTTGAAATTCATCAAATGGATGTGAAAACAACCTTCTTAAATGGAGAGCTTGAAGAGGAAATTCACATAGAACAGCTTGAGGGTTTTTTAGTTCCTGTTAAAGAAAAGAAAGTGTGCAAACTTATTAAGTCACTTTATGGACTAAAACAAGCACCAAAACAATGGCATGCAAAGTTTGATCAAACCATGTTGTCAAATGAATTTAAGATCAATGAATGTGATAAATGTGTTTACATTAAAGATACTCCAAATCAGGAAGTTATTTTATGCCTATATGTAGATGATATGCTTATAATGAGCAAAAACATTGCTAATATAAAACGTACAAAGCGTATGCTTGCTAGTAAGTTTGATATGAAAGATTTAGGAGTTGCTGATGTGATATTAGGAATTAAAATTCTTAAAACTCCTAACGGTCTAGCATTTTCTCAAACTCATTATATTCAAAAGATACTTGAAAAATTCAAATTTTTGAATTTTAAAAGGGAAAAGACTCCAATTGATGTAAACCTTCATCTTGCAAAGAATAAAGGTGAAAGTCAGTCTCAATTGGACTATGCTAGCGTATTGGGGAGCTTAATGTATGTCATGAATTGTACACGACCAGATATAGCTTGCGCTATCAGTAAACTGAGTCGATACACAAGTAATCCTAATCATAATCATTGGTTGGCAATGAAGAGAGTTTTGGGATACTTAGATGACACTCAAAACTATGCTTTACATTACAACAAATATCCAGCGTTCTTGACGGATATAGTGATGCAAATTGGATTACAGGGTCAACTGAAACAAAATCCACAAGTGGATACATTTTTACTATTGGTGGAGGAGCAATATCTTGGAAATCATCCAAACAAACATGTATAGCTCGCTCTACAATGGAGTTTGAATTCATTGTCTTAGACAAGGCAGGTGAAGAAGCTGAATGGCTCTGGAATTTATAAGAAGATATTCCATTTTGGCCCAAACCAATGGCCCCTATATGCATACATTGTGATATCAAGCTGCAATAGGAAGGGCTGGAAGCATTATGTATAACGGCAAGTCTCGTCACATAAGACGAAGACATAACTCTATGAGTCAAATACTCTCTAGTGAAATTGTCACAATTGACTATGTGAAGTCAAAAGATAATGTGCCGGATTCACTTACAAAAGGCCTAAATAGAGAGGGAGTTGAGAAATCATCGACGGGAATGGGACTATGGCCGAGAACAAGTCATTGTGGCGGTAACTCTACCTAGAAGACTTGAGATCCCAAGATCTACTTTCAAGGAGATAAAACAAAGTCATTGATGACGGTTCAACATTGTCAAAAGGAAAAAAATATTATTATTTTATGATCCATTCTCATGATGAGACAATGTTTAGTAACCAGGATAAAGACATAAGGACTTTTTAATGGTTTCTAAGTTTGATGCAGGGAATATCAAATGGTGTATCTAAGGGATAACACATTTAGAAATCACCTATGTAAGTGTGAAGTGTAAGCCGCTTCAAGGAGAATCCGGTAAGGCCAGTTCTTTAAGCACTTACTATCCAAGATGTGTTCATGGCTGAAACGAACAAAACAATGAGAACTAAGAACTGTTCAAGGGTTGATTGTGTAACATATGTTGTCTAGGTAAACACCAAAGCTCGACGGTTCAAAGATATCTAATCTACCGATTGACCGAGTATATCCGATATATGTTCACTATGGAAAGTTTAAAGGGAAACCTACTTATCCAGATACGATTAACCTTTACCTACAAGACACACAAGTTTTTTCATGCATATGTTTTAACAATAGGCTTCCCCATTCATGTGGGGGATTGTTGAGATTTAGCAAGTGTGAATGAGAAAAGAAAAGAGAAAATATGAAAAGTGAGGGAACTACTTTGGAGGGAAAATGAAAAGTCATTTGCAAAGTGCAAATGAAAAGTCATTTCTCCCATATCGGCAAAAGAAAGGGAAATTGTTGTCTTTATAGAAGGAAACACTTCCATTACTTCTTAAAGAGCTAAGAAGAAGATGCCCCCTCGCGCCATCGTCGTCGCTCGCTCGGCCTCGGCTTCGGATTTTAATTTGGCAAATGATGTGATTGAATGATAAATTTTTTGGACAAAATTTATTTAATCAGTTTTTGTTAAATAAAATAAATCTTGTTAAAATTATCTCTTATAAATTTGCGGGTAACGGTAACATTCCGAAAAGTCGTTACTTTCTGAAAAGTAGTTACTTTCCAAAAAGTCGTTATTTTCCTAACAGACACAATTTTCCGAAAAATTGTTATTTTTTCCAATAGACACAACTTTCTGGATAAAATGGGTCTGAATAGATTTCACTGAACAGACATGTTCCTTGCTGAAAATGGCTATAAAAGGAGGTCAATTTTCGATTTTTCAAACACTAAAAAAATTTTCCTTCTCTGCATTTATTTTTCTCTCAAATAAAATCAAAGTGTCGATCGACTGAGTCTGTGTGACTTGTTGTTGTTCTTAAGTTTGTTGAAGTTAAAGAAGTTTGAGGTACCGTTATTTCTCTAACATGTTTAATCCGTTTTATCTTGGGAGAAATTAATCCATAACCTTGGGTACAATGAGGGGATTAAATTTCTTAAGGACACACAGTAGTTTCTGTGGACTCGGATTAATTCTTGTATTTTATGTATTTTCTGCTTCATCTTATTTCTGTTTCTGTTCATTGGTTAACCTTATAAATACAGGTTACTATAAGAATAACAGAAAACATATTAAAACAACTTACTGTACTCAATCTCAAAGAACCCAACTCTCAAAAGAGCTTGGTGTGGAGACATGAGTTCTCATGTGTGTTCTTGATATTGTTAACTGATTATGTACTTATTTTAATGTTGTTGTCACTTGTTCATGTTTCTTGTTGCTTGCTACCTGCTAAATGTCATCATTGATTTTAATCCACTATTTATTGTTCATTATTATTTTTTATTTTGAGTTGATCGATGATACTCAGTTAATGTTGCTCTGTATTGATCCCTATTCGCGTTTCTTCATTTTGCGTTTGTGGAGTGCAGCGTTTATACCATCGACTTTGACTCACATTCGACTCTAGGTTGACCTATTCCTTCTAACTCGTGCTAGATTCTCTCGATCATGGCATGGTATCCTTAGATTTCAGACATATACTATTCCATTCTATTTATCTATTGATGTGATTACTTTCAGGTTTTTGGAATAGTATGTAATAGACTCTAGAGGTACTTTTTTATTATTTACTTTAATAAGTTTTGAGCTTGGCATTACAATTGTATTTCGTAATTTGAACAATTAATATAAGTTGGAGTTTAATTCGCTGGTTCGCCCACGTAGAAGGTTAAGTGTTAATGTCACTAATGACTCATTTTGGGTCGTAACACATTTTCAAATAGTTTTTCTTGAAAAAGTAATTTTTATTTAGCTAATTTATTTGAAAAGTGCATTTGATAAATAAATTATGTTTGATTAGTATTATTAAAAAGGGCTTTAGAGAGTCCAATTAAAAAAAATACAAGTAATAATGTACATTTAATATAAAAATTATTTTATTGAGAGATTATTTTAAATATATATTATAAGTTTTTTAAATAATTTTTAAATTTTATTAAATTAAAATTTTCAATCAATATTGTATATGAATAAAAGAAGTGAGTTGAATATTGATGTTATAGTAATATAATGATTTAAAAATAATTATAATTAACAAAAAAAAAAATTTAAAAATTATTCCATAAATTAAATTACGACATACAAGAAACTCACCACGAAAATGTATAAAGTCTTAAATTGTTTGATCATCATCCTGTAAAAGTATTGTTGTTACCTTTTTTGCTAATTCTACAAAATAATACGTAATATCAAATATAAAGTAATAGCATATAAACATAAAAAAAATTTACGTAAAAATAAAAAGTATATTTTTAAATGAAGGGATAATGCCCAAGTATCCCCTCAACCTATGCCCGAAATCTTAGACACACACTTATACTATACTAAGGTCCTATTACCCCCTGAACTTATTTTATTAATAATTTTTTAACCCTTTTTAGCTTACGTGACACTATCTTGTGGGCCCAACGATGGTTGACTTTTTTTTCCGAACTAGTGCCACGTAGGCTAAAAAGGGGTAAAAAATTACATATAAAATAAGTTCAGGGGGGTAATAGACCTTAGTATAGTATAAGTGTGTCTCTGGGATTTCGGACATAGGTTGAAGAGGTACTTGGGTATTTCCCTTAAATGAAACTTAACCAAATTTATGAGAGATGTTAATTAATTAATAAAAGATATATGTTTATATGAAGGGATATTTTGATCTTGAAAAAAATATCTATGCTTCTATATTTTCAAAAAGCAAAATTTTGTAGTTTCTTCCCATCAACATTGTTTCTGCTTCCACTAAAATTAATTTTACTGAATTGTCAAACACCTTAATTTATTAAAAAAAATATAATTCTTAAATTAAAGTAAGTGATTTTGACCTCTAGACAACAATGTCCCACCAACTCTAAATCAATTATCCATTTGAAAGGAAGGAAAGTAACAAGCACCAATTGTTATAGGCATCCTTATTAACCCCAAAATCCATAATATAGTACTTGAGGGATTAAATTTTCAATTCAATGCAGTGTAAGATTTTTTTTACAATATCAGATAATCTAAAAATAACTTAAATATAATTGTCCATAATACTAGAGTGGAAATAGTAATTTAAAGGATTATAAGACTATACCTCTTACAGTAGGTTAAATAAAATGCTGGATTTATTATTATTTTTATTTCATTAAAATATAAAAATTAAATCAGAACAACAATTTAAAAGGTTTGTTTGGAGTATCAAACCCCAGATTAATATAAAAAAGTATCCTATCACAAAATATTAAAGCAATAAAAGTTGATATAGTGGGGTGGAGAATAAATGCTATCCTACAAAGGGGGACTGTCCTTTTTCTGAGTTAAATGTTTTTTATTACTGTAACTTTGAAAATTTATTTAGAAGTAAAAGTTAGTAAATTTTATTGTCTAATAAAGTAATTCGACTTAAGTATATGTATCGTTTATATTATTCAACTAACTTTATCATTAAGCAATTTATATGACAAGATAAATTATCCTTTATGTCATTCTAATTTCACTTTGATATTTGTAGAGATAAAATAAAAAGAAATTAAGCCTTTAGTTGCACAGTATTGAACTTCCTTTGGCTTACATTTTAAAGATTTGGGTCATTCAGTCTGTTTTTGCAACGTTCGTATGTGATTATAAATGTATGAATAGTTAGAATTATGAAATAAATCAAATTCTATTTAATCATATATATTCAAGGGTCAACTAATATTTCACACTTTTATATTGAGTCAAGTTAGAACTTTTATATTATAAAACAATTCAATTAAATTTGTTATTAAATAGAAGTCTAACATGAAAAATTAAATTTCCATATAGACATGAACAAGATTAAAGAAAACTAGTGTTTTAAGTTTTCTTGACTAATTTTATTGATAAAAAGATCTAATTGGGTGATTTTATTAATAAAATATATAGTTTAATGACTTTGCTAGATAGTTTTTAAAATTGAGTAACTTTTTAAAATATTAACTCAATTTTTCTAAGTAAAATTTAAACATTATTATAATTACTTGTACGATATTTTATCATCTCAGATTTAGCCTATTTGTGTAATACTAATTTTCTCAAAGTCTAAAAATCCCTTTTGGAGCTAAAGAGAAGAAAATACTTGTTTTCATGTCCCATTTCTCGAGTTAATAATTTTGATGGTCATTCAACTATCAATTCTTTTCATAGAAAGTCACTCAAATTTCATTTTCAACTCAAAAGTCACTTAACTATGACTTATTTGCAAATAAAATCACTCAAGCTATTTTATTATTTTTTTCATTAAAATTTGCTGACATGAAATTTTAATCATTAACCAAAAATTTAAAAACCAAATATATATCCATTTACACTATTTAATAACCCGCCTTAATTAATCCAACCCGCTAAAACATAGTATTAAACTTTTTATTTTGCCACTAATTCCCTAAATCAATCTTCCTTGTGTCCCTCATTCTTTCCCTCCGCGTTCTTCTTCTCTAATCATCAACCATTAATTAACCCATTTAACTCATGAAACATTTAACTAATAAATCCTTGATTATTACGCATATGATTGTCACAAATGAAACTCCACGTTTACTAATTTTAACAGTTGAATTTATCAATCATAATGTAGCCAACCCCTAATATAATTATAATTACCAAACTCATTTGACCAAATCTCTCATTTACTTTTCCTAAGGGACCATGTTGGCATACGTAACCCCAATCACAAAAGAAGCTAGAATATCCTTAACTTTATTCACTAAAATTACATTGTTTATCTCATCAAAAGAGAATTTTTTTAATATTTTACCCTATCATTAAATATTAATTTTTAAATTTATTGAAGTTCTAGTAATCAAATTTTATATTTTTCAAAATATAGTTATAAGTAATCCCTCAGTTTATATTACGTGATTTCAGTACTAACCTGACATCAAACATACCTATTAAGAATCCTTTAATTTGAAGTGTATTTATTGAGTTAATCTTGTTGTTGATATTTTGATGTTTTAAATTGACTGATATTACTTTATATCGATATTTCATACTAAAAATAATCTGAAAAAATAATAATATTCTTTTTATTTTCTAAATGGCTATAATTTTTATTTTCTAAATGGCTATAAAATAAAATATTTATTTTTGCATTGACCAAATAAAACAAACACAGGAAGTATAACTTGTTAAAATAACTACGCAATTAAGGCATACCAAATGCAAATCATACAAGTAAATTATATGATAACATATTCATTTTAATGTAATTATATATTAAAAAAGAAGAGAAGTCGTTGGAGACGTGAAAACTTTTAATTCAGACAATTAATCTTGCCGCATTCTTAGGGGGGAGTTCAGGACTCGATTTGGGTCCATTTTAGAGAAAAAATAGTTTGTATACCTTTTAAATAATTAAAATCAAATTAAATTAAATATAATTCATATTCATTAGTTTGAACTTTTTTACTTTCAAAACAACAGAATGATATGTCTCTCTTTTGTTTTTTCCTACAAGTAAAAAATAATTTTTCATCATTTCCAACTTATAAGTAGTCTTTTATTGTGGTGGTTACAATTTTCTTGAATTATGAAGAAAATAACTTAAGATCTATAAAGTTTAATCAAGTAATAAAGTTGATAAGAAATACAATAAATAGATATAGGTGAATTACACTTATCTATTTAAATAGATGAGTTTAGATTCATGACATTTTCTTTTAATAAAAATAAACTTAAAGGTGTTAAGTTCATCAGTTTATTAGAGATTGTTGTCCATGTGGGTTTTTAAAAATAAAATTATTGATTCTAATAAAATTTTGCAAAGGCACAAAGTAATCGAAGTTTACTGAATTAGTACAATAGATGAACAAAAATTAATTAAAAAAAACTAAAATCTGTAATGTATCAGAATCTAGAAAAATTTGAACAGGAAAAGATCAAGTCCACTGAACTTACAGTGTCCCCTTAAGGAAATTATTCCCCTCTAGTATCCGAGGTTTGATTTGGAATATGACTTCTAGGATAAAATGATCTCAATCAACAGAGAATAGATACCAAAAACTCTGGTGTTAACGAACCAATCAATATCAGTAAAATATACGAAGTAATTATTGTGCAGAAGAAGAAGAAGAGATCAAAAAGATTCGTAAGAAAAAATTCTGAAGAGTGAATGGTACTTATAGGCAAGAGGAACAGATTCTGAAAGGTGGCAACCCTTTCAGAATCCACACGACCATTAATGAAAGTTTGCAACCTTTCAAATGGTACTGAATGTTCCTGAAGTTTGAACCTTTCAGAACAGTCATTTCCAAAACGATGGAAAATTTAAATAAAACGGAAATTTTTTAAATCAAACGGGTCGCGCGCGGATTCCAGTCGGGTTAATCCACTAAAAAGTTGAAATATTTTATTTTTTAAATAATTAAAATAAACTTTTTCCAAAAAATAATTTCTCGATCGATCATTTTTCGAAGTCAAACCCGGGACGAGAGACGACGATGATGACACAAGGGGGTCCCTCTTTCCATCCTTTTTAACAATTAATAGGAGTGTTTCTATATTTAAAATCTCCTATTTTTCTTTCCACCATCGATGAGGGACAAATGCCTTTTCATTAAAATATAAGAGGACTTTTCAAGTTTCCAACTCTTCAAGTTCTCAACTTTTCAAGTTTCTCTCTTTCCCTCTGTTGGGAAGTAGGAGAACAAATACATAGTTTTGATGATTGATAACGTGAAGACATGGTGTCGTATGTGTATAATTATGAGAGATTGCGGTAAAGAAGAAAAAGTATTGCGGCAAAGAAGAAAAAGTGCAAAAATAAAGAAGGAAAAGAAGGAAACAAATATGGAAAGAAATAAAGAAGAAAATAAAAAAAAAAGAGTAGCAATTCAAGTCAAAAAAGGAAAGAAATAAAGAAGTTACAATTCAAGTCAAATAAGGAGAGAAAGAAATATAGACAGATTCAAGAAGAAAAAGGATTTGTAATTCCTTTCCTTGTAGAAGTTGAAGACAAATCAAACTCTATAAAAGGATCAAGAAGTTGAAGAAAAAAAGCGTCTTTGCATAAATAAAAATCAAGAGAATTTTTCAACAAAGCCAGATCTATTGCATATTCACGAAATGTATCATCTTGAGAGCAGTAATTTTTGGAGAAAGAAGGCAGAGTTTCGTCACAACAACGTAAGGACCTGGTTCACAAAATCTGTTCCACATTGAACTAAAACGCTGAGCTTCGTCACAACAATGTAACGACCAGGTCCACGAAATCTGTTCCACATTAAACTATTGAATTTGAAGTTTGATCAATTAAAGTCTAGGGTTATTTGTCTTTGTTGATTTGTTCTAGATTTATTATTGAGTTGTAATAATTCCTAGATTGTGTAATAAGAAGTGGGTTTGACTTCTTGGGAATAGAGTAGAGTCTTGAGAGAATTGTAACAAGAAGTGAGTTTAGCTTCTTGGGAGAGAGGTTGTGAGAATTGTAAACAAGAAGTGGGTTTGACTTCTTGGGTGGTCAGAGTTAAGAAGAGTTGAGAGTTTTTGTAAACAAGAAGCGAGTTTGACTTCTTGGGGAGTGGATAGTTTTCGATTGTAGTTAATCGAAAAGGGTAGAAGTTTAAATTTAGATTCATTGATTAACTGAGTTATAAATCTTGAATTAATATAAAACTTTGGTGTGGTTTTTTCCTTTCTTGAGTTAGGAAGGTTTCCACGATAATTATTTGTTTTATTGTGTTACGATAGAATTACAAGAACCTGGTTCTTGTATCAGGGTAAGCTTTCTTCAATTGGTATCAGAGCAGGTCTTTTCATTAAAGATTACCATCTTGAAAAAGATCAATGATTGCACCACCTACACCATAGGAAGAATCTTCTCAAACTTGACCACCACCGTTTAATGAAAAGTATTATGGATGGTGGAAGAATTGCATGATGGATCACTTACTAGGAGAAAATCTAAACCTATGGGGAGTCGTGTTGGATAGTCCAACCATATCCATGAAGAATGGAACTGATGGAACCACTCAAGTACCAAAGGATAGGAAATAATGGAATGTTGCAGATAAACTTGCAATTCAGAAAAATGCTAAAGAAAAAAAGATCTTGATATTACGGAATAAGTCCAGATGAATACAATTGAATATCATCATGTCAAGATGCAAAAGAAATATGAGAAACTTTGCAAACTGCGCATGAAGGAACAACTCAAGTAATGAAGTCTAAAATAGATAACTTGAACAAACAATACGAGGTGTTTCAAATGACAGAAGGCGAAACAATCCAAGAGATACACACCAGGTTCACTGCTATCATTAATGAAATCTACTCACTAGGTGAAATAATTTCCAATGGGAAGACAATCACAAAACTTTTGAGTGTTCTTCCAGAATCTTGGGAAAGCAAAGTAGAAGTCATTACTGAAGCACGTGATCTAGATAAGTTAGCTATGTATGAACTTATTGGAAATCTCATGACCTATGAACTCAAGAAAAAACAAGAAAAGAAAATTGGAGCAAAAGAAAAGAGAAGAACCTGCTTCTTACAACACAACACCAGAAGATATTGAGGACAAAAACATTGCGTTAATGACCAAAAGGTTCTCAAGAATGTTAAAAAAGGGACAAGTGTTCCATGGAAATAACTCTAAAAAAATCACTGAAAATCCAATAGATCAATTATGTCATAAGTGTGGAAGTACGAATCACTTTATCAAATTTTATCCATTAAAAGCCCTAGAGAAAAAGAGGAATAGTTCGGATAATGAAAAGGAACCAAGAATGATAAGTACATTCCCACAAAAAAAAAGAATGACCAATCAAGAAGCTGGTTTTTCAATGAAAAGTGGGAAACTTATCAAAAGAAGAATCTGAGGATGGAGGATTCAAAAATCAATCAATACTTGCAATAGATTAATCAAATAAATATGATTTTCTTGCACTCATTGCTGAAAATGATTTTGAAGATGATGAAGAAGATGACAAACAAAGCAAGGTAAGTTTTCATCACATCAAATTAAATATTAAATCATATTCTAAAAAAGAACTAGAGTCCCTATTAAATACTCTTATAGATGTTTATCAGTCAATCAATTCTGAAAGAGAACAAATGATAGAAAAATTTGCATCTTTAAGAGAAGACAATGACAATCTTGAGAAACACAATCACTTTCTTCAAAATAAATTAAAAGAACATATTAAAATCTCATAGTTAAGTCACAAGGGCAAAAACTCTGCTAGTGAACTTCAATTAGCTCTGGAAGAAAAAATAAAATTGTCAACCATAAATTGTCAAGCTTTAACAGAAAGAAATAGGTTGCTACAAGAAAATCTTGATCATACAAAACTTGATCTGGAACGAAATCTTAGATGGACTAGCTCCTTTAAAATTTTAACTCAGATTCAAGAAAGGCAAATCACCAGTCGAAGTGGGATAGATTTAAAAAAAATAGAATAATATTGTAGCACACACTATTCACATGTCTAAAAGTTTATGCACTCATTGTGGAAATCAGGTCATTTAAAGAATCAATGTAAAACTCTATTTGAGGCTTTTCAGAACCTGATTCCAAATAAAAATGCTCTAGATAAAAGGTTTTCTTATTTGCCTATATGAGCTCGAATAAATCTTATTCGTCTTTTTACTCACATAAAAGGGCCCAAACTAATCTGGGTTCCCAAGACTATTCCTTGACTAGTGTTTTAGGTGAAGGTACATAAATAGTTCATGCTCCAAACATGTGCTAAAATTGGCAGAAAATTTCCTCTCGCTCTTTGATTTTCAAGGTGGTAGTTTTGTCCTTGAAAAGGATGAGAAAAAAGAAAGTGATATGATATCAAACATCTTTGATGATGCAAACTTAGAGAATATTGCATATGAACCTGGTTCACATCTATCAATTATTGATGCATCTGAAAGATGAATTACTGTACTAACCTATGGTCTTTGAGATAGGGGTAATAATAGAGTAATCAGGACAGTTTGAGCATGGTACACTTTCAGGGAAAATTTGTTGTGTGAACCTGGTCCTTGGATGTTATTGAAAACTGATAGAGGTATATACTCCAGTCACATCTAAAACAATGCATAGAAGGTCTGTGGATATTATCACTACTCTTTGGTAATACCATTAAGTAAATCATGGAGAAACACAAAAAAGGGAACCTGGTTTCTCTGTAATACTCAAGTATGTACATCCTTTTTCAATACATGAATTTCCTGAGTTTGGGTCAAACATAAGCACTAATGAACCTGGTCGATCATCAAAAATTCAACTTTCTTAAAAATCACCAAGAACCCTCTTTGACAATAAGCATCGTTCAATCTCAAACTGATTTAATGATGAAAATCTTAGTATTGAAGCCACTCATACTTTAATTTAGCCTTGCTTTACCACACACATCTGAACTAGGTTCATAAACTCCAAATTGATATTTCATCCATACCAATTGTATAACCTGTCTATTTCTCAGGGGGAACAATTCTCATAGAAATAAATTGTTGCTTGCTTTCATTATTGATAAACATGTCTCTTTGTGCACCAAAATGTGGTGAATCTTGGTACTCCTTTTAAATGTCATCAACAAAAAGACTATTAAAAAATCATGGAGGAATGAAAATATTATGAAGTAGTTATTTTTTTTTAAAAAAAAATTGATGATGTACCTCATGTTTCTCTTGATGAAATTTGACATTCTAAGAAAAATGATCAGAACGAAGGAGGGTGAACAATGGGCATACTTAATTTTTTTTATTAATGGCAGTAAACTTTATTTTCTTCCTCACTTTAGTAATCATTGTCCCAATCCTTATCCTCAATTTTTTAGACTCTTTGACTCTTTAATGTGCTTATGTCTGTTTCATACTCATGATATCATATGCTTTTGATTTAGGTCTCTAAGGGCATAAACAAGTACATATTTGTTTGTTCTGTTTCTCATTGAAGATCTTGATTGTGTGTGAGTTTAAGATGACTAATATTCACAAATTAACTTATTATATTGTTAGCAAAAAATGTACTTGAAAGTGTTGCCCAAGTGTCCATGAATTAAAATGAAATTGCACTCATTTAATGTTAATCGAGTTCTTTGTTTATTGATTTTCAATGATGCAAAAAGGACGAAATTATATAATGTGGATAGACATAATATGCATAGTTTGTCGTCATCAAAAAGGGAGAAATTATTGGGGAATGAGAAAACATGAAGTTTGGAGTTTTGATGGATGACAAAGAGTTGTAGTTTTGATGACTAACAAAAAGTCTTGATGTGTAACAAATCATTTGTTATCATCATCAAAAAGGGGAGAAATTTTGGAAAGTAGGATAACAAATACGTAGTTTTGATGAATGATAAAGTGAAGGCATGGTGTCGTATGTGTACAATTATGCGAGATTGCGACAGAAGAAAAAGTATTGCGGAAAAGAAGAAAGAGTACATAAATAAAAAAGTAAAAGAAGAAGACAAATATGAAAAGAAATAAAGAAGGAAAGAAATAAAAAAGTAGCAATTCAAGTCAAAGAAGGAAAGAAATAAAGAAGTTACAATTCAATTCAAATAAGAAAAGAAAGAAATATAGAAAAATTCAAGAAGGAAAAGGAGTTGTAATTCCTTTCCTTGTAGAAGTTGAAGACAAATCAAACTTTATAAAAGGATTAAGAAGTTGAAGAAAAAAAGCGTCTTTGCATAAATAAAAATTGAGAGAATTTTCCAGCAAAGCCATATCTATTGCATATTCACGAAATATATCATCTTGAGAGTAGTAGTTTTTGGAGAAAAAATGCAGAGTTTCATCACAACAATTTAAGGACCTGGTTCACAAAATCTGTTCCAAACTGAACGAAAACGCTGAGCTTCGTCACAGCAATGTAAGGACTAGGTCCATGAAATCTATTCCACATTGAACTATTGAATGTTGAAGTCTGATCAATTAAAGTCTAGGGTTATTTGTCTTTGTTGATTTGTTCTAGATTTATTATTGAGTTGTAATAATTCCTATATAGTGTAATAAGAAATGATTTTGACGTCTTGGGAATAGATTCTTGAGAGAATTGTAACAAGAACTGGGTTTGGCTTCTTGGGAGAGAGGTTCTGAGAATTGTAAACAAGAAGTTGGTTTGACTTCTTGGGTGGTCAGATTTAAGAAGAGTTGAGAGTTTTTGTGAACAAGAAGCGAGTTTGACTTCTTGGTGAGTGGATAGTTTTCAATTATAGTTAATCGAATAGGGTAGAAATTTAAATTTAGATTTATTGATTAACTGAGTTGTGAATCTTGAATTAATATAAAACTTCGGTGTGGTTTTTCCCTTTATTTTGTTAGTAAGGTTTCCACGATAAATCTTTATTTTGTTGTGTTACGACAAAATTACAAGAACGTGGTTCTTGTATCATGTAAGATTTCTTTACCCTCTATTTTTCATAAATTCTTGCTACATACTCAACAATCCCTCACATTGATGAGGAATGATTATTACATAGGAATGCACAAACAAGTGTGTACTTTACAGGCAAAGATTAATAGCATCTAGATAAGTAGGTTTTCCCTTAGACTTTCCGTAGTGAACATGTATCAAATATACTCGGTCAATCGGTAGGTGTGATATATTTGAACCGTCGAGCTTTGATGTATACCTAGAAACCATATATCACACTGTTAACCCTTTACTGTTTATGGTTCTTATGGTTGTGTTCGTTTCAGCCATGAAAACTTCCTGGTTTCATAAGTGCATAGAGAATAGACTTTTGACATAAAATTCTCTTTGAAGCGGCTTTCACTTAACACTCACATAGGTGATTTTTAACTGTGTCATCTCATAGATAAATTATTTTGTCAAATCTGCCAAACATAGCAAATCATTAATAACTTTATGCTTTACTACCTCATTAACAAGCCTTAAAGTCTTAACCTTGTTCCTGAACATTGTCATCACAATAAGAATGGATTGAGTTAATTGACAATGTCGAACCGTCAGCCACAACTTTATTTTTCTCCTTCAATCTAGCTCTTGGGATCTCCTGTCTTCTAGAAAGAGTTACCATCATGCTGACTTGTCCTAAGTCGTAAACCCATTCCCTTATATGATCTTTCAACTTATTTTCTCACTAGGCCTTTCGTTAGTGGATCTGACACATTATCACTTGACGTTACATAGTCAATTGTGATAATTACACTAGAGAGCAGTTGTCTTACAATGTTATGTCTCCGTCGTATATGACAAGACTTCCCGTTGTAAATAACACTCCTGCCCTACCTATTGCTGCTTGACTATCGCAATGTATGCAAATAGGTGTAACAAGTTTGTGCCGGAATGAAATATCTTCTAAGAAATTTTGGAGTCATTCAACTTCTTCACCAGTCATTTGACCCGGTGATCCGATTTGCATCACTATATCCTTAAATCAAAACAGGATATTTATTATAATGCAAGACATAGTATTTTGTATATTTGAGATATCCCAACACACGTTTCATTGCTATCCGGTGAGTTTGATTCAGATTACTAGTGCACTGACTCAGTTTGCTAATAACACATACTATGTCTGGTCGCGTACATTTCACAATATACATCAAACTTCCAAATACTCTAGCATATTCCAACAGAGAGTCACTTTGACCTTCATTGTTTTGAAATGTACAGCTTAAATCAATTAGAGTTTTCACAATATTGAAATTCAAGTACTTGAACTTATCCAATACCCTTTCAATATAATGAGATTGATATAATGCTAGTCCTTGAGGAGTTTTCATAATCCTTACCCATAAGATCGAATCAGCAACTCCTAAGTCCTTCATATCAAACTTGCTCGACAACATGCGCTTAGCAACATTTATATCGTCAATGTCTTTACTCATTATTTACATGTCATCAACATACAAACAAACAATGACTTCATGATTCATAATACATTTATCACATTCATTAATCTTAAATCCATTTGCCAACATAGTTTGGTAAAATTTAGCATGCTATTGTTTAGGTGCTTACTTGAGTCCATAAAGTGACTTCACAAGTCTGCACACTTTCTTTTCTTTACCATGAACTATAAACCCTTCAGGTTGTTCCATGTAAATTTCTTCCTCCAACTCTCTATTTGAGAAGTCTGTCTTTATATCCATTTGGTGGATTTAAAGATCATGAATTGCTGCTAGTGCTATTAACATCCTAATTGATGTTATCCTTGTTACTGGAGAGTATGTGTCAAAGTAGTTCAGACCTTTCTTTTTTCTGTCTAGCCTTATATTTTTCAATAGTCCAATCAGGTTTCATTTTCCTTTTAAAGATCCACTTTGATCCTAAAGGTTTATTTCTTGGAGGAAGATCAACCAATTTCAAAGTGTGATTACTTAAAATTGATTTGATCTCACTATTGATTGCTTTAATAAGTTGACTCAAACGAAGACATCACTGCTTTAAATATTTGAGGCTCATTTTCAAGCAATAGTGCCACAAAATCTGGTACGAAATAAGTAGGTTTCCGTTGACTATTTGCCACTCTATGTTTTGATGATGCTACCACTTTGGAGAGATGGATGGAACTAATGACTGATATTATAAAGCAAAACCTAGAATTCTACATAGCCTTTAAGTTAACAATGTTTTTCAGTAGGTATTTGACCAAATAGGATCGCCCAGTTCATATGGAACCTATCACTACCCCTAGAGGGTGGATAAGCTTGTAGTTTGGGGGTATAGTAGGGGTTCCCCTTTCTCAAACTTTTCTATAATATAAGGTAAACTTTTTGGAACCTTGGTTTTGGAGTTTTCCCTAACTAACCTAAACCCTAAACCCTATCCCCTAACCCTCGGAGTCTCCGTCTGCTTCTTATCCTTCTGGTGCTTACCTCATTTTCCATGCATCAGACGAGACCAATTTCGATAAGGAGGTTTTTTATTCTCCCCGAGCCATAGAATTTATCAATTCTAACACAAGGTACTTATTAGA
This sequence comes from Solanum lycopersicum, assembly GCF_036512215.1. Lineage (NCBI taxonomy): Eukaryota > Viridiplantae > Streptophyta > Magnoliopsida > Solanales > Solanaceae > Solanum > Solanum lycopersicum. Next base: position 46,055,587 of record NC_090808.1, on the reverse strand, counting down.
TCGAATATACTTCTTAAATCTAATAGAATAATTTTATTGTATCCAGACTAATACCACAATTTTTTCATAGACGTTCACTTGCATCACATACACAAGTGCTCTCTGAACCGTGAAATCCCCACTTGAGTTATCTTAGCCCCAGACCATGCTATAGGAGTCTAATTATCATTCCCTTCCCGCATCACTAGAAAGATAGAGCTTTTCTTCTTTCAGTAAAGCTTAAGTTGTCTTGTCTTTATGCTCATTCCTTTTACTTAAGACAGCCAGCAGCCAGGGGAAGGATCTGAAAGGCAAGAGACAAAGAGAAAATAAGTTCATTTCAGGTCACAGAAAGGATCAAATTGAAGGAGAAAGGTTAGACACTTCCTAAACTCATTTCAATAAGAGGTTTCACTTTTGACTCACATTCAGTTTTATACGGATAAATATTTTCAAAAAAATATGCGTAATATTACTCAATTATCAATTAACATAAATCTCAGGATTATCAAATTTGTGAACCAAAAACAGGCAGACCTTACTATTCACATCATATCCAATAAATACACGGTCTACTATTTTGGGTTCAACTTAAACCTTCTTCGGTAAAGGAACCTGTACCTTGGCTAAACACCCCCAAACTTTGAAATATTTCAAGTTAAGTTTCCTTTCTTTCCACAAATCATATGGAATTGGATATGTTTTTCGATGGGGTACCCTATTGAGTATCTTATTAGCCATAAGGATGGCTTCCCCCCAAAGGTTTCGTGGTGAACCAAAATTGATTATCAAGACATTCACCATTTCCTTTAATATTTTGTTCTTCCGTTCCGCCAAACCATTTTATTATGGTGTATAAGATGCAGTAGTTTGATGAATAATATCGCTTTCCAAACATATCTCTGCGAAAGGAGATTCATATTCTCCACTCTATCACTCCGAATCATTTTTATCTTTAGATTCAATTGGTTCTCCACTTCATTTTTGTATTGCTTAAATGCATCAATTGCTTCATTCTTACTATTATGCAAATATACAATTAAAAAATCAAGTGTAGTCGTCAATAAAAGTTATAAAATAAATTTTTTTCCACCATGAGATGATGTCGACTTCATATTGTGTATATATATATATATATATATATATATATTATAAAATAAGTCTAAAGTTTTGAAATTTCTTTCAACAGACTTATAATGTTGTTTAACAAACTTACTTTCCACACAAATTTTGCATTTCAATTTATCACAGTTAAAATCAGGCAATACTTCTAGAGTAACCAATTTTCTCTAGGCTTTGTAATTAACATGTCCCAAATAGGCATACCATAAATCATTTGACTCCAATAAGTAAAACAGAAGCAGAATTCTTATTAATATTGTTAACAACCATTACATTCAGTTTAAAGAGACCATCATTGAGGTAGCTCTTTGCTATGAACATTTCATTCTAACTTATTACAACTTTATCACTAACTAGGACACACTTAAACCCGTTCTTAACAAGTAGTGCAACCGAAATTAAATTCTTCCTAATAGTAAGGATATGCAGAACACTATTCAAAGTCAACACCTTGTCGGATTTCATTTTCAACACTACTTTCTAGTTCCTGCAATCCTTGCAGTTGTTGTGTTACCCATGAAAAAATCTTCATCGTACTCATAAGGAGTGTACATTGCAAAGGCTTCTTTTGCAGATCAAATGTGTCGAGTGGCATCTGAGTCGAGAAACCACTCCTTCGGATTTCCAACTAAGTTACACTCCGAGATCATTCTACACAAGTCATTTTCATCTTCCATCTTTTCTACGTTGTTTGCTTGACTATTGTCTTTGCCTTTGTCTTTGTCCTTTCTTGGAGCACGACAATCAAAAGACCTATGACCAGCCACAGTTGTAACAATTGCCGTTGAATTTCATCTTGGACTGTTTTGACTTCTGCCCGTTGGACTTCTTTCTTTTTTTGTCTTTGGTAGGAGATTCTTCAACAATATTAACTCGAATGACTGTTGAGCTCTTACGAGACTTCTTATTGGTGTTTTTGTTATCTTCCTTAATCTTAAGTCAAATCACAATATCTTCAAGCTTCATTTCTTTACGCTTGTGCTTTAGATAACTCATGAAATCATTCCACGAAGGAGTCAACTTCTTTATCATTGCAACCACTTGAAAAGCTTCATTTACTACCATATCTTCAGCAATCAGATTATGGAGAATAAGTTGAAGTTTCTACACTGTGATCCAACAATTTTACTATATGTTATTTTATAGTCTAAAAACTTTGTGACCATAATCTTTTTCAAGCATGCATCTTTTGTCTTATATTTCTTCTCAAGTGCATCCCATAACTCTTTTGAAGTTCTTATTGCGCTATAGACATTATACAAGGTATCCTCTAAAGCACTCAAAATGTAGCCTTTACATAGGAAGTCTTCCTGTTTCCATGCTTGAATAATCATAAATTTTTCTCTGTCTGGCATATCATCAGCAAGAACTGAAGTTTCTGCAGACCAAGAGTGGTAAGCCAGAAAAATACCCGTTGCTGCCATCTTTTGAAATTCACACTAGTGAAATTACCCGGTTTCTCTGCTTGTGGTACAACAGTTCGAGTTGGTGTAGCAATAGCCACTGTAACACCGTTGTTTGCCATTTCTGATAAATAAAAATCGATACAGTCTTAGTAAGCAATAACTTATAGTTGCAGACTTCAAGGAGTATAAAATCACGAAGATTTTGATCTTCACTAGAAACACATATTAATATATAATAAAAATAATTTCATTAAGATTGTTGTCAATCTGCGTTTTTAAATACAAAATTACCGATTCTGATAAAACATTGCAGAAAAATGAAGTAACCAAAATTTACTGAATCAGTAGAAGAGATGAACAAAAATTGATTAAGAAAAACTAATATCTGTAACATATCAGAATCTGGAAAAATTTGAACATAAAAAGATTAAGTTCACTGAACTCACAGTGTCCCCTTAGAGAAATTATTCCCCTCTAGTATCCGAGGTTTGATTTGGAATTTGACCTTCCAAGGTAAAATGATCTCAATCACCAGATTATAGATGCCAAAAACTCTTGTGTCAGCGAACCAATTAACATCAGTAAAATACACAAAGTAACTGTTGTGCAGAAGAAGAAGAAGTGATCTATAAGAAATTCGTAAGGAAAAATTCTGAAAAGTGAATGTTATTTATAGGCAAGAGGAACAGGTCTTGAAAGGTGACAACCCTTTATGAATCCACACGACCATTAATGAAAGTTTGCAGCCTTTCAAATGGTACTGATTGTTCCTGAAAGTTGCAACCTTTCAGAACAGTCATTTCCAAAACGGCGGAAAATTTAAATAAAATGGGAAAATTGGTTCGGGTTAATCAACTAAAAGTTGAAACGTTTCGGTTAATTTTAACTAAATAACTGAAAGCGTTCCTGTTATCAACTAACTAATTAAATAATTAAAATAAACTTTGTCCAAAAAATAATCTCTCGATCATATGCCGAAGCTGAAGCCGAGACAAGCGAGTGGCGATGACGGTGCGGGTGTCCCTCTTTCCAACCCTTTTAACAATTAATAAGAGTATTTCTATATTTAAACTCTCCTAATTTTCTTTCCACCACCGATGAGGAACAAAGACCTTTTCATTAAAGCATAAGAGGACTTTTCAAGTTCCCAACTCTTCAAGTTCTCAACTTTTCAAGTTCCTCTCTATCCCTCTATTTTCCATCAATTCTTGCTATATACCCAACATAGATAAATAAAATTCTCATGAAAAGAAATAACAAAGTATTATATATATATATATATATAATTCTAGCGAAAATAATTTATGTACCTCTAAGGTAATTGTAAGATTTCCTAGTCTCCCAAAATATCATTTTGTAAAACTATACTAAAAATTGAATATTTTGTTATTGTTATTGATATTCAAACCAAACTCAAATAAAAATTTATTTATTTAGTTGGATTGATTCAATTTTAATTTGGATACATTATTACGCGAATCATGAACACTCCTATTCAGAAGTATCTACTTCAGCCCATTTAATTTGGCTTAAAAGTTTTATATCAAAATTTGTTTTTGGATAATTATATTTTTTTGTGGGTAATTATATTTTTGTTGAGTTAAAGAAGAATAAGTTCCTTAACAATGATTGTTGAACTTCATCATTTATGAGATGAACTGCTAGATTTGATGGAATTGATATGAAAGTCAACACAAAGAACACAATATCATCTACTTATATTGATGGAAGTAAAAATGATTACAACAGGATAAGAAATTATACAATCCTACTTATCGTATATATAACTTAAGTAGCTATATACTTAACTTAGATCCAACCGACTCCTAGCTAACTAATTTTCTCACAATCCACTATATTCACAAGTATGTCATTGACTTCTACATTATCATTTAAACGTTTTGTCCCTCTTCAAGCTTGGTGCTTGGAAAACATTTAAAAACACCTAGCTTAGATAGTATATGATAATTAGAGGTGGCAATTTTTTCCATATTTAATTAAATCGATCACTTTAATTTTCTACATGAATAAATATATATTTCAACCTATTAAAGCTCATACAATCATGAACAAAATGGATAAACATGAGAATTCATATATACTCATTATAACACACTTATCATAAATTTGTTTTTGAAAATAAAAAAATAAAAATTGAGGGTGGAGTGGGGTGTGGGTGAGCAGAAATTGTTATTTTTTTGGATATAAAACTTTTTGGAGAGAGGTGGGAGGTGTCCTGTGGAGTAGGGTTGGAAAAAAATTTATTTAAAAATATGTAATTTCTTTCCAAAAAATATTTCTTTTAAATCTATTATGGGGATGGGGAGGTGAGGGTGGTGTTGGAAAAGCTTCTTTCAAAAAGAAAAAAGTCTCTCAAGAATTTTTTGGGGGTGGGGGAGGTAGGGTTAGGGTGGGATGGTAGGGGTTGAGGTATTAACAATTTAACGTTTATTTAACATTTTTTTTTCACTTTAGAAAATTAAAGTGGATTATAATCATTTACTTGAATCATGTTTGACCATATCCATATTTACTCATATTTTATATGGGTTAATTATGATACAATCCATTTTAACTCAATCTATATTCAATCCATCCAAATCCGATTCAATCTACCCACTGATAATGTTGAACTTTTCCAAGTCTCTTGTCAACAAATCTGCCTCATTTTCATTCATTAGATCTTACTCCGATGAACTAGACCATGTTGCACTTTCTCCCTTATAAACGACCATAAATCTTGATATATTTTATTTTTCTATGAAACACAAAAATATTTACTAATTCCATTATTATATTTATAAGTTGTTGGGTTTTAAAATGTGTGAATGGAAAATAAAAAATTGTGATCTTTTTGAAAAATTGTGACTTTTTCAAAGGGTTGTAACCTTTTCTGTAAGGCACAAAAACATATTACCACACTACCTTTTATTGTTTATAAATAGAGTGATTTCATCTCATTTTAAGAGAACCAATTTTCTGGACTTCTTCTGTTACTTTTAAGTCTAGTATTCTAAGTGTTCTTTACTGCCAATTGAGTAGTTCAATGACACTGTCGCGCCCGAGCGTACACCCTGAGCGGAACTGACGCTCGAGAACCATTGATGGTCTCAAACAAATCCTTAGTCTGACCTAATTACTCAGCGGAAGACTTGAACATAAGAAATAGTCTAAAAATTATAACTTATGAAACAAATGGAGAGATATTAAATTTATCCAAAATGGCAACTCAATTCTTAAAAAACATATGAAATACAAGACTATAGAACTATAACTACTCGGAGCCTCTAAAACAAAGAGGAATGTCAGGAAAACCTATCATTCTAACAACTAAAGTAATAAATCAAATGATAAAAAAGGATCCCCCGAATAGCAAGGAGGCCCACCAACTGACTCTGAGCGCTCAACTGGATCTACGAGGTGCTGGATGCTGATCCTAATTACCTATGTCTGCATCATAAAACGATGCAGGCCAAATGAAATCAGTACATTGACTGTACAAGTATGTGAGGGGAGCACTAAACATAACATAAGCTTGAAATGAAAACTTACCTTTGATTTACACAACTCATGAATAACTCAATTCAATTGCAAAGTAAAAACAACAATAATTGTGCAGTTTATACAAAACATATAAAATAGTAGATGATAACTCAATGTATTAAAGAAATACAATAACAACTCAGTTACATATAAATTAAAATATAATATTATGGGAGTTTCTCTAACCAACAACCATCACTATGAGCCTAAGTGGTGATACAATGTCTCGCTCACGCTTCCAAAACTGTCATATACCTTGTCGTGATGTAGAATACCTCAACTAAGTTGATCCACTAGTATATGCTAAAAAATACTAATGAATTATCTAAAAAGTATGATCCTTTCTACCTATGATGGATACATGATTTATGCAAACTTGAGTTATTATGAACTCGTATCCCCATATAGGTTCTCAATACTATTCCCAAAATATGCTCAGCTCATATGTTTTAAAAACAAAACTTTTACTGTGATTTAAGATAATTACTGAAAAAACCTAACTCAAAGGCTCTTTTGGAAATCAATGTTTCCTTTCTTGCTCAAATATAAAAACATTTTAACTCTTGGGGAATACTTAATTCTCGTATAATCTTTAAATAAATGTACTTTACTCTTACTCTTTACTCAACTCAAAGTTTATGTTTTAAAACAAAGTTAAAACATTTGTAAAAGATTTTTGCAAAACTCTATGAACTTCTCTTGACTTAAATCTTAACCTCTTGATTTGACTCTTAACTTTCCTTGAATTGAATTGTCGATTGAAGGTTCATGATCACATGTTTATGGATGATTTATGATGTTTATACATACCTTAGAGTGTATTTATTGACTAGAAAGCATAGGTAAGTTACTAAGAAAATAGTACATAAGGAAGTCGGAAAAGGTAAAAGAATTGGCGTCCCTGGCGCTCTGAGAGGCGTGGGGCGCCAGCCTTTAAATTTCAGATACCAACTTGGGGAACTTTTGCTGGAGCGACACCCCAAAGGTCAAATTTCAGAGAATGCTTTGGGGCGCGCTGAGAGGCATGGCGCCCCAACCCCTTCCCCTGATTTTTGACGAAATTTCTCCTTCATGTTTTAACGCTAGACCCTCTAAACCCAATTCGTTCTTTTCCCAAATATTTAGAATCGACTATATACTCAATATATGTAATATTCTACTATATATTTCAAACGAATTACTATGAAGAACTCATAATAATTATTTTCAAACAATACAACTTCACTGAATTGAATCATGGTTGACACGGGGTGAATTAATCCAATGCTATATGATATCACGATCATCCCCTGACGAAATCCACGATCTTAGCTTCGAGAATTTGTCGATTCTTGCTTCTTCTCCTCTTTTCTCCTCTTTTTTTCTCTTCTTTAAAAACCCTAACTCATTACTTCAAAGAGTAAACTGACCAACTTTAGTTTAGAGCCCTAAGTTATTACTAAAAACTAATATACTTAATTGGTATGAAAAGACTAATAAATATCCTTCCAAAATCCAGATTAGACTTTCCTTATCTAAACAACCCCTCTTCAAGTAGAAATATATCACTCATACAAACTCGGAATTGAGAAAATTTAACGGCATCATAAATATAATTTCAAGATATTTCCTACATGTATAGAAGCACACCTAAATCATCCTGATGTAGGAGTTATGTTTGTTTGAAGTTGACCAAAATCTCAAACTTAACACAACTTAATCAATTTTTCAGTTTTTTCATTCTTTCCAAAAATGACTCTTTCTAATTCTAGTTCTTTCGAATAATGAGATGTTACAGATACCGTGATTATAGGTACAGATACATCGGTGAATAATCGTTTTATCCTAGGAGGACATATTTCATTGACCCCATATACTTGAGGGGAATAATTTTCTTAAGGGGACACTAAGGATTCAGTGGATTTTTCAATTTTCTTCTTGAGAAAAATATTTTTATATTGTTTCTAATATGTTTTTGATTTTATTTTCTCTATTGGTTTTAATTTATAGTTTCGAAGATACTCTTTAAAGTTTGATGTTTCTTACCAAGTTCTTCAAAGTTTTGTTCTAAGTATCTTATGAATATAAGATGACTAACAATATTGAGAAATTTTTTATACTATTGGTATTTCTTGTATTTTACTGATTGAGGGAAACAAACAATGAAAGTAGAAGATTAGTGCACTACTTCTCTAGAATTCAGTGTCTTGTTTAGCCAGTTCAAAGCGAGTACCAGAAGAATTGATGGTATTTTTGTTAAAGATGATTACACCAGGTAATCTTCTTATTATTTATCTAAGTAGGAAAATAGTTTATAAAAGTAAACTCTTATGATATTTATCATGTGTGTCTTTGTAAAAAGATCCGTAATTTTTGTTTTTTGAATGAATTTTTTTGAACAGATAGTTACGCCTTTAAAATTCTTTAGTTTGTAGAAACATATATGCATATTTTAGTTTGATCCGATAGTATGTCGAAATGTTATAGTTAGAAGGCTATTTGAAAGAAAAATATAAAGAAAAATATATGTATGTTATAATTTAAGAATAATTTTTATTCTATTTGGAGACTAAAAAACTTTTATAGATTTGTATTTCATGTGAAATTTGATTGTATCTAACTTTTGTAGACTAATTTTTTCGTATATTTCTACTCTCGATAAAATAGACTGTGTTGCTGGTTTAAAAATATGAAAACATCACTTAATAAGTCATTGTTGTAATTTTAATTTTCGACAAACTTCATTGTTAAATAAATACAAATTGTACAAAACATATTGTCTTTATTGTTAGTATTCTAAATAGTAAGTGGTATGTCCAATTGTGATAGAAAAACATACTAGTGACTTAAGTTTGTGATTTTGTGCCTCAATAGGTGTCTCTATGAAATGAACTTTGACATTGTGTAAAGGTTATCAAAAGAATATTGAAGCACTTTAATTTTTTTGTAGAATAATATTTCCAAAAGAGATTTATATTTCCAATGAAGTTTTGATAGAATGGGAAAATAAATGTGGTAAAATCATTTTTAAATACTCAAGAAATATTTTTGAGATCATATTTAAAATGTGCGTGTGTGGTGGGGGGGGGGGGTTCTTTATTTATGACAAAGATAAAATTAGACTTAGTGTCTAATTTAAATTTGAAGCACAAGATATAATGTTCAATTATACTTTTGTATTAAGTTATAGCCACAAAGTTCTTAGAGTACACAATAAAAAAAAGGCTAATTTGCAGAGGTTTATTTGTGGGTCTTTAAAAGACTCTACTATAAAATCATTTTGTAGCGTTTGTTTAACCTTTGCAATAAAATTTATTTTGTGATGATTTTATCATGGAGACTTGTAATAACCTCCACAAATTGCAATTTGTTAGGTTTTGTGAACGCCATAATTTATTATAATTCTTAATTGTTTTATTGTGGAGGTTTGTGATAACCTCTGCAAATTACATCAAATTGTGAAGCTTTGTAAATGTCATAATTCACTTTAATTTGTTATACTTGTACAAAAAAGAAAATAAATTAAAAAAAATGAAATATAGTAAACAAGGTAATCATGAAAAGTAAAAATACAATTGATTATATGCATAGCATGTTTAAGTAGCATGAGAAGAGTAAATTAAGTTGTAAATAGAATTGCGGTATCAAAGTATAAATAATTTAGATATTTAGGTTCATTCTTTCAAGAGAATGAAATAATAGATGAAAATGTTACTTCTATAATATGTAATTGAATGGTTAAAATAAAAAATTGATTAGGGTCTTATGTGATATATATATGTACACACACACTAAAGTAAAAGGTAAATTTATATGATGATATTTATATGATAATAAGCACTAGGTTGATAAAGTTTAATATATTTTCTTGAGATAAATATTTCAAATATGTGAATGTTGGACGTGCAGTCATACAAGATTAGGTAAGATCAAAAGATAACAACATTCACAATAAGGTACTAGTAGCACAATTTGACTTCAAAATGAGAAACCATTTGATATGATTTAGGTATCATTTATTTTTAATAATATTAAGATGTTAAAATATAAATATAATTAAGTTGTATATTTAAATTTTAAAATTTGACTTTAAATACAAATTTTAAATATTAGGATGTTCTATTAGTACCCAATTGATAGATAGTTAAAATTAGTTTTACATATGATTGTATAAATTTGTCTATCTAAAAGTTAATGAATATAAATTTATGAAAATGGGAAATTCATCTAATACTATATCAACCAAAATATTGTAATGTTATAAGAATATATGATGTTGTTGTGATGAAAGAAAATATGAAACAAAATAATAAACTCAAATCACTATATTACCTTTTTTTATATTTGTTTAATGTGAAATCACTTGTTAAAATTTTAAACTTTAAGTTATCAAACATAGTAACTCATTGAATTAATTTGTCATGAATTATGATTTATGTTGTTTTGTAACTTGAATTTTTTAAATGTAGTATACGTTATAAATGACAGAACTCATGTTTCTTAATGACAAAGGGTGTTGGTTGGATGGTAATCACCCCTTATTTCCGACCCAAAGGTTACGAGTTCGAGTCATCAAAGGAGCAAAGGGGTAGGAGTTGGGTTGCTAGTTCGAGTCACCAAGGGAGCAAAAGGGGTGAGAGCTCCTATGGACGATACAAAAAAATATATAAAATGAAAACTTTCAAAAGAATTAAATAAAATATTGATACTATATTATGTAAGTTATATATAAACCCATGTAGAGTGTAGTTATTAATGTTTTAAAATCATATTTGAGAGGTTACGAATTACCACAAATTGATTTTAAAAATCACCACAAATTGCAAATTTTTTCATTCTGTGGAAGACGTAATGGAGGTTCTATCAAATCGTCACAAATACGCACATGACATAGATAATTGTGGCAGTTTTTAAAATCATCTCAATTAATTTTGTGTGGGTTGGTAACTCCCACAAATCGATTAAAAAACCTTCATAAAATGACCTTTTTTTGGTAATATATTATATGGTATGACTATATATATATATATATATATATATATATATATATATAAGTAGGAACATAATTATTTGCATCACACAAAATTGTAATAAGTAGGAACACACTATTTATGAGAAAAAGCTACCTCATATAGAGCTTTCCAACTCAATATTTTTATTTGTTCTTACTTGCTCGAGTCAAATTATTTGTCACATCAACACTTGGGACATGTAATTACAAAACCTTGCAAGAAAAACTAATTAATAAAGAAATGTTGTCTAACTTTGAGTGAAATATATAAAAATGTCAAGTTTGTGTTGCATCTACATATGCTAAGCATTCTTCTAAATTTATTTAAACAAATTCTAATCTCTTGAGCTGATTTACACTAATATTTGTGTTATGAAGTCAACAACATCTCGTTCTTGAAAAAATATATTATAACTTCTATTCACAACTGCATTAGATACGATTATGTGTATTTGCTAAATTGTAAGGATGAACCAATAGAAACTTCTAGACAATACAATATTGAAGCTAAAAATCAGTTGGAAAAAAGATAAGAAGTGATAAAAAAGGAGAGTATACATTTTATTTTGCAGATATATGTTTGGAAAGTGGAATTATGAATCAACTATTGCCATATTTACTTCAATCTAATGGAATAACATAATGGAAAAAATCAAATTTTGAAGGAAATGATGGATGCATTACTCATCAGTTAGGTTTATCACAAAATTGTGTAAAAAACTATCCTTACAGCAAAAGGGAACAATAAGTTCTTTTTGTCTATTCAGAAAGAAAAATGATAAAAGGTTTTGTTTGTTCAGTACATTAATCTATTTCATATGAGAAATGAAAAATAAGGAAATCTAACTTGAAATATTTCAAAGTTTGAGGGTGTGTAACCAAAATTCAAGTTTCTATTCCTGAAAGGATCAAAATAGTTACTAAGACTGTGGAATATAAATTTAGACTTGAGTAGACTAATGAAGGAAAAAGACCTTGGAAAGAACAAAATGAGAATGTACTTAACAAAGAAATTTAAAAGCATAGTAAATGTCAAATGACATCTACTTCCTTCAGATAAGATTTTGTAACATTTCCTATGTCTTATGTGGACTCATCCTTTTGGATAGATGGTACCAATAGTGAGATTGATTCATTATTGAGCAACCATGTTGGAAGTTGGTTGATATTTCTCTACGAAATAAGCCTTTATTTCAAAGTGAACCTTCGGAAGGAAAATTAAAGTAGATGAAACTATTGACAAATATAAAGTATATGACCTCCAAATTCATTCATTTGGATATTAATTGCATTGGATGCGGTATATGACCTCTAAATTCATGAAATGAATGTAAAAACACCTTTCTTAAATGGAGAATTGGATGAAAAAATTTACATGAAACAACGTGAGAATTTTGTGATTCCTGATAAAGAAAAGAAGTGTGCAAACTTGTTAAGTTACTTTATGGGCTAAAACAAGCACCCAAATAATGACATGAGAAGTTTGACCAAACTATGTTGGAAAATGAATTTAAGAATGATGGAAGTAATAAAGGTATTTACATTAAAATCACAAGGTCATTGTTTGTTTGTATATCTATGGGATGTTGATCATCAGTAGAGACATTAATAACATATACGCTATTAAAAATATGCTAGAAAGCAACTTTGATATGAAATATCTTAGAGTTGCTCATGTGATCTTAGCTATGAGAATACTTATAACTCCATAATGTTTAGTTGTCACGGTCACATTACATTGAAAAGGTACTAGACTAGTCTCAATATTTGAATTTTAATATTGTCAAGACTCCAAAAAATATGAGATTTGCACTTCCAGAGAAAGGAGGTGAAAGTGGCTCACAATTGAATTATGCTAGAGTATTGAGAAGTATGATGTATATCAAGAATCGTATGTGATCAGATATAACATGTCCTATTAGTAAACTAATTCAATTCATGAGTAATCTCAATGAACTTCATTGGAAGACAATGAAAAGAGTTTTAGAGGTATTTAAAAGAAAGTCGAAATGTATTGCATTTTAACATATATCCATGAGCATTGAAAGGATATATTGATACAAATTGGATCACCTGACCAAATGAAGTAAAATTTACGAGTGAATATGTATTTACTCTTGATGGAGGAACAGTCTTTTGAAATCTTTCAAACAGGGATGTACTGCTAGCTCTACAATAAAATCTAAATTTATCACTCCAAATAAGTAAGGTGAATAACTTGAATGGCTTCAAAATTTCTTAAAATGTTCTTTTTTTCCCATACCATTGACATCGGTATGCTTACACTTTGATAGTCAAGATGCAATAGATAGAGCATGGAGCATGATGTATAACAGAAATTCTATTTACATAAGACACACATATATAATACCATCAGAAACTATAGTGAAATTATCATAATTAACTATGTAAAGTTAAAGGATAATTTGTCAAATCTACTTACTAAGTCTAACTAGAGAGAGTTGAAAGATCATCATAGGAAATGGATTTACAGCTTAAGACAAGTCATCATAGAGGTAACTCTACCTAGAAAACTAGAGATCCAAAGAGCTAGGTTCAAAGAGAAAACAAAGTTGTGACTAACGATTCAACATTGTTAACCAACTCAATTCATCTCATGACGAAGACAATGCTCAGGAACGAGGATATAATATTAAGTATTGTTAACGAGTTAATAAATCTAGGTTTGATAGATTTGATCAAATAGTGTATCTGCATAATAACACATGTTAACAATCACCTATATGAGTGTGAAGTGAAAGTTGCTTCAAAAAAATTACCATACAAAGTCTATTCTCTATACACTAATGAAATTAGGAGGTGCTCTTGACTGAAACAAACACAATAGTAAGAACCATAAACGGTAAAGGATTGATTAGGTGACATATGGTTGTCTAGGTACACACCAAGACTCGAAGATTTCAAGGTTATCACATTAACTTGTCAATTGACCGAGTATATCCGTCATATGTTCACTACAAAAAGTTCAAAGAGAAACCTACTAATACATACAATATTAATTCTTGGTTGTAAAATATACACACTTGTTTGTTTCTTTGTCTTGGAATCATTCCCCATTCATGCGGGGGATTGTTGACTTTTAAAAGGTGTGAATGAAGAGTAGTGTCTTTTATGAAGAGTTATGAATTTAATGAAAAAATGAGACATTTATGAAGAGTTCTGACTTTTATGAAAGATTGTGACTTTTTCGAGAGATTGTGACTTTTTCAAAGGATTGCGATCTTTCTGAAAAAGCACAATAAGCACATTTTCACACTATTCTTTGTTGTCTATAGAGGGATTTCCTCTCAATTTAAGAGAACCAATTTTCTGAACTTGTTCTACTACTATTAAATCTAGTATTCTGAATGTGTTTTACTATCATTAAATGGTTCACCGGTAAGATCATTCTATCGTAGGAGAAAATATTCTATTAATCTCAATTAATTTATGGGAATAATTTCCTTAAGGGGGCACTGTGCATTTAGTGGGCTCAATTTTTTTCTTTGAGAATTTTTTTTGTATATTGTTTTTAATATGTTTCTGATTATATTTTGTTTAGTGGCTTTAATTTTAATTTCTAGTTCTGAAATACTCATTAAACTTTATTATTTCTTACCATGTTCTTCAAAGTTTTGTTCTAAGTAGAATGAACAACATAAGTAGCTGAAATGGAGTAAGAATGATAATTTCCAAAAAACTTGAATAATTCAACAACTAAATTAATTTTGTGTTAATTTCATGAATTTATACTCTTAACTTTATTAAGTGTATTGCCACTATGTTCTTCTTCTTGGACTTTCATGGTACTAAAGATCCCCCAAACTTCACAAGATATTATGTCTCTTAAATTTCAAAACTTGCCCAGTGAGTACTACCAGAAGTTGTCAAGGAAGTATCACATCTTGAAGTTAAAAGGACCTCGACACTGGGATTATACTTGACATACTTCATCACTCTAAAGTTGCCTCTAAATAAGACTTTATTAGAGTCTGCATGAACTACCTTATTCTTAATTTTTTTTTTATATATTTTAATAATATCAAAATACAAGTTCAGATCTTGTTAATTCTACCTCATCTGGAAGATTTAAATCATACTTTATTTGGATAGCAGGATCCACATTTAAAATTTTCACATCTCAATTCCCAAAAAGTATTTCAAAGTGCCAAGGTCCTTGATCTTGAATGTTTTAAGTAGTATATTCTTTGCCTCTTGAATCAAGCTCTTATCATCATATGTAATTAGAAGGCCATTTACATATAAAATTATGATAACATTTTTACCTTGTCTTCTTAATATAAATAAGGAATGATCATGTCGAAGTCAAAATAAAATCAATTGATTGAAGAACATTAAGAAACTTAAATTTAATTTTCTTGATGCCTTCTTAAGACCATAAAGAAATCCAAAAATCTTGTAACCCATATGTAACGATCAGGTTCCGTCCTTATAGGAATGTCACTTGGAAATTATCAGGGAAGAAAAAGCTTTTCATAGAACTAGGGTTTCCCAACCTTGTCCAGATTTAGAGGAATTTGGAGTCTTTAACGTGTAAGGAAATCTGGTAACAATCGGGTGGAGTAAATGTGGAGTTAATTGAATAATTTGTTAGATAACTCGTTATGAAATTTGTACGACTTTACAAAAATTTAATTTGGATAAGTAAATAATCGGGGATCGATCTTAGAGTTAAGGATACTTTCTTAGCGTAGTGGGTTAAGAGTATGTTCCAAAAAGTGAGAAGTGGAATTCCCTCAAGGAGATCACTGTCTCACTTTGTAACGATGTGGCGGGATTCTTGCCAGTACAGCGGGATGGGTACCGCTGTATTGGGCAAGGTAGAGATGAAATTAAATGATTTGGAATTTTTGAGGAAAGATCATTGATTCACTTTGTAACGCTGTAGCGGGATTAGTTCCTCTACAGCGGGATGGGTGCCGTTGTAGCGAGATGGCGAGTTTTAAATCGTTAATAAAACCCTTTAGATGACCTTATTTTGTACATTCCAACTTTTTCAGTTAAGAGACGATCCCTGAGCTATTCCAACTCATTCTCCAACATTTTTGAAGCTAGAGGTATGCTTTTAACTCCCCGAACTCATTTTTTCATCCGTAGAACATTTTAGAATGTGTTAATATTGTTGGGGAAGGATTTCTTGAAGAATCTTATGTTGTAAGTAACCCTAATTGGCTAGTTGGGGTCATGAGTTTGGACTAAGGTTTATAGTTTGTTAGTTTTGTAGGAATTTAGTGTTTCTTTATCGATTTCCGTATATAAATTGTTGTTTGTACACCATGAACAAGCTGAACAAATTCGAAAAAGGAAAGATCAAGTTGTCTAGGGTTTCAAGTTTGTCTCGAGGTAGGTGACGGTTGTTATTCTATGATTGTGTGATATACACTTATTTTACTTAATTGTGATATTTGTATATGTATGCATGTTGCAATATTGATCATAGAAGTCTACCATGAAATCATGACTTGAATGTGTGATTGGGATCGGATGTCACGTTTCGGCACTCTAACTTAGATTGAATTGTCATATTCCGGCATGCTAATTGGCATCATTTCTACGTTCCGACATAAAAATGGGATCATATTGCCACGACCCAGCATGCTAATAGTTTGAATTTGGATTCCATGAGAGAACCAACTATATGATGAAGCTTTCAAATTGTGATATTGAGTTTTATGATAATATTAAATTTGTTTATATTTATGCATGTGCTATAATGTTGTAGTTGCTTCTTTGTATTTCACTAGTGGGATAGCCGCATGATCCTACCATTACAGTGATTTTGTACTTATTCAGCACTTGCTCTTATTTTTGTTGAGTACATGGAATCTTAACGTGACTGTTGACATACCTCACTTAGGAGATCGGTGATCGCTTCGAGTTCAAGGGTGAACCACATCGTTCGGACTGCCATGGAATTCACTTTAGTCTATGTACACAATTTTCGGAGCTAGACCTTGGTTTAGTTATTGAGATAGTTCATTAGAAATTCTTATTAAACTTGGTTATCATTTCTAATTTTAATACACTGGCTTTCAGATTCTAGGTTTATCTTCTGCATTGTTAGTTAGTTATTAAATCTTTATTTAGTAATGGAACCTTGACTTTATTTATTTAACTTGCTCCCATAATTTAAATGTCTTAGTTTTTGATTTCTTACTTATGGTTGTTAGTAGGGGTTCTCCCACCAAGTTGTAGTGTGCATGCCAATCACGATGGTCTGGGTCATGACAAAGTTGATATCAGATCCTAGGTTTATTGATATTGATGTACCAAAATGAGTCTAATGACGTGGACACTTTTTCATTTATTTGAGAGGCTATAGGACTTTAGGAAATTCTTCATTTTTCCTCTTGTCTGCTTCGTGCTATGACTTGATTCTAATTGATATTTGACGATTCAAATTGATATCTAACTTCTTTTTCACTTTTCTATTTGCAGATGTTATTACTAGGTATAACGGTGTTAGGTATGTAGATCTTACTAATACTCTAGTAAGGAACCAACAACGAGAGGTCGCAGTCGAAGCATAGATAGATAAAGAGTTGGGCGCTGAGCCCGTGGGAGACTGACGCCTATCATGGATGAGGTACCAAATGACTATGCTTTGGTGAATGAACCTTCTGGAACATGAGGAAGTGATAGGAGAGGAAGACGACGTTGAGAATGTTGAAGAGGTTGAGCAAGAAGGAGGAGGACAAAATGAAGCCATATGAATTCCTCACACTGATCCAGTGTTAGCTCAACAAATCATGTCATTTCTAAAAGGATCGGTTTGTCTGGGGATGATTCCATCTACTCAAGCCCCACTAATACTCCTTCTTCTAACAATGTGCCCAAGCCGGTCAAAAAGGGAGGTAATGATGCTTTCTTCCGTTCTTTATTGGGTTCTGTAATGACCGGTAATGAGCATGATATGTTGACCAAGTTCATGAAGCTCAAGGCCCCCGATATTTCTTGGTTTGGAGATAGAGGATGCTTATGAGTTCATATTGGATTGTTATGAGAGGTTGCATAGATTGGGTATTATTCACCAACATGGGATTGAATTTGTGTCTCTGTAACTTCAAGGCGAGACAAAGAAATGATAAAGACCGTATAGGGAATGAAGAGCCTTTACATTACCCCACTTACTTGGACCCCATTTCATGTCTTGTTCTTAGAGAAGTATGTGCCTAGGACTTTGAGAGATTGTAAGAAGGATAAATTCATGGCATTAGAACATGGTAGTATTTTTATGGCAGCTTATGAAGCCAAGTTCTAGTTGTTCATTAAATGTTTGGATTCTGAGCTACAAATATTATATGTTAACATGACTTTTGCAGGAAGAGGTTTTAATGAAGTGACCAATTATTTAAAGAAAGTGGATATGGTGAAGTCAGTCAATCAAGCTAAGGCGTTGGCTAAGAGGGCCAAGAGTTCAGGAAATTTTCAAGCCTCTTATTCTAGAGGATTTGGTCGACCTACACTGGAGGCCAAGCCAATTCAATCCGTTATGCCCGCCTCTACCAATAACTATTCCGGAACTCCTAATAATTTTTCAGCAGATCAGAATGCCAGGCATGTGGCAGGCATCAGACCCTGGCGGATGCACTTGCTTTAGTTTAGGGGAAGTTGGACACATGATAAGGAATTGACCACAACCGCGTCCACTTGATCTCGGACAACATCCATAATGTACGAGTAGTAAATGGTAATAATAGTAGGGGATGTCTACAAGTCGGTCGAGAAGGAAATCAGAGAGGTTGTGGAGGTAGATGAAATGGTAACAGAGGTAAAGGTAAAGTCAACCAGGCAGGGAGGTAGCTCGTGTTAACGCCTTTCCAGGCAAGAATGAGGCAGAGGCGTCTAATGCAGTGATTACAAAACTATTCTTCTCTGTAACCGAATGATTAATGTATTATTTGATTCAGGTTCCACCTATTTTATGTGTCTGTGAGATTTGTCTCTGATTTGGAGATGTTGTGTGATATTCTTGATTATCTTATATGTGTTTCTACCCTGGTTGGCGAATTAGTCATAGTCACCCATGTGTATCGTGCTCGCCCTATTTTGTTTATGGGATTTCAATCTTAGGCTGATTTTGTATTTTGGATATGACTAACTTCTACATAATCTTAGGCATGACTTTGTTGTTTCCCCATTATGGTGTTCTTAATTGTATTACCAAGTCTGTGACTCTAAAAATATCAGAAGGGGAAAAATTGAGTGGAAAGGGGTGTACAAGCCTAAGCAAGTTAAGATTATATCCTCCATTCGAGATATTAAAATAGTAGAGTAAGGTTTTTTAGCTTATTTATTTCATGTTAGGGATGTTGAGATGGAAGCTCCATACATTGGGTCTATTCGATAGTGTCTGAATTTAGTAAAGTGTTTCCAAATGACTTACCCGACATGCCTCTAGATAGAGACATAAATTTTTGTATTGACTTAGAGCCTGGTACGTGCCCCATTTGTATCCCTCCATATCGCATGGCTATGGCAGAGTTGAGAGAGCTTAAGTATCAAACCCAAGATCTTCTTGATAAGGATTTATTTGTCCTAGCGCTTTCCCATTGGGTGCTCCATTTTTTTAAGAAGAAGGATGGTAGCATGAGAATGTGCATATATTAACGATGACTGAATAAGGTCAGAATACGGAATAGGTACCCCTTGCCTAGGATAAACAATATGTTTGACCAATTACAAGGTGCATTGGTCTTCTCTAAGATTGATTTAAGATTCAAGTACCATTAATTGAAGATTAGTCCCAATGATATACCCAAGACGGCATTTAGGACTCGTTTGGGCACAATGAATTTTTAGTTATGTCATTTGGGTTAACTAATGCGCCTGCAGATTTCATGAGCATTATGAATTGAGTATTTAAGACCATTCTAGATTCTTTTGTGATAGTTATGATTGATGAAATTTCGGTGTATTCAAAAAGTAAAAAAGAGCATGCTAACCATCTTCATATTGTTTTGGGTATCCTTGAAAAACAAAACTTATATGCAAAAATTTTCAAGTATGAATTTTGGTTGAATCGGTTGTATTTTTTGGGCATGTGGTATCAAAACAAGCGGTAAGGGTAGATCCCCAAAAGGTTGAAGTGGTTGAGAATTGGGTACGACTTAGTTCAGTGACAGAAGTTAGGAGTTTTGTGGGACTTGCTAGTTACTATCGTCGTTTCGTTAGGAATTTTTCTTCAATTGATGCTCACTTGACCAATCAGACCAAAAGAGGTATCATTTGAATGGATAGAAAAATGTCAAGTTTCCAACAGATTAAAACTCTTTTGACCACCACACCCATTTTAGCCTTATCGATTGAGTGTAAAGACTTTATTGTTTATTGTGATTCTTCACATTCTGGATTCTATGATGTGTTGATGCAGAATAAGAATGTTATAGCTTATGCCTCACATCAATTGAAGGTGCAGGAGAGGAATTACCCCACTCATGATTTGGAGTTGGAAGCGGTGGTATTTGCTCTTAAGATCTGGCGTCATTGTTTCTATGGAATTGAGTGCGAGGTATTTACTAATCATCATAGTTTTCAGCATGTATTCACCCAAAAGGATTTGAATTTTAGACGACAAAGAGTAATGGAATTACTCAACGATTATGATGTGACTATTCAATACCTTCCGGGTAAGGCAAATTTTATGGCAGACGCTTCGTGTCGAAGAGCGATAAGTATTGGTAGTTTAGCTCACTTCAGTGGAACCAAATGACTTTTGGCGAAGAAAGTTCAGACTTTAGAGTCTAAGTTCGTGCAGTTGGGCATTTCTAAAAGAGGTGGGTTCTTAGCTAGCGATAAGTCCATGTTAATAGAGCAAATCAAGGCCAAGAATTTTGAAGATGGAGATTTAGATGAGCTTATAACAAAAATTGCAATAGGTAAGTCTCAAGTAACCAGTCTAGATGTTAATGGTGTGCTCAACTATAAGGGTAGAATATGTGTTCCAAGAGTTGATGATTTGATTCCAAGTTTATTGGCGAAGGTTTGTGGCTCGCATTATTCTATTCATCCGGGTGTGACCAATATGTATAGAGATCTAAAACGAGTGTATTGGAAGTTGGGTATGAGACAAGACATTGATAAGTTTGTGGTGAAGTGTCACAATTGTCAACAAGTAAAGTATGAACATCAAAGGCTTGCGGGGCTACTCCAAAAGATGCTGATTCTGAAATATAAGTGGGAAAGAATAGCCATGGATTTTGTGGTTTGTCTTTCCATGACCCTGGAAAATTTGATTTTATTTGGATTATAGTTGATAGGTGACCAAATCAGCCCATTTCATTATAGTAAGGGAGGATTACAACGCTATAAAGTTGACTAGGATTTATGTAAAGGAGATAGTTAGGTTGCATGATTGGCCCCTTTTCATCATCTTAGATCATGGTACCCTTTTCACTTCCAAGTTTTAGGGGAAGTTCCATGATGAATTGGCATGTAACTCATTAGCATAGCTTCCATCCCTAGACCAATGGATAATCATAAAGGACTATACAAGTGTTGAAGGACATGTTGAGAGCTTGTGTAATTGACTTTGGAGGCATTGGGATAAGTTCCTACCTGTATGTGAGTTCTCCGATAATAATAGTTATCATTTGAGCATTAATATGACAACATTTGAGGAGTTATATGGGAGAGGATGTAAATCGCTCATAGGTTTGTTTGAACCCGGAGATGTAAAATCTTTGGGGGTTGACTTAGTAAGGGACGCTCAAGATAAGGTGAGAAGCATTCAAGCTAAAACTCTAGCCGCGCACAGTAGGCAAAAAAAGTTCGAGGATTACAAGGTGAGAGACATGAAATTCCAGACGGGCGAGAATGTTCTTCGCAAGGTAACACCCATGAAGTAGTAGGAGGGGTAAGTTGAGTCCTCACTATATGGGTCCCTTTGAGATTCTTGAACGTGTAGGGTCGGTGGCGTATATAGCGTTATTTCCAAATTTTTCCAATGTACATCTCATATTTCATGTGTCTATGTTGAAGAAATATCACGGTGCTGGTGATTATATCATTAAGTGGTACTCAATAGTGCAAGACAAGGGCCTCCAATATAAGGAGGAGCCGATTGATATTCTTGATTTGTGTTGTTCCTAATTTGATGACCAAAGAGATTACGTCTGTGAAGTTTCAATGTAAGCATCATCCGGATGAGGAAGCTATTTGGGAGACCGAGAAGGATAGTGTAGACAAGTATCCACAATTGTTCATCGAATTAGGTACTACTTTGTTCCTTTTCTAGCCTACCTTTCCTAAGTTGATCACTGGGGGATGAGTGATGGGTAAATTGTTATCTATTGTAACAAATGGATTCCCTCATTATAGGAATGTCAATGGGGAAAAATTGGGGCTGGAAAAACTTTTCATAGAACTAGGATTTTCCCAACCTTGTCCAAATTTGAAGGAATTTAGAGTCTTTAAGGCGTAAGGAAAACAGGTAGTAATCGGATGGATAAATGTGGAGTTGATTAAATAATCGTTTAGATAACTCTTTATGAAATTCGTATGACGTAAAGAAATTGAATTTGGATAAGTAAATCAATAGGAATCGATCTTTGCATTAAAGAAACTTTCTGAGAATAGTGTTTAAGAGTATGTTGTAAAAAGGGAGAAGTGGAATTCCCTCAATGAGCTAACTGCCTCACTTAGTGCCACTATAGCGGAATTCTCGCTGCTGTAGCGACGTCGCTACTTCAGGATGGGTACCGCTGTAGCGAGCGAGGCGGATATGAAATTAAAGGAGTTAGAATTTTTTTGGAAAGCTCACTAGTTCACCTTGTGCCATTGCAGTGGGATTAGAATCCGCTCTCGCTGTATCGAGATGGAAGTTTCAAATCGTAAATAGAACCCTTTAGATGATCTTATTTTTTACTCTTTGACTTTTTGAGTTAAGAGACGACCCCTTGGCTATTCCAACTTGTAACATTCCTAAAAAAGAGCTAGGTTAAACTAGATACTAACATGTGTGTCATGAGTTAATGAGGTCTTAAAATGATGAATATAAATGTTAGAAGTTAGCATGAGGAGTTTGGAAGAGATTGGAAGTGAAGTGTGCAATACGTTCGGAAACTAGTTGAAGTTGAACTAGTGTGTTGTAGTGTTTTTGTAGTAAAGTTTTGGGGTATAGTTTAAGGGTTAAATTGAGTACTGATAGTATCTACAAATAGAATAACATGTAAAGGGTCAAAATTTCTAAAAACTACGCCCCAAGGACCAACAAAAGGGTTCTTGAGGAGGACCCAAACATGGTCTAATGAAGCTACCGTGGCAGCCAAGACGTGAGGCGCGTAGCGCCTCCTACACACAAAGATAAAAAAGTTTGCCCTGAGATGCAGGGCCAACACAAACCATTCTATCTCAAAATTTTCTGGAACCAATAATTGGAAGTGCTTCTACGACACGCAACCATGTCCCAAATTTGGTCACGTCATTTTTAAGTCAAATTTGAATTAGTTAAAATGTTCATAAGGTGTGAGGGTCTTTTGTGTATTCTGGGGACTATTTATTGAGGGTTACTCAGTCTATTTAAACCCCAAAAAGTTTCCAATCAACTAGAACCCTCAACTCAAAAAGAAACCTCTCCATTTCTTCTCTCCAAAACATCCATTGATGAAGCTTTGAAGCTCCAAGGAAAAAGACAGATTTCCAAGTTTTTTTCCATCAGCTTCGTGTATTTTCTTCACATAAGGTATGGTGTTTCATTTTTGGATTCTCTTCCATTCAAGGAGTCAAATTCAAATGGTTTTTAAAGATGATCAAAAACATAGAATCTTCTATTTCAACTTCTAGCCATGGGTTCTTGCATGAAATGATTTGAATAATATTTTATGATATAATTTATTTTGATTTAATGTCTTTAGATCAAAATTACTATGAACCCGTGCAATTCATGAAATCCTAATTTTGGCTATAATATGGGTGATTTTATCATGGCCTTACTGTATTGAATTATTGTGTAAATTGCATTGGGCTATTGAATTGTGTATAGATCATGACAGAATTGTATATAGGTTGCCTTAATTGATGACTTTCATATTGTATCGTTGTATAGTTTGATTATTGGTTTGGATTAGTGTGTATGGCTATTGGTAAGAGCCTTTGTGAATTGAATTGGTTGTAATGACTAAGAATTGGAGGTGTTAATGATGGAATGGTGGTATCTTGACCTAATCTTTTCTATATTGTGTATTATATATCTTAAATTGTGTTGATTGGTATGGACCACTTATGATGGTGGTGCTTATGTTCTATAATTGTGAAGAATGTGGCCTTATCTGCATTACTTTGTGAATTGTGAAGTCATCATGTTTTATAGCTTGTATAGGTGATCATTGTGAAGGCTTATGTGTGTGAATAAAGTGAAAGAATGTACTCCTAATTGGTTATAGGTGATCATGATATACTATGATGATGTCTTTAAATGAGTATACTTGATGTTGAAGTGTGATTCTTCCTAATTGACTATATGAGTATTATGATGGACTATGTTGATGTTTCTATAGGATTGGATAGGGTGACTTGTAGTAGACTTAGTTATCCGTGTGTGCTACTTGAACGATATTGTACATGTGATAAGATGATGATGTGTGTCCTATTTTGGTAGACCTATGTCCCTCTACTTGATACATGAAGAATGTGAATATGAACTCTTGACTTTGTAGGCTAAAGCACCTTTGTCATGTATGTGTATGTATGATTGAAATATGACCTTGAACATGGTTAAGAAGGTCATTAACTTGGAACCTTCAAACTAGAAACAAATTATGATATCTTTGAAGTTGAAAGTTGTAATGGTATCCTTCTTGTGTGAATAATGGACTTAAGGATAGATTGGCTGGAACGACATTAAACCATCACTAAAAAATCATTTAGCTATCCTTATTGACCATTGAGTGTCATCCCTAGTGGACCCATTTTGGTAAGGAGTATTATGGTTTGGTAGTGACTACTATATTCTATCTCTTCATATTCCCTTGTGATTGAATTAATCTATGAGAACTAAGGCTAGCATCGAGTGAGTAAGCTTGGGGAGTGACTTTACTTAAGTTGATACTAGAGTACAAGGAAACCATTGATATTCCTTAACTATGTGCCTACATGGGATGTGCCCTGGTGCTACCCTTGGCAAGTAGAACACCCTCCATTGGAGTAGGGTAGACTCTGGATTTCATGCCTAGGTAAGATAGTCTATGTTAGTAACTGCCGATTCTTATCATGTGAGATACATTCTATAGTTGGATAAGTTATACAACGTTTAGGTAGTCGAATGGGACGGTATCTAGACATGGCACAAGTAGGCTTTGAAAATGTTAGGGTGTAGGTTCCTTAGGTTTTATCTAGGACAATTATGTGAAGTCCTTGACTGTTGAATGTCTCTCAAATAGATTAATGAACTTAGTTAGATTAAGCTAATACATGTGAATAAAAAGGTACTTATCTAGATAAGCTTTGAGGAATGTTTAGGTAGACTTGAAGAGGGTGTATGGGTGGTCTCTTCATGTCTTACTTAGCTGAATTTTAGAGTAACTTTAGGTAGGGATTTGTTTGATTAAATGGGAATAATATTTCCTTAGGTAGTCTTAAGGATCACTTAGGTGTGTGTGAAAGGGTTGAATGGGTGGTCGGTTCATATCTTACTGAGGATAACTTTTTGTATGAAGGTCCCATGCTTATATAATCTGAAGTAATGTTAATGATAGAATGTGGATTACTTGGAATTTGTCTTATATGTGCTTGTGTTGAATTGACGCTGTTTTCTTATACTTATATGAGGTTTTCTCCAAAAACAGCATGAAAGCATACTTTAAAGCAAAATGTCCTTTTAGCATGATTGCATTACACTTTACTTAGTGCATTAAAATGTACTAATTCCATATATTGTTTTATCTCTAAAGGTGTAGGTGGCAATTAAGAGGAGTCATTTGAAATGAAGCTTGGATATTAGCATTATTTCAAACAAGTTGTGGTATGTCCTCAATTGATTCGAGGACATAGCTATGTTTAGCTTTTCTTGTTAAATACATTGTATTAGCCTTTGTTATTCTATTTTGTTGATGTATGGGCCGTGACCCAAGATATTCGTGTGTCTAAGATGGCGACAAAGAGACTTAATATTTCCTATGTTTTCTATAAAGAGATTTTGACAGGACGTTGTGAAAAGTTTTAATTCCTCACTACTTTTCATATATATTTACGCGATAAATGATGTATATGGACTTGTATAAGACCTCCTAGAGGTTGAATACGCTTTGTGGCGCCTTAATAATACCATTTCTTCTAGGGTATACACTCAGGTTGTGACACAACTCGTTTTCCACCATACTTGAAGTTAGAGATATGCTTTTCACTACCTGAACTCGTTTTTTGATTTAGTAAAATCGTTTGGAGTGGGTCAATATTGATGGGGAAGGATTTCTTCAAAAATCCTATGGTGGATTTAACCCTAATTGACTAGTTAGGGTTATGAGTTTGAACTAGGTTCATAGTTTTTTAGTTTTCCAGGAATTTAGGGTTTCCTTATTGATTCCCACTTATAAATTGTCGTTTATAGACCAAGAACAAGCGGAACGAATCTGGAAAGGTAAGGATCAAGTTGTTTAGGGTTTTAATCTTGTTTCGAGGTAGGTGATGATTGTGATTCTATGATTGTGTAAGACACTTGTTTTGCTTCATTGTGATACTTGTATATGTATGCATACTGCAATAATGATCATAGACGTTGAAAGAGATATATGAATAATTATATCATAAAATCATGACTTGAATGTGTGATTGAGATCGCTGCCATGTTTTGACAATCTAACTTGGTTCCGTTTGCCACTTTCCGACATGCTAATTGGGATCGGTTGTCACGTTTCGGCATAAAAATAGGATTGAATTTCTATGTTCCGTCATGCTAACACTTTGACTTTGGGTTCCGTGAGAGGGCGAACTATCACGACCCGCATGTACACCCTAGAGTTATGGAATTATTAGGTCACAACATGGCGTACTTTACCTTTTAAAGGTCTTGTACAAGACCTTAGACATCATTCATTGCATATATACGAAAAGTAGCACGGATTAAAACTTTTTATTCAAAACATAACGAGGAAGTCATCTCATAAAATGTCTAAAATATGTCTCAAAACCATCTATGACATTATGAGCACAATAGTCTTGAGGCACGACCCATAAAAGTATAAACATGAAAGAATATAAAACACATCATAGTGGTGGTGTCCTCAGATTCTATGAGGACTCACCAATCTTCTCTTGAAACCTCGGGATTCTACCCTTCAAAGAAACTAAATATTCTCAAGATCCTACATGAAAAACATGTAGTCAATATGTGTTAGTACGATATGTACTAAGTATGGAAACATCATACCATCATAAGATATCTCAAAGGGTTTAGTCCATAATAGACATAGTCATAAGAGATAAAGACATAAGCATAACATGTATATCATAAGCATAATAAAGCATCTTAAAGTCACATAAGAGTTAATTCTTAATTCGATGTCTTTCTTACTTCAATAAACTACATCATAAGCCACCTCCAAGTATACTAGTGCAAGGCTAAGGTAGCATCCCATACTACAACTAAAGCTAAGTACATCTCTTTGGTAATTCTTGATCATAGTCCACTTTCATAATTAAGACCTAAGTTCATCATATCGTATGATCCATATGCCCATAGACCACCTCAAAACACACTTGTGTAATGCATGTGAAGCATCCCATAATATATCACACACTAAGCATATCTTGAAGTTACCCTATCTTGTTCATGTCATCTTAGGAGTGATCTAATAGACCTAATCCCTCTTGTTAAGAAACAATCATGTTAATCAATCATGTCATAAAAAGAAACTGTACAACTATCCAAGCTAAGCATAAATCATATAAGGGTCATGTCATAGGTAGCTTCAAGTCATACTTGTTTAATGCATATATGGCATCTCATACTACCATCCATACTAAATGCTTCTCTAGACCAACCTAATCCAGGCTAGCTTGTCTTGCTAACCTTGTCTATTAAGCTCAAAACACTACCATAATAGACCTACTACCATGGAAAGCATCTCAACGTACTAACCAAGATACTAAAGGAAGGAAACAACCAACCTAACCACCATGCAACCAATCATGTTGGTGCAAGATAACCATAGGGGAGCGTGAATCCTCAACCCTAAGCTACCATGAGAAACTAATATCAATCTATTCCATGAAATTCAGATTGCATGAAAATCAAGCTACCATGAAATGCACCTTGTATGCAAGTCAATCTAACATTAGGAAATTATAGTCCTTTTCCTAAAAGCTACCATGAAATGGTTTTGGGCTAACCAAGTCAAGCTAACACGATCAAGTATTGTTATAACGCAAGACCAAGCTAATCATGGGAGAGTTTGATTCCTCCATGCCATGCTAACATGAGAACCACCATTCTCAAGCTACCATGAAGTTTATAACCTCGATCTAACATGAGTATTTCAACTCAAGACTCCTTGAGATTTACTATCCAAAGATACCCTTAAGACCTTCCATTTTAAGCTACCATGAGATCACCATCTTAAGCTATCATGAGAATTCACATCTCAAGATATCATGGCTAGTATTATCTCACCAAGTCTATTACACAAGAAGTGATCATACAATCCATATTCAATCTAATCTAATTCATCATGTCTTGTTTGATTTTAGGTTCTTAAGTCAACCTAAGTTTCATCTGCATGAGAATTTTCTCCTCCTAATTATGTTCATTGTCTAGGTGTAGAAGAGAAAGGAAATATCATCACAATCATCCTCATCATGAATTTAGCCCCAAATCCCTAACAACAACAGTCATTAGCCTTACAACCAATTACCACATTTATTCCCTCATGATTCATACACAATTACATGTTAATCTATTTAATTAGATCATTAGAAGGCAATTCTAGTCATACATGTTCAATTTCATCTTTACAAGTCAGGAATTAAACCTAGTTAAATTCATATATAGATGATTCAATCATGATCAAATAGTATAGAATACAATTGAATAAAGAAGATTAACATAAAACATTCATCTAGCCTCTCATGGCCTAAAATCACCATGATCACCCTCAATTTCAATTACCACTATTCACTATGAAATCATCATGAAAACAATGCATAACCATCTTATAAACATCATTGAATGCTAACCACTAGATTAGCATCACAATCGAGTCTTACCCACAATGCAATCACAACCCTCTCTAGATTGGGGTTCTTTGGATTCACAATTGAAGGGAAAGTAGGGGGCTTCATGAATGGAAGAATCCATGAATGAATAAACTTTAAATTTATTAGATTATATCCTGTATCCTAGCTTGAATCCTTGAATATATCGTCCTAGCTGCTGCCCCTAATTCTTCTTCTTCTCCAATGGTGTTCATGAGAGTTATATTTTGAGAGAGAGGTTTTCATTTGGAGTCTAGAGTCTAGGAGGATATTTTATTGTTTAAATACTACTAAAATATCTAAAATTACCTAATTTAACTTCCCAAGCATTTATTTGGACGTGGGGTGAATTTTTCAATTCACCCCTCCACTTTATAGTGAGCTGCGAGAATTGTAGTCTCAATCGACGGTTGGCCATCGATGAACCGTTGGTTGGATGATGGTCCGTCCTACAGGTCCATAGTATTGGTAAGAGAGGCATCATTTGGGTTCTTAAATAAAAAAATCTAAGTGTCAACCAACGCCCCTCACTAACGAGGCATCGATGGACCTACAGTCTGTTGGTGCCCCTCATTGGTTTTGACTGCTTTTCTCTCAACTTGGGTTCTCTTCAAGGACCCTTAGGTGGGTCCTTGGAGAGTCGTTCCCGGAATTTTCCTCCCCAAATACGTCCTTCTATATGTTTAGGAACCCTCCCTATAAATTTGAGCTCCAAATTCTACCTAAAACCTCATGAAACATACTAAGTCACATTTGCACATCCCAAGGCTAACTTTCAAAATTCACCTGACGTTGTTGGGCGTTTCACCTCCAAACTCTTTCAAACTCTATAAACTGCCTCTAAACACCATAATTGATTATTTTAGGACCTCATAAGCTCAAGTAACTACATGTTAGGCTCTATTTAGACCTAATTCATTTTGGGTCCTTACACCAACTATCTGCTGAAGCATGCGAATTGTGATATTGAATTTTATGATAATATTTAATATGTTGATATTTATGCATGTCTTATAATGTTTTAATTTGGATAGACGCGTGATCCTACCAATTCACGGTGGTTGTGTACTGATTCTACATTTACTCTTATTTTTATTAAGTATAAGGCATCTTTACGCGACTATTGACAGACCTCACTAAAGAGATCGGTGATTGGTTTGAGTTCAAAGGTGAGTCACATCGTTCGGGATGCCATGGAATTTATTTAGTCTATGTCCACAATTTTCGTACCTAGGTCTTTGTTTAGGCAGTGAGATAGTTCATTAGAAATTCTTGTTAGACTTGGTTATCGTTTCTAGTTTTGGTACATTGACTTTTAGATTTTAGGTTTATCTTATGCATTGTTAGTTAGTTATTAGATATTTATTTAGTCATGAAACTTTACTTTTAGTTATTTAACTTGTTTCTATAACTTAAATGTAATAGTTTTGCATTTCTTTCTTTAGTTGGTTGTTAGTCGTGGTTCTCCCACCGAATTGTAGTGTGGGTGTCAATCCTGACGGTCGGGGTCGTGACACCATATTTCCTCATTGGATACCAAATTCTGGATGAAATAACACAAAATCATGTTCCTCATATTGAAAAAACTTCTATAAATATTCATCTGATATATAATCGAGTTAAAAATAGCATCTAAGACAATGAAAATCCTGATTTTTACTTAATAAGAGGTGAATTTATGTATTCAATCATTATATTTTACCTATATTTAGCTAAGTTTAAAGTATAAACTTAAGAATATTCATGTGTTTTGTGTATGTTGCGATGAACTAATAGATGATTAGATTGGTTTCACGTAAAAACAACAAAAATAACTGAAAAGATGGATTAAAATGTAAGCAAAGTGTCTCTAACAAAGATGCAACCAAAGGGACAGCAAAAGTAGAGTCCACAACATAAGGGTGTTTGCCTTGCGACGACCCCAATTCTGCTCCAATTGAGAAGTTATATTTTGAAACCAATATGTCGTGCAATGAACTTGCGATACATGAGAAGAAAGCAAGAGTACGAGATGAATCCTCCAGTGCACCCTCTGTAATCCCCACCCCACCCTCTCCTTCCCCTCTCCATAAACATCTTACCTCACAAACTTGAGTTGACAAAGCCAGATGAAAAGTCAATTTGATTAAGATTTCAACCCTACTATTATAAATTTTATTAGGATAATACTTTTTAGGTTACATATTTTTCCCAGAAGTTAGAGACTAATCATAGCATAGAATATATATCATTTATTGTTTCGTAGGGTTAGTTGTTGTTTTGTTAGAAGATTAAAGTGGAACAATCAATATATTTTTACAAGAGTTGCATTAATCAAAGGTTTTATTATTTTATTACATTTATGCTTATTAGTTTTTTATATTCTTTTAATTATTATATGCATCTTGTTATGAGTAGTTAAACTCATAATTAGGGTTATAATAAACTTGCAGTAGGAATGATGATAATAAATTATTTACATTAAAATCTTTTAATGTAGAGGTAATCATTTTGTTTTAAGGTTTTTTCAAAAATATTATCTATTGAATGGTTGACAACTGTAAAACCCCGCTTATATTTTGACTTGCTTGAAAACAAATCATATTAGAAAACAAATCATTAACATGTATTTGGAATTACCAACCTCCATTTAAAATCTTGATCTAGATATACTATAGCTAACCTTAGGAATGTGATCAATGAATAAATTAATTCAATACCCAATTATTGACAAGATTCGATTGTTTTCCAAGAATGTTGAGCCAGGTATGTAAGCCATGTATCTGGGAGGAACAACTTGACTTAGGGTGATATTCTCTAATTTGGATTGAGAAGCATGAGAAAATCTGTATATTCATTCATTTTTGCAATGAACATACCTGAATGAGTTAATAGTAAATTATTTTTTAGAATTCAAATATATAAGAATTGTAACCCTAATTTGAATTGAAAAAAATCAGCACAAATAGCACCATGGGCAGCGTAATGCAGACCCATTTTCCGTGCATCGATCCCCATGAACGATTGTCTCCAAACTTCATATGGGTCAAAAAAATACACCCACGTGTGTACCCCTGAGCCTCTTGATGGCCTCGCACTGCGCCTAATGTAGATTCTAATAAAATTAGGTGACATTTTTGGGTCAACCCCGTCTAATACAATTATTTTATAATCTCTACCCCAATTTTTGTCGCATAATTTTTCTTTCTATTTCTCTTGAAATAATCACGAAGCACACCCCATTTTTTATTTTCTTCTAATACTACTTTATTAATATTAAGGTAAGCTTTCTATTGATTTATACTTAGTTAATTAAAAAATTTAACAGTTATTTACTCATAATTATAGATTCATGTTCATAGAATAGGCATAACCATATTTCATATTCGTAAAATAGGCAAAGGCATGAATTCGTATAAAATAAATTTATAATCATATAACCAAATACATGAAGATTTGACATAAAACCTTACAATTGGGTGGAAATTAATTGAAAAATTGAGTGTCCAGTGGGACCTAATTTATTAAATGAATCCATTGGTGAAGTTTTCCCATATCTTGGGTAACCAAAGTCCTAGAAATTGAGGAAGAAACCTTAAAGCTTAATGAAATCCCAACTTTACCTTGAGAGTTCTTGAGAGAGAAGTGGAGAAGAACATTTGGTGGGATTTTAGATTGTTTTTTTAATAAGTATGGATAAATTTTAAGAGTAAATTCATTTATGGGATAGTTATAGGGTCAAAACAACATAGTTTAGGGGTTAAATAGGAAGGAAAAGACCAAAACCCATCATTAAAAAGTGTATGAATTCTCTTTGGATTGGATCTATGGATCGTAGAAATTTCAACGGTCCATCCTGATTATTCCTAGAATCAACTACTGAAATCCAAAATTCTAAACAATTTCTACGAGATCCTTCTACGATCCGTAATATTTTCTATGGACCGTAGACCCTCTCGTAACAACTTTTTTTATAAATATTTCACCAAGTCTAAATCATTTTACACATACTTTCTGCGATTCATACAAACTTCTAGGAATCATGCAAAACATCTATACAAACTAAAGTCTCAAAATCAATCTCCTTCTCGCGACTATAGAATTTCTTATGGTCCAATGGTTGGTTCGTAAAACTTGAAATCAGTGCTAAATAGCAATATTTCCTTTTCAATTTTTGAGGGGCTGCAGAAAATGCCCTGATGGGGACTTAGAATTTGTTTAGGACTCCTTGAATGGAAATGAACTGCATTACCTCACCAAAAATAACATTAATAAAAAACTAAATTTGGCGTACGTATTTCAATGAATGAAAGAGGAATGTACTTAAATGTGTTTAGGAATATATAATTAAAAATATTTCCTAAATCAATGTATTAAATATGAAAAAGAAGAAAAAGAATGAACTAATGCTAGTTCCTCTTGTGCACATGCATAATGTGTAGAAAATTGAGTATTTGAATGAATGAGTAAAGTTATAAATGGGAGAAACATCAATAATGTGAGTGGTATGCTCAAACTAATTGTGTTAGAGAGATTGTTAAGTCACTTGAATCAAACTAAATTTTTCCCTTTGTGTCATGACATAAACCCATTGATCGTGCGAAAATTTACTCTAACACCTAAATAGGGGAACACTTACCACTCAACTTTAAAATGGAAAACGCGGAAACAAAATAAACATCAAAAAGTTCGTTCTTTAATTATAAAAGTAGTCATGAAAAATAAAATTAAGGATCATCCTTTTTACAATTAATTGAACCTTTTCCCAAGAAACTAGTCTAAACAAGTATATAAGCTATTAAGAAGATACAATGTATAAAAGAAAATACGATACAACCCTCACCATAACAAAAAAGGAGTACAAGATGTCAAAGATTGATGTCGTCTTTACCTAGTAAATGACATATCAAGAATAGTATCAGTATAAACAACTCATACTAGTAAGTATCATCGATAGCTCTGACTCCACCACATAATATCATGTAAAATAACCATAGAAACATACATCATGAATATAGAATTTGAGCCCTGAACCACCCTATCATATTTTGCTCCCAACGTCACTCACCTCAGATCATAGTATAGCCATTCTATCACATATTATTTTCCTCAAACACCAAATTACTAACATATGCCATTGGCTATGTAACTATAGCACAACAAAAGTAAAACAAAAAAAATATCTTGCCTGTAATAATTTTTGTCATGACAATAATAATATTTTATTTTCTTTGAAGGAGATTTTAACAATACAAATGATTTCAAAGAATATGTTATTGTACAAAAAATTAATTGTAAGCTATTAAGAGTTATTGTGTTACTATCGAAGGAATAGTATTGAAATTGTGGTAAATCTCAAAACGAAAGTTGAAAAGAAAAATTTTATACTGAGACAAGAAATTATGAAAAACTTTAATCTCTTCATATTAGTTCAATCAAAGAGGGTTATAAATATTTATGTAAAAGGTTACCCACTTTTTTCTCTTATTTATTGATGATGGAATCACATGCAAAAGTAAACTAGAAATTTACTCGAATAAAGATTAGTTCACATGATCGGTTGACCATTTTGGTTTAAATGTGATGTAAAAATAATTAAAAATCCACGTGGTCATGTATTGAAGAAATAAAATTTATTCAAGAATTCTCTTGTATTGCTTGCTCTCAAGAAAAAAATAACTTTTATACCAACTAAGATTGTTATTGTATCATTTAAAGTTTTGGAACATAAAAAAGTGAATGCTAAAGTCATATGCAACCCCTTAAAGTTGTTCCCATAATTCATTTAAACACCTCAACTAAGGTTTGTACCTATTAAATGTTATGTTGTGGAGCCTGATTAATATATATTCTCTATAGCCTAAAATACTCTGATTTATTAATATAAATATACCCCATCGCCGTGGAATTTTACTCACGGGGTGTTACCACGAAATATTGGTTTCTCTCTTTCACTCTCTAGATCTCTCATCAATTTATTTCTAAAGTTCTTGTGTTCATTATTCATCAAGTATGTGTGTGTGGATTCGATTCTAACAACTGGTATCAGAGCTAAGGAGATTCAACATGGTCACTGAAGATGGATAGTTCGAAGCTTGGAATCGAGAAGTTAGATGGATCCGATTTTAGTTTCTGGAAGATGCAAATTGAAGATTATCTGTACCAGAAATATCTTCACAAACCGTTGACTTGAGTGAAGCCGGAATCCATGGCGGAGGATAAGTGGAAGCTCAAGGATCGCCAGGCTCTAGGGTTGATCCGGTTGACTTTGTCAAGAAATCTGGCATTCAACATCGTGAAGGAGAATACTACGTCCGGTCTGTTGAAGGCACTATCAAACATGTATGAAAATCCATCGGCGACAAACAAGGTATATTTGATGCGTAGATTGTTCAATTTACAGATGTCTGAGAATGGATCCGTTTCTGATTATATAAAGGAGTTTAATATGATTGTGAGTCAATTCAATTATGTGGATATTAATTTTGAAGATGAAATTAAGGAATTGATTTTGATGTCATCTCTGCCCGAGTCTTGAGATACTGTTGTTGTGGCGATTAGCAGTTCTCGTGGATCTAAGAAACGAAAGTTTGATAAAATCCGTGATATTGTTCTTAGCGAAAGTATTCACAAACGAGAAGTGGTAGATTCATTGAGCAGTGCTCTCAGCATTGACCGAAGGGGGAGAAGTAAGACGAAAGGCCAAAATCAACATGGTCGATCAAAATCAAAGAATAGAGAAATATCCCTGAACAGATCAAACGTGACTTGTTGGAACTGTGGAGAAAAAGGACACTTTCGGACGAGCTATACAAAGCCAAAGAAGAAACAGAATCAGAAATTTGGAGATGACAATGATTCTATAAATTCAGCAGAGGACATTGGGGATGCTCTAATCCTTGGTGTGAACAGCCCGGTTGAATCATAGATTTTGGATTCTGGTGCATCTTTCCATTCGTCTCCAAGCAAGGAGTTGTTCCAAAATTTAAAATCTGGAAATTTTGGAAAGGTATATCTTGTTGACAATAAAGCATTAGAGATTGAAGGAAAGGGAGATGTTTGCATAAAGACCACCTCGGGAAACCAATGGACATTGGAGGATGTCAGATATATTCCTGGGCTCAAGAAAAATTTGATCTCTGTTGGTTAATTGGATAGCACGGGATATGCATCAAAGTTTGGAAAAGGTTCGTGGAAGATTGTGAAAGGTGCTACGGTAGTAGCTCGTGGCACCAAATCTGGAACCTTGTACACCACTGCAGGGTGTATTAACATGGCCGATGTTGCTGAAGGTGTTTCTGGTTCATGTCTGTGGACAACAGACTTGGACACATAATTGTTAAAGGAATGAAGATGTTGGTTAAAAAAGGAGCATTAGAGGGTCTGAAATCCGTTGATATGGGTCTTTGCGAGAGCTGTGTTATGGACAAACAGAAAAGAGTAAGCTTCACAAAGACTCCTAGAGAGCCAAAGAAAGTGCGGTTGGAAATAGTCAATACAGATGTTTGGGGACCATCTCCAGTATCATCACTTGGAGGATCCAGATTCTATGTTACCTTCATAGATGATTTCAGCAGGAAGGTATGGGCTTACTTCTTAAATCATAAGTCAGATGTGTTTGCAACTTTCAAGAAGTGGAAAGCTGAAGTTGAGAATCATACCGGTTTGAAAGTCAAATGCCTAAGGTCTGACAATGGAGGAAAGTATGACAAATCATAGTTCAAGGCATTCTGTGCATCTGAGGAAATCAGATTTATGAGAACAGTTCCTGGTAAGGCAAGGCAGAATGGAATTGCTGAGAGGATGAACAGAATATTGAATGAGCGTGCAAGGAGTATGAGGATACATTGTAGGTTGCCCAAAACACTTTGGGATGATGCTGTAAGCATAGCAGCATATTTGATCAACAGGGGACCATCAGTTCCTTTAGGGTTCAAGATTCCAGAGAAGGTGTGGACAGGAAAAGAACTCAAGTACTCACACTTGAGGACTTTTGGTTGCACTGCTTATGTTCATGTTGATCCAGAAAAGAGAGACAAGCTTGATGTCAAGGCTGTGAAGTGTTACTTCATAGGTTATGGTTCTAATTTGCTTTGTTACAGGTTTTGGTATGACAAGAACATAAAGATCCTAAGACATTGTGACGTGACATTTGATGAGTCTGTCATGTACAAACACAGAGAGCAGAAGGTTCTAGAGATTACAAAACAAGTGGGAGTTGAGGTTGAGTTGGAGAAGAGTAACCCCAGAGATGTCGAAGCAGATACTCAACCAACTCCTACTGAAGAATCTGAAGTGGAGCATGTTACACCTGAGCAAGTGTTAAGGAGATCATCCAGAACCATCAGGTCACCAGATAGGTATTCACCTTAATTACACTATCTATTGCTGACTGATGAGGGGGAACCAGAGTCTTTTGATGAAGCCCTACAGGTGGAGGATTCGATCAAGTGGGAGCAAGCCATGGATGATGAGATGAGGTCACTTGAGAAGAATGACACATGGGTGTTGACTGAGTTACCTGCAGGGAAGAGAGCTTTGCTGAACAAGTGGGTGTTCAGAATCAAGACTAAACCAGATGGCAAAAGAAGGTTCAAGGCTCGTTTAGTGGCTAAAGGATATTTACAAAGGAAAGGTATTGATTATGCTGAAATATTCTCTCATGTTGTGAAGTTAACCTCTATTCGAATTCTGTTGAGTATTGTTTCTTCGGAGAATTTCCATCTAGAGCAAATGGATGTAAAAACAATATTTTTACATGGAGATCTAGACACAGAGATCTATATGAAACAACAGGAAGGATTTGTGGTTCCAGGCAAGGAACACAGGGTATGAAAGCTCACCAGGAGCTTTTATGGACTAAATAAAGCACCAAGACAGTGGTACAAGAAGTTTGACTCCTTCATGACCAAGAGTTTATTTTGCAAAGCTGAAAAGGATCTGTGTTGTTACTTCAAGAAATACATTGATTCATATGTCTTTCTACTCTTGTATGTGGATGATATGTTGATTGCAGGATCTAGTATGAGGGAGATTAACAATCTGAAGACAAGGTTGTTTGCAGCGTTTGAGATGAAAGATTTGGGTCCAGCGGAGCAGATTTTGGGGATGAGGATTTCTCATAATAGATCTGTTTGCACTTTAAATCTATCTCAGGAGTTGTACATTGAGAAGGTGTTGAGCAGATTTTAGGGTTAATGATGCTAAATCCAGGACTACTCCATTGGCAAATAACTTTAAATTGTCAAAGGAGCAGTCACCCAAGACAGTCGAGGAGCGTGATCATATGACACTTGTTCCATATGCTTCAGCAGTTGGGAGTTTGATGTATGATATGGTCTGCACTAGACCTGATATAGCACATGCAGTGGGAGTTGTTAGCAGGTACATGGCAAACCCGGGGAAAAAGCATTGGGAAGCTGTGAAGTGGCTTCTGAGATATCTGAGAGGTACATCCAGTACTTCACTCTGTTTTGGAAAAAGCAAAGTGACTCTACAGGGTTTTGTGGATGCTGATCTTGGTGGGGATGTTAACTCGATCAAGAGTACATCCAGGTACATTTACACCATAGGTGGAACAGCAGTGAGATGGATGTCCAGGTTTCAAAAGAGTATTTCTCTTTCATCTACTGAAGCTGAGTATGTGGCAATAGCTGAAGCTGGAAAAGAGATGATATGGCTGGCAGATTATCTGGAGAAATTGGGCAAGAAGCAGAGCGAGAAGATTCTTTACTCAGATAGCCAAAGTTCCAGTTGGTGAAAAATCCAGTCTATCATTCGAAGACAAAGCACATTAGAAGGCGGTACCATTTGACTCGCAGGACAGTAGAGGATGATGATATGT
This sequence comes from Solanum lycopersicum, assembly GCF_036512215.1. NCBI lineage: Eukaryota > Viridiplantae > Streptophyta > Magnoliopsida > Solanales > Solanaceae > Solanum > Solanum lycopersicum. The sequence continues at coordinate 46,016,517 of NC_090808.1, read as the reverse complement.
GCTTGGAGAAGATTGATGGTGCAAAGAACCCGGCAGACATGTTGACGAAATGTGTTTATGTTGGGAAACTTGGTTTATGCAAAATCTTGGTTGGTCTTCTGTAGTTGTTGCTACAGATGTTGCGGTGCGGTAAAGATGTTGATGATGAAGAGATTTTTTTGAGAATGTACTTTTTAGATGACTGAATCACTCTCCAAGTGGGAGAATTGTTAGGTTGTGGAGCCTGATTAATATATATAACTGTTTACGCGATTAATATATTGTACTATTTATTCTCCATTTATTCTCTGTAGCCAAAAATACTCTGATTTATTAATATAAATATACCCCATCGCTGTGGAAGTTTACTCACAGGGTGTTTCCACGAAATATTGGTTTCTCTCTTTCTCTCTCCAGATCTCTCATCTTTTTCTCTTTAAAGTTCTTTTGTTCTTTATTCATCAAGTGTGTGCGTGTGGATTCGATCCTAACATTAAACACTTAAAATTTTCATAACATGTGTCTATTATGCACAAAATATTGATATAGCAAATCAAGTGTATCTCACGGTCTAGTAGCACGTAAACTTTACTTTTTTTGGTCCTAATTATTAACTAAAATAACTAAAAATATTTTTTATTTAAAATAATGTTTTTAACTCATAAAGAAAGCAACCCCACCCACCCCACCCCCACCCTACTCTTGTAGGCTATATCAATAGTCATCTTCTTCTTCACCCATTTTAAGTTTTTCAAACTATTTTTTTTTCATTTTTTTCACTTTTTATAAATGAAATTGAATATGCTAATAGAATTTGCAACAAGAAAAAAATGGAACATCGAAATGATAAAATAATTTTTGTCCATCTTTATTTTCAGTCAAATCAACAAACATTTTCAATCATTTATTTAAAATGATATCAAAACATTTAATATAATTCATTTGAATCCTCTTGATTTCTCTTTATTGTCGATTTTGAAATAATTTATCAACGTCGATTTTTTTTTCATAAAAATTTGAATAATCAATCCATTAATTAATCGTGCTTCATAATTTTTTCACTATTTACATTAGACTTGATTTCAATAGCTTGTAGTTTATTATAAAAAGAAAAAATTAATCATTTCAAAGGAATAGAAAATGACAAGTAACTATGGATGAAGAAGAAGAAGATAAGATAAATGAGTAGGTGGATGGATTCGAGGAGCGGGTGGGGGAGATTTTTTTTTCTTCTTTTTGTTATCGCTGAAAAATCGGATTTTTTTTGTTGAAATCAGGATGGCCGGTGAAGTGAAGAAGAAGAAAGGTGGGTGGGTGGGGATGGGGGTTTTTATTTTTTCCTCCTTTTTGCTAATTAATTTTTTTGATTTTTAATGGTTGGAGTTTTTATTTTCTTAAAAAAAAATATTCATTAGATTAGGTCCATGGCCACATGCTGCAGTTTTATTGGTTGTTTTATAACGATTGTGTTTGTGCATTACACACACCTCATTTTAAAAGCTTATTATCATTTTGTGTTTAATAAGTATATATTTGTTAATATCAAAGTGTCTAATAGGTATTAGCCTTAGTTGAGGTGTTTAAATGAATTATGTGGACAACTTTAGGGGGCCACAGATGACTTAAGCCAAAAAGTGAATATTGACTCGTTCGCGTGTCATGTGGATCGCTTGAAATTATATAATTTTTATAGTTGCGTCAATGAGATGGTCACATGTGTTTTACAGTCACATAATACATTTGGTGAATGTTCATACCATGAATGTTATCTTATGCACGTACCCGCTCTTGGTGCTTAATGTATCAATTAAATAAAGAGGAATTTTCGCGTACAACCACTCAAAAATAGCTTAACTACTCTCCATATTTATTTTTTGATAATTACATTTTGTAACTACATGTTATAGAGAGGAGAGAGGAGAGCGAGAGACGGTAAAGAGTGGGAGAGAGATGAATTGTATATGTATACTGGTTAGATAATTGTATATTATACATATGTATTTGTATATATGGGGATAAAGATTGAGAGAGGCGAGCCAAATTGGGAGAGGGAGGAGAGAGACGAGCGATATTGGGAAAGAGATGAGCGAGAGAGGACAGAGAGTGGAAAAGAGGTGAATTATATAGGTACATAAGTTATATAATTGTAGATTATACATATGTATTTGTATATATGGAAAGAGAGATTGGGAAAGAGAGTAGAGAGGCGATCGAGATTGGAAGAGGGAGGAGAGAGGACAAGAAGTGGGAGAGAGGTGAATCGTATATGTGATATCGGTTAGATAATAGTATACATACATATGTATTGTATACTATGACGAATTATACATATACAAATGTGGTGAATTATACAAACTCGAAGTCAGCCCACATAATTAATGTATAATGTTAGTCGCGAGTGATAGTTATATCAAACTATAGCTATGTTGAGTAATTAAATAGTATAAGTTTGTTTAACCGCTCCCTTAAAAGTCTTCAATTCATGGAATTGAAAAGAAACTTTGTAAACTATAAAATGGATCATTCTCATATGATAAAAAGGCAACTATGATACTTTAAGACGTTTAAAAAGGATAATCTCCACGTTCTACTATCCATATCTCTTATCTTTATATCTTGTTTATATTGCTCATATTTCTTAACAATATGGAGTTTTAAGTTATGAATTTGTTATCATCAAAAAGAGAAATTGTTGAGCTAAGTGTCATGAACTAGGGAGTTACATGATAGGAAAAATCACGTGGTAGAGAGCAATATGCTAGGCCAATAGTATAGTGTTGATGAATATCAAATTATTAGCAAAACATGACAAACATATGCTCTACCGGATATGAAACATGTCTCAAATAAGATTTGTAGTGGTTATGACAAAGAATTACTTAAGAAATAGTTCCTTAAGATACTATAGAATATCTTATCAAGAAAACAAAGTTAATACCTCATATGGTCACTCAACAATGCAATCTTCTCTCAGAAAGTCACTCGACTTTCAATTTTCACTCAAAAGTCACTCAACTTTGAATTTTAACTCAAAAATCACTCAACTATTCACTCTTTCCTCAGAAAATCACTCAATCTGTTAAATTATTTTTTTAACTAAAATTTGTTGATATTAATTATTTATATAACAAATAAAAAAAATTTAAAAATAAAAATACCATTTAAACCATTCAGTGATCCACCCACGTAAGCCGACCCATTAAAAAACATGATATGACCCATTTTATTTTGTCTTTAATCCTAATTCAAGGTTTAAAGAGAGGGATTAATTTAGGATTAAAGATAAAATAAAATGGGTCATGTCATATTTTTAATGGGTCGGGTTAGGTGGGTGGATCACTAAATGATTTAATTTATTTTTTAACATTTTTGGTTTGTTATATAAATAATTAATATCAATAAATTTTAATTAAAAAATAATTTAATAGATTGAGTGACTTTCTGAGGAAAGAGTGGATAGTTGAGTGACTTTTGAATTAAAATTCAAAGTTGAGTGACTTTCTGTGAAAGAAGTGCATAGTTGAGTGACTATTGAGTGAAAATTGAAAGTTGAATGACTTTCTGAGAGAAGAGTGCATAATTGAGTGACCATCTGAGGTATTAACTCCAAGAAAACACTTGTGAGAAGTGAAAAAAACAAGTCCTTCATAGTAGAGTGAAAGAAGATTGTTGATCGAGGCAAAAAAGATTTCAAGTGCATCAAAAAATTTCTTGAGGAGTTTTGATTACCCCTACTACAATTAAAAAAAAAGAATTTAATTATTATATCCGTCCACTTTTAGTTGTTATAGTTTCTTTTTTTTAGAGTTAAATTATAAAATTTTGACTAATATTTTATCGTATATATACTTTTTCGTCATACTAATATGCAAAATATTACAATTTATATTACTTTTCATATAATTTTTTAATATCTAAATCTTTATTTTAAAATATCAAATTAGTATAACGTAATTAAAAATTAATTAGATTGAATTTTTTAAAACGCAACATGATAGTTAACACAAGTGAACGGAAGGAGTAGAAAGAAAGAGAATAAGAGCAGTGTCTTATCAGAAAAGTTTCTTTAATTTAAGCGAGAACCAACGAGCAAATATAAAAGAATTCATTCATTCCAGAATATATTCATAACAAATCGTATTGTTATTTGTCGAGTTCAATTATTTGAATTTAGTTATAACTTTTACATTTCTAATGCTTTGTATAGGAGTTGTTTAAAATGTAAAAAAATTTCTTGACCGGGTAAAGTCATAAAAGAAATTGACGTACAATTAGAAAGTATTATAAAAGGAGAAACATGGTATACTGGTTAATTTCAAAATTATGAAGTTATAACTTTAAATAGAAACTCAATTTTAGTGATAATTTGACTGAGAAATCCTATGAGATAAGACGCGTGCTTTCGAGAACTAAGTTTTTCCTCTTACTTTTTTTCTAAAAAAAAAGATCGACTTAATTGTTGTACCATTATTACAGTTTTGCTCTCTATTACTTGTTCACATTTAAATTGATATATTTATTATGAAAATAATGTTTAACATAATAAATTTATCATTTTATACCTTTAAATTACGAAGTAAATGAATTAAAGAATATAAAAGGTTTTATTTTTTAAATATTAATTAAAAATTTTAAAATCCAAACGCATAAATTGTATGTTTAGAAAAATTTAGTGTGAGAATCAGTTTTTGTGATCCTCTTTAAGTGAAATTGGTACATTACATAGTACTCTTTATCTTTTAGTTAAGTAAAATTACTTTAATGCATATCGTAAATTTTATAATTCTCACATTAATATAATATGATATAAGATTTAAGAAATCAAATAAATAATTAAATTTACAACTATAAAAACATATTGAAATAAGTCAAAGATTTCAAAGAATATTGAAAATTTTAAAGTTCTATAAGTGAAAATTTTGAAATTCAAAAAAAAATAAAATATATATATATATGCATGAAAATATAATGTGGTCAAATTTATTAATTAAAATATTTGGAAAATTGAAGTTGAAAAAAACTAAACATGTAAAAGAAAGAGGTAGAAAAGAAGAAAGAGAAAGCGGTGAGGAAAGCAGAAAGAGTGGATGCTGACGAGTCCATCATAAGACTCTTCCGCGTAGCTGCCAGCTGTCCGGCCACGGATTCCCCTGATATGGACCCCACTTACATACATATACACACACACTTAGTAGATGACATAACCCCCCAAAATCCCCAAATATCTATTCTTACGATATACTCCTCCCTCTCCCTCTCCCTCTCCCTCTCTTCTGTATGTATGTATATGTAGAGAAAGAAAGAACAGTTGAGTGTTGTGTGTTGTGGCGATGAAAATGTTACATTTCTGAAATGTTGTTTTGCTTGTAAAGGATAGATCTATTTCATTGATTTTTGTTATTTCAATGGCGAAAACGGATGTTGTTGAAGGAGATCCACTTACCGTTAAAGAGATAGAGTTGAAAAGAGAGTTGCAGAGATTGGTTAAGGCGATTTTGTCTCAAGAGGAGATTAATGTTGATGCTATTGATAAAACCCAGCAAATCCTCCTTGATTTGAAGGAATTAAAGATTAAACGATCTCCATCCTCTCTCGATCTTCCTTTTCCTGACGAATTTCGATGTCCACTTTCTAAACAACTTATGACAGATCCTGTTATGCTTGCTTCCGGTCAGGTTAGTACATTCATCACCACATTTTAAAAAAAAAATAAAAATTGTTCGGTGTGTTTGATTGATTGATTTGTAAAAGTTTGTGGAATTATGGGGGTTTGGTAGATTGAACTTGGAAGGGGGTGATTCCTTTTCAATTTTGCTAATGAACTGGGGAGTTGTACATGGGTTACCGTTAATTACTTGATATCTGCTTTAGTTGTGTTGTTATGAGTGTCATGAGTATTAATCTTTCTTTCCGATTTATAGAGTTCTTATTGAGCGCATGTACATCCTGTTGAGCGTGTTTTGTAATTTTCAACATTCAACTACTGCTATATCTGTGTTTTGGTTCAGTTTCTTCTTACAGTTGTTGGTTGTATATTTGCTGATATATTATGGGAATATTTGCAGACTTATGACAGACCCTTCATTCAGAAATGGTTAAAAGCTGGGAATAGGACGTGCCCTCAAACACAACAAGTACTTTCACATACAATTCTTACACCTAATCACTTGATTCGGAATATGATATCGCAATGGTGTAAAAATAATGGGATTCAAATGCCAGACTCTGTTCAGTATTTGAATGATGAAGGGTTGACTGAAGCTGACCGTGATTTGTTCTTGTCGTTGCTTGAGAAGATGTCTTCAACCTTATCTGATCAAAAAGTTGCTGCAAGAGAATTACGTTTGTTGACGAAGAAAATGCCTTCATTTCGGTCACTATTTGGAGAATCTGCAGATGCAATTCCTCAACTTGTTCGTCCCCTATCTCAAAGCAACAGCAATGTTAATCCAAATCTTCAGGAAGACATAATCACAACACTTTTGAATCTGTCCATCCATGACAACAATAAGAAGCTTGTCGCGGAGACTCCAAAAGTTATTCCACTTCTTGTGGAGGCATTAAGATCAGGAACGATTGAAACAAGGAGCAATGCAGCAGCTGCCCTTTTCACCCTATCTGCCCTTGATTCTAATAAAGAGCTTATCGGAAAATCTGGTGCCCTTAAACCACTGGTTGAACTTCTAGATGAAGGGAACCCAGTCGCAATGAAGGATGTTGCATCAGCTCTTTTTAGTCTTTGCATTATTCAGGACAATAAGGCGAGAGCGGTTAGAGATGGTGCTGTGAGGGCTATCCTGAAAAAGATAATGAGTAACGTGCATGTCGATGAGTTGCTAGCTATACTAGCTATGCTATCAAATAATCAAAAGGCAGTGGAGGAGATGGGTGACCTTGGGGCGGTTACATGTTTGCTTAATATAATAAGGGAGACCTCGTGTGGTCGCAGCAAGGAGAATTGTATTGCAGTCCTTTATACAATCTGTTACAGTGATCGAACCAAGTGGAAGACATTAAGGGATGAGGAGAAAACGTATGGGACAATCTCTCAACTTGCTCAAAATGGTACAGCAAGAGCCAAGAGGAAGGCTAATGGTATTCTAGACAGACTGAACAGGGCTATCAATCTTACTCATACTGCATAAAAGAAGCGAGCAGGCAGTTTGAAGAACAAAATGTGTAAATTCTGGTCTTTCCTTTCATAAAAAAGTATTTGAGGCATGTTGTGGTTCGCTTGCAACCTTACATTCTGTACATTCTATCTGAGATTTACAACCGATTGTGAATAATTTATTATGAAGTAGTTCTCGTAAAAGTGGTGTTTTGCTCTTTTAGTTGGATTGATTGCTATTACGTGGCACATGGTTCGCCTACTCTATGTTATAGGGTGCGTGTTGAATTCTTTCTTCACACACAGGTGTAGGGTGATTGATAGAAATTTTGTCAAGTAATGAAATAATTGTTGCACATGGGTTTTGTGTATTAGTTTGAACATGTGAGGTGAGGTAGAAGGTGGGGTTGCTGTGATTTGTCTGCTAGGAAGAGTGTGATATATTTGTAGTGTGAAGGGGCATATATAATTCTTTTCTCTTTAGCTATGGTAAGTAAAGGTCCACTGGCCACATGGCTGGAGTGGGAGTGGGAGTGGGAGATGAACAAAAACAAAAAGGTCGATTCCTCCCTATGTATTACACCTCTTTGGTGATGCTACTGTTATTCTCAGTTTACACTGACTTCTGGCTTTATCTGCTACACTTTTGGAACTTAAATTTGAAGTTTATGATATTCATCGAAATTTTGATTTCAAATCTCATATTCACCTGAAAGCTAGGGATATCAAATTCCAATTGTAACAAAGGCAAGATGGGACTTAAAAACTCATTATTCTCCTAGTGAAGAAATGAATGAATGATGGGATGTAGGGAGTTGGAAAAAAGTCGAATAGCGAAAGGAAAGAATATGGTCCATCCAATCTGCACTTTTTGTTGTGCTTACAAAGTCTTCACTCCAACAGTGAACCTCTTTTCCTCTCATGCCTTTTGTATTTATATATATATATTAGTAAAAAATAGCTGAGGCTATTCATTTATATTCCTTTTCACTCTGATTTCTCTATCAATAACAAGACAAAACCAAGCAAAGTGTATATATAAACAGAAAAAAAAAGAGAAAAAAAACAGGTGGCTGACCCTAAACTTCTCATAATCTGTGAGTATGGCAATAACTTGTTCCCTTCAAACTATGTTTATAAAAGTAAAATATTTAGATAGAGTCTAGTCTAGAGATGGACATCAGACGTTTCTATATTTCTTTTGTTATAAAAGAGTATGAATATACCCTTAATGCATTATCCAACTTGTGCTATTGCCTATTCCAAGTATATGCATGCAAAATGAGCAAAAATATTCTTAAATTAAATAAAATTATCGTCAATTAACTTAACAGTTTTGTCAAAAAGCAATTGGTGGCCAAGCATCTAAGTAATTAAGTTTTGTTCCTCAATTCACGTTATTGTTAACTTTTATGAATAAAGAAGCAAGTGGGTAATCATGTGATACCTTTTTCATTGTGTATAAATAAAATAAAAGAATATGGAATACAAGGTTGGTACGGTCGACAACAGCTTTATGACTATACTATAAAAAAATTAAATATGCTGTCCTTTTGATTCTCCATAATACCCATTTTCTTTACGAAACAAATTAAAATTAAACGACTTATCCTTCATTTTCGTTATTATATTTTTCTTTTCTTTTCACATAAGAAAGTTTCAGATTAGAGATTAAAATATTTTCTAACAAATACAATTTTAAATTTTGGTAATTCAAATCAAAGATCTCTAGTTAAAAATGATTATGCACTAATCACTCCATAGTAATTTTACCTTTATTTTTCAAAAAGTGAAGTTGCCGAGTGGAGGAATGAATTAAAATATATAAAATTAAGGAAAAACAATATAATATGGCAAACTTCAATATACATTTAAATAATATAGCTATAGTTTAATTTTTTTATATTATATTACTATAACTATACAATAAATAGCAAATTTAATTGTATATCAATAATCAGTTTTTTTTATATTTAATATAAATAAATAATAAATAGGAAAATTATTATTAAACTCATAATTAATTATGTATTCATACCTTCATCAATATCCTTATATTACAGAATTTCTTGTATTTTCGTCCAATTCCTTCCAATTCAAGATCCTTTTGTATGATTGTAGGAGTGAGTTTTGTGGTTCAATTCATTATACTTATATTTATACTTATATTTGTGGTCCATTCAAATGTCAAATGTTTATATTTAATAATACTTATATACATAGATAATTGTTTTGTAATATTAATAAAATGGTAATTTGTGAATACAAATATATTTGGATACATAAGTAATTTATCCAATTTGATTAGGCAATACAAGTATAGTTGGATACATCATAACTATATTTTTATAAATAAATGCCTAAGTTAACGTCAAACCTCAATATTATAAAAAACTTTACAAAACATAGATCGACGTTTTGTTGATTTTTTTTTATATAGTCGAATACTTACACACTTTGATACATACACATTCTATTATATTTTCATTTTCTTATGTAACAACAATGTATTCATATTATAGTATATTGGTGTATTCATTTTTTTGGTTAACAATAGTGTATCCATTTTTCAAATTGTTGTATTCATATTCTAAAATTGTACTGCTTTATCTTGTTTGACGTATTAATACATTAAATTTTTATAAATACTTGTATCCTTGATATATTAATACTTTAAGTTTTATAAATAGAAACACCTATTTGAATTCAAAATATTCATATGCTAATTGTACAAATAATACATTTTCCTTATTTAGTTATTGTAATTACAACTGTATTAGTATATAAATAAATAAAAAAAATAAAAACATATGCAAAAATACAACGAGAAAAGACACAAATAAACTTTTATATTCAAAATTTTATGAATACCTTTATGATTATTATTTAGTGAATATATTGTATTTAGGAATATAAATACAACATTTGTATTATGTGAATCAAACATATTTGCATATAATATGTAATTATTAATTGGTAATTTAATAATAGAAATTTCAGTTATTTAGGAACATAATAAATGATCGGTAGTTGAAAGTTATGGTAACATATCATACCTTATTTAGTGCATTGTATAAATAATAATATTACTAATAAAATTTAATACAAACATGCAGCTAGAAATTGACATAAAGTGTAGTCATTTCTATTAAATAACATATTTATAACTGTTAAACTTTAATAACCCTAAAAATATAATTATTTTTGTAAACTGCTCATTAATTAAACCAATCACTAACAAAATAAGAGTCGAAATAACCAACTGATTTTATTCCATAAGTATTGTTGATGGTTATATATCTTTTTAATTCTTAAACTAGCAGCCTAGGGATCCCAGCCTTCAACGTGCACTCCATATAGTCCTCTTTGCAGTAAAAAGAATTGGTTAGCAGTACATGTGTCTGATTTAGTTCAATCAATTATTTATTTTAGAAGAAGTATATTAATATTGATTTTTTGGTCAATCCATTTCGTATAAATCAAGTACTCCTTCTCTAAACTGTTCGATCGCCATATGCCTCCTGTAGCAATATGTTCAATTTGATTAGTGTTCGGTATTCTGGATTATATAAAAATTTGGTACGTGTATCATGGCAGGTGTATATCAAATTATATCATATATATCTAATATCAATCAATAGTTGTGTCAATATATTCCTTCACAATACAAAGAAAAATTAAAAAATAATTTGTGAAATCAAATTTAATTCTGAACAAACCCGATCTCTCAAAATAAAGTATCATCCCATGCTTTTTGTTTTGGGTGGGTGGGGGGTGGGAGTATAGCATTGTATATCTGTACCAGCTTACAATTATAAAATTAACTATGAAGCAATTAAACTATAGAAGAGTCACTATAAGATGTGCACTAATATTAATTTGGAAGAAACAAATTTAAAGTCTTATAAACTGTGTAGTCGTCACTTCTCGCTCCGAGTGGAAATCTTTTTGAAATGAAATTTATATATTTATAAATTACATTAAAAAAATATTATAAGTCACAATAATTAACAATTCAAAATGACCAAAAAATATAGGAAAAAATTATGATCAAAGATAAAATTTTTGAATCTTGAAATCTGAAAAATATCACATAAATTGAGATGGAGGAAGTACATTATTTTTATAGTTCTACTTGTAGAATTCTCACAAATATGTGAAGAATCAAGGATTGTATTGATAATTAAATGTTACATACTCCTTATATAGGAGAAGAGTCTTATACTAGCTACACTAGGAATCCTAATACAACACAAATATATTATGTACACCTTATCCTAGTCGACTACATCAGCTTAAGTCGTACAAAGTATAGACTTGTACATAAATTAGGATTAAGTAGTCTAGTCCTAGTGTAACTCAAACTCTAACTCGTCAGACAGCTTCACCGAACCTATTCCATCAACTTTCTTCAACACTTCCCCTCAAGCTAGTGAATGGAGGAACTATAACTCCTAGCTTGCGACGAAACTCAGGAAAAACTTGTTTGGTTAATTCTTTTGTATGAATATCTGCTACCTGATCCTTAGACCTCGCAAATCGAGTAACAAGTTGTCCTCTAGCCACCTTCTCACGAACAAAATGATAGTCCATTTCAACATGTTTAGTTCTAGCATGCATACATGGATTAACTGTCACATACAAAGCACTCAAGTTATCACAATACAACGTAGGTACAGATCGAAGAAACACCCCAAGATCATGAAGTGGATACATGCTCCATTTCATCTCTGATGCAGTGGGGCAAGTGCTCTATACTCAATTTAAGCACTTGAACGAGCAATTGTGGACTGTTTCTTGGAGGTTCAAGAAATACAGTTTGCACCTAGGCAGATGCTATAGCATGTAGTTGATCTCCTAGTAGTGGTAAAACATCCCCAGTCAACATTGGAGTACCCATACAACCTACATGGTGATTGTAAAATAAGTCTGAGTCCAAAGTGCAGAGTATCTTTGATGTACCTGAGAATTCTTTTCACACTTTGAAGATGTGCAGTGTTCGGATTTTGCATAAATTGTCTTGCTAAATTCACAGCATGAGTAATATCTGATCTTGTGAGATTCAAGTATTGAAGACTCACTACTATCATTCTGTAAAAAGATGTTTCAACTAGGCTTCCCACAGCTTCATGTAGACCATGTTTTTTGAGCTTTAAGAGTGACTATAGCCTTTGCAAAAGTCATTTCAATCTTGTCTAGCAGCTCAACATCATACTTACTCTGGCTTAAGTGGATGCCCCATCAAAATACTTAACCTCAACTCCAAGAAAAAAAATATAAATGTCCAAGATCTTTCATGGCGAACTCCTTCTCAAGTTGTAGAATCAACTCTAAGGCATGAGATGGATTACTTCCTGTGACAATAATATCATCCACATATAACAAGAGAAATGTTTTGTCTTTTTAAGTTTACAAAGTAAATAAGGAAGGGTCAGCCTTACTACAAATGAAACTAAGGTGTAAGAGATGCATGATAAACCTATCAAACCAGGCTTTTGGTGTTTTTTTAAGACCATACAATGCCTTTTTAAGGAGACATACATGCTGAAGATACTGAGGATTAATAAAACCAGGAGGTTGACTCATGTACACCTCCTCTAATAAGAAGTCATAAAGAAAGACATTTTTGACATCGAGTTGTCTAGCTTCCCACTTTGAACTGAAAACAATGGATAGAACCACCCTAATAGTTGTTGCTTTAACCACAGGACTGAATGTTTCTTCAATCCCTTCAAGCTGCGAGAATCCTCTTGTCACAAGTCTGGCCTTTTATCCATCTATTGTCCCATCAACTTTTAATTTTGTCTTGAACACCCATTTTGATCCAACCAAGTTCATATCAAGAGATTTGGGCACCAACATCTATGTCTTGTTACTATGTAAAACATGAATCTTTTCCTGAATTGGTGCAATACAATGGGTTAATTTTAGTGCTTCTTTAGTAGTATTTGGTTCTCTCACAATTACTGTGTGCTGCGAGCAACAAGTGAAAAGTGTTTTGTTCCTTCGCCTTGTTTCTGGTGATCATATGATGCCCTTGTGATGAAGGAAGTACCTCAACTGGTATAGCAACCAAAGTAGTGGACTGGAGTGTAGCATTGTCAAATTGATGGTCATCTGGTACATCAGCTAAAGTGGTTGTTTGATGATAATCATTGGCTGGACCTTTAAGAGTAACATGTTCCTCACTGTTGTTGGCAGATTCAAAATCTGCATCAACCTCAACCTGTTCCTCAGCATCTGATCTCAACATGTTCCTCAACATCTGATCCTGCGCCTGGGAGGTCAATAATACTCTCATCATCAATGAATACATAAGGTGTAGCAGCATTACTAGTAATGTGTGGGCTAGCAGCCTATATTTCTCCTGAATCATAATTATCATGTGCCTACAATTTAGAGAAAAATTCAATAAAAGTAGCAAGGTGAGGTGAGACTTCAATGTTAGTCTGATATTACTTTGGAGACACATAGGGTTATGTGTTTTCGTCAAACACAACATGTCTACATATGTAAACCCTCTTCGTATAGGGATGATAACATCTATATCCTTTGTGTAAGCTGTTGTATCCAATGAACACACAAGGATAAGCCTTTGGACTGAACTTATTGTTACCCTTGATATATGGAAAACATCTATACATGAACACTTTTAGACTGTTATAATCAGGTTGTTTCTCATGGACTTAACAAATGGAGTCACCATTTTTAGGACTGATGAAGACAATATATTGATGAGAAATACTGCAATGAGGAAAACTTCAACCTGCAAAAACAAAGGTAGATATGCATGAAGTCGTAGAGTTAAACCAGTCTCCACAATATGCTTATGTTTTCTCTCTTGCAACTCCATTTTATTCAGGTGTGTTAGGACATGAAATATATCTCACAATGCCATGATCTTCCAAAAGCTTAATAAAGTTTGTTTGGATAAACTCACCACCTCCATCACACTGAAAAATCTTAATCTCTTTAGAAAATAATTTTTCCACCATTTTCTGAAATTTTAGAAAGACCTCAAAGAATTTAGACTTCTTTTCCAGTGGATAAATCCATGTATATCTTGTGTCATAATCAACAAAAACAAATATAATATTTCATATGTTGGGAAGATTCGACAGGATCAGGTCCCCATAAGTCGCAATGGATTTTCAATAAAGGTTTTTTCTCAATTTTATTTCTAAAATCAAATTCCCAACTTACAACTTGAACAAACAGTGGGCATTTTATTCCAACTACTAATATTGATGCAAATATTACTATTCAAAAACTTTGAAGACTTCAAACTAAGATTTCCTAATCTAGTATGCCACATGTTGTATGACGTGTTTCAATCGTGTACAACAGTTAAACCATAAAGACTGTTATCTTCCAAAGCATAGAGTCCATTCCTTTAGTTCTCTTGGCCAGTAGTGTCCTTGTCTTCTTTGCTTTACAACAAAGTTAGTTTCATCAAACTCAAGTGTGCAACAATTATCATTTGCAAGCTTACTAACTGAGAGTAATTGTTATTAAGGAACTACAAGAACTTCTTTTAATTTTAGACCTGATCTGGATGTGTTTCCAACATGTGTTATGTCTAACTTTCATCCATTCCCAATAATAATTTTATACGGTCCACTATAATGTTTAAGATCAGTTAGGATACTTGAGTTGTGTGTCATATGACAGCTACCTGCTCCTGAGTCCAAATGCAATGTGTCATTAGTGTATTGAAGATCAGTAGCAGCCAATGCTTGTGGTAGCTTATCTTCGACTTGGTAAGAGTAATCCCACCTGTAAAAACACCTAAGAGAAGTATGGTTATTCTACTACAAATTTGACATGCATCAGAATTATTCCTCTCATGACTTTCACTTGAAGGAATGTTCTGAGGACCAGGTCTGTTTCCAATGTTATAAAAACTTGTTCTCTGTCTAGCAGACATGAAGCATTTTCCACTTGAATTAAAGTTATTGTTTCCTCTTCTTTGAGAGTAATTTCCTTTTCCTCTGCCTCTTTGGGCAGAGAATGCCATATTATGATTTTGTTGAGGCACTGCTTCATCCTCCCTCATATCAAAACCACTAAGAGCATCAATAATTGATTAAAAGTAGGATACAATGCCTTACCCAACATGACAGCTTTGAAAGTCTTGTACTTAAGACCTAGACCTCTAGCAAAATTAATCACTTTGATATCCTCATTTACAGGCTTGTGAATGGCTTTAAGTCCATCACACATGCCTTTGAATTCCTTAATGTATTCATCAATTAGTTTGGTTACTAGCTTCATACTTTGCAGTTGTTGCTTGAGCTGGAACTCCTTATCTTTTGTTGCTTGAAAATGTGCTTCTTCAAAGCATTCCCACATATCCTTGCCAGTTGAGCAGCCTACGATCAGGTACATGTTTTCTTCTGTCAAGGTGACTGACATCCAACTCCTTAGTAACACATCCTTATCCTCCTAGTCATCAATAATGATGTTGTCTTCTGCACCCTTCTCACCTGCTACGGTTTTCTCAGTAGTCTGTCCAGTGGAACAAGTCTCTTTACGTGGTTCTGTGATGAGATAGGTTAATCTCATCACTTGAATCAACTGAGTCATTTGTGTCCTCCATAGAAGATAGTTCGTCGGACTAAGTTTATGGAGCAGGACAAAATAAGGTGATGAAGTGAAGAGGTCGAAAGAGTGTTGGTAGAAGGGACCATTGTGGTTTGATAATTTGGTTGTTTTTGGTTAAATCTAATATGTTAAAGAGCGGAAAAACTTTATTGCTCTGATACCATGTAGAATTCTCACAAATATGTGAAGAATGAATGATTGTATTGATAATTAAATGATTGAGTTACACACTCCTTTCATAGGAGAAGAGTCTTATACTAGCTACACTAGGAATCCTAATACAACACAAATATATTATGTACACCTTATCCTAGTCGACTACATCAACTTAAGTCGTACAAAATATAGATTTGTATATAAATTAGGATTAAGTAGTCTAGTCATAGTGCAACTCAAACTCTAACTCATCATATAGCTATATCAAACCTTTCCATCAGCTTTCTTCAACACTACTTTTGTTCCATTCTTATTAAACTTGAGATGGTTAAGTTGAAAAATAAAAAATTTCATGTAATAAACTGAACCGTGCTGAGTACCAAAGGCATTATTACTTTCACTATCACATTATTTGCTTATACATAAAAGAGTTATATTGCTATATTGTTGTTGATTATACCGCAATAAACTTGAATGTTCTTAAAGAAAATGAAATATTTACGTCACAATCTGAACATTATTTTATTTTATTTATTTATTTTATTTCAATTATATTTTATTATAATTTGTGTTATTTATCAAATATATTTTTTTTGAAAAACACTTGTCAAATTAGCTGTTTTAGATGTTTGACCAAAATAGAAAATTGACAAAGCAACTCCAATTAATTTGGCATTTTAAAAATGTTGAATAATTTCGAATAGAGAACAAAGGTCAAGTTGATGAATTCATTGGTAGTGATTTAGGTGGTTGATTAATTATAATGCATGTATCATGTTTAATTTGTAGGTGGACGCCATTATTGCACTTGACCGTGGATTTAGGATGATTTAACCAATAACAAGTGTAGTTAAGACTAATCCTATTATATTGGTATGTAATTGTTGACCACTTGATTTTGTCCAAAAATCACACCAACCTTTTCTTTTTTGTTCCAAGTTTCCTAGTGCTGTCTGACACTTAAAAGTAGAGAATGTCGCAAAAAATTGATTATTCGAACTGAAATACTTATTTGTTATTTATGATAAATGAGTAAGCATAAGTGAGCAATGTGTATAATGTGAAATGCAACTGACCAATTCTTTTGTTACTTTAGTTTGAAAATTTATCTTTAATCTACTTATTTCATTGTTCAAAGATACAAGGTAATTTACTCTTGTGATATTTTTATTTATCGCTTTTGGTATTCAGATGATTAGTTTAAGTTTATTGTTGTCTTAAGATACTCATAAATCTTTTTGTTTTTGTGCATGAATGTGTATTAGTATATTTTTTTCCCTTCTATTATTGTAACTAGAGTTCAAAATCGATAATCTAAATAGAAAAAAGTTGATGGGTTATTAATTTAATAATTTTAATAATATTTTTTTTAACGGGCTAACTGATAATCCGATAGTAAATTAATAATTATTACCCTTTTGTATACAAAGTCCTTGACTTAGAGTTTAGTTTTTAACTTTTATTTTTGATTGTTCAATACTCTTGATTATTCTATAATTAAAAAGTGTTTGCTTTTGAGCAAGATGAGATTGATGAACTCGTGTGCATGATTCATTTGATTGCCACCTTATTTCTAAGTGATTTTCAATAGATTTTTTTTGTTAAAGTGACAGTCGAATACTGATAACGATCAATAATTAATAAAATAACCAATCAAAATTTTACTAATTCTATAATGATTTAACATCTTTATAAATTAATAACCAATAAATAAATTGATAAACTTTAAAATGAGACCGAAACACTCTAACAAAGTGGAAGCGTTAGAAATTGGATGGAAGTGGGCTCAGAAAAGTGTCGGTAGAAGCCAAAAAAGCCTTTTGGGCAGACAAGTCAAGAAACATGACAAACTATGAACTTTCATTCTTTAATTACCTTTCTGGACCACAATTTTCTATCTAGTTGCACTGCCACTATTTATCCAATTGGGGACTTTGATACTAAATTTTGGAATTGTTATGCGTTTGTTACTACTTAATTTTTTAATAAATTCCTATGCTAAGCAAGTGTTTTGTTAGGATCGGAAAATAAGCAGGTGTAAACGCGGAAGCTAGCAAAGCAAACCTCGAAAGACCACGAGTAAGAAGACAACGAGAAATATATCAAAAGACACAAAGATTTAACGTGGTTCGGTCAATCGACCTACGTCCACAAAGGAGATGAGCAATCCACTATAAACATGAGAGTACAAAATACAGAAGGAAACAACCTCAACCAATTCACTCGGAATACATGAGAGGTTCACAAATTCTCCCTCTAATCAAATCTCTCAAAGCCCTTAAAACTATATTGTGAATGCTAATTAAGTTAGAAGGAACATGTCTCTATTTATAGAGTCCTAAATCTTTTTCTACCAAAAAAAGAATAGTCAATTCAAAACCTTTTCCTGAAAGGAAAACCTATTTATGGTAAGAAATCAGGGCAAATAAAACCCAACAAATCTCCCCCTTGGCCTGAATTTCTGACAAAATAAATTTGTTCACCTTCTTTACTTAATCTTCAACAACTTGCTTCTCCTCTCCATAGTCTCCTTTACAAAATTTATGTCTCAACACAGAGAACCTCTCTGAAACAATTTCTCCAACAAAATTTTCATTACTGTCAAAAAGGTTGCGGCTAAAACTACACCCGTCAAGATGAACACCTCTTTCTAACTTGGTTCAATCATCGATTATCGAACCACTACACCTGACTCCATCATTGAATCTGGCTCTGATACCACTTGTTAGGACCGAAAATAAGCAGGTGTAAACGCGGAAGCTAGCAAAGCAAACCTCGAAAGACCACGAGTAAGAAGACAACGAGAAATATACCAAAAGACACAAAGATTTAACGTGGTTCGGTCAATCGACCTACGTCCACAAAGGAGATGAG
Source organism: Solanum lycopersicum (assembly GCF_036512215.1). Classification (NCBI taxonomy): domain Eukaryota; kingdom Viridiplantae; phylum Streptophyta; class Magnoliopsida; order Solanales; family Solanaceae; genus Solanum; species Solanum lycopersicum. Next base: position 45,997,793 of record NC_090808.1, on the reverse strand, counting down.
CAATCCACTATAAACATGAGAGTACAAAATACAGAAGGAAACAACCTCAACCAATTCACTCGGAATACATGAGAGGTTCACAAATTCTCCCTCTAACCAAAACTCTCAAAGCCCTTAAAACTATATTGTGAATGCTAATTAAGTTAGAAGGAACATGTCTCTATTTATAGAGTCCTAAATCTTTTCCTACAAAAAAAAGAATAGTCTATTCAAAACCTTTTCCTAAAAGGAAAACCTATTTATGGTAAGAAATCAGGGCAAATAAAACCCAACATGTTTTGCACTTGATGAAATTAATGTAAAATAGGTGTTGTAAGGAGGGAAAGTTAGTGCTAAGTATTTTTGCACTGTAATAAAACGCGTGATTACTGCGGAAATGAGAGCAACTTGTTGTTTGTCCCTTCCTCCAATTATATTTTATTTTGTTTCATTTCTTCTGGAACAATCACAAACACTTTTTTGATTATGGATCTACTACCAGAAATTCAATGCGTAATCTCAGCATTCAATGAGGCCTGAGTGCCTAGGTTGCAGTGGTAAGAGTCGGCTGCGGGAACGAGTGCTGTGCTTGCCCCGACCGATACCACCATTCATTACCGTGAACCAGCCCCTCTTCAGTATAGGCAGGTCTTTCTTTAGAACAGATTCATTCCAGAACAGAAAACCAAATTGAGAATCAGAATCGCGCTTGGAGCCTATCGTAGATAGAAATCATTCATATCTAGTTATTACCTATAATTAAATATTCTCCAATTTTTTTATTTTTTTTTAATTTGCCGACCTAGTGGACATCTTAATGATTGTGACTTTTCCAGAAAAAAAAAACAGAGTCTTATTGTCTGTACTCAAAGTTTGATATTTGAAAATATTTATTTATATTTTTGGTTTAAACAATCTAAATTGTTTACTATTGGAAATACTAATATTTTTCATTCAAATGGCTGGCAATGAGTGAGGAAAGTAAGTCAAAAATGGGTATCACATAAATTGACTTTACAAGAAGTGAGGAAGGACTTACATATCTCTTGGTGACTGTGCTGCTTTTCTCATAGGGAACATATTACCGGTTTGATATGATATTAATAATAATCACAAGGGCACCTTCTTTCGGAGCTTGGCGACAAAAATGCAGCTAACAATAAAGTATAATTATGTCTCCCTGTCCCTTGGGCATAATGACTTTGGAACATTATCTCGAATGGAAATGCACAAGTATTTCGTGTTAACTCAAAAAATAGCACCAAATGTAAGTTCTCCTGTAAAGTGTCATTGGCATCTAAATCCAATGAGAATATGGACAACAACAATAAGCCCGAAATCAGAAACAGGACAAAAGCATCTAAATCACATGCAGCATTCAAGAGAAGTATTTCCACGTGTAGATAACAAATTCAGTTAATGTTTTAAACTTTTTCCTTTTCATGTAATCAACAAGTTCGCTATATCTCCATACAAAAAAATAAAAATAATAAATGGCTAAGGACACTACCATACATATAATGAACAACAACAGACCATATATGTGTAGGAACAAATAAACCAGGGGGATAAGGCCGGATGTGACGTCCAATATGAGTGACTCATTCCAACCATCTCTTGGTATTAGTAGCATCAGCAATCAAACAAAGAAAGAGGTTCAACCCAGCCATGCTTATCCAAAAATTCATTGGCACCAGCTGAGGGGTTGTCGAGTAACACGTTACTCGGCTGCAACTCGGCTGCAAAGACTTTCTCCTTAGGCGCATGTCTCAGCAACACAAAACGAGGGTTTCACTCGTTATAGGACTTGACCAAACATCTCACTACACGAGCTGACAGACGATTTCAAAAGAAAATAGTATCGAGAATGGCTCAAATTTTCCAACCTTATTTGCCACAGAGAAAACACACAATGAAATGTGAGCTCCATTACAATTATATATTACCTTGTGCGGATGATCAAGGATCAACGGGCTTTATGACACGGCCACGTAAAATGTCAAGCCTGATTTGTACAGAATAGGTAATCAAGTACCTGCTAAGAGGACAATAACATACATGCACTATTCAAAGAAATCAGTAAGGAATTAACTAAAGCCAAAAGACTAGCCTCGATGGAAGTATCGTCTTCTGTAGCGTTCCTGACTATGGGTTCAACAGGGATGTCGATCTATTGCCTATGAACCCTTCCATCTGATTGCTCATGTTTGTCCTTGAGAGCTGACTCACAGGCTTCTCTCATGTACATATTTTGCTCTTGCCAGATCTCTTCTACCATGTAACGTAACTCTTTGGATTAGCACCTCAATGTCTACCATTCATACATTAGATATAAAAAGTATTATTCCCTCAGGCAGACGAAAAATTCCCAAGCCTTCCTCACACAATTTATTTCTACTCAAATAATCCATATAATTTATATATTTTTTTGATAATCATCCATATAGACAATTTTTACAATATAACATGCCAATGGAACCACATATATACATGATCAAAACTTTAGCTAACTGTAAGTCTTCTTTGTTGTCTCTGCTGAGTTTTTAACCAAGGCTACAACAGATGGAGATAATTCATTAACCACCAGATCATACCCTTGGGTGCTAAAGAATTAAATTTTATTATCTTTAGTTCGATTCTTTAATAAATCAATAGAAATATATAACTTTTTTATGTTATAATAAACATTCATCGATTCTATCCTAGTATATATGTGTACCCACACTTGGTCCATAGCCCTGAATCCAAAAAGTTATGTGGTGAAAATCCAACCTTTAGATTTGCACCCATATCGAGTACCCACACTCTGAGTTTGAGAAACATAGGGTTTGGTTGTGTCCTAGCAAGCGTATCCTCACTTGATCCATACCCCTAAATCCTAAAAGTTATGTGGTGAAAGTTCAATCTCTAGATTCACACTCGTATTGAGTACCCACACCCGAGTTTGAGCAACATAGGGTTTGGTAGCTCGCGAGACTCATAACCTTGTGGGCATGGGTTCGAACCTTGACTCTGCAACTTTTCAATAGACTAGATAAATAATAACTTGCTACAGACTAAGGCCTAAGCTAGAGTTAGGTTTAAATATGTTTTATAAAAAAAAGTTACAAAAGATCCATAAGCTAGCATAATCAACTTCACGCCACCCCGATTATATCAATCAACTACCTCAGTCTCAAATTAGTTAGGGAAAACAATCTATATCTTTTGTATCCTCCCTAATCCACTTTAACCTATATCTTTCACCACTTAGTTTCAAATTAGCTAGACTTTAAAACTAGGGATTCCCTAATGCATATCTCCAAATTTACATACAATATTCCAACCCAACTAAAGAAACTTTCGGCATATGCAAGAGTTGATGTAAGATAATAACTGAGTTTTAATTCCAACAATTACTTTCACATGAGTAGATTCTTTACTTCCAATGTGTTCTATTACTAGCTAAGTGAGCGTTTGGCCATGAAAACCAAATATTTTTCACTTTATTTGAAATTCCTAAATTAGGAGTTGTGCTTGCCCATACTTTTTGCAAAGAATATTTAAAATATGAATGTACTTTTTTAAAATATGGTTTATACTCACCCATTACTAAAATTAGCAAAATCCCCATACTAATTTGGATTATACAATCAAATCTGCTCTAGAAGAGTAATATTTCATAATCGATAGTCATATAGTGGCATATATTAGATTCTATTTATAAGCTACTACACACTATTGGAAATATTTTCACTTTTTTTTGAAAATTTTGAAGTAGGAGTATATTTGGTTGTATTTTTTTGCAAATAATATTTGACTGTTTGAATATACTTTACCTAAAAATCTTGACATATAATTTAAATGGGGGAATTTTTTTTATAAAAAAATAAAAATTAAGGTTAAATTTGGAAAAAAAATATATATAGTGAAAGTTAAAACAAGGTTTTGGATGTTTTCCAAACAAGTAACATTTGTCATACCACCATTTGCGAATGTTTTTGTAAAGGTAACACCAAGTAGTAGACTTGATTCACTTTAACCAAATTTTGACTTGATTACTTCTACTTCATAATACTCTTTCCTCTTGGTCATATCTCCAGAACCACTTCATTAGCATAACCACGTGATTAGCCAAATTCTTGATGCATAGACCTCCCATTTGGTAGTGACAAAGTTGATATCAGAGTTTAGGTTCGCCGATCTCATCGTACAAGGACATGTTTAATGTGCCTTGCGAAATAGTACAATGACATTTGTACTGCTCTTCGAGAGGCTACAAGAAACTAGAAAAACTTAATCAGTCTTTCCCTTGTGTTAAAATAGAATAAGTATATGCATTCCTACTTAGAATAGGAATAGGATTAGGAATCCTAGGTGGAAAAGGATTCCAACATAGTGTTTATAGTTAGGGTGTTAATGCAAACATTCAGATACACAATTCAATAATATTTTCTCATATATTTCTCACATGGTATCAGAGTATTGGTGAGTACAAAAAAATACAGTTTGTCTATATCAATTTCTGGTAGTTGTTGGGATTAATTATGTTATTTTTTCTTTCTGAGGGTATTGTGTGAAAACCAATACCACGAGGCTCGAAAATCTCCCGTGACCAAACCCAAGCAAGAACCACCGAGAAACATCACCCCATGCGCTCGCACGCATCGATCGGAGGTGGTAGTTTTCGGCGAGATTCGGCTCACGCGTCGACACGTAAGGGATTTTTATGTTTTTTTAGAATTCCCTACTGTTTTTTACCAGATCCGATCATTGGAATTAGGGTTCCAACTATTTCTAGGCTGTTCTCGGAACTTTTTCTTCGAGATTTGAATTTTCTGACTGTCAGATCTCTTCGATCAAGTTTTTTTTTATTGTTTTAAGAAAATTTAGCATAGTGTCTTTTTGGTGTGATGTTTTTGGTTCTAAAACTACGGGATTGGAAGTTCTAGCCCTATAATCACTTCAGAACTTTTATTGGGAAGTTCAAACTATTTATCTTGGGCTTTCTCGATTGAGCTATTGTGCAAGAGTCAAGGTGTCCAAGATCAATTAACGAACAAGACTTGTGTGGTAGATGTAAAGGTAAAGACTAGTAAGGAAGATGCAAAAGCCAAAACACAATGGGAGAAAGTAGATGCTCAATCACCTATGGCGTTTTATTGATTCCAAATTGATGCCCTTGTTTCACCCATTCCAGAAATGTTATACAGTTTGGGAAAAGACTCATGTTATACGCTAATGACATATCTCAATTCTATGATGTAATATCTCGATTGAACAACTTAAAGAAACAAGAATCTGATATGTCTACTTACTTGGGACTTGTACATGCAGTCATCTAGGAATTCGACAGGATGATGCCAGTTACTACGAATGTGGAAAAACAACAAGAATACAAAAATTGTTTCTAGTTCGTACTCTTACAGGATTTCCTCCTGACCATGATTCTGTGCGTGATTAGATTTTAGCTAGACCTACAATTCCTATAATCGATGAATTATTCTCTCATCTCCTTTATCTTGCGGCACCTCCCAGTCACAAAGTAGTTTCATCACCCACTGTTGACTCCTTTATTCTCGCATCTCAAACCATTGAAAAATGTACAAATAAGTCTATGGAGAATCTCGAGGGGGAGGACGTTTTAGGAGACCTCGATCCAAGTGTAGTCATTGTCATAAACCAGGACACACTCGTGACATACGTTATATTTTGCATGCTCCACCACCCAATTATGATTCTATTGTTCTAAATGAATATAATGAGTTCTTTCGAAATCGTGCAAGTAAACATACATCTCCATCAGTAGCATATGGTGCTCAACCTAATCAACCATCCAATAATGTTCATATTGTTCAAATATGAAATGATGAGTTTCTTTAGTATTGTGAAATGAGCAAATATCTCCACGAGTAGTTTAGGTTGCACAACCTGATGTGTCTGTTGTGGGTAATTCGTTTGCTCGTGTGTCATAATCTAGTACTCTTGGAACATTGGTCATGGACTCTGAGCTTCTGATAATATCTCTTGTAATAAATCACTTTAATCTGATATTATTTTTTTCACAATCTCTTCCAGCTACTACCTTAGCCAATGGGATCCAAACAAAACCAAAAGGGGTTGGAAAAGCCGAACCCCTATTCTAGACTCTATTTTTTTTATGTCCCTGGTTCTCCTTTTAATCTAGCATCCGTTAGTCATTTGATGAAAGCCCTACATTGTAACGTATTTTTTTGATGATTTTTTCTCATGCAGGACCACAGTACGGGACAGATGATTGAAATAGGACATAAATCACAAGGCCTTACCATCTTACCTCAAATTCCTTAACAACATGCTCCATTGCAAATTTCCCAGATCTAATTCACAAATGTTTGGGACATTTGAGTCTATCCAAACCGCAAAATATGGTGCCTAGTTTTTTTAGTTTATCCACATTAGATTGTGAGTGTGTCAACTTGGGAAACACACTATTGATACATTTTCTCATATAACTGAGGGTCGTTCAGATTCTATTTTTTCATTAGTTCATTCTGTTATTGGGTTCCTAGTACAGTCAATTCCACCTTAGGGTTTTGTTATTTTGTTAGTTTCATTGATGATTATTCAAGATGTACTTGGGTTTTCTTAGTAAAATATTGTTTGAATTATTTTCTATGTTCAAAAGTTTCTTTGCTGAAATACAAAACCAATTTGGTGTTTCTATTCGTACTTTTCATAGTGGTAATGTCTTACAATACTTATCCTCCCAATTTCAGTTTATGACTCACCAAGGAATTATTCACCTAACTACTTGTCCATACACTTCTCAACTGAACAATGTAGCAGAAAGGAAAAATAGGCATCTTATTGAGACCACTCGTACTCTTCTCCTTGAACCCCATTTTCTGCTGCATTTTTGGGGAGATATAATTTGTACATCTTGTTATTTAAAAATAGGATTCCCTAATCTTCTATTCAGAATTATGTTCCACATTCCATACTTTTTCCTCAATCCCATCTCTATTATATCCCCCTTCGAGTCTTTGAAAACACATGCTTTGTTCATAACTTAGCCCCATAAAAAGCCATATTAGCCCCTTGTGCCCTTAAACATGCGTTTTTTGGTTACTCTAGAGTTTAAAAAGGGTATCTTTGTTATTCACATAATCTTCATTGATACCTTATGTCAACGATGTTACATTCTTTGAGTCTCAACCTTACTATAAATCTTATGATCATGTTGATGTATTTATAGTCTTACCCATACCTATATACCACTTTTGAAGAATTTGTGGTTACTCCTGCATCTCCAATTGTAGTGCCACCACTTGTAACTTCTCATCGTCGTCCACGTCCAACCCTGGTCCCAAATGATCCATGTCATGCTCGGGACTCTACTCCTACTACAGACTTGCCTCCTCCTAGCCAACTTCTTGCACTTTAAAAAGGTATACAATCCACTCATAATACTAACCCACATTATACCCTCTTGAGTTATCACCATCTATCATCACCCCTTTATTCCTCTGTATCGTCTTTGTCCTCTATTTTCATTCCTAAGACTATATGTGAAAACTTTCTCAGTGAGATGTCTGCGTTGCATAAGAGTGGTATTTGGGAGATTGTGCTAGTTCATGCAGATAAATTTGTTGTTGATTTTCATTGGGTTTATGCCGTCAAAATTGGTCCAGACGGTCAGGTTGATCGACTTAAGGTTCGCCTTGTTTCCAACGGGTATACTCAGATATTTGGGCTAGATTATAGTAATACTTTTGCTCCAGTGGCTAAAATAACATCTATTCGCCAATTTCTATCTACGGTTGTGTTTCGTCATTGACCTCTTCATCAGTTGTACATAAAGAATGCTTTTTTGCATGATGATCTTGAGGAAGAAGTCTATATGGATCAACCATCAGGTTTTGTTGCTCAGGGAAGTTTAATAACCTTGTATGTCGATTGCATAGGTCACTCTATGGTCTGAAATAGTCTCCTCAAGCTTGGTTAGAAATTTCAGCATAGTAATTCAGCAATTAGTCATGAATCATAATGGAGCTAATCCCTCCGTGTTTTATTAACATTCTGCACCAAATCGCTGTATCTGTTTGATTGTCTACGTTGATGATAATGTTATCACTGGTAGTGATCAAGATGGTATCACCAATTTGAAGATACGTCTCTTTAAACACTTCTAGACTAAAGACATTGGCAGATTAAAGTATTTTATAGATAGTGAGTTTGTTTAGTCTAGGTTAGGTATTATTATTTCCCAATGCTAGTATGTTGTAGACCTACTGACATTCCAATGGATCCGAATGTTAAACTTTTTTCAAGATAAGGGGAGCCACTCAGTAATCCTGAAAGGTATAGACTGCTTGTTGGAAAGCTTAATTTTCTTACACTTACTAGACTTGACATCTCTTCTCCTGTGATTGTTGTAAGCCTATTTATGAATTCCTCTTGTGATAGTCATTGGGAAGCAATTGTTTGTATTCCGCAATATCTAAAGTCAACTCCCAATAAAGGACTACTCTTTGAGGATCAAGGCCTTAAGGATACCGTTGGATATACATATGTTAATTAGGCAAGATCACCCTCTGATAGAAGTTTGATATCTATATATTGTGTTTTAGTAGGAGGTAATTTTGTGTTGTGGAAGAGTAAGAAACAAAATGTGGTTGCTCGATCTAGTGCAGAATCAAAATATCGAGTAATGGAGGTATCAACTTGTGAGCTAGTTTGGATCATCTAGTTGATGGGAGAACTAAAATTTGGCAAAATCGATCAGATGGAACTTGAGTGTGATAATCAAGCAACCCTTCATATCGCATCAAATCTATGTTTCACGAAAGGATTAAGCATATTGATATTGACTCTCACTTTGTGTGAGAAAACATACTTTGAGGAGATATTGTTATGAAATTCGTGAAGTCAAATGATCAGCTTGCAAATATCTTCATTAAGTCCCTTACAAGTCCTCGTATTAACTACATCTGTGACAACCTAGGTACGTAGGATTTGTATGCACCAGCTCAAGGGGGAGCGTTACAATACAAATAAGTATATAGATTCCTACTTAGAATAAGAATCTTTGTTGGAAAAGGATTCCAATGTAGTATCTATAAATAGGGTCTCAATGTATCAATTAAGATGGTTGATTTCAATTGGTATCAGACGCTTTCCTCCCACACATGGAAAGAATACGTTCAGGAGAGGTTAAAGCAAAGGCACCTGAGCAGACCATAACTTGGGTTTGAGGATGAGCAGAAGTGGTTGTTGGGGCAGGAAGAAGGCAGCAGTTCTAGCTAGGGCCAAGGCTGCTGATCAGTTTTTAGTCCCCGACACCTTTAGAGGTTTCTAACACGCAGAGGCATGAAACACCTCAAAAATTAAAAATTTGGATCGAAAAATAATGTCTCATAAAAGTGCACTAGTGTAGTTCCTATGAAGCCTATATATGGTTTTTATAATCCTCCACGCATCGTAGCAAGCTTCCGTGGAACTTGAGTTAAATATTTTGAAATGTCAAGTCTCTAATGTTTGACATACAAATGAGCAAGACAAATAATAAGAGGGTCTGTGGGCCGTAGGAAGTGCCCCTATAGGTGATTCAGAGAATTGATTTGAGACCTCAGTTCTACAAAAAGAGTTGACAACTAAACGAGTCGTCACATGGTTTAATGATTGTAGGTGGGATCTGAAGAAGTGATCTAGTCTTGGTGAAAATTTTGTACTTGAACTCGAGTTCTATGAGCAATAGAATGTTGGATGAGCCATAAGAAGATTTTGTGGAATTGATCAGAAATTTTGAGTCCCAGTAAATGATTCTACGATTGACCAGGATGCCCCTTAGAAGTTCCTACGGACCATAGGTCGAAGTCGTAGAGTTCTCCAACAATTTTTAATAAAGGATGTTTTTGTCTTTTCCTACCAATTAACCCTTAAACTACGTCATTTTATCCCTATAACTAACCCTATAACTGATCTACCCTTCAAACTTAGCCTAATTCCTCTCATTCACTCAATTCCCCCAAATATCTTTAACTCTTCCTCTACAATTTTCCCCTCAAAAGCTCTCAAGTCAATGATTAGGGTTTATCAAGGTTCTCCTCTCCATTACTAGGGCCTTAGTTACACAAGGTGTGTTGAAATTCACCAATGGATCTCTTTCATCCATTGGGTCTTAAAAGAATCTCAATCTCCTAAATTGATTTCACCCACTTTTATTAAAATTTTCATGCAATTCTCCACGGGTAATATTTATTATGATTCAATTATTTATATTCAAGTACACGAATCTTTCAATTGATTTTATATTATCCATGCCTATGTCTATTTTATGAACTTGAAATATGAAAAATGCTTATGAAAGTATGAACTATGACCATGAATTTGATTAAGGATTTATGCATGTTTTATGAAAAGTGATGATTTATGACTAAATGATGCTTTTAAGATAAAGTGTCAATGAATTATGAAAGATTTCACATTTGACAGGAATTATGAGTTAGAAGCTTGGATAGGTAAGTGTCTTAATGAATGAAGTTATGAAATCATGGGTTTTATAGGAGCTATTCTAATATGAACGTATTATTGGATTGGTTGTCTTAATTGTTGCCTTTACAAGTATTTTGACTATGATATGATTATGAGTTTTTCTATCTCGTGGAAATTTTACTTAGCACCTAGAGGACTTTGAATGGAGGCCTTATTGATAGTAGAGGTTCAATCTTTAGAATCAATTCCCTTGTCCCTAACTACGTGGCCCTGTAGGATTTGTTCTAGAATAACATAACTAGTGGATCCACCTAACTTTAAATGTATGGTCCTTAGCTTATCAAGTAGGAAAAACTCTTTCCGATGTGGGAAAGACACTAGATTCCATGTTATACCTCATATGATCTATGTCGGTTAATGGTAAATACCTCACAAATGAATTATGTTTTCCTCAAAGGTTTTATGAAAGCTTCTCAAATGGTTTGAAGTATGCATTGACCTGGTATATGATTTATGATTTTCTCTATTAAAGGATCTTACTACATTTTACTTGATCTTGCATATCATGTTAAAGCTAATCATGTCATATGCCCATGTTTTTATGCATTTTCCCTTACTTAGTACATTCACCGTAGTAATGATATTTGTGCATATATTGTCTCATGATATAGGGTCTCAAGTTCCTCCTTTCGCTCGTGGCTGACTTGGATTACTCTACTAGCATTTGGATTAGTGAGTCTTCATGCTCCAAGGACAAGATCATTGATATTATAGTTATTTAATTGTATTTTCAATTATGACTTGTACATGGTATATGAGTTATGTCCCAACCACTCTTATGATGTTAGAAAGCCTATGTCAGATGCAATTTAGTATTCCTCACTTATGTTCAAATTTCTTTTATAAAATGAGATTTATCTTGCCTATCCCCTATCTTGTTGTATTTCTCTTACATTGTGCTTATGTAAAGTGGATTGTGTAGGGTCTCACGAGATCCTATTCGTCATGTCACGTCTAGGGTGTACTTTGGATAATGACAAGGCATCAGTCAGTTCAGGAGATTGTTGCGTTTGCACCGACTTCCTCAAAATTATTAGCTGAGGTATTGACTTTGTAGGGGCTGGGGCGTCAGCTGCGATTTTGATAGATCAGTATCAAGGTTCCAACATCTGTTGTTGTTGTTTTACAAATGGACGAGGTTTCAAAGATAGGGGTATTTTTTGAGGGCGATCATAATTGGAGATGATCACAATATATTTTGAAGGTTCATTAAGGTGAAGCCTCCAATTTTTTATTGGTACTAAGTTTGAGGATGCTTACAAGTTCATCATTGGTTGTCATGAGAAGCTATTACAAGATAGGTGAAGCAGAGTGATACTGGGTGGAGTTTGTCACCCTACAATAGCCGGGAATGCAAAAATTATGGTGTAGATCTTTCGTAGAGTGTAGGCCAGTTAGGTAGCCTCTGTTGACTTGGACTCAGTTCTGCTCCATCTTTTTGAAGAAGCATGTTCCCTGTACCTTGTGGGATAAAAAGTGTGATGAGGTTCTAGCATTGAGAAGGAAATTTCTTTTATTGTAGTCTATGAGGCTTGCTTTTACTCGTCTCTCCGTCTAAATTTTTTGTAGTTACTGCCCACCAAGGAAGAGAGGATGAGACAGTTCTTCAAAGGTTTGCACGTGGGACTTTAGTTAGCAACCCATCAAATGGTGTCTTCAAGAAAGACTTTTAATCCAGTAGTAGAGCATGTGAGGAATGTTGAGGGGGTTAAACAAGAGTTTTATCTTAAGACGTGGATAAGGGGTTGTGGTTTCAGTGGCTCCTTCGCTAAGGGGTCAATTTCTCACGGATACTCTAGACCCCTTGTTTAGTCAGCAATGTAAGTTTCAGTTGGGAGTCTATTAGGGTCCAATCAACATTCATCTTCTAGATAGGTTACTCCACCTCCTTTGCTTCAGCACAACAACATACCTTTGATAGGGAATGTTATAAGTGTGGTCAGGTTGGACACATTCAGAAGTAGTGCCCCAAACTTATGCAGAGTGGACATTGCATTCAGCAGCAAGCTCCTTGACCTCTGGTTCCAACAAGTAGGGAGGTGATCATATAGTAGAATTTGTCTACAGCTTGGGAGAGGTGGCCTCATAGCAAGTAGAAGTTGTACCCAGCCTAACAAAAAATGTGGCTGGTAGGGGTAATACTCAGCCTAATAGGAGAATCCCATAGGCAGGGGGTCAAGCCCGTTTTTATGTTTTTCCAAGTAGACCTAAGGCAATGGTATTTGACGCAGTTATCACAGATACTATTCTAGTATGTTAATAGATGGTTACATCCTTATTCGATCCCAATTCCATTTTTTTTCCAGATATGTCTGCTTACTTTGATGTGGGTTCAAATACGTTTTGTGATTAACTTAATGTCCCTGTCCATTTTACCACTTATGCTGGTGATTTAGTGATTTTTAATTTACTCTACCGTTCATGTGTGGTACCTTCAATGGGTATACCACTTGGTAGAGTAAATGACCGTAGACATGGTTGACTTTGATATCATTCGAGGGAGTTGGTTGTCTTTGTATCATGTTGTTTTAGACTATTATGCCAAGGAAATTACCATAGCTATGTCGGGTATGTCTAGGCTTGAGTGGAGGAGTAATTGTAGTCCCGTTCCAAAAAAAGATCATATCTTTTCTTTGTGCCATTAAGTTAGTAGAGACAGTGAGTATGGAAATTTTGGCGCACTTCTTGTAGTGTGAGAATTCTTCAAAGTGTTCCCTACGAATTTATCTGGTATTCCACCAACTGCGTGACTGTATTGATTGCAGAGCTGTGTGATGATTTCTATATCCGTTTGGTGACTTATATATTCAATGATTATGTGGCGTTAATATATTTGAACAAGATTATTTTTCCTGTTGGATGTTGACTATTCAAATTGTTGTGTTAGTAGTTACGTTTTGTGGAACCTATCTACCTGCTTTATTAGTCATCAATATAATGCTTGTTACTAATCTTAGTTTCCCTATAATGCCTACCAATACATAGTATTTTACTGATATTACTTACTCATGCACTTTTCTTTTGAGTGCAAACTGGAATCTAGAGTTTTGCACGTGATCCCAGATCTAGGGTAGTAGTATTATGATCCGAGGGTGAGATACTCATATCCAGGATACCATATATTTTCCTAATAACCAACATCTACACTCCTCCGATATTGTTTTATTCTATTTTAATAGCTCTTGCTACACTTGAGACATTTATTGGTTAAAGTCCAGGTAACTTTCAGATTCTGGGAAGTGTAACAGATAATTTCGCACTTCATTTTGTTTATAAATATTAGAGTTCTTATTTCTTGCCTTAATGCTACTAAAAATGATTAACGATTTAGTTATGACATGGTCTAGTTGGTAAGGTATGGTCAGCCCACCAGTGTGTGGGTGCCAATCAAGGACAGTTTGGGTCGCGACACCACCATTGCAAAGTAAAGTGTCTTCCACACCAAAACCACTCACCTAGTTGGCCTCAAACTGCCTTTTGTCGCAAGTGGTGTGTTAGTGTTCATTTCTTCATATATGTCCAGGAAATATGGAGAGAATAAATATCCTAAGCAGCACTTTAGACACATAAATTGTTTTTTGTTGGGTTAAATTCATACGAAAGTTGAATTTAATTTATGTTCGTTTGGGCTGAATGATTAATTTGAGCTTTATAAATAAATAAGTCCATCTTATTTAATTCAAATCCAAGGTCCATTTCACCTTTAAGCCCAAACCCATGCCACGTGTCACAGTGACTAGGCATTGAAGACCAACAAGGTGACGCCACGTGTCCAAATGAGGTGGTAGTCCCAATGATATGCAAGAATGAATCACAATGCGCCAAGTATCAAAATGACATCCTTTGGCCTATTACAAGCAACCTTGTCTACTCCCTGCAACTATAAATAGGGGACAGACATGACATTCATAGGGATGAAGAGAACTCTTCAACAAGCATTCAACAAATTGGAGAAAGCTACAAGATCAACTTGATAACTCTTAGAAATAGTGGTTAACCGAGTTCTTCCCGGAGATCTACTTAAAATTACAAAGCGCTTTCTGACGTCTCGACGATCGACAACATCTAAAGGAGGTCTACATCATCCAAAAGTTTGAGAAATATGCTACTGGACACCCTCGAATCACGGAGAAGCTTAGGAGAGAGAATCAAGAGAACAACGCAATTTTACTCGCAATGATTCATGAATAAAATCACATTTTCCTTTATTTATTTTGCTTGCACTCGATTTTCAGTGCATTACGGTATGACTTGATCCTCTTCACCGAGGTACGTAGGCTCTAAAATTAATCACTCTAATTTCAGTTAAATGAGTAATAATAAAAGGTTTGGTGGCCTTGCGTGATCATCACACTAGCTATTTAAAAATCATGTAGCTAGTACATGATTTCAAACGCGGCGCGAATGAGCAAAGTAGAAGATTCTTGAACCCCTCTCTGCAACAAAAGAAGAAGCTCGTAAACAGAAACTCCTACACTGAGTCATGGATCTTCAACTATGATAGTTAAAAGTTCAATATCAAACATGATAGATTTGGAAGTTCTTGTATTAATCTAATCAATTCAAAAGGATTTTGATTTTGGATTTTTGATATGCGGCAGGCTGATAAATTCATTGACATTGGATGAAGCAACTTGCAATTCTACTTGTGGATTTTGCTTATTATGGAGATAAATTTATGTAATTCACAAATGCTTCTATAAGTTACTCAAAATTAGGGGCATCTTTACCTACAACATCAAATTGGAATACCCTTCGGATCAAAACTCTATGTTGAAATGGTATAGCCGCAAAATCATGATCTGAACACTCCAAGTTCAACAGACAATCATATGTTGTTGTCAAGAGTGCACAAAGTTGAGGAAATGACATTCTGGGTGTATAGTCAACTTGAAAAATTTATTACCATCAATTCAGAATGAATTTTGTTGTAAATTCTATAAATAGTGTTTTGTTTGATGCGCTCATCACAGTGAAATAAGAAGCTCATTGTTTCACCATTCTTACAATGAATTTTCACACTAAAGATGTACTCCTCACAAGGAAATAAGAATAACATAGTTTCAGAATTCAAGCTAACTTTGAAAATATATATGTGCTAATCTGGAAATCTTTTGGATGTGATTTTTACATATGGTGTGAAGCTATGAGTTATGCTTCCAACATAACGATAATTGCATCATTTCGAGACACCTACGCTGCATATTGATTTTCTCCCGAAGTGGTTCAAAGTTGAAGAGTTTAGCGAAGTAGAATTTGAGCAGACTTTGAGAAGATATATGCAGTAATTTGGAAATCTTTTGGCTGTGATTTTTACATATGTTGTAATCTGTGATTCATGTTTTCAACAGAACGAGAATAGCATCATTTCGAGCCGCGTTATTGATTTTCTCATGAAGTTGCTCAAAGCAGAAGAGTTTAGCGAAGTAAAATTTGAGTTGACTTTGAAAATATATTTGCGCTAATCTGGAAATCTTTTGTATGTGATTTTTACATATGTCATACATCTATGATTTATGCTTCCAACTGTATAGGAATCACATCATTTTGAGGCTCTTATATTGAGTTATTTATTTTTTCCCGAAGTTTCTCAAAGCTGAAGTGTTGAGAGAGACAGAATTGAGGCTAACTTTGAAAATATATATGTACTAATGTGGAAGGATTTTTTGCCGTAACTTTTACATATGTTGTACGTCAATGAGTTATGCTTCCAAAGAAACAAGAATCACATTATTTCGAGGCTGCTCCGCCGAGTTATTGGTTTTCTCCCAAAGTCGTGCAAAGCTGAGAAGTTGAGAGAGGCACAACCATAAGCTGACTATGAAGCGATTTCTGTACCAATCCACAAAGTCTTTTGCCATGATTTTTATACATTGTGTAGATATTTGAGTCGTCTTTCCAATGGAAGAATAAAATCATGATCTCAATACTCCTACTCCAAGTTACGAATTTTTTATCATTATCGCGCAAAGCTGCGAAAGAGATATCAAAATTCAAAACCAGCTTCAGAATTTAATTCTGAACAATTTGGAAGAGATTTTGAAATGAAACTTTGACATATTGTAAGAAGTTCAGTTCTATTTCTCTTGGATCAAATGTATTGCAATGTCATTTCTTCAACATTTGAAAATAAATATATTTCAAAAATGTGCAAAGTTGAAATAACAAAGTGCAAGAAAGTCGAGCTCCATGTGCCTCCCAAGAAGTCAGAAGATTGGTCCAAGGTCTTCTCCAAATTGATAGGAAGATGTCAATCCACACTACAGTTTGAACAATGAGATTATCCACAATCTAGTTTGTTGATGTTTGGAGGCCTACACCGAGTGTTTTTCTTGCCATCCACACGTCAGGTGCTTTTTCATCGAAAATGTTAGAAAGTACTTCAAATGTTTCTCTCGTGGAACCTCAAATAAAAGGATAAAAATGGAGGTGGCAAGTTTCTTTACAAAGGTTGCAGTGGTTCCACGCCAATCATATGAACAATTTGTGATTTTAAGCATTTTAGGCTCTTTCAGAAACTTGAAACAAAAAAAAATTATTGCAGCCATCGGTGACAACTGCACAAAGTTTTCAACTTTTCTTGATTGATCTACTTCTGATAACACATGTAGTAAGTGCATGCTCCTTCAATATGACATGACAAACATGAGGAGCTACACAACAATCTTGTTCGACATAGCGGTGCCAATAGCACGAAATTTTCAATTACAATCAAATTGGATATTGAACATCAATCTCCCCTGTTTAAGTAACATGTCATTGCAAAATAAAGATTTAACCACAACATTACCTGCAAGAAAGAGAAACAAGAAAAATCCAAAAGACACAAATCCGTGAGGAAAACGGCGAAGTTTGAAGACCAACTTCAAACAAATAATAATCATTTTCTGCCAATTCAAGAAGAGTTTGAGATGAATTTTTTGATATGCCACAGTAATATGAGTCTATTTTCTTAAGAGTCAACCCGCTCATCATTTGAAAGCTTCTAAACAAAGAAAAGGATGTTTTGGTGGGACTGTCCATAGCCCTGAGAAGAACTGCCAAATTTTTGGTCCAACTTCAAAATTTGATTCCCGTCGATCCAGAAGGTTTCTAATGTTGATTTTTGGATATCTCATAGTATTTGAAGTCTAGTTTTTACAGAATCAAGCCGGTCATTGTTTAAATGTTCCTACACCAAGAAAATGATATTTTGGCTAGATTGCGCTTAACTGCGAGACGAACTACCAGATTTAGGGTCCAACTTCAGAAATTTATTTTTGCCGATTCAAAAGGTTTATAACTGTAATTTTTTGGATATGTCATTGTAATATAAGTATAATCGCTTCATAATCAAGCTGCTGATCGTTTGAATGCTCCTACACGAAGAAAATGATGTTTTGACGAGATTGCGCATAGCTGTGAGAAGAACTGTCAGATTTGGCATCCAACTTCAGAAACTTATTTCCGCCGATTTGAAACATTTCTAACTTTGATTTTTGGATATGTCGTATTACTAAAAGTCTAGTTTCTCCGAAATCAATCTGCTCATATTTTGAATGTTCCTACACCAAGAAAATGATATTTTGGTAAGATTAGGCATAGCTGCGAGAAGAACTGTCAGATTGAGCGTCCTACTTTGGTAATTATCCCTGCCGATTCGAAACGTTTCTAACTTTGATTTTTCGATATTTCGTAGGACTAGAAGTATAGTTTCCCTCGAATCAAGTCTCTCATATTTTGATTATTCCTACACCAAGAAAATGATGTTTTGGAGAGATTGCACATAGCTGTGAAAAGAACTGACAGATTTAGGATCCGACTTCAGAAATTGATTCATGTTGATCCGAAAGATTTATAACTGTTATTTTTGGGTATGTCATATTACTAGAAGTCTAGTTTCTCCATAATCAAGTCTCTTATCGGTTGAATGCTCTTACATCGAGAAAATGATGTTTTGTTGATTGGGCATAGCTGTGAGAAGAACTGACAAATTTGGGATCGGACTTCAGAAATTGATTCCCGCTGATTCGAAAGATTTATAACTGTGATTTTTGTATATGTCGTATTACTAGAAGTCTAGTTTGTCCATAATGAAGCCTCTCATCGTTTTAATTCTTCTACACCAAGAAAATGATATTTTTACAAGATTGCACATAGCTGTGAGAAGAACTGACAGATTTGGGATCCGACTTTTGAAATTGATTCTCGTCAATCTAAAAGGTGTTTAACACTGATTTTTGGATAGGTCGCAGTAATACAAATTTTTTTTCTTCCAAACTAAGTCACACGTCATTTGGACAATTCTACAATAAAAAAAATGAAATTTTGTTGGGACTGCACGAAATTGAGAAAAGAATACACTAAATTTGGAGTTCCATATTGATTTGGTTAGAAGAATTATTTTTCCAATGATTCTTTGATCAATCCTTTGTACGTGGGAGATTCTTATGTAGAAGTTTCTTTGAACAATTTTTATTTTTTGTACAAGGAAAGTTTTGGTAAAATTGGAAGAAGCAAATCATATCAATTCCTACCATCTAAATGAAAGTTGCTAGACTCAAAAGGAAAACAATAAGTCTTGAGATTTCAAGAATGATTCTTACAAAATCAACCAAAGGAAAGTCAATATTCCTTTTATTTGATTCAAGATCCAATCAAGCTTCTTGTTCTTCTCAAACCTTAAAAGGAAAATCACACAATGTTACTACTCACTAGACCCATTTATTTGAAAACAATAGACGGTCTACGTGGTTGTCAAGAAGAATGTTTAAACAAAAAAATTTGAGATCATTACAAACAAATCATTTGTATTGACCTAGTTAGAAGCGATGACAACAAACAAATACTCTTGAAGTCTCAACAATGCCTTCATAAAGACTTCAATTTTCGTCGTCAAATTCGACAAACCTACACGTTGACAAGGCTAAAAAAAAGAAAACACATTCATGGATACTTAAAGTCTTGCCGTCAAATTTTGACAAGCCTACACGTCGACAAGCCTTTAAGTAAGGGGCATTTGTAGACACATAAATCGTATTAGGTTAAATTCATATGTTATTTGAATTTAATTCATGTTCGTTTGGGATGAATGACTAATTTGGGCTTTACAAATAAATAAGTCCATCTTATTAAATTCAAATTCAAGGTCCATTTCACCTTGAAACCCAAACCCATGCCACGTGATACAATGACTATGCATTGAAGACCAACAAGGTGACACCACGTGTCCAAATGAGGTGGTAGTACCAATCAAATGCAAGAATGAATCACAATGCGTCAAGTGTCAAAATGACATCCTTTGGCCAATCACAAGCAACCTTGTCACTCCCAACAACTATAAATAAGGGATAGACATGACATTTAAAGGGACGAAGAAAACTCTTTAACAAGCATCAACAAATTGGAGAAAGCTACAACATCAACCTGATAGCTCTTCGAAGGAGTGGTCAACAGAGTTCTTCCCGGAGATCTACTTGAAACTACGAAGCGCTTTCCAACATCTCCGAGATCGACAACATCTCAAGGAGGTCTACATCATTCAATAATTCGAGAAATACGCTAATGAAGGCCCTCAAATCATGGAGAAGCTTAGGAGAGAGAAAAAAGAGAACAATGAAATTGTACTGACAACGATTCGTTAATAAAATCACATTTTTTACTTCCAGTCAATTTTCAGCGCATTACGGAAATTCGTTGCGGACAAGCACAAAAAGGTAGAAACCTATCAGGAAGATAACAAAGGGAAATAGAGAATCAAGCAGATTCTAAGGATATCAAGGAAAGAAAGATATCAAATTATCAATTCAAATTGATACCAGCCTTGAATAAAGAAAAAAGATGTTGTCAATCAAAAATGATAAAAGATCAGTTGAAGCAACTGACAAATCACAGCAGTAATAAAAGATGCTGTCAAGATATTGTGTTGGAGGTCTTAAACGACTTTGCCTTGACCTTTGAAATAGGATCTGATCTCCTTTCATTTTTCAAAGGATCAAATCTCTTGGGTTGCACCTCCTTTCAAGAAGCCTTCATAGTCTACTTAAAAGAAAAGAAGTCCTGAAGAATCATAAACTAGACTCATGATTCTCCTTATATTTCTCTTATACCTTGAGAAAATATTGTTGTTCTAAGAGACTTAATGTGTAACGAAGAAAGAAGAGAGAAATTTAGTTGGTAAGGCCTTGTATCAAAAGATTGAAAAGAAAGAAAAATATTGAGAGTAGTGTAGATTTAGGATTTACACTTATAACCCTTTCAGAACCGAATACCCTTGCAACCCAAGGAAGTGGAGTAAGATCCATTCTGGATTCCAACCGGTATAAAAACATCAGGTGTTGAATTCCCTTACTACACTTCAGTTACAACTTACTGTTTAATCGTTGTTCAAGTCAACAACTGAAACTAGGGGTGTATATGACCGGGTTTGTTCAAATTTTTTAAATATATAATCAAACCATTTGTGTAAAAAATTTAAATTTATAAACCAAATCAACCTAATAAAAATCAGATTTTTCAACCCCGGGTGTGTTCGGATTTTTCAAATACCAAACCAAACCATTGTGTTGAACCTTTTAATCAAACCAAATTAATAACCCTTGGATATTTTGAGATTTTTGGATTTTTTGGGTAAAGTATGCATACAAACATATGATGAACTTGTACTCCAAATATTTGTTTAGTCCAACCAAAATAGAACTATCTAAAATGTTTCTTAAGAAAATAACTAAAAATATGATATGAGTGATGACACTAAAATATTCAATAAACAATAATCATGAAATCATCATATTAAATAAATATTGCAAAGTCATAATGAAAATGATCATAATTTAAAAGTACAAATTCATGCTAAAATAAGTCTAAGGATTAGTTATATGATTACACATTGAAAAATAAACTAGATTATGTATTTTAAATATCTAAGCCAATTTAAAACTAAAGAACAAATATTCAACATTATTGTCATTCTTAGTGTTGAATTAATTTATTTTGTTAGAATAGTATTGATTTGTTTTCGAAGAGAATTTTGTTAGAGTTAATGGAACATAAGCTTTATTTGACCATTCAAAATTCTAAGCCTCAAACAAATTGAAAAAACATGTTAACTAACTCAAAATTCTAAGTCTCAAACAATTCAATTCGATTTTATTCACCCCTAGCTGAAACCATTAGTTAACTAAGAAAATTAAAAGGGATCAATTCACTCCCCTGCCCCTGAACTTTCAATTAAAGTTGGAGACTAGTCTCACATTTTTTGTCTATATTACAACAAGTGCGTAAAAGATCATGGTATACCAAACCAATGTGCATTATTTCAGGAAGTAATCTCTCAAACCAGACCTCCCTACTTCAATGGTAAGCATTTCTCTCACTGGAAAATAAGAATGGAGACCTTCGTCAAGTCATATGATGTAAAGGTCTGGAGAGTCATCAAGCTGGGAGATATCCCATTCCCTATGTCAAAGAAAATTGATGACACTCAAATTTCAACTATCATAGTCTCGAAGATTATACGGATTAAAAAATGCAATTCATTCAGATATATTCCAAAGTAAAAAATGTTCTGTATATATGCTATCAAAGTAAGAATAAGAAAATATCTCATGTTGCAACACAACAAAAGAAACGTGGCATAGGTTGGAAGTCATTTATGAAGTAACTGATAAAGTTAAATAAACTATTGTTAGTTTATTTGTGTATGAACATTAGTTATTCCTGTTACAGAATATGGCAACAAATCACAAAGTGATTCTAGAATATTACAGAAAATAAGAGTTATTGTAGAATATTTTTTTATTTGTTTTTATTGATTTCCTTTATAGGATTCACTGTAATTGTATAAATATCTTGCATATTCATGAATAGAATAACAACTTCTTTCATTTCGTTACGACCTTAGGGCTCAAATTTCTTTAGAAGTTCGACTCTTTCCCTGGCAGCATAAAGGGTTAGGTCACACGTTAGGAGTGATAAGATCAGCACCATAAGAAGAGACAGAGGGAGATTTTTTTGGCTAAAAGGTAGATTTTTTGGCTGGAAAGGACATCATTGGTCTAGGTGGCAGCGAGTGAACCTCACGCACCATCTGCACCTAATATATGTATTCCACTCGCTGATGTTTGGTCTAGCATATATGTTTTTGACTTACTGCTCCGACATCTTCTTGTCAATCACGACACATTCTGACATTCTTCTAGTGTTGAATCTCTATTTGAAAGTTTGTACTTCGTTGTCTCTTCTGGTATTCATCTTTTGTTGCTGCTGAGACTTAGAAATTTAGGTTTCAAAAATCTGGGTTCGAGAATTGGTTTATAGCCGTTGTGCAGTTAAATTTAGACATTTTGTTTATAGATTATTTGTTGCTTTTGTTGCTCATATCAGCTCTCTGACATGGTTGAATATGATTTGGTTTGCTGCCCCATACTTCTAGTTTTATGATTCTACAACACATTGTGTGCTTCTTCAATCTGGTACACTTATTTGAGAGGAACCGGTGGGTTACACTTGTTGAAATTCTTTAGTTTTCTATGAAGAATTACACTAGATATATTTATTATAAAAATGACTAAGAAGACAATTTTTGTTTCGGCTGATGAGTATGTTGTCACGCCCCGAGCCTGTACCGTAGACGTGGCTAGCAACCAACGACCATTGCTGTCCTTGAATCGTTGGTCTAGGTTTACTTAACTCAGCGGCAGACTTAACTTAACTCAATTAATAAATAATAATATTCTTAAAAGAAATACTTTAACTACTTACCTTGGCCAAAATGACACTTAAGTCTCGAAGTTAAAACATCTATCATATAAGATAAAAAGAGACTAAAAATTGAATTGTCTGGCTGTCTATAAAGCCTCTACTACTAACAAGATGAATGTTGGAAAAAACTCCACAACATTCTATTAAGAATGTAAGAAATAAAATACATTAAAGAGTCCTCCGGAATGCAAAGAGTCTCACCACTGAGTCTGAATTGCTCAAGCTAGATCAACGAGGCACTTGATGCTGATCTTGGTTACCTGTGTCTGGGTCATAGAATGATGCAGGCCAACTTACATCAATACATTGAATGTATGAATATGCGAGTTGGAATGCTAAACGACAACTACTAAGCTTGAAAAGGAGTAAGAAAGAACTTACCTTGACTTCAGTGTAAACAATTAGTTCATTAAAGATAATGCAATAATAAACTCAACTTTTCTTATATGTGGACATAATATAGTTTTTGTGAGAGATTCTCTAACCGACAACCATCACTATGATCCTAAGTGATGATACAACGTTTACCTCATATTTCCAAGGACCATCTTATACCTTACAATCGGTATAGAACCTTACTTAACTTAGTGGATCCACTAACTAAACTTACGTGATCATCTAAAAAGTATGACCTGTTAACACCCATGATGGCCACATGGTTTACATGGGACTTGATTTAATTATAAACTCTTATCCCCATATCGGTGCTCAATACTCCCAAAATATACTTTAACACATACGTTTAGAATAACTTCCTTTCTTTGGGTTGAGATAATTTGCTCAAAACTTTATCTTTACAAAAGCTCCTTAGGAATAAATGTTCCCCTTTCTTGTTCAAAACTCTTTTGGGAAGTCATAGCTCAAACTTAACTGAAATGTAAAAGCATTTATAAACTTTCTAGGGGTTTAGTTACCTTATATCTTTTGATAAATGAACTCAACTTTTACTCTTTCTTTAACTCAATACCTGATCCTTAAAATGAAATTAAAACATTTAAATATGACTCTTGGATTTCTTTAAGAAACTTTACTTTAACTTACTTCATTGCCTTAGACTTAACTTCTTAGCTTCTTTGACTTTGATCTTAACTTTCCTTGAATTGGATTATGGATTGAAGGATCATAATATCATGTTTATGGATGATTTCATGATGCTTAGATGCACTTTATAGTGTTGGAATCAACTAGGATTTGTACGTACATCACTTAGGAACTCGTACGAAAAAATTGGTAGGAAATGGGAACTCTAGGTGATCCTGGCGCTCTGAGAGGCGCAAGGCGCCAAAGGATGTCTTGAGGGGCTCTGTCTGGCGCGGCGTACTAGGCCTTGTTAGACAGAGGCTGCCATGAGGGGATCTGGCAGGTGCGGCGCCCCAAGGCCTATCAGACGGTTTTCCAACTTTCTTCTCCGATTTTTAACTCTAAACCTCCCAAACCTCCATAGTTCTTTCAAACACTTAAGATCACTAATATACTCAATACCCAATAGTTTAGACTCGTAAAATAGCCCGAACATATGAATAAAAACCACTAAAGGTACACTACAATTCTACCAACAACATTTCAACAATTGTTCATCAAGAACTTCAAGATTTACAACTTGATGAATTAAACATATTGGTGTGTGGGTGAATGAACCCAACACATAAAGATCTCACATACCTCGATAGGGATCACCCTAAATGAATTCCACTAGAAAAACCTTAGCGTTCTTGAAGAATTTTTGATCTTCCTCTTCTCTTTTCTCCCAAGCCCAACTTTTCTAAAATTGAATTAAGGCTTAGCTTTACCCCTAATAACCCCTTAAAATGAATTAGGAAAAACTAGGGTGAGAAGACTACTTTACCCTTACTAAAATCCGGATTGGACTTTCCTCGATTCAACAACCCAAATTTCGAAAGGTATATTTCTCTCATATGACATCGAAAATGCGCAAACTCGGCGTTGTTGGAAAGGTCTTCCCAAGGGCTTTAAGAAATCACCCTAAATCCTCCTGATCTAGGAGTTATGGCCATTTGAAAATAATCAAAACTCACTTTTACACTTAGGAAATTATCTAGATTTACTTATTTATTTGCGAAAAATGGTTATTCTTAGTTTCTTAGCTTATTATTAGTTATTTCAAGTTATGAGATGTTATATATGCAAAATTCTCTCATTTTCAAAACTTACTTAAGGAACTCATTTCAGTTACTACATTTGCCGAGTCAAGGAAAACTTGTCTTTTCTCCTCATCGAATAAATGAGTAATTGATTCACGTGCTACAAATTACATGACAGGTAATTCTAATATGTTTTCTATCATTCAATCACAGAAAACACTTTCTCGTGTGACGATAGTTGATGGTTCAACTTGTAACATCGTGGGATTAAGGGCTGTTAAGCTAACCTCAATTATCACCTTGTCATCTGTATTAAGTCTACCAAAGTTGGCCTTTAATTTGATCTATGTCAGTAGAATTACGAGAGACCTTAATTGTTATATCACATTCTTCTGTGATCATTCTTTGTTTCGTGATAGTATGCTAAATCAAGTAATTGGTAAATGGCATATATCTGATGATCTCTATCTTATTGATGAATGGGATGCTTGATTTTTCGCCTACTCCTGTGTTTGTCTCATTCGAAAAACATTGTTGGTTGGGACATCCTTCATTCCCTATATTAAAGAAGCTTTGTACCCAATTTCAAAATATTTCTTCCTTAGTTGTGAGTCATGCCAATTTGGAAAACACCATGGCATCTCGGTAGGTCCAAGGGTTAATAAGTGGGTTGGGTCAACTTTTGAATTAGTTCATTCTGATGTTTGGGGACCATGTCCTGTTGCTTCCAAAACTAGGCATAAGTATTTTGTTACTTTTGTGGATGATTTCTCTCGAATGACTTGGATTTATTTTATTAATAGTCGTTCTGAAGTGTTCCTCACTTTTGTGCCTTTCATGCTGAAGTCTAAGCTCAATTCAATGCTTCAGTATGTATTCTAAGGAGCGATAATGCCAAAGAATACATGTCAAAATTATTTCAGTCATTCATGAGACAACACAGTATTCTCCATCAGTCTTCATGTGTTGATACGCCAACTCAAAATGAAGTTGTTGAGAGAAAGAATAGGCATTTAGTTGAGACAGCTCGAGCACTTCTTTCCAAATCTATAGAAAACACGTGTCTATCTCTGGTAATTTGTTGTGCTTTCATTTTGGTCGTGATGACAATTTGAAGAGGACTGTCCAACTTCGAAAGTGATCCAAAATAAACTCTCAAAATATTCTAAATAGAGGAATAGAAATAAGAAGGGACCTGGTCAACAGAAGAACTGACAGAAGAAGGGACCTGGTCAATAGAAGAACTTGTAGAAAAAAGGGACCTGGTCGTGCTGGTCAACAGAAGAACTTTCAGAAGAAGGGACATAGTCGTGCTTCGGTTCATAAGTTGAAAAAATCAATCTGCCTCACCAGACAAAGAATTATTTTAGCACTTCTTTAACTACTTACTAGGAACTCCAACTAAAGTGGGTTCCCAAAGCTAACAAGTGATATGTTATTCATGTGAGAAGAAGTAGCAGCAGTCAGTGTTACTTCATGAATAACGGATGCTCAAAAAATGTGACTGAGAAACTAAAAACTTTTTCTCTCTCAAGGCACTTCAAGGTGGAAGTGTCTCATTTGGAGATGGCAGAAAAGGTATGTTTGTTGTGAATTCATGATTGAGAAATATGTGAAACACACTATTGAGGATATGTACTATGTCAATGGTGGAAGTACAATTTTTAATGTATTTCATGGATTTGTGATGAATGAAATAAAGTTCAATGCTTGCCGAAAAATGGGTTGTCACAATCGTGCTCTCTCAGATGATCTTGATAGAAAAGAGATGCAAGAACATGTGTATTGATGATCTGATTACTATTCATTGTGACACTCTCACTTTCCTTGGTGCTGATGAGGTATGACAAGAGAGACATGCTCTAGTGAACGTTTCTCTTCTGCATACACTTGTGTCAAGGGATCTGGTCCCCAACAATGCACAAAATGAAATTTGCATATGAAAAAAGGTTGTGGAATTAGTGTTAAAGAGAAGCAGATCAGACCATTCTTCAGGTGGAATACGAGACTCTTAATCTTCCAAAGAACTTTCGACTGAAGTGGTGCATACTACATGCTCTGTGACCAAAATAATTATATTGAGAAGTTTGATCTCAATATTGATGAAAGAATAGTAATGATACACTATTTATCAAGGAAGGCTTATCAGGGGTATAAAAAATGGTCACGTGTTTGTTGATGAGTCTGGAAGAGTTTAGAAGTTACAATCGAAAGAAGTTCCTGAGATGGAAGGTCTGCTTCAGAATCAGAGAGATGGTCTATATGGTGAGCTTGTTAAAGAATATCATCCTCATGAATCCAGAAATTTCAAGAAAGCTAAAGCAGATCATTAGCCTGATGAGGGACCAAGTCCTCTAGACAGTCTTATATAGAGATGATGTAGTTCAAACTAATAATGTGAATGCTGAAGGTGAGATGAAGAAACTTATCAAGCTCAATTCGCAAGAAGCAATGTATGACACTCGGTTCCCCAACAAGCTGATAGGTTGTCCAAATTCCTCCTCAACAATGGCTTCAAACGAGGTTAAATTGTCAAAACCCCTCTTTTTGAAATCACAAGGAAATGAATTGTAGATCATTCAAGTGTATATAGATGAAATCATCTTTGTTACTACCTTTTGAATTATTGTGTGAAGAGTTTGTGGCATTCATGGGTAGTGGGTTCTAAATAAGCACGATGAGAGATTTCTTCTTAGAGCTACAGATTTTAGCACACCTTGAAAGGTACCCTCGGTTGTCTAGAAAAGCACATCAATGAACTGCTCAAATGGCGTAACATATTTGAAGTCAAGACAATGATAAAGAGGGATAATGCAATTATGAAACTTTGTAAGAAGGAAGATCAAGTGGCTGACATCTTCATTGAAGTTCTAGGAAAGGACCAGTTGTATACTCTCATAGGAGCTTAGCTACAGAGAAGAAGATAGCACAAAGTTCAAGGTCATTGATGTTTGATCAAAGAGTGGGACCTGGTAAGAATTTTGAGAAGTTGTTAAAAAAGTTTCATGTTATGGCTACCTAGAATTATTGATACTTTCATAGACAATAACTTGAAGTTTGATGCACGTGTACTTGGTTCAGAATTCCATTCTTGTACAAATGAACCACATTTCAAGACTACTGAGAAAATCTTGAGACATTTGAAGAAGACAAGGGACCTGGTCCTATTCTGTCCATCAACAGACTTTTTGATTTGGAGTATATGGTGATGATTGATTATGCTGGGTATCAAGCTGATGAAAAGAGTACCTCAAGTGTGGATTATGATATAGGATGATCTTTCACTCATAGAGAATTAAAAGGCAAGATAAAATTGCTCTTTCATCAATTGAGGAAATAAATGTATCAAGTGTAGCTTGATGGACTCAACTCTTGTGGACCCAATAGCCTGAAGCTCATAAACATCTGGATGAAATAATCAAGCTTATGTTGAAATGCTAAAACCTTCTTAAATGGATCCTGCCTGAAGCAATCAACTCCTTCATGACTATGCAAAGGGATCAAGTATCCTTGCCTTTCAGTTATATGTGTTTCAGCAAGTTTAGTTTCATACCTTTTGTAGGTATACACACATGGAAAAGCAGGTGAACCAAAAGGGAGTTCAGGACAGATCTAGGCAATGACATTCAAACTACAGAGAGGGACCTGGTCCTCTGTCAAAGTTTAGCACTATTAACATTGCAGTTTGATTTACGTATGAGAACCTTATAATTGCCACATTTTGCATTCAGGTATCTGAATATTGTCCCATCTTTTGAATACCAAAATGATATTTCCTTTATCATTATTATACTCCATATTTATTTCTAGTTCCCCAGAGAAATTAATTGACCTTCCCAATATCGGAGTTTGTTTTTACATTCTTTTTTCTTCTCTCTCAAAATACACTTCAAACTATTAAACCCTTTGCTCTTACTGGAGAATTCTCTCCTGAAGATGTTTTAAGTGTGAAGAGGGACCATGTACCCCATAAAATATGAAGAAGTGGAAAAGATAATGTCTAAAAAGGGAGAAGTTGATACTCTGAGAGCTCAAAGTATTCGGAATAGGACGGTGTCTAATTTTAATTTTTTGGGGGGTCCTCAATTATTGATCTATTCATCTAGGAGGCCTTGAGTGAGTTTGTATTACCAATCTTTCTGTTATGAGGAACTTAGGCCGGTGTTGTATATTATGACAGTTGCTCTTGTTGACACCCAATTTTAACCCGCGTCGGTATAAGTTAATTATCGAGCTTCCTAAATTATTTATATAAGTCGTATATCTCATGATTATTCAAAAAAACCACCAAAAAAATATATTTCTAAATGCTATTAAACTAGTTTAATTTAAATCATAATTACACTTTTGAATCACCTTTTACGATTTTCATAATTATTTTACTAAATAAAGAAGCTCGTCGACCAATTAATACAAATCCGTCTATTTAAAGCTTAACCAATTTTTATCATTTTTCATCTAATCCAATTCATTTTTCCTTTGAAACGTTTGGGCCTTTTCTCTTTTGTTCTTATTGGCCCAAACCCTTTACTTCCTAACCCATTCATCCTCTCCCGTTCACATAATCCCTGGCCCAACTCTTCCAAACATTTCCCAGCCGGCCCAACACCCAATTCTAAATTAAATCCAACCCAATTTCCAGCCCAACTCACTTAAAACCTCAACCCAACCCAAACAAAAGACCCGCCCAACCCTTTTAATTTGTAACCCGGTCCAATCTTATAACCCGACCCGACCCGACCTCCCTTCCTTCTTCCCCTCACCCACGCGTTTCCCCCAGAAAAACAGAAACCCAGCACCCCCCGAAAATTCCCAGAAAACGCCAGTGAATCCGCGTCTCCCTCCCCACGCGTTCTCGCCTCGACCACGCACTCTCCCTCACGCACAACTCCTCTCTCGTCCTCTCCCCCTCGCGCGTGGACGATGCAGCAACGGACACTGCAGTCCTGCTGTTTCGTACGCAGCAGCGTAGTGAGCACAAGCGACGCCAGCTCTCGTATTTGTGACCACGAGATCATCCCACGTAGCTCGCTAGTACCACGAAATCATCTCAACCCTCCACATATGCCCCATCCGTTGGACGATTTGAGCATCTCCAAGGCATATTCTCTCAAATTCGAATAGGTTTTCGAATTTGAAATTCGAATGGGCCTAAATCATTCCCTCCAACCCTCTCCCTCGAAACCCTAGTTTCTCTTCCTATTTAAACTTGGTTTTGCTTCAGAATTGGGGGTTAGCAATTTTGGGTTGAAAATTTGAGAGAGTTGGGAATTTTGTCGAAAAGAAATTGGTTGTTCTATCTGCTCTGGGTTAGAAAAAAAATTCAGAAAATCTGGTGTGGGAAACTTGGGTTGAAGTTTTTTTTTTGTTGAAAGGTTGAGATTGGAATTTCTGTTGAAGAAATTTTAGAGGGGAAGGAACTTTGAGTTGAGGCAAAATCTTCGAAATACTTCGGTTCAAGCTTACTTCAACATTTTCCTTTTACATACTGCTTCTCTTCTGCTCGAACGTGGGGGAGGAACTTTGGGTATAGCTTGGAGAGTTTAGCTGAGAACCCAAATAGGTGTAGCGACAAACACAGGGAGTTGAAAAGGAGTCGGAAAGGCACGTTCTATTTCGTCGCAGCGGGTGCGATTGTGGAAGTTTGTTCTCGGTTGTCGCTCCTGCTCGTTTCAATTGGCTGCACCAGGAAAGGTAATTTTGTTAGAAACCTTGATTCGTTCTGGCTTTGATTTGAAATCTGGAGTTTACTGCCGTGTTTTTCTTCTGCTGTGTATTTCTTTTTTGCATACTTATTTTCGTCTTTGGTTTGTTAGTGGTGTTCAATAGCCGGTCGTTGATTCGTGCTGATATATGTGCTTATCACTAAGTCAGTAGTTGTTAAGGAAGATGGAACAAGTTTGGTTTGTCACCAGTTCGATTTCCATGTCTGTATTATAGTATATCGTCGCTTGAAAGCTAAGTGTTCTTAAATCTTTAGAGGTTGGTGTGGATTTGGTTTGATTGAAATTTGCTTCTCCGATCTCGACATGAGTCTAGTTAAAGTTTGCCTCGTCTATCTTGTCCATGCATCTAAAGATTTCGATCTGTTTCTTGTATTGGTTATGCCGTGGTATAGGCTGTCATCTTAGACCTTGTAAGCTGCTTGCTTCATCTTTCATGTTAGCTTGAATATGCTGTAGTTGACAGATTTGTTCTCTTGGTTATTTTGCATTCTAGTTAGTTTAGAGTATCATGCCGTAAGAGAATTCTTCTCTTCCTTAGTTATGAGTTTGGTTGTTACTGTTTGGAAACAATCTTGGCTGCCATGCCCATGTTGTCTGTACATACATATATTCCTATTATAGCATCTCTTTATTTTGATCTTACGAGTGTTTGAATAATCACTGCCCTTAATTCACATCTTGTTTTGTCTCACTTCTGCTTAAAAATGGTCAAATGACATAGCCTAGACATTCTGGAACATCTCTGTTAGAATTTATTTGCTACTGGTTTGACACTAATCTTGTCTTTCATCATGAAATTTGCTTCATCTCCTTAACCGTCCTCGGCATATCGCTCATTTTATCTCTGTTATTTCGATTCGAGTTGATTTCTCCCATTAGTTTATTTTATATTTTTATATATGTATTTATTTATTTGTTCCACGTCATATCTCTGACCATCCATTATTTTGTGTCGCATGAAATATGGCTACGAGTTCTTCATGAACTCCCGTTTTCCTAGCTTTACCATGGAGCCATTGAGGCTCGACTTTCCAATCGAGTCGACCCGTTGAGACAGGATGTATGAAACCCGATTCCCGCATGTTGAAGAACTTGAAGAAGCGGATTAGAAGACCCTTTGAATTTCTTTATTTTATATTGTATTTTTATATTTTGTAATGGTCGTAAGCCCTTGTCGCTTTATTTTCTTGTATTTTATTTTGTATGTATAGATTAGGACAGGTGAATGGGTTAAAAACCCAAAAACAGCTGGGTCCAAGATTCGGTCAAGGCGAACAGAACCCGAACTTGGACCCGAATCTCTCTTTCTCCCTCTCTCTCTCTATCTCTTTTGCTACTTGTTTACGTTTTGTTTTGAATGTCGTTAGTTTAGGGTTAGAATAACTCCAAACACCGTTGAAACGCCTTTCAATTTTATCAAACTTAAAACTTAAAACTAAATCTTAAAGCGATAGACGTTTCAAATTCACTAGTTCGCTTAGAGTTAAAAGTTTAAGAGGTTTAACTTTAAAACAACAATATTTTGTAAGCTTGTTTATATTTGAGAAATCTAACTTCAAAATTGCAAATAACAAAGATAGTCAAATAAGTTAATTGCCGGAAAACCGTATTAACGGAGTATCTTAGGTGCCTTGAACACCTTCCTAAGATACTAATAGGAATCTCGAACCCTTAAAATGTTTCAAAAACAATTTTTCTATTTAAGTTGTTTAGAAACGAAGTTTTCTTGATTTTTCTTAAAAATTAAGTGGTGACTCCTGAAAGTCGAAAATACCTTTGAAATAAACAAACTCTTTTCGAAATCACTTTTTTCGATAAAACAGAAATGGCGACTCCGCTGGGGAGTTTGGAGGATTCTAATCTTAAAGACTAACTCTATTTGACTATTTGTATTAACCATTTATTTGTTTAAGTTCTAATTTTTCTAGAAACTGCTTTTTCATGGCATAACTTCCGTCAAACGACAAATAGTCTGCATTAGGAAACGGAAGTTACGCGGCTTATCGCGACTTCTCTCAGATATACCCAAGTTATCATTTGGGAGTATCGAACAAATAGTCGGAATGCGGTCATCCGACGTTGTTCGATAGCTCCACCCCAATGTTTGTCCGACTCGGGTAACCGTCTATTTGAAAAACAACTCTAGTAAACCTAGGATAGAGCTAAACCAAATCCCAAAAATAGCACATATGCCTAAGATGACCCAATACCCATGGCGTGTTGGGCCTATTAGAAGACCACCTTGAGTCCAAAACAGCCCACGACCTAAATGGACGTTCATGATTTGTATGTTTAAATTTTGAAGGATGTATACGGTGTTTGAAAAATATTTTAAAATGGCGTATGCATCCCTCAAATCGCTAGGCCCACCCTTGGCACAAAAGGGTCACATATATGTTTAGAACGCGCAATATTTGTTTATGTGTTATAACTGGTTATGTGAATATGTTGTTTTATTTGGAGATGTCCTAGCTCACTCTTCTTCAAATACTTTTAGATACCCTAAGCACAAATATCAAGTCACTATCAAAAGTGCGTCCAAATACTCCTCGAGTTTTTAGTTTCTAAAAAAAAATGAACTTCATTTTCCTTTATTATTACTCTCATATCAGAAAATTTTTCATCATTTCAAATCAAAAGAATTTTGAGAAATTTTATCTTTTCGACTCTTACAAAGAAATTAGAGTTACATCTCAATTAAAAAATCAAAGTACGGTAATGAAAGATACCGTCAACTTTGTCTCGACTCAAGTCGACATTTTTATTCACTAATTTCAAAGTCAAGTAGACAAATTCCTGTCTATTTAACCATTTCTTTATATTGGTTTCCCTATATTTGTGAGCCAGTTTATCTCCAAATAAAGCAACTCTTATGTGTTTACATCTATATGTGATATCTTGTATAATTTACCACCTCAAGGCACAAACACATTGGTCTTTAGAGTTTTTTTTCATTGACAGGTATTTAAAACTGATCTGTGTTGGTTGATTATCCGTATTTCACAAAGTCTAAGGCCCCTAAAGATTCCTTCCCCGATCAAAATTCGCAAAAGAAAAGACAGCGATGGGGGATAACAATGAGGAGATTGACATGGATGATGTTGTCGTGGCTCAACTCGCTGCCGCTGATAATAATGAATTGATTAAACAGCTGATGCAACAGATTTCCGAAATGAGGGTCGAAATGCAAAAAATGCAAGATGGGTCTAATCCAGTTTCATCCTTCAATCCTCCAAGAGATGGAAGACCTCCACTCCACTTTCCTCCCTCAAGCACGGAACAATTTCAAAACCTTCTCTCTAACCCTGCTCAAAATCCTCCAACCATTGACTCAACTACCCCCAATCCCCGTCACGCTACCACATCGTGTCAAGCACCACATCCTCCTCAAAACACTAACCTTCAAATCCTTCATCTCTCTCAAAACCAAAATACGAACGATGCTCAAACCTTCCCCCATCTTCAAAACCAAAATACCGATCCTCAAAATTTCCCCCAAAATTACCAAGCCATTCAAAATACCCAGAATCCCTCCATTGTTCCACCCATACCTCAGAAGACTACTTTCCAAATCCCAATTCCAAATGAACCTTATGTCAACTGTTTCGAACTTGATCACTATAAGGAATAGGAGAGAGACTGGAGGTCATCTTAGACCTTGTAAGCTGCTTGCTTCATCTTTCATGTTAGCTTGAATATGCTGTAGTTGACATATTTGTTCTCTTGGTTATTTTGCATTCTAGTTAGTTTAGACTATCATGCCGTAAGAGAATTCTTCTCTTCCTTAGTTATGAGTTTGGTTGTTACTGTTTGGAAACAATCTTGGCTGCCATGCCCATGTTGTCTGTACATACATATATTCCTATTCTAGCATCTCTTTATTTTGATCTTGCGAGTGTTTGAATAATCAATGCCCTTAATTCATTTTTGTCTCACTTCTGCTTAAAACCGGTCAAATGGCATAGGCCTAGACATTCTGGAACATCTCTGTTAGAATTTATTTGCTACTGGTTTGATACTAATCTTGTCTTTCACCATGAAATTTGCTTCATCTCCTTAACCGTCCTCGGCATATCGCTCATTTTATCTCTGTTATTTCGATTCGAGTTGATTTCTCCCATTAGTTTATTTTATATTTTTATATATGTATTTATTTATTTGTTCCACGTCATATCTCTGACCATCCATTATTTTGTGTCGCATGAAATATGGCTACGAGTTCTTCATGAACTCCCGTTTTCCTAGCTTTACCATGGAGCCATTGAGGCTCGATTTTCCAATCGAGTCGACCCGTTGAGACAGGATGTATGAAACCCGATTCCCGCATGTTGAAGAACTTGAAGAAGCGGATTAGAAGACCCTTTGAATTTCTTTATTTTATATTGTATTTTTATATTTTGTAATGGGCGTAAGCCCTTGTCGCTTTATTTTCTTGTATTTTATTTTGTATGTATAGATTAGGACAGGTGAATGGGTTAAAAACCCAAAAACAGCTGGGTCCAAGATTCGGTCAAGGCGAACAGAGCCCGAACTTGGACCCAAATTTCTTTTTCTCCCTCTCTCTCTCTCTATATCTTTTGCTACTTGTTTACGTTTTTTTTTGAATGTCGTTAGTTTAGGGTTAAAATAACTCCAAACCCCGTCGAAACGCCTTTCAATTTTATCAAACTTAAAACTTAAAACTAAATCTTAAAGCGATAGACGTTTCAAATTCACTAGTTCGCTTAGAGTTAAAAGTTTAAGAGGTTTAACTTTAAAACAACAATATTTTGTAAGCTTGTTTATATTTGAGAAATCTAACTTCAAAATTGCAAATAACAAAGATAGTCAAATAAGTTAATTGCCGGAAAACCGTATTAACGGAGTATCTTAGGTTCCTTAAACACCTTCCTAAGATACTAATAGGAATCTCGAACCCTTAAAATGTTTCAAAAACAATTTTTCTGTTTAAGTTGTTTAGAAACGAAGTTTTCTTGATTTTTCTTAAAAATTAAATGGTGACTCCTGAAAGTCGAAAATACCTTTGAAATAAACAAACTCTTTTCGAAATCACTTTTTTCGATAAAACAGCTCTTGCTAACTGGGATATTGAAATGGGTTGTCTATAAGTCTATATTCTAGACCAACACTATAAGAAGGACCAGCTGCAATACGATAAAAAGGGGGGGGGGGGGAATTGACAACCCTAAAGGTTCAACATTTAGGCAGGGTGACAAAGAATGTGAGCTTTAGTCGAGGCTTCTGAAAACACTATGCGAAGGGGTACACCCTACTAATTTTATTCATTCGATCCTTTGCCTGTGAGTCATCTCTTCTCTTCTTAAATCTATGTCTATCCTCATTCCTCTTTTTTGGGAATTGTTCTGGTTTTCATTCGTACTCATTTACAATGTTTTGATGGCTGATCTTTTATTTATGGATGAAAAATGTCTTGCTTCTACTTCCTTGTCTCATTACTTTATGTTTTTTACACATGCTCAGTGTTGCCCAAGTGACCATGAATTTGCTTGAACTGCCTTTTTGTCAACTTAGTTTATCGCTTTAACCCTTTTTTATGATATCAAAAGGGTAAAGTTATTAATGTAAGGTATGAGATCAGTGGTGTAAAGGTATGAGATCAATGGTGTTATAGCTGCTTGAAAAAGACATGGTCACATTGATAGGGGGAATCAATGGCAACTACTTGAAGACATATGGTCATGCCGATAGGGGGAATAAATATTGTCTGCCTGAAGAGGACCTGGTCCTATCGATAGGGGAAGAAGATATTTGTCATCATCAAAAGGGGGAAAATGCTATTTTTATGTTTTGATGATTTAACAAACTTTGGGGATGATGAAACTCCAGTTACCAAAGAGTTCCTGTTCATAGGGGGAACTGTTGAATAAGTTTGTTATCATAAAAAAGGGGGAAAATGTTAGTTTGGAGCTGATATTAAGTTTTGATGATTTAACAAACATAGAGATATGACAAGGAACCAGATCCTTGTTATTGGGACTGCTGACATTGAAATGAATGATAAACTCAGTGTGAGGTATATTTGTGTGTTATCAACAAAATGGGGAAAATGTTATATTCTAGGTGTTTTAATGAACCTTACAAATGTGGGGACCTGATTCCTAGCAGAGTGCTCTAGTCCAATTACAAATGGGGTAAAACTGTAAAAGCTCTCATGTCAGGTGGTAGGTGAGTGTCCTACACCAATAAGAAGAGCGGATAAGATTATATGTTTAAGTATCTCACAAATGCAGGGACCTAGTTACAGGCAGAGTTTCCTCCATCAGATACATAATGGGTTACAACTATAAAGCTGTCATGTCAGATGTTGGTGAGGCGTCAGCGTACTACACCAATACAAATGGAGGAGTGTGTTTGTGCAACGTCAATTACTCATTATGGTTGACTTAGTCAACATGACAAACAACAAATAAATTCACTCATCGAAAGAAGGAAGTCAGCCAGTAAGCCTTTTCAAGAACTCACAAAGAAGTGTGCAAGAGAGCTGGTCCCTACAAGACTGTGATATGAAAAAGTGATAGTACAACTGTCAGAAAAGTTGTCACCTCTGATGCAGTAGGTGCTTAACTTTTCCAACAGCAGACCTTCAGCCAATGGGATGGTCTCAACGAATTTGTGGTGATTTATATTATATCTTTCCAACAAACATAAATTCAAGACTTGACAAACTAAACTTGGATTTTCTCTGAAAATTCACAAGATTGAAAAGAATCTCATCATCAAGGAAGAACATTGATCAACTCAACAAAGTGACTTGATAGAGTGAAGAAGAGTCTTTATTGTATTTAGAGCTTTGTGTCTATGTGCTTATATTGTAAATCTGATCCAAATCTATAAAGGATTCAGATCTTGTTTCAGTTTGTAATAGTCTAAACCATCTAGTTTTAAGTGATTTAGTGGGCAACGTTGTTGCTTAGTCAAAATATAAATCGTCGAAATGTTGGGGGGTTTAGTGGGCAGTGTAATCCTCTTAGGAAGATCTATATTAATCGATGATGGTTAGTATAGTGAGCAATGGTGTATCAGCTCCAGCTCGTCTAAGTGATAAGGTGTATTACTTAGCATAGAGATTATCAGGCTAGTCTTTTGGTGTAAAACTGGTTTTACTTTTTCTTTTGAGAAGATTAGTGAAATGCAGTTTGAAAAGTCCTGTTGAGATAGGTCGTGATTTTACTCCCTTGAGCAAGGAGGTTTCCATGTAAAGTTATTTGTTCGAACTTTACTTTGACTACTTATTTTACTGTTTGTTATTGTAACTGTGTTGAGGACCTGGTCCCATTGAAACAGGTGGACGCTTACATTTAGTTACTGTTCTTGCTTAGTTAAGGAGCCTGGTTCTTGACTGATTTGGTGGGTGCATACATTCCAACAACAAACATGTCAATACTAAAAAATAATGAAAGAGATTTCACTTGGACTAATGGGGACACTTGTAATAGAATTGATTGGGCATTGGTGATTGTTTAATGGATTTCTTATACGCAGCCATTAGAAGTGAATATATTATATCTAGGGTGTTCTGATCATTTACCTCTTTGCATTAATTTGTTGCCATAGAAATAGGCCTTTTAAGTTTCTGAATCATCAAGCAAAACTTTAGAATTTTAAGAGTATAGTGCAGAGGGCTTGACAAAAAGACTTAGTATTTGGACAATGTATAGGGTATAAGAAAAACTCAAGGATGTGAAAAAAGCTTTGGAATAATTGAATAGTTCTGCATTTCATGGAGTTGAGACAATAATAAAAATGTATAGACATTAACTATATGATATATAGAGTGTTATGATACAACCTGGACAAGCACATGACATCATTGAATTGGAGAAGGGGGGTTAAAGCAAACGTGGAGAAGTGGATAAATATCAAGAGATCATAGTGAAGGAGAATTCAAGGGTCCAATGGTTAAAATTGGGATGGAAAAAAAAAACTTCCTTGTTAGTTTGAAAAATAGAGTATCTCAAAATAAGATCACACGCATAACCATAAGTACAAGGATATCTATAACTGGTAGAACTGAAATTGAGGTAGAAATTATGAATTTTTACAAACAGCTATTGAATCTTGTGCCACACAACTGCCTGTTGTAAACCAAATGATAATGGTCTAGTCTTGAATAGAAGGCATCAAGATCAATTGATTGCACTTGCGACCAGACAAGAAATAGCAATGGCATAGCGAGGTATAATGATAACAAAGCTCCTGAATGTGATGGCTTTAATGGCTATTTTTTTTTAAAAAGGCTTGGGAAAACATAGGAGAGGACATCACTGATGATGTATTACTGTTCTTCTCCACAGGTAAAATGTGTAAAACCATTAATTGAACTATTGTGACCCTTTTGCCTAAAATAACTCATCCTTTAAGAATATCTTATCCGAGTATAGACTTAATTCATGTTGTACTTTATTGTACAAAATTATCCCAAAAGTGCTCACAAATAGGATGCAATGTGTGATGCCGGTCTCGGTGGATAAAACTCAATCGACTTTTGTACCAACTGGTAGACTGTTAAATGATAACATCATCCTAAGTAACGAGTTGGTCGAAGGATATGGAAGGAAGGGAATGTGTTTAAGATGTATGATTAAAGTAGATATGAATAAGACATATGACTCTCTTGAATGGGGATAGCTTAAAATTGATAATGGTGTACCTGTTGTTCCCTGGAAAAGATATATGAATGCAGTAGAACAGTATCATATTGTCACGACCCGCCAGATACCCAGGCAGATCGCGACCTGCCTAGGCAGCTAGCAGCAGGCGCAAGGGGGCAGGCAGCCCAAACCGGCCAGCAGACCAAGGTGCAGGCGCTCAAGCAGGCAGCAATTGGAGGGGCAGCCGTTTCAGCAGTTACAGCCGTTTCAGCAGTTACAGCAGTTACAGCCATTACAGCAGTTACAACAGGTGGTGGGGCGGCAGTTTCAAGCCTTGGAGAGGCTTGTTCAAGGCCTCTAGGCGTGGGGCAGACTAGAAGCAGCTAGGAGTTCCTTTTTGGAAGACTTAGAAGCATGTCTTGTGGGCATGGACTTAGGGGCTTGTATATAGTGTAACATTTATTTACTCTTAGTGTTTAGAGTAGTATAAATAGGTAGTCATTGTATTTGTAATACATCCACCAACATCTGAATACAAGTCTTTTCTTCCAAAACAGTCTTTTGTCTTTCCTTCAATATCTCTTAGCGACCCGAGTAGTGAAACGCTTACTTGAGTTTGCGAGATTGTGAAAGAATCGTGAGCAAACCGTCAAGTGCCGCACGGAGTCTTGTCCAAATAGAAAAGGCCGTGACAATTGGTATCAGAGCAGGTTCATCGTAAGAGAATGACGAACGAAGGAGACGGCGCTAGCAGCACCCCCAATGTCCGCACTGATGGTGGCAAGAAGAACAACAAAGGGAAGAAGCAGCAGATGGGTAATGAACCCAATCTGCCCGATTCTCCACCAAGTGATCCTTCACCAAGTGATCCTACACCAAGCGAAGGGCAAACATCTCTCCCTCCCCATATTGTCGATGGAAGTGACGAAAACACCGACGAGGAGCCCGTGGATGTTACTATCAGACAGGAGTGGATTGCAAGGGTCGAAATGGCGAGGCAAGCCGTTGAGATCATAGGCCAGCGCTTGAATGGAATGGACAGAAATCTCAAAGCTCTTGAAGATTACTCTCTTGAGGAAGTTGAAAGCGTCCGGAAGGAGTTGGAACACGCCAGCAAGCCGAGTACGAGACAAAGGAGGCCATTACTTCCTTAGAGTTCAGGCTTAGGGAAGCACTTGGCGTAGTTGAGTCGCTTAAGGCCGAAGTGGCAGCACTCAAGGAAGAGAGAGAGGTTGTTGGATCCTCATCACTTGACCGGGAAAGGGAAGCCAGAGTCGAGGCGCCCAAGCCACCTGTCTTCAAAGGCGTCCGTGACGCGCAAGAGGTGGATAATTTCCTTTGGCACTTGGAAAATTACTTCAAGTGTATGCGGGTTCGTAGTGATGTGAACAAGATCAACACGGCTGTGTTGTATCTTTCAGAGTTGGCCATGCTATGGTGGAAGCGTAAAGAGTATGACATCGCAAAGGGGACATGCGCGTTGAACACATGGGAGCAGTTCCGTGTGGAGTTCAAGAAGGCGTTCTTCCCTAGCAAAGTTGTCTATGAGGCAAAGCGCAATATGCGGGAGTTGAGACAGAAGGGCAGCATACGCGCGTATGTGCGGGAGTTTACCACCCTTACATTTCAGATTCCCAACCTCAGGGACGACGACACATTGTTCTTCTTCTTGTATGGGCTGCAAAATTGGGCCAGAAGGGAGTTGGAACGAAGCCAGGTCAGGACTATCGACCACGCCATTACGCAGGCCGAAGCCTTGACAGAGTTCAGGCAGGAGAAGTCTCTTAGTGCCGAGGTGAACGAAGAGGTAGGCAGTCATGATGATAGTGGGGAAGATAGTGGCGAAGGTGAGGAGCAAAGGCCACAACCCAAAAGGCGTGACACCTACGGGTCCAGCGGCAAGAAGCCCAGAGATCGTGGTAACACGCTAAGGGATTCCAAGGATGGTTGCTTCATATTCAAAGGGCCGCATGGTTGCAAAAGATGCCCTGAACTGAAAAGTCTTAGTGCTATCCTTCGTGAGCGGAAGGAAGAGAAAGCCCAAGAGAAAGTTGGGGAGACTAAGCAGTTAGGCGTGGTAAGCCTATGCGGAGCTGTGATTGAGCAACCATCGACGAGGCCAAGGCAAGATAAGCCAAGGCAAGCGGAGCCGAAGCATGCTGAGAAGGGACTTGCGAAGTCCATGGCGTGGGCTCAAACAGTCGACATCACAGTCAATGGGAAGATTGCTTGTGCGTTTGTCGACACCGGTGTGGAGGTCAATGTTATCACCAAGACGGTAGCAACGAGGTTGGGGTTGCGATATACTGCAAGCAACGCCCAAATCAGGACTGTCAAGGCATCACCGACTCCTATAGTTGGAGTTGCGCACGGGATGAACATCACGGTAGGCGATTGGCAAGGGAAAACCAAGTTCATCATCGCCCCTATCAATATGTTTGATGTTATTCTTGGGCAGAAGTTCTTCCAGCAGTGCCATGCAGTAATCGATCCTCATCTCCAAAAATTGATAATCATGGAGAAAGGAAGGGAATATACAGTTCCCATGGTGAAGACACAGGCAACGGAGGGACAAGATAAATTGACAGCCATGAAGCTCGAGAGGGTCGACATGAGAAGAAGGTTAACACCGGCAGCAACCATTGCATGTTCGAGAGAAGACAATGGTGCTGGAAAGACCTTGCCACCGCGCAGGAAGAGGGTTCCGAGTAGGAACGCTGACGTGATGAAGAAGCCGCCGAAGCACTTGCCTCTGTTGAAGGAGGAAGTTCAGAAGATCGGATCGAGAAAGGTCGGCACATCAATGAAAAGGTTGCTCGAAGGGATTGATCGAGTACGCGAGTTGATGGTCGCCCGGCAAAACCCAACGCCGATACGGACGCAATGCTATGCGGTCGTCACATCATTAGGTGGGGGAGTTTGTCACGACCCGCAAGATACCCAGGCAGATCGCAACTTGCCTAGGCTGCCTAGGCAGCCAGCAGCAGGCGCAAGGGGGCAGGCAGCCCAAACCGGCCAGCAGACCAAGGTGCAGGTGCTCAAGCAGGCAGCAGTTGGACGGGCAGCCGTTTCAGCAGTTTCAGCCGTTTCAGCTGTTACAGCAGTTACAGCCGTTACAGAAGGTGGTGGGGCGGCAGTTTCAATCCTTGGAGAGGCTTGTTCAAGGCCTCTAGGCGTGGGGCAGACTAGGAGCAGCTAGGAGTCCATTTTTGGAAGACTTAGAAGCATGTCTTGTGGGCATGGACTTAGGGGCTTGTATATAGTGTAGCATTTATTTACTCTTAGTGTTTAGAGTAGTATAAATAGGTAGTCATTGTATTTGTAATACATCCACCAACATCTGAATACAAGTCTTTTCTTCCAAAACAGTCTTTTGTCTTTCCTTCAATTTCTCTTAGCGATCCGAGTAGTGAAAGGCTTACTTGAGTTTGCGAGATCGTGAGCAAACCGTCAAGTGCCGCACGAAGTCTTGTCCAAATCGAAAAGGCCGTGACAATATTCCATCCTCATAAATGGACACCATAGTACCACTTTCCTTGCAAATAAAGCACTAAGCTGGGGGATCCAATTTCCCCCTACTTGTTTGTATTATCTATGAAGTATTTGACAATTCTACTCAAGAAGTTGAAGCATGATCCTAACTTCAATTTCCACTCAAAATGTCAGAGAATGAAGATTGTGCAACTCAGTTCTTTTGATGGTATTTAAATTTTTAGTAGAAGAGACATTGTATCAATTAAGTTGATGTTTGATCTTCTCCAAGAATTTTCCCTCGCTTCCGGGCTAGTTGCAAATGTTGACAAAAGATTCATTTATTTTGGAGGCGTGCCAACAACTGTATAAATAAAAATACTCCAATAATTAGGCTTCTCACAAGGATACCTAGATTTTAGGTACTTGAGTGTTCCACTAAGTACTAAGAGAGTGCCTATCAGCCATTGGATTTATAAGATTATGAGTTGAACACACATATTTGGACTTCCGGGTTTATCTCTTATGCATTAAAGACTCAATTGATTAACAATATCTTGTTATCCATTCAGGTGTTCCGGCCACTAGTGTTTATACTTCCCAAAAGAGTTTCCGAATGTATTTAAACATTATGCGGAACATTTTTATTGATAGAAGGAATATATGCATCCAGAAAGGCATTGATTTCATGGAAACAACTTTGTAGTCCTAAAACTGCAGGAGACTCAACTTATTGGATATCCAAACATGGAATAAGGCCGCAATAATCAAGTTAATATGGAATTTGAGTACTAAAAATATAGACTATGGGTAATGTAGGTTCACATGTGTTATGAGAAATAAGGGACCTTGTAGGTATCCTGTCACCTCACTTGCTTCATGGATGGTGACAAAAATAATTCAAGTGCATAAAGAACTGGAGATTATTGGCTGGAATAAGCAGTATATCAAATATATATTCAGAGGCTGGAATGGAGTAGCCTTACTTGTAATAAAGAAGTTTGTCATTTTTTTAAAAAATTCCTAGCATTACAAAGCAGGTTACCCGCGCAAGGGATCAATCAGCAACATACGGATGTGTGGAAGATGTCCAATGTGTACTATGTGAAGCTGAATATGAGAGTCATAATCATATATTCTTTCAATGTTTGTTTTTATCTCTGGTATGACATAAGATCATCTATTGACAAAGTATCAATAGAGATGCTCAAGAATGAGAAGGGGAAACCTTTCGGGAAAATACGCACGACAAAGGCAAGAGAAAAAGAGTTGAGATATATAAAATGACATTGACTGCAAGTGTCTATCTTATTTGAAAGGAGAGGAATCAAGTAATTTTCTAGAAGATAACAAGAACCCTTGCAATACTGGCAAAATAGGTTGTTTAAGAGGTGCATATGAGAGGAAGAACAAAACTAAGAGTGTGTCTCATGTTTGGTTGGAGCAAAAATTTTGAAAAATGTTTTCCAATCAATTCATTTTCCTCAAAATTAAGGAAAATGACTTCCATTCAAAAATTAAGAAAAATATTTTCCAAAGCTCTCCTCGAATTTCAAATTACATTTTTTTTTTGGAAAAACA
The DNA here is from genome assembly GCF_036512215.1 of Solanum lycopersicum. NCBI lineage: Eukaryota > Viridiplantae > Streptophyta > Magnoliopsida > Solanales > Solanaceae > Solanum > Solanum lycopersicum. Next base: position 45,953,066 of record NC_090808.1, on the reverse strand, counting down.
TCAATTTAAAAAAATATATTTTCAATTTCAAAATTTTATTTTTTTCACCCGATCTTTTACCACCCCTGCCCCCCTCCCCCAACACCACCCCGTCCCCAAAAAATTAATTTTTCTTTTTAAAAATATTTCTCCAAATTTTTTTTTTAAGCTCCTACCTCTCCCCCCCCCCCGGCCAGCCCCACTACCCACCACCCACCCCTACCAGCCCCCTCACCCCCCCCCACCCCCAAAAAAAATTATTTTTGTTTTTTAAAAATACTAACTTCAAATTTTTATTTTTTCACTCCTACCCCCTCCCTCTGCCCCCCCCCCCCAACTACCCCTCTATCACCACCATCCAAAAAAAATTGTTTTTTATAAAATATTTTCAATTTCATAAATTATTTTGTATTGTAGTAAAAGTGAAAGATATTCCTCAAAAATATGTTTCATTCATAAATCAAACACTAAAAATAATTTTTGGAAAATATTTTTTACTCATCAACCAAATATGAGAAAATAAGTCCAAAATTTACTTGTTTTCCAGGATAACATTTTCTAGGAAAACATTTTTCATGGAAAACATTTTCCTCATACTAAACACACCCTAAGACTAAGCTATGTATTACGTACTTTGAATTTTTACCCAGTGTAGGTGTAAGATACTTATCTAGATTGGTGACATTGTAGTAAGAATCTGATAGTAGTGGGAATTGAAAGATGCTGCAAAATTGGGAGTTGTCCAGTTTGCTGATCTGTAATTCTTATTTGGTAATAAAATATTTTATTTTTTTTTAAAAAAATATTGATTTTCATTGAGAGATTTTATCCAAATATTTAAGTATTGTAATACTCAAATAATTATTTTTACGGTAATAGAATACAAAATGTACTTATTTAAAAAAAATGAACTAATGAAGTATGTAGGGATGATGTTCCAGAGCAAAGTAATTTATGAAGTTAATTTAAAGCTAAATTTGTTGGTCAAAATGATATACCCATGTTTAACGAACACTGCTTTGTACAATATTATAAAAATACAGATCCAAAATAGTTTGTCAAATCGCATAATGATAATATCCTCGGCGAAAATGGTGTGAGTGTAACATGAATTGGGCATCAAGAGACAATAGTGGTTTAGGTTCCACCATATTTTATATTACAAATAGTAAAAATTAATTTATATATGTTGGTGCATAAATTATTTCCAACACCACTAATTGAGGGGGTGAATTGCTCATTTTTAGGTTTTTTAATAAATAGTTGACTTATAAAATTTATTAATCAACTATTGTAAGTTAGCATAGATAAATAATCATGAATGATAGTGCATAAAATATACTTGACACGAGATGTTTCTATACTGGTTGAGATCCAATAGATCTTATGTTCAGTCCTTTTGGATTGAAAGAGTGTCATCTTCTAGCCTTCGTGAACTTTGTTGTGAGTACAAGATTGAAAGATTAAGTATAATTCCTATGTCTACACTCAATTTTTTCTCTCGCTCTTTTTCTTTTAATATAAAGCCCTATCAATAATATTTTTATCTCCTCTCTTTTTGTTTACATAGCAGAAACTAAGTAATATAATGCTTGTTAATATAGAGTAGAGAACATGAGGTGATTCATACATGTTGTACAAGTTCTTTTCTTGGCAGCACTTGTGCTGTTATAAAGTGGTCGAGACTTGAATCTTCTTTTGTGAAGAGATAGCAACCAAAAGAATTGATATTTGGAAATAGGTAATTGAAAATCTTATTTTCCAAGAATAAAGTGAAGACTAATTGATCTTAGGTGTATTTATATGCCTAGGAATTTAATAATACCCATATGAGAGCCAAGTTTAAAATCAGTTCGTGTTTATTTATAGTCGTATCAAGTCGTTTGATTTCATTGATACTAACCTATATGATTATTGGTGTAGGTGAGCTTAAATGAAGAAACGAGCACTGAAATGGCATGGGGAATCAAGAGAGGACCCAAGTGAGAGAATGAAGAAATAACTATCAAGGCACATTTGTATCCTCTCCGTGTCGCGGAGAGGGATATTATTTTTTGCTCGTGAAATGATTTTGTTGAGACAGAAGGCTCCGTTTCCTCTCCACGTCGCGGAGAAATACTTTAATGTTGTTCCCAATGAAGTATTCTGAGGCAAAAAAGTCCGTGGAGTGACCGCATCGCAGAGAAAACTGTTTTGTCATGAAGTAAATCTCAGAAACCTCTCTGTGACACACTTATGTGTGCCAGATTTGTCCGATTGATATTTTTATAAACAGACTAATATTTTATTTTATAAATTATTCTTTTTTGTTGGGTTTTAGAAGAACGATGATTTGAGAGTTGTTTCATTATTTTTTAGGGTTCTTTCCTAAACTCTTGTACTTTTGAACTTTTTATGATAATTAAACATTGCTTGATCAAAACTACTATTATCAGTAGCAAAATACCCTAGTGTTAGGGCTGTGGCTATATGATGATTGTAATTTATTAAGGTTTTATGGATTGCATTTAATTTTAATATGAATTTCTCTTATTTTCTTATTTCGTGCCAGATCACCATTAAAATAAACACATGGTATGAATTGAACTCAGGAGAGAAATAAGAGGATAGAAAGTGGGGCATAAAGAGCGTGATTTTCTCTTAATAATTAAGGTTAATTTGTATCTAATTTAGGGATATACCTAGAAACCATGCTTGGTCATTATACAGGAAGAAATTATAATGCTCGGTAATTGGTCCAACATATCCCCCGCTCAATGATGTAGTTAAGTTGTAATTTATCGTAGGCGATAGAGGTCAGGATACCATAATCATAATTTAACCATGTCATCATTGATTCGATAGTTGATAAACATCCTTTTAAATAAAGTAAATTGCATGAATCCTGATAAGAGTTGTAGCCCTGGACATTGCCCAATCATTGTTTGAAACCCTTGAAATTTTTGCACTTGTTTAATCTTGGTTAACTTTTAGATTATTAAATAAATCACTCTTGAAATCTTGATAACACTTGTGCTTATATGGAAGTATTGAAACAATCCAGTTATTCTAATCGTAAGTCTTTGTGGGTACGATGCTCAACTCTTTATAAGATCCACTTAAATACTTGAACGACTACGTACACTTGTGTGTGCTATTTGGGCGCAACAAGTTTTTGGCGCCATTACCGGGGACTTTAGTATTAGGAAGTATAAGATTTTTGTTGATTTCTGAAATTAGAAATCAAGTGTTGACAACTTGATCAACAATTCATTTTGCAAGTTGTATTGAATTTCCAAACTGGAAAATGATCAGAGATTGGTAAAACCTCTAGATGAACCAGAAATACCCGTTCGTTATCGAAGAATGCAAACACGACTCACTTACCCAGTCCCTCTTGTTGGTTCATTATCGAAGAAGGCAAAGGCGACTCACTTACCCAGTCCCTCTTGTTTCTAGTGAACCATCATCTTTGGTAACAAGTGTTAAACAAGAAGAACCTACAAAAATGGTTTAGATAAAAATAAAAGACGTGACAATCCCACGTACCACCAATGTGACTTTATGCATTCAGAACCCTGAAGCTGGTGGAAGGTTTGAACAAAAGAAGAGTATGGTGCAACTATTGCACACTAATGGGCAGTTTACTAGTCTGTCGCATGAGGATCCAACGATCAATTAGTGATATTTCTTACACTGCAGCTGGAGTGAATGTGGATTATGTGAGGCTCACTTTATTACCCTTTTCTCTTCTTGGGGAAGCAAGAAGATGATGAATTTTGAGTCGTCAGCTCTATTACATCTTGGGATGATCTTTCTCAGAAGTTCCTTATTATATTTTTCCCATCTAGAAAATAGCTAAGTTAAGGAGCATGCAGAGTTTCCTACAAAATAGAGGAGAGAATTTGTGGGATAGGTTTAAATCAATCTCGATGAGTTGTCCACACCATTATCAGGATAACGAGGTGTTGATCCATACATTCATTGAAGGATTGGAGCCTAACACAAAGATTTTACTTGATTTAACTGCAGGTGGTTAGGATTTCTAGAAGACTTATGTTAAGCTAGTCACCTTGCTGAACAGGATCTCACAAGGTAACCCCAAATGGAACGAAGAAGGAGAGAAATCCGTGATACTTAAAACTGCAGGCATGCTAGAAGTATATGTCATAACTGCTTTAACTACACAAGTTGATGTAATGTAGAACACGGTGGACAATCACTTCAACAATCTATCATTGGGACAACAACCGACTCAGGTAAATATAGTCTAACAACCACTAAGGGTGTGAAATTTGTGGAGGATGTGATCATAGTGCAGAGGTATGTGGTCCAAACTCAAATTTTGTGAATTTTATAGGGAATGCACAACAAGGAGGAGGCCAACAGAACTATGTATCTCCTACAATCCTAGCTATTGTTACCATCCAAATTTTACCTCTACATGAGCATGGAAGAGATGTTGGAGAAGAACATGGTTGATCAAGCTCAATTATTTTTTGATGTGAGAAATAATCAGCTAGATACATAGAATATGGAGAAAAATTTTGATAGTTTGCTAGTGCTCAGACCCACAACTCGAACATTGAAGGTTGTTTTATATTTATATTTTTTGGTGATTTGTATCTGCCAAAATCCCGATTTTATATCAAACTTACTATAAATATTAGCTTTGTAAGTTCTTTTAAGAAGATCACATTTGTTAGGTATGGGTTACCTAATACATTTTAATACCTTATTAATAGGCTAGACGTTGGCAAACCCATACTTTTCCGTTGGATTAGCTCAGAGTGTGTGTGTCGTAGAGCCTGACTCGGAGGGTGTTATTCTTTTTTATCTTGATGTATTTTTTTTAAATAATGAATTTGTTGTAAAAGTAGATTTATTCCAAAATATACTTTATTTTTATATGGTCACGTTCCTCTTCGGATATACTATTTAAATATGGAAAAATAATCTTTTTTCCTACGATATTGATGTGAATTCCATCTAATTTAGCAGTATATGGTTTAGCCTTATATTGCCCAGATAGATGGCATCCATGCCAGTTTATTAGGAAAAAAAATCTTATATTCCCTTACCTAAACTGTATATCAAAAGGTGAGAGTAATTGTTTTGGGTAACCAATATAAATTACCATTAACAAACAAAAACCAAATACACCTAAAGAGCACTAAATCCCCTAATCACTCTCTAAGAAAGGTATTAAGAGAGTTAAGCTTCATATAGAACTCTAATTACACAAATCACTCCAACAACCAACTATACTTATTTGCCTTTCTAGACTGTTGAACTACGTCAACTATATCTATAATCCTTCTTTATTCGTGTCACAGACATATCAGTATTTATAGTGATGCCTTTAACCAATTTCCAATTAGTTGCTCTCCAAACCTCGTATATCATTGCTCCGCACAATGTAGCAATAAGTTCCTTGTAAAACTGTTTCCGATTTTTCCTTCTGAGTCTATTTAGAATATGTTTGACTGTTCCAGTAGGAATAAGTGTTCCAGACCAATGTTGCATTTCGGTTTAGACTCTCACTATCCATTCACATGTAGATAAAAAGTGAATATGGGTCTCCTCTACTAATTTCTCACACAAACAACGTGCGTCATCTTCCACTGGAATATTTAATCTCTTGCGTGTCTCTTTGATTAGTAATCAATCTTGCACAACCAACCACAATATGAATCTATGCTTAGCTGAGCAAATCTAGTACAAATTAATTCTGCCACTTTAATTCTAGCATGTTGCCCCAATAGTGTATTATAACTTTGTGTGAGTGATTACTTCCCCTCGTAAGCGAGCAAGTAAGCACCAAATGAATACCAAATTTGCATCTCTACTTTCAAGGCATTAACCTTCTTCTAGTACCAACTTGAGTCCAATGGTGGAGTATGTATCCTTATGTTATCGTTGTTTTTCATATATACTCCATGTACCCACTTGATCCATAATACATCTTCCTTCACAGCAAGTTGCCATAGCAGTATACCAACAGATGCCATATTCCATAACTTATTACCTTCGGCGTTCAAGCCACCAAACTTTTTAGGAATGCAGACTTGTTCCCCTGAAACTAATCACACTTTTCTTGCTTCCTTAGTAATTCCCCACACATAATCTCTACATCTTATATCCAAATTCTTTAATATACTCTAAGGCAATATGAATACGAAACTCCAAAAGCTATGTATTGAGAAAAAGACAACAATAACTATTTGAAGTCTACCTGTAGAGGACAATTGCTTCGAATAAGCACTATTGATCTTACATGGTATCTTGTCTATCAATTATTGACACTCCATATTACACCAACCCTTACAATACATAGGTAATCCTAGATATCTTATAGGAAGGGTACCTAAGACGAACCATGTCTTCCTCACCAGGTGATCTTTGGTCTGGTCATGTACTCCTGCCAGAAACAAATTGGACTTATCCATATTAGCTTGCAAGCCTGTGACATCACTAAAATGTGTTAGTGCCTCCATTTCTCTAGATACAGAATTAATGTTTCCTTTACAAAAGATCAAAAGTTCATATGCAAATATCAAGTATGTGAGTTTGAGATTCTTGCACATAGGATGATATAGAAAATCGGACAATTGTCCCATACACTTCAATGTTCTTGACAGATACTCCATGACAAGCACAAAAAGTAGTGGAGATATGGGATCGCCTTGTGTGATTCCCCTTTTTCCAGCGAAACACCCATGCCCTTTTCCATTAATTTTAACTGTGATTATACAAGAAGTTACACAAATCATAATCAAATGACTGAAACTAGTTGGAAAACCATACCCCATTAGTGCCTCCTCCGCAAATTCCCAACTTACCATGTCATAGGCCTTTCTTAGGTCAATTTTCATTAAAACATCTAGGTGTAGTCTGTCTATTATAGTTTTTGAGGATGTCATAACAAATTAAGACACTATGTAGCATTGATCTTCCTTGAACACATACACATTGATTTTCTGCCACAATAGTTCATATCACCCCTCTCAACCTTTGGCAAATTACTTTGGAAATGCATTTATACAGTATGTTACAACATGCCATTAGTCTAAACTGGCCTACCAATTCTGGATTGTTGACTTTAGGAATCAATGCAATGTTAGTAGCATTCAACTGTTTGAGTAGCTTTCCATTTGTAAAAAGTTCAAGTACAGCAGTAACGATGTCATCACCTATAATGTCTCAAACTGCCTTAAAGAATCCACTTTCATAACCATCAAGACCAGAGCTTTTATTACTGTCAATATGAAGTAGAGTTGTTTTCACTTCCTTAAAATTATATGGTTGCAAGAGTTGGATTTAGTGCTCATTACGAAGCAAAGGACCATTCTTAAGGAGGCACGTAAAAGTTGGTACTCTGACAGTAGTCTTTTTACCAAGTAAATCCATGTAATATTTGACAAAAATATCAGCAATCTCACCAGAATTAGAATGCCAGTTACCCTGATCATCTTTGAGTTGGGTTCTTGCATGTTACAACCTTCTATACTTAAAAACTGAGTTGAAATATTGCGTGTTGTCATCTCCCAATCTAATCCATGTCGCCTTGCTCTTCTGCTGGAGGAACATTTCTGCAAGAAAAGAAGATTTTTAAATTTAACAAATTTTATCTTTTCATCATGTTGAAGTACCAGGTTCAAGGGGCCGGATTGAAAGGCTTTTTGAGCTCAACTCAAAATCTCTCTATCATCATTTGACTTTGTGACAATGTTTCTAAAGTACTGTCAATTAAGAGCTTAACAGGTCATTCTTGAGTAGCTTCAACTTCCTCACTATTTTCCACATATTACAACCATCAATATGTACACCCAACCCTTCTTCACAATATCCATGACGGTGGGATGTTGTGCCCAAACATTACAATATTGAAAAGCTTTCATTCTCTTCATGTTTTGACCATCCAAACTATTTTAATAGGGAAATGATCACTAATTCCTTCTGGAATATTGATAACACTACATGGAGGCATGGTATTCAGCCAAGCAGAATTGATAAAGGTCCAATCTATTTTTAAAAAGATTTTGTGATCACTATTATGATCATTCCATGTGTACTTTTATCTCTAGTTTGGTAATTATATCATCCCACAAGTATCAACACAATCTTGAAATGCAAAAGCCATGGACCAAGTTACCAGATTACAATCCAATTTATCATCCATTTTCAATACTGAGTTGAAATCTCCCAGAATCATCCATGGTTTGACACAACCCAAACTATGGTGAACTAGAGCCTCCCATAATTCTTTCCTCTCTTCCCTTGTGTTATATGCATATACCACTGACATCATATATTTAAGTTGAAGGGGAACATAACATACTTCATACGTAATCACATGTCCAGAAGATGAAATGCATGCTACTTTGTAAACATCAGGCTTCCAGACTAACCAAACTCTACTATTATAATGAGACTTCAAGTTTGTAGTATACTGCCAGCCTCCAAACATATTTATTAGCTATAGTTTCAATCTTGTTACTCTTTATTTTGGTTTCCGGTAATCCCATTATTCCTACTTGCTCATTATTGCAAAGGACTTTAGCCTCCTTTTGCTTATTAGGGCTATTCAAGACCCTCAGGTTCCAACAAATCATATTAACCATTTCTAGATTGAGGAATGGTCCTCCCACTGATACTTCTTCCATTTGTTATTATTACTCTGTCTGTGTATGATTTTTGCAATACCTGATATATGTTCTTGCTCACTACTTGTGTTTGTTGCCTATTTGAAATTTTCCTTAACTTATTTGGTGTTATCCAAACATGATTTTCTTCTCTTTGTTCTGCCCTTGCTCTTCAATTTCTCCTTGATGTTTCTATTTTTTCCTGGACCTGTGTTTCTGTTAATCAACTTCTACACCATGAGCCATCAGTGCAACATCTGAAGTTACTTCCAGTGTGTAACTTGTTTCACTGGTCCTTGTCTTTGCACTAAGGACTTCTTCTTTCTACAATATTATTCAGAATGACCATATTTACTTCAAAAACAATACAAGGAAGGCTTCCATTCATACAAGACCTTCTGTTCCACAATTAAATCTTTTTGATTCTTGAACAAAATGAATTTTGGTAGTTTGGCATCCATCTGAACTTCCACCAGTAGTCTTGCGAAATGCAGCCCTTTGTTCTTTTCTGTATTGTGATCCACCATGAGTGGTTTCCCGACTAGACTACCCAATTTGCTCAAACCTTTTTGACAACAGTATTTGATGTCCGAACCTTGTAACTTAATCCATATGGAAACTGTATATAACTCATCCTTTGTAAATTCCATATCAGGATTCCAGTTTCACAATGAAAGGTTTGTTATCGAAATGATAAATTATTCCCTGCAAAAGTTCACTCTTAGCTTCAGAAATATCAAAATCAAACCAAGATTATGCCATTCTTCAACATCGAGAATTTATTTATCTCATAATTAGACCAAATCATTTGTACATAGACATTTACCACATCGGATGGAGGATGTGCTCCTAGTACGCAACAAACAACAATTGTTTTCTAGTACTTTATCTCAGATTTAATATCTCCTAACTCAACCACAGTGATAGGGATTTCACCTTGCATCTCAGGAGCCACATAATCCAACTTAAATCCAGCATTTGATACTTATATCAATTATCCCGAATAGACGCCTTGCTAGTCAGAATTTCTTTCTCAACTTGGTTAGCCCAAGATTTACCACCACTATTCAAAGGAAAAAACTTACTTGAGCGTGTTGATGTGTGTACAACTTCAGCCCGGTGTATACAACTTTAGCCAGTGCTATGGTGCTTCCAATTATGAGATTTCCGTTGTAATTTTTGGTGATGTTTTTGGGTTATTTAACTCTGTTTCAACTTGACTGTTTTCTTGGAGTACAATTGATTGAGACTTCTTTCCGCGATGTGCTTTGCCTAGCATTTCTTCCTATGCCATTTTTGCCTTCAAGGTCGATATGTGTCCTGTCTTCCCCATGGCCAGCATACATTAGTCAACATGCGCCGAGAGAGAAAGCATTCCTTTAAAATAAATTTACTTTCCCACATCAAAAGAAGAGGCTGACGTATGATGCACACTTTTATATATGGGATGAACTATTTATATTCAAGCAGGGTCCTGATAATATAGTGCGAAGACGTGTAGCTGAACAAGAGGCAGTACAAGCATTAGAGAGTTGTCAATCTTCGATATATGGTGGACACAACGGGGGAAAACACATTGCACATCATGTAATGCAATTTGGTTTATTTTGGTTTATTCTGGTCTACTCTATTTAAAGATAATGCTATGTTTGTGAAGGGTTGTGATCAGTGTTAAAGGATAGCCACTATATCTAGAAGGCATGACCATTGAGAAACATACTTGAATTGGAGATCTTATGTGTATGCGGGATAGACTTCATACGACCTTTCCCATCCTCTCATGGAAATCAATATATCTTAGTGATACTGACTACGTGCCTAAGTGGATGGAAGAAATTGTATTTCCATCTAATGATACAAAGGTGGTAATGAAATTCATCAGGAAGCACATCTTCACCAAGTTTGTAACTCTAAGGGCAATAAATAATGATGGCGATACACACTTTATAAATAGTTCAGTGCGAAATTTGTTGTCCATATATAGGGTAGGACACAAGGAAGCTACAACTTATCATCCTCAAATTAGTGAGTAGGTGGAAGATTCTAATCAAGAAGTGAAGAATTTCCTTCATAATAATATGAATGCCCAAAGGAAAGACTAGGCTAGCAAATTAGATGATGCATTGTGGGCATACCGGACTGCACACAAGACACCCGTAGGACTTCTCCTTATCAAATGTTGTTTAGAAAAGTGTGTCACCTCCTAATTGAATTAGAGCATAGACCATATTGGGCCATCAAAAATTAGAATCTGGATGCTAAGTTAGTAGGAAAGAAAAGAATAACACAGTTGCATAAGTTAGAAAATTTTATGCTCCACGCCTATGAAAATGCCAAATTATACAAGGGGAAGACCAAGAGGTGGCATCATAAGCACATTGTGTCACACATCTTTGAGCCTGGTCAATTGGTGATGCTATTTAATTCAAGATTGAAGTTGTTCCCCGAAAAGCTTTGGTCTAAGTGTAATAGTCTATTTGATGTCGTGGGGATGACCCAACATAGTGCTTTGGAGCTACAAAACAAGGATAAGATCTTTACTTTCCTTGTGAGTGGTCAACATGTGAAGCATTTGTTTGGAAATGATGTAAATTGAGAGATTGAAGAACTCACATTGAATGACGAGTATGTCATAAGATGGGTTGTGTCGGCGACGTTAAACGAGGCTTTGGTATAAGTGGAATAGTCTGTTTGAAGTCATGACGATGACCCAACATAGTGCTTTGGAGCTACGGAACAAGGATAAGATCTCTACTTTCCTTGTGAGTGGTCAATATGTGAAGCATTGGTTTGGAAATTATGAAGATTGAGTGATTGAAGAACTCACATTGAATGACGAGTAAGTCATAAGATGGGTTGTGTCGACGACGTTAAATGAGGTCTTGCACGAGAGAAACCCGTGACCCCTTGTAATAGTTAAGATTTTTTTTATTGTTTTGTTATTTCAATTCATAAAAATTAGTAAAAAATTCTATATCTAGAAAAGAAAAGAAAAATATGAGTCGTGCCACGACGAAATTTAAGGCATTGGATGGGAGGCAACCCACCGTGTTTGTACTAATGGGTTTTAAGCTTAAAATGTGCAGCAATCAGGAATTAACACCTAGGACTCACTTGGAATTAATTTTCTAGGGCGAGGCACAATGGTCTGGGACCATCTCGCGTCACAAAGGAGGCCCCAAGATTGTGATTCGAGGAGGAGTGATTTTTACATCACAAATAAGGAAGCTATATGACACCTTCACGTCGCAGATGGTTTTAACATTTTGACCATCGAGGAAAAATTATTCTCTCGGGATAGTAGACTCCATGATTCATCCACGTCGCGAAGAAAGGTACCAATTTGTGCCTTGCCAGGAATTTATTTTCCATAATATGGGAGAATGGTCCATGCCACTTTTGCGTCATGCTCCCAGATAAGGAATTTTAATTTTCATCAAATTACACGAGTTTTACCCATTTTATTTAAAAAATAACTCGACGCATTCCCTTTTAACCCCCCAAATCTATCCCAAGACCCCATTCTCTGCCTTTTTCACTGAGATCTTTCCCTTTTAAATTACCCCTTGCAAATTCTTAAACATCATTTCGTAGTGTGAAATTGATTTTCTAGTCAGCCATCTCATTTTTCTCTCCTTCTTTATGTCTCAAGTATGTTTTCTATTCCCCGACTCTCGATTTTCTTCTATATTTTTGTTGAAAAGGGTAAGTGTTGTTATGTTATTATTGTTCTAATGAGACCTCATGGGGGTGAGTTATGGGGAAGGTGTAATTCTCTTTATGCTTGTTAATGTAGTTTGAATTCTTGAGTGGAACTACTTTAGTGTTTATCTGCCGGTGGGCATAAGGTATCTAGGGCAGTAAATCCAATGCTTTATAATCTTAAAGAGAAATTACTTGATGTGTTTGTCAAAAGTGTTGGGTTCGAATTGGTTGTGCATGCTAATTGGTGAATTAGGGTACGTTGTCTAAATGAAATCATCGGTTTCATGTTGGTTTAATGGGTATTTTGAAGTGTCAGTAGATACCCTTGATTATTATTGGGTGAATATTGGTTTGGATGGTTGTTTACATATGCTTGTGTGATAACAAGTTGATGTTATATGATTGGATGAAATTGGTTCCCTCATGTAAATTGTGTAGGATTTTGAAGTCAGAGTAGAAAGTCTCTCTGATCGTGATTGTGAGGTACATAGGTTTGAAATTGTTGCATGAGTTATATATTGTGAAGTCTTGAGTAGCTCCGATAGTTTTATGCAACATTTAAATGGGTAGTAGTTTATTTTTCTTGTTGTGTATGTTCACAAGTGGGAAGTCTGCATACCGAGGATGGAGAATGAATTGAAATAAGTATGGGTGGTGTTTGCACACCACCAATGTCTTTGAGAGTCATGTAGGTTGTTTGAGCTGAATTGACAATTTCTTGCAAGCAATTGTGTCATAAGATCAATCACCCGAAAATGAAGTTGCAAATCTAGCAAAATAAAACGTGTTAGAATTGGGAGAAATGTACATCTAACACCTGCAGTACCTAGGGTCAAAACCAGGTGATTCAAGGTGAAAACTGATGTCAAAGAAGAAAATATATGGTGGAAGAAGCACACCGAAGCAAGGTATTTTTCTGATGTGTGTATTGACAAGGACAACTTGGCGCACTGAGGCGGATCCATAAGGTGCTTATGGAGTTTGGAAAAGGGCCTAAAATACCCTCGAAGTATTGGAAATGGTACAAAATTACCCTCCATCCACCTATTGGATCCAAAATACCCTTCCCACCCACCTATTGGCTCCAAAATACCATTGTCATCCATCTTTGGGTTCAAAATTGACCACTTATTTAACAGTTTTAAAATTTAACTATTTATATATTTTTTTAAATATGTGGCACTCAACTATTGTTATAATTTAATTTATTAGTATAACTTATAAATCAATCCACTATCCACTTATTACTAATTAAACCCCACAAAATTAATAAACCCGTCACATTACTAATGCAACAACAAGAAAGCTACTGCCAATGAGTATTTTTAAAAATTTGAGTCGAAAATATCTATAGAATTAAATTATCATAAATTCAATTGTCTAAATAAAAATTACCGATAAACTTAAAAGTATGACTATGTTCATCTTAATTATTCTTTCATCTCAATTATGTGATGTTATTTCATAGATAATTTTTTTTAAAATAATATATTAAAAGTTTTAAAACAAATCACAAATATTTATAAAATTATATTTAAAAAAAGTGCATGAATTAATCATACATTCTGAATTCAAACTTGAAAGAGAATCCTATTGAAAGTGTCCTCCTAAATAAGCGGATCAACTTGAATTTAATTGGGGCTTCGATTCGAACTCGAATAATTTTGGATGTTATTTTTAGGAACCTATCATTTCGTCGTGTTTTAGTAGTGTTTAAGACGATTTTGATATTATAATTGGTTTATTAATTGGGTGGGTTTAGTTAAAAATTAGTGGGTAGTGGGTTGGTTTAAAAATTATATTAATAAATTAAACTATAATCAATAGTTGAACGCTAAGTTTTTAAAAATATTTACACAATTTAATATTAAAATCATTAAATAAGTGGTCAATTTCGAACACAAAGGTGGATGACAAGGGTATTTTGGAGCCAATAGGTGGATGAAAAGGGCATTTTGGAGCCAATAGGTGGATGGAGGGTAATTTTCTACCATTTCCAATACTTCGAGGGTATTTTATCTTCGCAGAGCCGGGAGAGTGAAATTTAAAAATGGTACTTGAGTTTTATGCCAATTGGGTGCCAGACATGAGATCTCATTTTGTGACTGTGCGGGACACAGATGTAACTCACTCCTGCGGTCCTGAACAATATTGTTGGGACTTAACCTGATGCTGACCCACTGGTTCGTACTAGGTTGAACATACGCCCACCATACCGGGCCCTTCGACATATTCTTTATGGCCCACAGTCGATGGTGCAATGGACTAAGCATGGTGGGAAGAGATATAACCAATTTCTCCCTTATGCACACATGCTTAGAGAGGCTCGAGTTTGGTTGAAGATTGTGATGCACTATTTGATACTGGGGCTACACTACATGGATATCACCCAGGACAGAGCCTGTTTGTCTACGCGTTGATGATGCCCACAGAGTTGAACATAGGGGTTTTCTTGAAACCGGCGATGCGGAAAGCTCGGGTTCATAAAGATCATAGGTATGCTTTTGGTTGTCTTTTTACCAAGTTGTGTCGTGTTGCAGGTGTTCTTGAAGAAAATGTGGATTGTATGGCACCCTTATTCCCAACACCGGTTGACATCACTAGGACCAAGAGGCCTGAATATGAGTTTGGTCCAACTCTCACCACTACAGAGCGTCATAGACGCGATGAGCTGATTATGGCGCGGATGTATGGCCTTGAAATGTTGCGCCACTAGAATGGTTATCGGGATTCCAGTGACGTGCAATTTGGAGATGTTGACCGGTGATATCCGCTGAATTCCCACGCCAAGGACCTAATTTGCATTGGTCCTGAGTTTCGTGAGTGGTTGATGAAGCTATATCGACCCATGAGGAGCGACTGCGTACTAGCTCAAATGTAGGGTCCGATTGTGATGAGGAGGTGAACCCCGCTTTGGCCGGTGATGAGGCCAAAGTGGGTGATGTTGTGGAGGATTGATCAAAAAATGTTTTCACCTTACCTCTAGTATTTCTCCAATATTTGTGAAGCACTGGGGACAGTGTGAATGTTTAAGTGTGGGGTGAGGGTGACAATCATCTCTAATCTATTTATATTATTAAACATTGTTAGAGTCTGTATTTTTTTTTTCTTTTATTTTAGGTTATTTGGAAGTTGTTTTCTATTCTTTTGCCAAGGAAAGTCCCTTTGAACCGTTCAAAGTACAAAAATATTTTATCTTTTTAAGATTGAGTAAGTAGTCGTAGTCGAGGCCCTTTGCTCAATAATAGATGGATGAGAACCGTCTTAAAAATTAATTTTTCATTGAGTTTTAGGTGGGTATGTGCTGAAGCAAGACACTATGAAAGGAAAATGTATGAAGGCATGGTAAAAAATTGATGTAAGAATGTTTGCAGTTGAACTTGTGTATTTGACTTTAAAGGTTGCAACTTAAGCTTAAATTTAACCTTGTGCATGAATTGATTGTGCTGATGTGATTGATCAATTCTTGAGTAGAACTTGTGCCATGAATGGTGACTTATTGTAGTGTTCATGTAATGCATCTGAGTCCAGAACTTGCCCGACATGTTATGCGAAATAAAAATGGTGTTGTGTTTAGAAGATTATAATAGGTTTTGTTTGAATTGTCTTGAATATTAACCTTTTCAGAAATAATATCCCCAGTATAGCCCCATTGAGCCTTTTAGCCTTAATTTTGTTCTAACCCATGTAATTAAGTTGAATCCCTTTTATTGATACCGTTATTTTAGATCCCAAATCGCTAATGTTCTATGTTACAGGGAGAATAGATGACGACAGAAAGAGTAAATAGGGTGGAAAATTTTAGTTTGCGAGGAAGAGAGAAAAAAGATAGTAAAATGATGCCCCATAAGTTTAAATCTGAGATTGGCCCTTGTCCTTTTAAGACATTGTGCACTTCGATTAAGGTTGAAAGCCTAAGATGAAGATGGATAACTTGGATAACACCTTAATAATGGTCCTGGTCCCTACAAGGACAATGTGTACATTAACTCGAGAGAAATATCCAAGTCAAGGGCGGCTATGGTTAAGATTCAAAAAAAATTTATGAAGGTAATAAGGAAATCGAATCTAGTGCATTAGGGAGGATAGTCACTAATTATATCTGAATGAATCCTCCTTTCCTCAAGCCTATACATTACAACTGGAACAAGTCCTATTTGATTTTGAGCATAACTCCCTTTATAAGCAAAGATGTACATACTGGGCAAGTTTATGGTTCTCAATGCATTCATGTATGATGTCTTTGTTGAGTGAGAGCTTACTATGTTTGAAAAGTCCTTAAAAACTATATTCAATCTGTTGAGTTGAGTGTGCGGGCTATTCTTTGGGAAAAGGTGCACTTGTTGTATGAAATATAGGGATATGTAATGGTACACATGTTTTGGAATGTGTTGGTTGCTAAAAGTTGTCAAGTCAATTACATGAGTCATGCCCATTTTCAATAAAATCATGTATGTGTTCACCGATAACAGATCCTTGGAAGAAAATAGAGGATGTACAAATACCATAGTAGAGATTCTAGGTATAGGAGGAGTAACAAGTTGTTTGAGGAAGAACAAAGCTCTAAGTGTGAGGTAGTGATATTAGGCGTATTTATATGCCTAGGAATCTAATAATACTCATATGAGCCAGGTTTGAAATCAACTCATGTTTGTTTATAGTCGTATTGAGTTCATTGATACTAAGTTATATGATAAGTGGTGTAGGTGAACTTGAATGGAGAAACGGTCACTAAAATGACATTACGAATCAAGAAAGGACCCAAGCGAGAAGAAGAATGAAGAAATGAATATCAAGGCACATGCGTATCCTCTACGCTAGGTGGAGAGGAATATTAGTTTTGCTCATGGAATGATTTTGTTAAGATAGAAGGCTCCGAGTCCTCTTCGCGTAGTGGAGAGGGATTTTAGTTTTGTTCACAAAAAAAAAGTATTATGGGGCATAACGGTCTGTGGAGAGACCGCGTCGTGGAGAAGACTATTTTTTCACGAAGAATATCTCTCTGAAACCTCCCTGCGTCGCACTCATGTGTCTCAAATTTGGCCGATTCGATTTTAGTATAAATAGACTAATATTTTATTTTATTAATTATTCTTCTATGCTGGGTTTTGAAAAAACAACGATTTGTAGAGCTATTTCATCATTTTTAAGGTTCTTTCCTAAACTCTTTTACTTTTGATTGTTTTATGATAATTAAACATTGCTTAATCAAAACTTCTATTATGAGTAGCTAAATACCTTAGTTCAAGGATTGTGGCTACATGATGATTGTAATTGGTTAAGTTTTTATGTATTGCATTTATCCATCATATGAATCTCTCTTATGCTCTTGTTTTTCATAATTCATGCCTGATTACCATTGAAGTAAAGACATTGCCCGAATTGGACTCGGGAAAGGAATAAGAGGATATAACTTGGGGAATGTTTTACAAAAATTATAATAAAAAGAAAAAATTGACTAAGTTTCTAAAAATCAATCTTATGATTCAAGAGAAATCAATTTTCTGATTTAACAGAGCTGCCACTTGATTTTTTAATAAAAATCAAGAAAACTTACAATTATTTTTCAAAAGATTTAAAACAGATAAAAATAGATTGAAAGAGGGTTCGAAGTTCAAATGTACATTCCGAGAAGGTGTTAGGCCCTCAGAATGTCCACTAACTCGCGGTTGACCGGCATTTGACTAAATGATCATTTTAAAATAATTTTTGAATATTATCTAAACAAAGTGAATTCAGTTCTTTTATTTATTTTTATTACTACTTCATTTTACTTAATCATTTTAAAGGGAAATGAACTAAAGGTGGAAATTTTTAAAGGGAAATAAGTTAAAGTATTGACAAGGCTAATATATATATATATATATATATAGATGCACAATCATGTAGCTATGAAGATATGGAATTGGATTTCAAAATTGACAATGACGATAATAATGATAATGATGATGATGATGATAATAATGTAGATGTGGATATTTATTCGAGATCTTTTAATCGTTGGAATAGTGATATGGAAGAGGAGGATGAGGACGATGGGAGCGTAGTTGAACAAGGTTGGATGAATAATGATGTTAATAGATGTAATAATTTGAAGTTAAAAAGCAATGTTTGTAGTGTTGGTGTTGATTCTGAATAATATCTATGACCAAAAAAATGACTATTATTCGAGATTAATTAAATTAGAACCAAAAATCAAATAATATGTAGGTGGCTATAATAATAAGTAAAGAATAAGGATAGAGATATCAAATTTGGGCCTTCTGCCCAAATTCTGCTGCATCTATTTTTGGGCCCTTAGGTCTATTTTCCTCTTCAAAATTCAGCGTATACACTGGTTGCATAACGCTGTATACAGAATGTATTTTGATTTTTTTTGTATATTGCATTGTATACTCAGTATATACGCCCTAATTCAGCTTCCCAAGAAATTTCACGAATTCTGGACCTGGTTATCATGTCCTTTGAGTGTATATCAGTGTATACGACGACATTATCAGCCCCTTTCTGAGTTTGGAAACCTGCAGATTAATTCCCAGAAACATATTTGCTGCTTTTCGACCTATACATCAGTTAAGAGGGGGATGGATGACTCGGATATGGTAGTGTATACCTTTACGGCTCAACGAGAGGATGCAAATGGATGAAGTAAAGTCCGTAAGGACTCGAGGAATTTTTTATATGCAATAAAATAGAAATGGGTTAGCATATTAAATCATATAAGAAACAAGATATATATTGAACAAAAGTAGATTTTACTTTTAAAAAAGAAAAGAAAAGAAAAGCTACTTAAGGAATTTGAATTAGGCTGAAATACATCTCTAAAGAAGACCATGTGAATAACACTAACAAAATCTTTTTAACAAAAAGAAAAAAAAAAACTCTCTAGACAGTAGCACGTATTGTGCGTGTATGCACACCTAAGAACATACTATGTCCAGGGAACATATAGTCATTGGATAATAATGAACTCAAAATGTATAAAGACAAAATATGCTGCATATTTATTCCAATGGAACACCTCATGCCAAAGTCAAGATAATTCGTTTGGTGAAATCTTACATTGCTAAATCCAACCTTTTAAACAAGGGGGAAAACTAGTAAACATTTTTTTGCCAAATCATTCTAAACGAAAGTAAAATATAACTATAAAGAATCAAAACCAAACGAGTTTATTCCTCCGAGCTAACATGTTATGCATAAATACTAATAGGCTTGAAATAAAATATAGAATGCAAAGAGATCATTATTAAGAAAAGACACCATATAAGTAGCCGAGAACGATGGCAACTAAAACTAAGATAGATATCTTCAAATGTAGATCAAAGGTAAGAAAACTGCTGCTATTCTAACTGACAACATCCTCCAAAAAAAAACAGTTTCTACACCTCAATATATCAAACAATTAATTGATACTTATGATCCAAACCGAAGTTGTGATTTCTAATCTAGGGATGACAGTAGCGGTTTTAAGTGCTTCTAATCGAGCACTAGAGTTGGCCAAACATGCTTATATTAAACCAAGACAGACAGAAAAGGAAAACAAATGTCCCTTTCGGATAAGTTTCACAATATTTCAAGGAGACGGCTACAAATAATAAGAAATTTTTTACTAAAATTGAACAAAACAGTAATAATCCCGAGTTGAACAAGGTCCATATCAAAATGAAGAATAATCTCAAACAAACAAAACTTACACAAACTTAGAGAGATGTTTCAAATTTGTTTAGCCTCTAAGCATCAAATACCAAAATGTAGCCAACGGAATCGAATTAAAAGAAAAATAAGCATGGTTTTGACCTCCTTAGCAAATATCAACTAGGCCGAAATAAAGCACAGACACACATTTTGAAAGTTTAGATCATGAAATCATTACTGATCCACAACATTCACAAGTAACTAGTTGAGATAGTAAGGAAATAAGAAGGTAAGTCAGTGAGCAGGCAAGGGTTCGGGGCCAAAAGAAACAACAAATTTTCAACGAGGACGTAAACAAACAACCTCATGGACTGACAGTCAGAAACGTCACTACTTTGCGGCTAATAATGAGTAAAAAATATTAACACAAGCAACTCGCATATTTGAGAGTCGAACGAGCAAACATTCGGAACAAAATATCCTTGAAATGAAGTGAGTATTACCTTTCGAAGTGCAGCAAAACTAGGACAGGTAACGAGCTTGGACAGCGCCGACTTCCGACGACTCTAATAGAACTCCGGTGAACGAAGAAACAAGCAAGGGACTCAAACAAGGCCTAAACTCTCACCTTTTTCTACTTCTGAGAACTAATCCTCAAATATTTATAGCTAATAGTTTATTGCATTTTATTCTCAAATTGAAGCGAAAGAGAATATATATAGGGGTTATTAGGGTTTGATTTCGGGGGAAATCGGGTGAGGATGGGTCTAAATTCGAATTTCAAAATCCAAATCTCTTTCACGAATTGAGGGAGACACCTTTTCTTGACGATTCGCCTTCATTCCGGAAGTGGAAAGGGAAACCAAAGGCTCGAGCGTCCTTGGCGAACGATGTGGCCCTATCTCAAGGCCACAAGGACGGTTTTGCAGTTGTTGGTACGAAAAGAGGAGAGGAACATTGAAGAAAGGGACAAAGAACCAGCTTACTGGTCTCTACTTTGAGGCGTCATTTTTCTGGGAATTGTCACGTTATTCCGGATCTTTTTTTGGAAGTGATTGAGGCTGGGTCAGGTCTATTGGAATGGGTCGCGTTAAAGGGGAGTTGGGCTGACTGAATCTGGAAAAAAAAGTTGCTGGAAATTAATTCAAATCAAGGGAAAATGGGCTGACTAAAATTTAGGAATGGGCCACTGGAAGTAGATGAAAAGGGCCCAAATTTGACTCTTAAAACATTGGAGAATGAAAGAGTAATGCCAGATTTGAATTGATAAATTAGCCATTACATTACCATTGGCCAAGTGAAATTACAACGTAACCAAATTTAGTTAAATTAGCGAATTTTTCCAAAGTTTAAATAAATTGAATTGACCTTGATTAATTGACGAGCTTCTTAATTTTAACAAGATAAAATAATTAACATAATTATAACTAAGGACTCAAAACATAAGAATATTAATTTAGACAAAATTAATTAAATAGTGTTAAGTAAAACTAAAAAAAAAATTTAAACGATTTTCGAGTATTTTATAAAATGAGTTAATTATATAAAATATATATTATTTAGATTATAAAAATCGACTAAAGCTACTTAAAAATGACTTAAGAAATATATTTTGAGTTTTATAAAATTAATTATTTCAACTCGTTTGGGATTTAAGAGGCCCGTGAATTAATTCCTATCAGGGAGGGTCAAAATTGAGTGTCAACAATTGTCCCTCATTTTACTTGGATTGATGCAAAAATTGGAGGAAAATAAAATTGACCAATCCAATTTTGATCGACCACGCGTTCATCTTTAGGAAAGGATTTTAGTACGGATTTAGAGTTATGGCCGAACCCTGGAAACAGGTTTCCTATATATCAGGCTATATGAGAAATCAGGCCACTTGTAGTTTAACACGCTTGACTTAAGCACGATTATGAAAGAATTCAAAAGCCACTCCGACGCCGAATTATGAAGGGAACGGAACGCTCAAGAACAAGATTTAAGAGCGAATGTTGGAATACAACCGAGTTTTCAACATTGAGTCAGCCAACATATCCTTAAACTTAAAGAATCAGGTTGCTTGTAGTTCGACTTGATCGGTTGAAAAGGGAATCTTTTATGCTAGATAACCTTTGGTTCTTGATAAGTGACAAATTAAGTCGAGTGTGAAAAAGAGGCTTCAAACTTCTTAGCCATGATTGTGGTACACTTCACACCAATAATTAAGAAGGTACACGGACATAATTAAAGCTCTTGGTGCACTATCACTCAGATTGGAAACTTGCTTCCGACAAATACCAAAAATTTAGATGCAAAACCGAAACTGACAAAGGCTAAAGAAAAACCCACATGCCTTCTGATAGGGGTGTGGTTTGATTGTGGTGGAAGTTGATCCTCTTCTCGCATCCTAAGAGTTTGACATCCTCTTTGGACTATGTTCCAGTTCATTTCTAAGAAAAGTTCCACGTTGTGCCGCATCCATTTTAATGTCGTCCGCGCTGTGGTTTGGTTTGAGAATTCATCCTTTCGGATGCTCTCGACACAGACTGAGATAAACTCATTAGCATAAAAATGCAATTCAAATGGGAGATAGTGTCTTTTACCGTATTGACACTTAGTTGCTCTCCTTCAACATTTGACGTCAACTAGATAAGTTTGAGTAAAGAAAATAAAGTTTATGTCTTTGTCTGCAATATAATCTTCAATGTATTCTACATTTGATGTTAAAATAAATGAATGCTAATGCAATGTTGATATTTTTCTTGATGTCATCTTCGATGATTCTTTTGGTGTTTATTCTTGTCAAAATAAAAGGAAACAGTTAATGTTAATGGGCAAATACTCTCCAGGAATGCACGATTTCCTTCTCTTCCATTGCATGATTTCTCTTCCGCAATGCATGACTTTTCTGCGATACATGAATTTCTCTTGTAACACATGGCTTCTTCTCCATAGTGCATGACTTTTCCTTGATGCATGAATATTAACTCGCGATGCATGATTTTCCGCGATGAATGAATATCTTCTTGTGGTGCATGATATTTTTCGCGAGGCATGAATATCTTTCCGCGATGCACGATTCTTCGCGATGCATGAATATTAACTCGCAATGCATGATTTTCTACGATACATGAAAATCTTCTTGCGGTGCATGATATTTTTTGCGAGGCATAAATATCTTTTTGCGATGCATGAATATCTTCTTACTGCTCATGACATAATCTATGAGGCACGAATATATTCTCGCGATGCATGAATATCAACTCCCGACGCATGAATAACAACCCGCGATGTATGACTTTCCGCGATGCATGATTTTTTCTCGAGGCCGTCCTTGGTTCCAAATGAAGATAGTGCTTCAATTGAGCGACATAGTGATCGTCTGGGTGCCTTCTGGATAGTGATATTGCCTTAATTGACGATACAAATAAAATAACCCTCTAAGTAGTGTATCATCTCAATTGACGATACAAATGTAATGACCATCCGGGTAGTGACACTATTATGCCTTATAATAAGATGTAGATGACGTCGTTGGTGAAAACCGTAAAATGTACTTTTTGGGGTTTTCATATGATTTATTCTTTAACATAGTTGTATCTTCGCTATAGACTTCGTGTTGTTGGGAATCGAATGATACAATGTTGTTCACGTCCCCAAGTCTTCTATATATGAAATATAAAACAATTCCTGCATCCACAGAAAAATTGTAAATTCTGGGAGACCTCTTCGCCCTCTTGACTTTTCCATATTCATCGATCGAAGGAATTTGCTGATTTCATAGCAAACCTATAAACCTGTGTCCACGAAAAATCGTTAGTTTTGGAATGAACTGATCTGTGTCGATTTCTGCAGTTGTTTTCTCCTTGTCCTATTATCTCCGGTTTATTATCTGATCTCCCAACTCTTGATAGATAAAACAAAATATTTCACGCCAAAAAAATGAAACACATGGAAATTTTTTAAAGAAAAATAAATTTTTGAAAAGGAGTATTTTGAAAAAGTTACTGACAAGTATCATGTCACATCAAGCTTAGTGAACTTCTTTGAGTCTGATGCTTGGAGATCTATCTGATTATCCGATGGGGAGCGTTCAAAGTCACTCCAGACTACCGATAAAACTATGTTAAAATTTTGAGGTCATCCTCAAAATTTCTATCTCTAAGTTATATGTATCGGCCTATCTTCAACAGCTGGTGAGTAAATCACAATATTTTTGAGATCCTCGAAAAAATTCTGTCCCAGTTGCAAGCTTCAAAGTGACTTTAGTCTCGAATTGTTAAGGAAAATCTTCTTCTCAAAATTTTTTGAGTCCTTCTTAAAATTCTGTCCCAGTTTTCATTGTAAAGAGGAATAGAAATCTTAAAAGAGATGTGAACGAACCCTTGTGGCACCTACGTATCCCGTTGAGGCAGAAATCAAATCAAACGTAGTTCCCCTTACATGTTAACAAAATTAAGAAATTTACAAAGAAAACCAACCGGGGCCGACATAGGCCGCCTATATATCTCATTATCGAGAATTTAGGTTGAACGTAGTTTAAATACAAAAAAAATTAAAAAGGAATAATGAAGTGACCGAGGCCGACATAGGCCGCCTACGTATCTCGTTCTTGAGAATTCAGGTCAGACGTAGTTCGTTACAAGAGGGATAAAAATTCAAACAAAGCAATTACATGCAAATTGGATGATTACAAGGAAATAACAGAAATACAAATTGAAGCTTCACATGTAATATCTTTTGACAGCATGTGAGGTGATCGGTTTTGGCCATGTAGTACCATCCATCTCTGACAGGATCAAAACACCTCCAGATAGTACCTTGCGAACCATGTAAGGTCCTTGCCAATTTGGTGCGAATTTTCCTTTGTACTCTTATGGAAAGCATGAATTATTCTCTGTCGAAATAGTAGTCCATGACAAACAACAACCATTATCTTCTCTTCAATCAATGTTAACTGATCAATCCGCTTGCACACCCATTCAGCATTAGTTAATTTAGCTTCTTGAATGATTCTTAAAGATGGTATCTCGACCTTAGCATGTATGATTGCTTCTGTTCCGTACACTAGCAAGTATGGAGAGGCTATAATTGACGTTCTGACAGTTGTTCGATAACCCAACAAAGCATATGGTAACATCTCATGCCAACCTCAGTGATTGTCGATAATTTCCGTAGAATCTTCTAGATATTCTTGTTTGCAACCTCTACAGCTCCATTCATTTGAGGACGATAGACGATTGAGTTTCGGTGAGTAATATTAAACTTCTCACATATATCTTTCATCAAGTGACTCTTGAGATTTTCACCATTGTCAATAATTATGGATTTTGCTACTCCAAACCTGCATATTAGATTATTATGAACAAAATCAGCTACAACTTTCTTGGTTATCGATTTGTATGAAGTTGCTTCCACCCACTTGGTGAAGTAAACAATGGAAACAAATATGAATATGTGTCCATTAAAAGAGTCTGGCTCTATCGGCCTGATGACTTCCATGCCCCAAGCTACAAACGGCCAAGGTGAACTAATAGCATTGAGTTTGTGAAGCGGCACTCGGATCAAATCACCATGCACTTGACATTTATTACATTTTTGCATGAACTTGCAACAATCATGCTCCACAGTCATCCATAAATAATCGTCTCAAAGTATCTTTCTTACTAGAGTGAGTTCATTCATGTGCGTACCGCAAACTCCAGTGTGTATTTGTTCAACAAGCTTTGCAGCTTCAGCAGCATTGATGCATCTGAGAAGACCTAAATCTAGAGTCCTCCTGTAAAGGACTTCTTCACTTACAAAGAAGTTGAAAGTCATACGACGTATCGACTTCTTCTGGTTTGATGTTGCAGGTTCAGGATAATTTTCAGCTTCTAAGTACTTTTTTATATCAAAATACCATAGCAAACTGTCTGGTTCTACTTCAACATGTGAACAATGGACCAGATGTTCTTTTAGTTGTATATTAGAAGATCAATATAATCAGTATCTAGATGTTTAATCATTGAGGCGATTGTGGCAAGAGCATCAGCCAACTTATTCTGTGTTTTGGGAGTATGTCTTAACTCAATTTTACAAAATCTTCTGAACAACTTCTGTATATACTACACGTATGACGTAATCTTTGGGTTTTCACAGCTCATTCTCCTTGAACCTGATGAATCAACAAATCTGAATCTCCAATAACCAGCAACTCGTGGACATTCATGTCAACAACCACTTTCAAACCAAGGAAACAAGCTTCATATTCATCCATGTTGTTCGTGCAATTAAATCTGAGTTTAGCTGCCATTGGATACTGTTGACCAGATTCTGACACTAAAACTGCTCTAATACCTCTTCCTTGATGATTTGCCGCTCCATCAAAGAATAACCTCCAGCCAGGATATATTTCAGAAATATCTTTTCCCATAAATGATACTTTTTCATCTTGAAAATAAGTCTTGAGCGGCTCATACTCTTATTCGATAGGATTTTCCGCAAGATGATCAGCCAAGGCTTGTTCTTTTATCGCCTTCGGAGTCACATACACAATATCAAATTCACTCAAAAGCATTTGCCATTTAGCCAACTTTCCGATCCGCATCGCCTTCTGGAAAAAATACTTCAATGGATCCATCCTGGAAATGAGATATGTAGTATAAGAAGACAAATAATGTCTCAATTTCTGATCAATCCAAGTCAACGCACAACACTTTCTATCCAGAAGAGTATAACGAGATTCGTATAGGGTGAACTACTTGCTTATGCAATAAACAACTCGTTCCTTCTTTCCTGTCTCGTCATGATGACCAAGTACGCGTCCTAATGCGTTATCTGATACAGAAAAATATAGCAACAACAAACTCCTTTCTCACGGAGGACCCAACACTGGTGGATTAGACAAATAATTCTTGATGGCATCGAAAGAAGTTTGACATTCTTCAGTCCACTTTTTCAAAGCATATTTCTTCAATAACTTGAATATGGGATCACACACCACAGTAGATTAGTTCAACCTCCCTAATAAACTCATCACTTCCTTCTTCGTTTTCGGAAGAGGTAACTCTTGATTGCTTTAATCTTGGAGGGGTCAAGCTCAATACCCCTTTTGCTGACTATAAATCCCAACAACTTGTTGGTCGTCACCCCAAAAGAACATTTAGCGGGATTTAACTTCAAGTTGTAACGATGCAGATGGTTGAAGAACTTCTTTAAATGCGTCAAGTGGTCCAAACCTTGCAGGACTTGATTATGACGTTATCTACATACAGTTCGATCTCCTTATGAATCATGTCATAAAATATGATCATTATAGCCCTCATATAAGTAGAACCATCATTTTTGAGACCAAATGACATCACCCTGTAATGATATACACCCAAAAACGTAGTCGTCTTTTCTGCATCTTCTTTGTCCATCAGGATCTGATGATAACCTGCGCAATAATCCACAAACGGCTGCATTTCATTCTTAGTACAGTTATTGATCAGACTATGAATTGTTAAAAATAGAAAATTATCCTTTGGGCTGGCCTTATTGAGATCTCTGTAATCGACGCATATTCTAATCCTTCCCTCTTTTTTGGCGACCGAACAACATTGGCCAACCAAGTCGGGTGTTGCATCACTTCTACTAATTGAGATTTGATCTTTTTGGTGATATCTTCTTTAATCTTCAAACTTAACTTGGGACTGAACTTCTGAGCCTTCTGTTTCACTGGCCTGAAACCCGAATTGATCGGTAACTTGTGAGACACCACATTGGTACTCAGCCCTAGCATGTCGCTGACTTCCCAAATGAACACATCAATGTATTCAGTAATCAAATGAATCGTACCCTTTCTTAGCTTCATTCAAGTAGACACTGATTTTGACCTCTTTGACATTCTCTTGGTCTCCCAGATTCACGGTTTCAATTTTTTCCAAATTTGGTGTAAACTGATTTTCAAACTGCTAAAATTCCTCAGCAACATATTCTGGTACCTCACTTTCCTCTTCGTATTATTCATCCTTGTCATCACCTGCCTCATTTTGTTTGTTCAGCAGGTGACATGACATTACATTGACAGGTTTTAAATTAAAATTATTGAAATCATAAACAGAAAAAGTTAGGGAAGTAAAATATAACAAATAAATATGTTTTCAATAAAAGAGGCTTTCATTCAAATTGGAAAACAATGCAAACTTTGGCCATGGCAAAGGGTCATGTTTCCTTTTTAAACATCACGGGGGAATTTTAAATTTCAAGCAATTAAAGAAAAAGCAAAATGGTGGGTCTCGAGCACCTTCCAGACTACCACCATTTTTTAAAACATGCATAGACAGTGTCCTTCTACCAAGATGATGGAGGAATCAAGATTGGCGTGGAAGTCCAGGTTTGCAGCTGCTCTCTAAGCTCAACATCGTGGATACCAGCTAACTTAACTTTGTCATATATGACAACGTCGATCTCTTTAAAAAAAAGTCGCATATTCTATCCCTGAGGCCATCACGATCGGCGTACTCCAAGATCGAAAATGATTGATACAGATGAGGGATTGTCTTAACCAATGCTTAGTCAGTATTCTTCTTTATCTTCGTCTCATCATCTGTGGGGACGTACCCCAAACCATATCTCGCTCCTTTGACGGGAACTTGAATAGGCTCAATAATTTCTTGGGAATTCCTTCCCAAACTGAAACCTGGCTCGAACCCATTATGCAGCATCACAGTGGCGATCATCTTGTACTAATAAAGCATAAGAGGTTGTGGGACCAAATCCTCGCCGGTGTCATTTACCAGCTCCACCGTGTAGAAATTAGTGCCTCACAAGATTTTATCAATTATTGGCGCCTGCCTGCCGGAGTGACTCCCTTCACTGTGAATAACAAGTTCTTGGTCCTTCCAAACGATCTTCATCATCTGGTGAAGAGTAGAAGGCACAGCCCCAGCCATATGGATGAAAAGCCTTCCCAGAATAAGGTTATAGCTGGTGTCAATGTCCAAGACCTGAAATTGTGCACTATACTCCATCAAACCCATTTGGATGACCAAATTTACTGCTCCCAATGAGTCTCTTTATACCACGTCTAAGGCTCTTACATTGACTTGGTTTTATTCCACCTTCCCCAAGTAAAACCTTAACTGCCTCATTGTCAACAGTGGGCAAATGTTGAGACCAGACCCATCATCCACCAGGACGCAGTTTATGACCCTTTCATGACATATAACAGTGATATGAAATGCCTTGTTGTGCGATCTTCCTTCAAAAGGCAACTCCTCGTCACAGAAGCTAATCTAATTCCCTCGGATAACTTTGTTGATCATAGTCACTACATTATCGCTGCTTGTGCCCATGGACACATACGTGTCATCCAGAGCCTTCATCAAGGCCTATCTGTACAGCTGGGAACTCATCAACAGGGCCCACACAAAAATATAAGCTGGGGTTTTCTCTAGATGCTTAACGATCGAATAGTCTTTGGGCTTCATCTTCCTCCAAAATTCTTCAGCCTCGCATTCACTTACCAGCCTTTTCCCTTAGTCCTTCTTTTGCCCTCCAAGAGCTAACTCTTTGGGAGTATAAAACCTCCCAGAATGGGTCATACCCTAAGCAGCAACGGTTTCAATCACAAACTTCGGCCTAGAAGGCGTTTCTAATGGTACTATGCCAACAACCTTTGCGGGTGTCAGGATCACGAACATATTTTTCTCCTTAACACTTAGCAAGGACATAACCTTTTCTAACTCGTCATGAATAATCGGAGTTATCACCTTAGTCACACACCAGTCATCATCCGTCTCTATCATATTGATATTGATGCCTCCTTGATCGGCAAAGGATTGGTGTTGACATTGGGGCGCTGTTTGAAGACAAACCACTTTTTGGACGATCAGATATTGAATCTTATGTTTGAGGTTTAAATAATCCTCTATATCATGTTCAACGATGTTGGAGTGATACGCACACCTTTGATCGAGTCTGTAGAGATTGGAACTAGTATCCACGGCTTGGGCCTCGCTGAGTGAAGGTACCTAGTCGCATCTAGTCGCTCGTACAACTTTGTTTGGCTTTCATCAAGTGCGGTAAAGTTTCTGGGGGGCTTCTTCTCAAATCTAGGTCGAGGGGGATCATAGTTGCCTTGTTGGGAAGGAGGCATCTATTGATAATTTTGGGTATTTGGATGGGGAGTTTTGTTTCTTGGATAAGGATTCGCTTTGTAATTTGGTGATGGATCTTGGTAGTTCGTGGGGAAATTTTGGTATACTGGAGCTTGGTATCCTGGGGGAGGTGCTCTATAGTTTGACTGAACATTGGCGCTGTTAGGAGCAACATTTTGGTAAATGGGGCATAGAATTTGGCAAAGGGGGGGAGGTTTTGGTAATTTAGAGGAGGGAATTTTTGTATGTGGAGGTAGCATTTTGGTTGATGGGAGGAGGAGTATTTCGATAACCAGCTTGCGTACAGCAAGTTTAGTTAGAATTCTAGGAAGGTCAAGGATGACCTTGGTAGGATGATGATCTTCTAAGGGTCTTCCTCCCCTCGTAAGAGACAGCAAAATTGTCTTCACTTTTATTCTTCAGCAAACCAAATGATTCGGGTGACGCAACAACACGGGCAATCTTCTAAGTTTTCAACCCATCCTCTATAGTCTCGTCAACCTTGACTATCTCAGCAAATTTTGCTCCAACGAGCAACATGATTCTATCATAGTATTTGGGCTCTTGAACTCGCACAAATACTTCAACTATTTCTTTTTCTACATGTATATGAAAAATCTCTGTAGTTTTCATTGGACTTTTGTTTAATATTTTCTAAGGAATAACGATCAGGGAAAATCTCTATATTGTAGGCAAACCGTTTAATGAAGTCCTTAGCCAAAGCATTCCAGCTGGACCACTTTCTGGTCTTGTGAGATGTAAACCATTCCAAAGCTTCACCCCTCAAACTTCGGCTAAAAGACTGCATCAGCACAGCTTCATCCCTACCAACTCCTACGAGCTGGTAAAATAGACCCTTATATTCGCTAAGGGATTTCTCGTTCCTCCAAAAGTATCAAACTTTGGCATCTTGAATATTTCTAGGTGGTCCAGATTTGTATGAATGCATAAGTCCTTGTAATTCAAACCAGTGACGTCAGGATTACATTGAAATTCCTTCATTACTTTTCAGATCTCCTCCTTTATGTCCATCTTTGGGGCTTCTTCTTTCGCCTTCCACTCTCTTTCCTGCTACTCATAATGGTTGAGCTTAGAACCATTTACATCCTGCTGATTGGGGATGAGAATTTCAAAGGTGGTTTTTCTGTGTAGGGTTTGAGCGACGGAAGGACTCGCGGTGTTTTGAGTGCTTTGGTAGTTTTGGGGGTATGTGTGGGGGTTAGTATGTTGATTTTGCTGATGGAGAGGTGTTTGGAAATGGAACGCGTTTTGTTTTTGGTTTTGATTCTATTTTTGTGGTGGTGGAGAGGTTTAGTAGTGGGCATTTTGAAGAGGATAAGGTATTTGGAAATTTTTGTTTTCAGGAGGGGTGGGGTTTGGTAAGAGGCAGAGGCGTGTTGCGGGTTTTTTGTAGTCAAGTCTATTACTCAGGGATTTTTAGCAGGAGTAGACGACAAAATCTGACTGGATCCATGTTTGAAGAGGAAAAGATAGAGGAGGATTTCCATCAGTAGCAGTGTTGGTAGTAATACCTGGTGGAGGTAGATCGTGTCTCCTTTTCATTTCCACTCTCATCTCAGCAATCTACTGCATTAACTACATAATCAATTTGTTGTGATCTGCTATGGTGGGTTGAGCCACCACAACATCAGTAAGACTGATTTCTTTGTTGTTGTCTCCCATTACTACTTTTCCCTTGTATGAACTTTGGACGGGAAAGGAATCTGCAGGCCCTTTAGATCTAGTGAAGTGTAGATGATCAGCTAGTTTAACCGACATAGACCAGTTTTCAATACCTGCGAAGGAAAACAACTCAAAGGAAAATTTATTAATTTGAGTTCGCAACACATAATGCAGGATATCACTCAAAGAGCAGATAAACACACAAAGTTTCTTTGTTTGAGGACATGCCGACCCACGAGTAAAAAGAAATTGATTTTTGAACAAGCAAGAGTTTGACCATTTTCATTTGGGACTATCTCAAAATGGTAATATCACGTTGAGCTAGAGTCTTCTTGGTGCATTTCTTTTACTTGCGTTGGTCTGAGCCTCGCATTTCCTTGTAGGGTGAAAGGGGGAGAATGAAAATTTCAAAAGATCGAGGTCAATCCTTGAAAGGTTGCCTACGTATCTCACAAGGAGAATTTAGGTCCTACATAGTTTGGGTTCAAAAGGAAATACTTATTTTCATTCCTTCATTTTTAATGACTATAAGGAAATGGAAAATAAACAACAAATCTTTAAAAGATAAAAGGCGACCCATCTCAGTCGTTCTTCTTGTTGTTGTATTATTAGCCATGGGGAAAAGACTCAACTTGAATCTTTCCTATGCTAATGATATATTTCATGTCATGGCGGAATGTAAGACACTTTTTAATGCTATGGTCTGTTGCATTGTGATAGGGGCAAAGTTTCGAAACCTCAAACCAAAGGTAATATAACACGTCCACGTTCTTATAGAAAATGGTGAAGACTCTGTTTCGCACAAATTCTGAATAGACCTCAAATATTTTTTTCTTGAAAGGTGTGAATGAGAAACGATAGAATATAGTCTTCTGAATGACTAGTATGTCGATCCGCCGTTCATCACACGCAATGATGACATTGTCACCCTAACTGTTTGAAATAATATCCATATCGAGCAAGTGACGGACCGCGTTCTTAATCTCTATGCACTCTTCTATCGTATATCCTTTTTTATTGGGATGATACTCACAAGTCTTGCGGAGGTACCCTGATCCCACTTGGGAAGATAATCTTTCAACAGGCCTCAACATACGCCTGGACCGATAATTCTTGAAAATGAGGGTGCACAAAATGGTTTCCATCCTTGTTCAGCGTTCTTGTGGATATTCTTCGAGATCGAATTTTTAGTCCCCTTCTTCCAGACGTCCTTCGAGAGAAAGTTTGGAGGCGATCGCTTTCTCATAACTTTCTTCAATGTTCTCTAACTCGTGGTTCTCAAGAGGAAACAATACATCATTTAGGCGCTTTCTGCGCTACTTCTGTATGTCGATCATCTCCTTTTTGGTTGATTCAGTCAGGATATTCTTTCTTTTGTCCATAGATATGATCTCACCTTTCCTGAGAGGGTAGAGTAACGTTTTAGGATTTTGAGGTAGGATTTTTTGCTTTTGATTGACAAACTTAAGACTCGGAAAATTTGGTCGGACATATTGTAGTACTAATTTGCATATATCTTCTGGAAATTTCTAGGATGGAGTGGTTTAGCAACATCCTCATTCAAACAACATTTCCCATAAACAGTTAATCACACAAGTATACAACCAAATATTGCGTACTAAACGTGCTTGCAACCCCTTTATTCCAAGGGTGGGCCTAACGAACTAAAGGATGTATATGCCTTTTTAAACCAAATCATTATACCCAAAATACTTCATTAATAACATCCAAAATGTTTGATAAACATAAAACAAGGAAATAATTCTGAAAATAAATTATAAAACAAAGTACAAATAAAGTAGCCCTTCGCAGGGGATGATAATAAAATTCAAGCCTGCTCTGATCCTTTGCCAATTCTTGTCCTTTTGGCAATGTTGACCTCTTCCCACATAGCATATTTGTTCGCCCATAGATAATATCTCGCCAATCGAGCTCATTCTTGATGTCTAGACCCATCCGACGACTAAATTGGTTGTTCCATGTTGTCATTAAACTCTGTCATGCATTATCTGGCTCTTCGTATCTATTGTTTCAATTGATCTATGACTTTGGCATCTTCTGAGTGACGGGTTTGATGTTCTAATTCATTCTTATTGAACTTCTCTTGAAGTCAATGGAGTCGGACTTGATGTTTGGCTCCAACATCTGCCATAATATGAGGAATGTGAGGACCAGGATCAATAGTTACAACGAGACTCTTTTTCAACCATTCATTGGACTCCCTAGAACATTCTGGACGAAACCTGTGTAGTACGGGTTCACCTAATACTCTTTGAGACCTTCAAATCCTACATATATCTACAGCAAATGCCACTTGTCTATTCTCGTGCTCTGTTGCATATTTCCTCATATCTGCGATCTTGGACAACTCTTGTTTCCCTCCTAGTTGCCTTAGGTTTCGACTGGGAGCATACGGCCTAGTGCCTCTTAACCCAACAAACACCAAATAAGGATCTTTTTCTGTTTGAACTACCATATTCTTAGTTACCACCAGACAGTCTATAGACCACTCACGTCCTCTTCTTTTAGCACTTGAAGTCTCAAATACAAAAAACTTTCTTCTCCAGTTCTCTTGCAACGATTGTGGTACAACCACCAATCTTGACCATGAAGCTTGTCTGACCGCCTTAGGGGGTCTGGTTCTTTTGAATTATGAGTCTTGATCAGATGTCGCATCATCCACCATTGAAGTATCAGATTACACCCCTAAAAGAGCATCATTGATCTACGATAGGGATATACCTAGAAACCATGCTTCGTCATTATACAGGAAGAAATCGTAATGCTCGGTACTTGGTCCAACCTCTCAAGGATATAGTTAGGTTGTCATTTATCGTAGGAAATTAGAGACCAGGAGACCATAATCATACTTTAACCCTTCGATCATTGATTTGATAGTTTATAAACATCCTTTTAAATAAGGTAAATTGCATGAATCTTGATAATAGTTGTAAGCATGGACTTTACCAATCATTGTTTCAAACCCTTAAAATTTGAATCGCGCTTATTTAATCTTGGTTAACTTTTAGATTATTAAATACATCACTCGTGAAATATGGACAACACTTGTGCTTCGCTAAAAGTAATAGAACAATCAAGTTATTCTAATTGTAAGTCTATGTGGGTACGATACCCAACTCTTTATAGGAGCCACTTTAATACTCGTACAACCACGTACACTTGGATGTGCGATTTGGGAGGAACACTAATCTTTAGCATCTTTGATTGATTCGTATGTCTTCTTTTGCTTTTTGCCTTATTTTTTTCATTTTCTGATCATATTCAAATCTTGTTGATATCTTCACTTTTTCATTGCGATTTGCTTGATTCAATTAGGCTTGATATTCACGTAATATTTGATACTTTAATTTCTATTAATTGATTTGTTTTGATACTAGAACATATGACTCCTTATTTAGAGTGTATATTCTATTTTGGTTCTTCCATAAAACACTTTATTATATGTTATCCTTAAACATAGATAATTGATTATGCCCCTGTTGCATTTATTCTTTGAACCTTAACAATTATAATCCGTCTAATAGTTATAATGCATTGATTATTATCCCCTTTTGACATAAGTAAAGAGGAAAGACAAAAAAATAAATGGAGGATACAATAACAAAAAAGTAGATAGTTAAGAGATAGTTAAAAGGGCAACCCAGCTCTACAAAAAGAAAGCCAAGAAAACACAAAAGGTAGTATAAAATAAGAAAAATAACATCATAGTATAAAATATAAACGCTAATTAACAATGACACAAGAATTAAGAAAGATTATAGGCAATGGTAGTATCCATTTATTCAAACTTTTCTGAGATAGAGGTTTTGACAGCAGTGGAGGTGGCTTGAACCTTGTTGGCAACTTTGACGACCTCTTTTATGACTTGGTCTAGCTTCAAACGGATACGAGCTACATCTGTACATGTTTCCCATGTGACATACTTCACTTTATCCATTTGAAAGTGAGTGGCAAGAAGAAAGTCTTTGAAGTGAGTCAAAACCTTAATCCATCTCTATTATTTTGACAATGATGTCACTTACCAAAATGACATATATAATCAAAGCATCCAACTTAGCGCCCATGGTAGCACGCTTCTCAAGAGCATCATTGAGTTCATCAAAAGAGACAACATTGAGTTTATCACAATGAAGGAGTATAGATGAGATTTAACCTAAGATACAAGACACTAGATGAGCATAGTGTCATAATGAGTAAGGGTGGTTTGGAGAATCAGCTCGAAAAGAAGTGTGGTGGCAATAATGTAAGCAATCACACGGATCTCAAAGGATAAATCCTGGGTATCTAGATGAGAGGGAATAGGAGTAGAGAGATCAAGGACTAATTCTTGTTTGTCTTGATCAAACGAGACTTCAAACTCAGAAATCCAACAGTATTTGGAAGGTGTCATGACTCTAGAACAAGAGTTATTAAATATGGAATTTGATTTTTTCACAATCTATTAAAATGCGCTTATCAAGGACTAGAGATTCAACTACGCCTAGTCTGGAAGAATGAATATTAGCATAGAAAAGATGAGTAAGGGGTTCATAAGCTACCCTAGGAATGGATATTTTCTCAGCCTTGAAATTCAAAGAGATATTTGATGGGGAAGTTCAACTAGGGAAGAACATCAAGATTAACAACTCTACCAAGCACAAAGGCTTTATCATTGTAGACATGAAATAAGGTTTAATGAGAGAAATTTCAGAAAAACTACCTTTTCATCAAGAGCACTATACATATCAAATTTAAACTTCTTCTCTGAAGATCCATAATCAATAGAGTCAAGTAGAAGCTTTCAACGAGAAGATGGGGTTGTCATAGCAGGAAGAAACTCACATGAAGAATCAGAATCAACATGAATAGGAGATGAGTCTTTCTCTATGCCTTTGTTGCGAATACTTTGCCTAGTGGAAAAAGAGAAAAACTTTTTAGACTTGTCCATTAGAGAGAGGATAAATTTCTAGCGAGATAGTGAGAAAAAGAAGAGTAAGAGGGAGATATATAAGTTTCAGGAGAGGTGAAGGTAAAGAGTTTGGGACAAGATTATTGAAATGACGTCCAACAATGATGGTGGGAGAGAGAAAGACAATTAAAAATTCATCACATATAAATGCAATAAATAAATACATAATGCAAGACAATAAGTGAAGTTCTAAAAATATTTTTGAAAAGTAAAAATAAATTAATACACATAGGCTTAA
Organism: Solanum lycopersicum; assembly: GCF_036512215.1. Lineage (NCBI taxonomy): Eukaryota > Viridiplantae > Streptophyta > Magnoliopsida > Solanales > Solanaceae > Solanum > Solanum lycopersicum. The sequence continues at coordinate 45,916,121 of NC_090808.1, read as the reverse complement.
TCAGAAGTTTAAGAAATCTTCAATAATGTTCACAAAATTTCATAGAGTACAAAATCTTTCTTCCAAAAGAGATTTAGCAAAAATATCTTTAAAATATGTGTTAATAAAAGATATTTCAATATCTCCATTTAAAACATGATCTCAAATAAAATGATTTTTAATATCAATATATTTTGCATGAGAGTGATAAACAAATTTATTTGACAAACAAATAGCACTATAATTATAACATAAAATTTTAACAGGTTTAAAAGATAGATCATAATTACTGAGTTGATTTACCATCCAAAGAAATTGAGCACAACACAGACTAATAACTATGTAATAAGCTTTATTAGTGGAAAGAAGTATGTATGTTGTTGAGGATTTTCCCAAAACTTGGCATGTCCTTTTAGTGCTTTTCCTATCATCTTTGCTAGTTGCATAATCAATATCTAAAAAACCTTCGAGTAAAAAGGTTTTTTCTTTAGGGTACTATAGTCCAAATGACTCTTCCCAACTAAATATCTAATAATTCATTTAACTTCAATTAGATAGGGTTCCTTAGGAGCCGACTGGAATGTTGCACATTTTCTAACACCAAACATAATATTTCGTTGACTAGAAGTAAGATAATATAAAGAACCAACCGTACCTCGATATTTGGTTTCATCAATTGACTTACCTTCTTCATTTTTTTCAAATAGAATATGTCGAGCTCATAGGTGTGACTACAAATTTCGATTTTGACATTCCAATTTTTTTAGTCAAATCGTTGAAGTATTTAGTTCGACATAAAGTACCTTTCTCATATTGATAGGTTTCCGTTCAAAAAAGAAAGTTACTTCTCTCATCACACTCATCTCGAATTCATTTTGCACAAGATCGAAAAGTTCTTTACACTAGAAATTTTTTTCCTATAGTATAACCATGATTAGTAAGAAAAATTCTTAGGCGATAATACCAAGTACGGGGTGCTTGTTTGAGACCATAAAGAGCTTTAGAAAGCTCTAGAACACTATATGGAAGTTTTGGATCTTCAAAACCTGGAGGTTGTTTTACAAAAAAACTCTTCTTCTATAGAATTATTTAAAAAGCACTACTAACATTCATTTGAAATAATTTAAAACCTTTATAAGCAACATATGCAAGAAGTAGACTGATAGATTTTAATCTTGCTACCAAAGTAAAAGTTTCATCCTAGTTGATTCCTTCTTTTTGAGAGTATCCTTGTGCGACCAATCGAGCCTTGTATCTTACTTTTCCATTATCATCAAGTTTATTTTTGAATACCCACTTTTTTCAACAATTGATTTCTTTTTAGGTTTAGGAACGAGAGTTTTTTTATCCAATTGATCGAGTTTCTCTTAATTGCTTTGATCCAATGTTTGTCTGTGAGAGGTTCATTTACTTTCTTTGTCTCAACTTGAGAGATGAGAACAATGTTGCATTCATTTCTTCTTGATGTTCAGGATTTCATTCAATTACTAGGATTTTTTATGATAAATTTATTTCGATAGTTTGATTCATTTTTCCACTCATTTGGAACATCAATGATTGAATCAACAAGAGTTTGTTCAAAAGGTGGCTCTTCTATGTTAGTTTATTTTCTTGGAGTTGATATCATTAGTCGACTATCTATTTCATTTTTACTATTATTTTCTCAACAAATTGATAAATATCATTAAACACAAAATGGGTAGATTCTTTAATACTTAAGGTTCGTTTAATAAATATTATAGGATCTATTAGAACTAGAATAGCCAAGGTATTTCCTTATATGTATGAGTAAATCATTTTAATCGTGTTGTTCACATCTTATCCTGCATCAAGGTTATTTTCATCTTATCTATAATAACTTCATTCTGAATCATACCACTTCAATCACATATCCATTGCAATCAAATGTATCATAAGCTTTTATCTATTTATTTGAACTCTAGTCATTTTTTTAATTTATTATTTTTAGCTTTTCTGATGTTTGTGGGTTTTTATGGTTTCTTGAAAAATGATCTCTACATATGAATTTGGTTTTGAATAAGATCAACATATATACATGTATGGTTGTCACTAATGAATCCTGCCTTAGAATTTTTTTTTACAAAGAAGACAGACAAAGTTTAGTTTTTATAAAAAGAATTGTTCAAAGGTCATCCATCTCCTTGACATTGGATATTTTTTTAATTTCATCACAAAGAACTATTACAAAAGTTGGATATTGGTTAACCAAAGTCCATATGATTAGAATATGCTCCAATCATAAGAAGAGTGTCAATAACTATTTTATCTCAAAAAATGTTGGGATTAAATGATTTTGTGTAAAAATTTCTCTACACTGAGATAAATCATGAAACATCAAAAGATGAATATTTAAGTACTTGAGTGTCCAAGAATTTTTTTTTCATGTTCTCTTTTTGTTTAAATAAAGGAAAATTATGTGTGTCCATCTTAAAGTCATCTCTCACTTCACTTGTAAGATGTTCGAGATTTGTGAACCAAGTGATCTGATTGTATTCTAGATTATAGTAAGATATTTTGTCGGAAAATCTATTACTTTCTCTAAAGAAATCTTCTCTTCTGTATACTAGTCTTTTCAGTAGGATCCTTAAGTCTCTTTCATAAATCAAACCTTTGCAATCTTTAAGATGGAAGTACACATTCAATAGTCAATAAAGGATTCAGAATTTTAAGAAAAATGTGTGCTTGCACAATTATGTTTAGCTCAAAATAGTAAGAATATGATAAATTTTTAATGAATTAATAGTATTAAGTCATTCATTAGTCTTTTGACTATAAATAAACATTAAAATTTAAGTGTATGTAGCATTAATCAGAGTTTTAATGCAACATTTATTAGAGTTTTAACATATGAATGTCACATATAGGGGTAGTTTAGATTGTAACAAACTTGGTATTCAAAGTATCAGATTCAAGTGTCTTAGGTTGTCTAATAAGTCATGTTCTTAAAGTCCCAAAAGAACCCAAAAAAATACATGGTATAACATGACATACTAAGATAAAAAAAATAACTTAAATAAGAAGATAAGCTTAATCATAGTCTCAAATGGTAGTCTCAATATAATACTAAATCAAAATATAGAGATCATAATGCAGAAATATTATGTCAGACGACAAGCTTCTATTACATAATAATTTACTAGGACAAGCCCTATCTCACTTGGAAAATTTTATGTAAGTTTGAAATAATATAAAGGAAATATAGGTATCATGCCCTCGAACCACGATGAATCACCAATCAAAACTGAAGTTGATAGAGTCTAATATTATCCTCGGCTTAAGAGATGTGAGTCAAATCCTTATTATATAATAATATAAGCATAAAAGATGTATGAGTTAAGTACTCAGAATGTACTGAATATGAAGAAGGATGCATAAGTATAACATGATAATGCAATTACCAAGTAAACTTGACATGAATCTAGCCATATTATTTCATAAAACATCGTAAGGTCATGCATTCTTCCTTAAAACATAATCATATCATAAATATTTAAGGAAGTTGTAAATCTTTGTGGGAGATACTGTTAACTAACATAAACCATGTGCTCTATAATATGAGGTTAAATATACTTTTCTCACACTGAAAAGAGAGTGGCATACTTTCCAAAGTAAGGATAATAATCATCAACTTAGGTGAATCTGTTAGATATTGTCTGTTCGAGATATATTTTACGCACTGCTAGTCCAACTGGTTCTAAGTAAACTCATTATGAAATGCATAATCATATTCATAATTTTTTAAATGGTAAGAATTTAGTAATATTAATTCGTTCATAAAGATTTCATAATCATAAGATTAGCTCAATTAAACTTATGGTTTGATAACATATTCATAAGAAATAATTTAATCAAAAGCATCTAAATCATGATAGTCTATTCATAATAGTGAAAACTTCAATTGGAAGTGAGTAAATCATATAACTCATAATGGAGGTAAAAGCATTAATTTTCATAAAACTAATTGATATTTCATACCATAATGCATGCATATCAACATGACTTTGAATCATATCACAAGATCCTCATATGGCATATGTTCATAAAAACATTATTGAAAATATTGAAATATTATCACATCATGCATAGTAAAGTCATTAACGGAGAGAAAACTTTAATCCATTTAACCCATATTAGAATCATGAAAACCCTAGAAACCGAGTAAGAATCATGAATAGAATTTTAGGGGTTTTTTTGGGACTCAATATGTAAAGAGGAACCCATTGGTGAATTTCCCACATACCTTGATCAAAGACCTAATTGGAACCTTCAATGGAGACTTGAATCCTTGAAACCCTAGCTTTCTTAGGGAACAAGACTTGAGAATTCATTGGAGTTGAGAGAATGAGAAATGTTTGAGCCTTAGAAAAAGTTATATATCTTAGAAATGGACACAAAAGGATGTAGTTTAGAAATTTTAAAGTGGAAAAAATTCAATTAGCCCCGATTAAAAATTGGCGAATCAACTTCACGTATACTTTCTACTGTCCGTACACCACTCTACGGACCATACTATTCACCCATGGACCAACTTACTTAAAAGTTGAATTCTTTGAAGAGAAACCATATTCTATCATCTTTTATACAGTCTGTGTAAGCCGATCGTATGACTTAAGTTTTGAAAGTTCAACAGACTAAAAATCCATCCATAAGATCAGGCCATGACATGTATTACATACTAGGAGTCATTCTGTTAGCTCATGAAAAGTGTAAAGGGTATGAGATATAGAAGAGAAAGATTTTTTATTCACATACAACCTTCTCTTTAAATAGAGCCAGTATAAATTGGTAAAGTACAATATCGACAGAAACCTAGATTGTAGGAAATGATTAAAGTCCTAAACAGTTAAGACGACTAAATATGGATATCATCATATGGATTAAATACAGAAAACTAATAACAGACTCCTGAACAAAAGGGTAACATCTATTATCTGTTAATACGTCCCCGCAAGTTGGGGATGACTGGAACAAGACCCAACTTGTGAAAATGGTGCTAAAAATTTGTGCCAAAAGAGGCTTGGTGAGGATATAAGCAACTTGATCATCATAATGAAGATGGCGAACCTCAAGCGCCTTCTATTGAACTTTCTCACGAACAAAATGAAAGTCAATGGACATATTCTTCATCCTACTATGAGAAACATGATTAGAACAAATGTAGGTGGTACTAACATTGTCACAGAAAATAGTTGGTGACGCAAAAAATGATAGGTGAACCTCCCGGAGAAAATTTGTTAGCCAATTGAGTTCAGAAATAGCAACAACATTAGCTTGATATACGGCTGACACGCTCAAATTATACTTTCCTAAAGAAGTATAAGCGGTTCTATCAAGTAAAGAACTCAAATGATAGGTTGGGATCGATCCCATGAGGAAAATGGTTTAGACTTAACTTTAATCTACCATTACTTCTATTTAGTCAAGTCTTTTTTGGAAACAAACAATTAAAGGGGGATTTTGTGTAACAAAAGTAATTAAATAAGTTTAAGTAAACAAGTAGCTAGTTCAAATATTTGATGTTTATCAAATGATAAGAGAAACTATGGTGTAAGTGTTCCCCGTAGGTTTATAACGCAGTAACCATATCTATAATAACTCTTTCCTAGTATCTTGCATGCAAAGTGGTAACTTATGTATCCCTAATTCCTTGGTCCCGCAACTAGTGAATTTCACTCAGCACCTTGGTTCGGCTACGTGTGTGTACTTTACTAAACCTTACCATTTTACCTCATATTAAGCATCATAATAAATGTATTGATTAACTATTACTTCGCACCAATCGACACTAGCCTATTAGATAATATATACTAAATCTAAGTTGAAGTATTTTCCAAAAACCCAATATTCAATAACTAATATTTCAAATCAGAAAAACAATCAAGAGTCTAACCCCAAAAAGGATATTTTTTCCTATTTATAATAAAAGAATCCTAAACATAAACGGAAATCTAAATAAGGAAAATCTTTCCAAAATCGCGTCTCGCATCGACGACCTAACCGACGGATCATCGAGGCAACGAACGATCATCGACACCTCTGTCGCTCCATACTTCAACTCTATTTTCAGATGCTTTTTTCTCCAAATCTCTGTTACCATGGACGGACCAAGACGCAATCCGTTGACAGGACGATGGTCCGTTGATGGCCTTCGTTGCTCCACACTTAGAATCTTTTCAAATTAGGTTCAGGGGATACATTTTGCTAACACGAACAGATTACCAGGACGCTCCGTCGATGAGATGACAGACCATCATCACTTCCGTAGCCTCACACTTAGTCAGAATTTGCCAATCTTTTCATGGCAGGATAACATCTTCATGGCAACAGTTGCCACCTACAGAACGTCGATGGGTAGACGGACTGTTGATGGCTCCGTAGGTCATCTTTTCTGCAATTTTGAGCACATGTTAAGTGTTTTAATTCTGGACAGTTTTTGCTGCAAACACAAAGAAAAATACACTAAAACTACTTTGAAGAGGCCTTAGACACACACCAAACTTAATGAAAAAGCATTGAAAGTACCGAGAAACAGCGGTACATTAAGGGCTTTTATAGATGAAAGGGAGACAAACATTTGCTTTTTAGAAGACCAACTGACAGATGAGTTCCCAAAATAGACAACATAACATGTTGTTGTTCTATCTTGTGGATTTCCAGCCCAATTAGAGTTAGAATAAGCAATTAAATGGTTTTTTGCTACAAGACTGAGTTGAAATCCCAATGTATTTTGGTGTTTCAAGTAGCACATGCAAAGGTTTGATAATTTTTCCAGTAAAAAACACTTCGAGATTATGCATAAACTAAGACAACTGGCTCACAGCAAACTCGATGTCATGCCTAGTGAATGATAGGTAATGAAGCTTACCAATTACTCTTTTTAAAAGGGAAATATGAACTACAAAATTAATTTCTTGATCATCAAAGTTGCAGGGTAATGTCATTGGTGTTGGAACTCCGTTTCAATAAGTCATAAGCAATTCATCCAAATGATCCACGACATATTTTTGTTGAGACAACCATATTGCATAGAGGTTGAGATGAACAAGGATTGTCTAGTGGCGACTCATAGAGGCGTCCTCTACTCTGCCTTTCAACTAACGACGCCCTTGTAATCAGATCCTTAACAATATAAGAGAATGCAAAGAATTCAATATATGTATTATTGTCATGACAATATTGAGAAACTGAAATAAAGTTATTGGAAATGGAATGGGAACAAAGTATATTGGATAATTGAAAGCGAGAATTAGATTCTATTTGAATTAGTGTTACCACTGTGAGAAATTGGTATGATGTTAACATTTTCATAGAGATTTCCTCCGGACCATTGTTGTCAGCAACATTGTTGAAACTATGGTCATCCGATGCATAGTGATGCGCAACACCTGAATTGACTATCCATTGGGATGATTGCTGCATTTGTTATCCAACAAAGTAAGTCAGTGCCTAAAAATGATTATGAGACAGAGCGACAAATGCAGGCAGAGTGACCAGGTCGGTCACAAGACTGACACACTAAGTGGACTTCTTGTGAATTTGTGCAAAGAGTGTGTGTTGGCTGAGAATGTTGATGGTTATTGTTTGAACGCCTACTAGTGTTGGTGGTGGAGATCCCCATTTGAGAGCTTGACTTTTAAGAAGCGATAGCATTTATAGTGGATTATGATGAAGCATTGTTTTAAGGAAAAGCTTGTGATAGCTAATCTTTACAAACAGTTCAACATATGAAATTAGAGTGTCACATGCTCGAATTGATGCAAAGATTCTGTGATATTCTTGTCCAAGACCAGTGAGAATCTTGACAATAAGTCTGATATTGGTGACAAGAGCTCATATAGTTGTAAGATCATCAGATAGTGATTAAACTTGGTACAGATGGTATACTACAAGTTGACTCTCTTTCTCGTGAGATGAACGAGGAGATCTTACAAGCTGAATATGCGAGTTTGTGACTTATAGGCATAAGTCGTATGGAAGGAACCCGGGCTTCTTTGGTTGTGGTTGCAGCAGGTACAATAGCAGCAATAGTGGGATCTACTGATGCTAAAATTGTGTTTTTTATTAACTTGTCCTGACGAAACCAATTAACATAATTGAGACTGTAAATTGTCGGGGTTTTGGTAGTCAAAAATGTGTCTCGCGTCGACACCTCCATCGGTCCATACTTCAACTCTACTTTAAGCTACTTTCTTCTCCAACTCTTGGTTACCATCGACGGACCAAGACGAAGTCCCGTTGGCAGTACGACGGTCCGTCGATGGCCTTCGTTGCTCCACACTTAGAACTTTTTTCAAATCGGGTAATGGGGCTAAATTTTGTTAACACTAACACATCACCAGGACGGTCTGTCGATAAGACGATGGACCGTCATCCCTTTTGTAGCCTCACAAGAATTCCCTGGTCTTTCCTTGGCAGCATAACATCTTCATGGCGACGGTTTCCACCTACGGACTGTCAATGGGTAGATGGACTGTGGATGGCTTCGTAGGTAATCTTTTCTGCAATTTTCAGCACATCTTCAGTGTTTTCATTATGGATAGTTTTTCTTGCAAACACAAAGAAAAATACATTAAAACTAATTCAAAAAGTCCTTAGACACACACTAAACTTAAGCAAAAAATATTGGAAGTACCGTGAAACCACGATACATAAACACCCTCAACTTAAATTCGTTGTTTGTCCTCAAGCAACGCATTATGACTCACCACAAAAACCTTAGTACAAAAGTATCCTTATTTTAGCTTTTGCAATCATATGGCTATCAATCCCAATTATTTTCATTATTTTTATGCATGATATCACTTTCAGGCTCGCTCATGTGGATCAGACCATGAAACAGATTCACCCCGCATCGACACCTCTTCTCTTTTACTTTTCACCAAGGTGCCAACTTTCCAATATTGCAACTAGTATCCTTTCTTTAAAAAAACTATCCTCCTTTTTCACATAGTGATTTCAATTTGAGTATAAGGATTATTTATTCAACACTCACTCTCAGATTAACTTCTCACCTCATTGGTACTTATCGACATTGCCCTTATTTTCACTTGTTTAAGTTCAAAGTATTAGACTCTTGGAATCATGACAGGACTTTCTTAGCTTGTAACGTAGGCTCAGGGTCATGTGGGGTACATTTTGATGTATTTTGGTGACTTGTATCCCTCCTTGACATAACAACTAAGCATCCTACCTTTTCATCGTTTATTCCGCCCTATTTCTTAATTTTCTTATATTATTTTGCCTTGCTTTTCTCCTTTCTTTCTCCTTTTGTGTAAGTGACTCGTCTTTTATTTATTATTTTTTTTACTCATTAAATTTTGTAATTTTTCACTTGATTTCAACATTGCTTGAGTCACTTTTCTTTTCTTCTTTCTCTCTCTTTATTCTTTCCTTCCCACTTTTTGGAGCATTCCTCATAATAGCCACCCTCAACTCATGGATTTGCCATGATTCAAGGTACACAATACCCAAGGTTTGGTCAGGGCCACGACAAGGTTGTTTTCTGCATTAGCCACCCTCAACTTATGCTTTTGGCATAAGCTGAGGTGCACATGTCCAAGGAGGGACCAGGGCCAACACATTGTTCCCAGAAGATAACTAGGGGTGGAAAAGAAAGGTTCATTTTAGGCTCAAATCATTTGGATCAAGAAGGGATTAATTTCATTCGGTTTTATTTTATCTAGGCTAAAGATTGACTATCTTGAACAAGGTCCTATGATCGTTTCCTAATTCTCTATTACAGATTACTTTTAGCAGGACTAACCGAGCAAGTTCTAGCTTAGTACCAACGGTGGTCTATTCAACTTTCTCACACTCACTTAACACCTCATTACCCTACCAGATTATCAGACACTTAGTTCGAGCTTAAGATTGAGGGTCATGCAGGGGTATATCTCTGTATCATGCTTAGGGACACACATTCATCATTCACTATATCTCATCATGTAAATATTTTCTTTAAATCAGGATATCATTTTATTTAACCATCATGCTTCAGATTTCATATCAGTATTATATACAAGATACTATCGTGCCAGTTCAATAGTAGAGTAGACAGTCTCTTGGGTAAAAAGAACACAGGCAAGAAAACCTCAAGAGAGGATAGTGAGTTGGGCTATTCAAACTTCCCCCTAGCACTCACTTTCCATTTACCCCACCCCAAACAAAAGAGCATGCAATTGTCCCCAATGCATAAAAAAATATAAAACTGGGTGATAGGTGAAGAAAACGTGAGGCGCATAGTGCCGATGATTAATAAGATGGCGGGTCCAGTTTCCCGAAACCCGCTCCCTCTGTAGTAGGGACACCACCAGTAGTGTCCGAAGAAATAACAACACCCTTAGTACTGCGCCTCTCAACATCAGCAATCTTGGAGCTAGACGCCCTAGCAGCCACCTTATGAGCCCTCATCTGCCGGGCCTCCTCATCAATCAGCGAGGCTCTCGTAACAGCCTCCAACTCAAGACGCTCTCTCTTCTTAGCTCAAGTATCATCATCCTATCTAGATCACTGCCTCTTGGTATGATCACGTGGCTAAGGTGATGGTGCAGCAGTGGTGGCGAATAGTGAAGCTATCACCTCCTCAGCAGGCTCCGCAGATAGGTCCTCAAACTCGGGCACCCGAGCTTCCAGTATGGCATCCATATCTGCTCTCAGACTCACCACAGTAGCCTGGAGAGTTGTCAAATCTATAGTAGGGGCTGGCCGGGTGAGAACCCTCAACTCAAAGGCGTTAAGGCGCTGGTGGACCTCTATAATCTGCCTCTCGGTCCGCTGTGCCATCTTCTTCTCGATTCGCTCTTCACCTCAGCAATGAACTTCTGCATCCAAGGTTGGATATGATGCAGAAGTGTGGCCATTTGGGCCTCTAACTTCTGGACCCTAGCGATCGGGACCAGTGTTGCAGATGGGGTGGAGCGGGAGGAGCTCGGAGCTGTGCTAGTACCCGGGATAGACTTAACCGGGGTGGTGTCGGTAGGCTCTAATGTAGCCCGATCAGTCCCTTGTTATTGCTCTACCGTGGCTGCCAAGCTCTCACCTAACGGTTGCACCTCTGCTCGGGGCCCTCTATTGGGAGCCAACTCATTGAACTCATTTCAGATGATACCGATATCCATTATGACAATCGGGGTCTTGAGCACATCAATGTGTCATACGGGCACTCCAGCAGACCTGCACAACTCAAAAATCATGCAAGGGAAGGGGTAAGTAGTGGTGGCCTTAAAGTCCCTCTCATGAATGACCGCCTGTAAAAGCCACGCGAAATCCACCTCGAACCCAGCGACGATGGCAGCTTTCAGCACTGCTCTATCCTATGTCACAATATTATCAGTAGTAGTGGGGGAGAGGCAATGACGGACCAAGAGCCATAAGAATTTGGCCGTGAATGTGAGATTGACCTTCTTTATACCTCTTTTTGGCTCAAGCATCCTCGCCATCCACGGAGATGTTCTAGGCTATCCACCTCTTAGTGGTCTCTCTCAGCACTGTCTCACATTGGAAATGATCGTCCTTTTCCATCTTTCACCGATAGTCAAACTCGGGAGTGAGGGGGGTCCTGGTGGCATAAGTGTCAGCACCATATAAACATCTGCGACTGGTGGGCAAAGAGATATCCACTCTCTTTCCACGGACACGAACATGCCCAAGTGGTGCGTGTTTGGTGGGGTTAGCCCGCTTGTCAAAACTATACCTGAGAGTCACCACATAAGCGGCGTAGAACTCTCGCACAATCTCCTGCTGGAATGGCCAACACTCCTAGCCGTCCATTTTAGCTAATGGCGGATGAAAAGGTCATGTATAGCTGACATCGTGGGAAAACTCCGGATAAGAACTCGTTGCTCGACTGTTAGAGTCTGAATCATTACCCCATTTTTGTTGAGAAACTTCGCATCCCTATATATCTGATATTGGCCCTCGACACACCATCGGTTGGGCTGATCAGCAACCGATGCGGGGACGTCGGTCAGGGGTGCTAGAGTAGAATCCGCACTATCAGCCTCTTTAGAAGAGGCAGAGTGGACCGATATAGCTAAAGCAGTGGCCCTATGTGAATATGAAGCTTACTCAGACTCGGAATCCTCCGCAGATCCAGACGCTCCCTCAAAAACTGCAGTAGACCCACACGGTGTGCCGGTCAGATTGCGTTCCTCATCAAACTGAGAGGCAGTGACTACGCTAGACGCCACCCTCTTGGGCGTGCTTCGAGAGGTCCTAGCAGCATGTGACTGTGTTTGTGTGCCTAAGGCACGTATTCGGGGTCGCGTTCATCGTCGGATGAAAAAATCACCAACCAGCGAGAAGGGACGACAGACTTGGAACGTCCTCGAGAGTAGACTAAGTCTTGCTTGGGATCCATGTGTACCTGCAAGAAGGGGTTATTAGTACAAAGGTAGCATGCAACACACTCAAAAGAATCAAACACAGAGTACGAAACACAAACAAAGTAGTAATGTAGAACTGCAGAACTGACTGACAATCCCCATCAACGGTCCGTTAATGGAATGATGGTCCGTCAGTGTGGGTCCGTCGGTGAACACTTAGAAAATTTATTTAGACATTGCATAAACAAAGGTTATGTTAGAGACGACATAAGTGCAGGATGGACCGTCGACGGAACGACGGTCCGTCAGTGGGGGTCCGTCGATGGACCCTTAGAAACTCGTTTGGATTCTGAAAAAAAATAGTTTCTGTTAAGAACGACGGACCTACAGGATAGACTGTCGACTGAATGACGGTCCTTCAGTGGGAGTCTGTCCATGGACCCTTAGCAAAATTTTGAGGAACTTCAAAAATAATGGTTCTGATAGAGTCTACAGTCATACAGGACGGTCCGTCGATGGGTCGACAAACCGTTGTCTACCCCCTTAGGTAGACACTTAGACAAATAAGGGGAGGTGTTGACGGACCCCAACAATGATCCGTCAATTGACCGACGGTCTGTCGATGGTGTCTCGTTCTGTCTTTCAGGAACAGAATTTTGGCAGCCACTGTTACCCCAAAAGAACGATTTCAAATCAATCTAAGAAATATTAAGTTCCTCTAGCGTTTAACAAAGCATTTTATCATTCCTAGGGCATGAATTATCATAGTTTTAAACATAGAGTCTCATAGACTATCAAACCCTAAGTCATAAATAAAAACACTAAAAACACAGCAATTATTAGACAATACACTCCCATCCTATTCACTTTCATTGTTCTAAGGGACTAGGAATTCAATTTGAAGATTTTAAGCATGCAACGATGTTCCAAATTCAAGACCCACTATCGTATTCCAACAATTTAGCATGTAAAATAACGAGGGTAAATAGAGCAGATAAGAAAGAAATACCTATATAATATAGTGTAGGGAATGAGGGGATGAATTCTTGCAAGTACGAAACACCAAAGAGCGACCTCAAACATCGACCGGGCAGAGGACAGATGAAGATGGAAGATTGGGGAAGAGAAGGGATTTGGGAAACTGATGGAGATTTGGGGAAGAGGAGAATCTGACAGATAGAAATAGGATTTAATAGGTGAGGAAGTGGGGAAATTGAAGGAAAATGAGGAGGGAAACGGTTTTGGGGAAGGTTATGAAAGGGTGGGTAACTGAAAAGTTTTATAGTCGATCGGGTTGGGTCGGGTTATTGGGTCGGAGGAGCCAACTATTCCCCTTCAAAGGACCGTAATTTAGTCGAAAGTTCATTGACTGCTCCGTGGAATGTGCCCTAACTTAGAAAAAAATTAAAGAAACAAACGTGGTATCCACGAACTCTATCGATGGTCCGTCGATCAGTGCACCAGACCAATTTTTTGCAGAATTCTGGGGATTTGATTCCTACACATTGAAAACCCCATAAGCTAATATTTTTGTATTTTCTGGACACTTTTTAGATGCGGACCCTGGTTTACTCTCTATCCAACATTTTAAAAAAATTAAAAAAAATTAATACGTGACATTAAGTAAGAAAAATATAAATAATGCAACTATGCCTATAAAATAACGAAAAATAATATTGTTGGCTAGAGGATACATATTGGTTGCCTACCAATCAGCGCGTGATTTAACATCATGGAACGACGTAGGACTCTTGATTACTTAGACTTCATCAAGATGGTATGCCTCGATCACTTCATTCGCCTTTTCAGCATGCCCAAGGTAGATTTTGATTCGTTGTCCATTCACCTTGAACCTTACACCCTCCTTATTCTCCAACTCAACCACTCCATGATGGAAAACTTGGGTGATGAAGAATGGAGCAGTCCATTTGGATTTGAGTTTGCCTGGAAACAAGCGCAACCTAGAGTTGAATAAAAGCACCGAATCCCCAACCACAAAATCGCGCTTCTTAATCTTTTGGCCATGGTACTTCTTCATCTTTTATTTGTAAAGGGCTGAAATTTCATATGCCTTTAAGCGAAATTCATCAAGATCATTCAAACCATTTAACCTTTGTTCCACAACCTCATTTCAATCCATTTTAAGTTTTTACATTGCCCACATGGTCGCATGCTCTAACTCAATCGACAAGTGACAAGCTTTCCCATATACAAGTTGGTACGGGGACATACCTATGGGAGTCTTGTATGTTGTCCGGTAGGCCCAAAGAGCATCATCAAGCCTCCTTGACCAATACGTTCTATTCGCATTCACCCCTTTTGCCAGAATCTGCTTGATTTCTCTATTTGACACCTCAACTTGCCCACTAGTCTGAGGATGGTATGGTGTGGACACATTGTGGCGAACCCCATTTCTCCAACAATCCTTTGAACAACTTGTTGCAAAAGTGGGATCCTCATCACTAATAATGGCCCTTATGGTGTCAAATCTGGAAAATATGTTCTTTTTCAAGAACGCGGTGACACTCTTCCCTTCATTATTTGCAAGTGTTATGGCTTCCACCCATTTAGACACATAATCAACCGCCACAAAAATATACTTCATTTCATGAGAACTCACAAACGGGTCCATAAAGTCAATACCCCACACGTCAAACAACTCAATTACAAGAATGAGATTTAAAGGAAGTTCTTGCCTTGTAGAAACACCTCCATCTCTTTGGCACCTATCACATACCTTGGCGAACTCATGAGCATCTTGGTGGATGATTGGCCAATAGTAGACACATCACAAGTTTAGCATGCCTCCAAAACACTCAACATCTCGACTTTTGGCACACAACGCCGAATAAGCCCATCGGCACAACTCCTATATAAATATAGATCATCCCACCACTTAATTGTTTCCTTCTTCACTACCCCTTGCATAGGTGGATTTAAACGTCTCTGGTGCTCAATTTAGGACTTATGATCGGGCATGAGTTGAATTTCATGTGAATAAATACCCGGAGGGATCCAAATAATATCCACACTAGTCCACCCAATAGCACTCTTGAACCTCATCAACACTTCAACAAAACATTCTACCTGTTGCAGATTCAAATCTGATGCAATAATTACCGGCAAAGTGTCACCTTTTCTCAAGAATACATACCTCAGATGAGGAGGTAGAGCCTTAAGCTCCAAACTTGGAGCCTGCTCGGTAGATGGTTTGGCGTCCTTATCACTAGCATCAAACCTCATCATCATCTTCTGCAACATATCCTCAACTCGCGCCATACTACCTCCACCATCCATAGGAGCAACTTTCCGATTTTGAGGTGGACATAGGGCACACTCCGATTGTTTCTGTTACCATAGTTACCCCGATTTAAGTTGTTATCGCGGTTGTAGTTGCCATCTTGAACATAGTGACCCTCTCGGTTGTAATTCCCATAGTTATGACCTTCATTTCCTTGACTTTGGTGCCAATTTTCCTAATTAGGGCCTTGGGAGTTCGGCCAGAAACCCCCCGTCTGCTCATTCACTACATAAGAATCTTTTTTATAGTAGTACTCATCAACCGGTGGTGGTGGTTTAGCCAAATATTTCACCGCATTTACCTTTTCTGCACCCCCGGTGACATGTTTTAACACCAACCCAAGCTCAGTTCTCATTTGAGACATCTCTTCACGAATCTCATCTGCAGATGGGTTATGTGAAGCTTGCACTACAAAATTGTTTCTCCCATTATCCGACTTCTTAATGCTCCAACCTTTATTATTTCGAGAGATTTTTTCTAACTTCTCAGCAATCTTTGCATAAGTACACTCCCCATAAGAATTACCCGCAATCGTATCAAGCACTGCTTTATTATTATCATCTTTCCCCTTATTGAAGTACTCTTTTAGTGACTCATCATCAATGCGGTGGTTTGGGACACTTCTCAATAATGAGGTACACCTATCCCAAGAACTACTTACTGACTCCCCTGGTAATTCCACAAAGTTGTTCACCCTATCTTTGTGGTTTAGCTTTTTATAAATCGGGTAATAACTTGCTAGGAACACATCCCTCATTTGCGTCGAAGTATATATTGAATTGTAGGGCAACTCAGTAAACCAAATTGCGGCCTCTCCCGTCAGTGAGAAAGGGAACACCCTTTATCCAATTACATCCATGTTTAAGTCTGGCCTCCCTACATAACTCTTACACACTGACCTTAGTTTGGCGATGTGAGCATGTGGATCCTCAAATGGTAGCCCAGAAAACAAAACTCTAGTTATGAGAATATGCATCAAGCTACTAGTTACCATAAAAGTATGACCATGTGGTAGAGGAGGTAGGACAAAACGCCAATCAAATTCAGTGATGTTAACATTTCCCCTATAGTACTCTTGAGGTCGTGGGGTAGGAGGTTGCCTGCTTGGATTACCTTAACCAGGGTTATCAAAAACCATCGATTATGAGCATCAATAGGCGGGGGAAGTTGAGGGTTGATCTCATCATCCATATAAGAAAGGTTGTTTTGAATAATCATTCTGCCAAGTGTGCGGTTTAGTTTTGGATCAAGTGGAAGTATTGGTTCTCCTCGACTCTGTGTACTTGGCATACACTAAAGCTAGAACTACGAGAGACAAAAAAAAGTAAAATAAGGAAATTGTTGACTAAAATTTGGTAATGTGCTTAAAGTTAATCTAAAAGCCATTTTCCCAAGCAACGGGGCCAAAATTTGATACGCTCAAATTATACTTCCCTAAAGAAGTATAAGCGGTCATATCAAGTAAAGAACCCAAATGTTAGGTTAGGGTCGATCCCACGAGAAAAATGGTTTAGACATAACTTTAATCTACGGTTGTTTCTATTTAGTCTAGTAATTTCCAGAAAAAACAATTAAATGGGGGATTTTGTGTAACAAAAGCAATTAATTAACTCTAAGTAAACAAGTAGGTAGTTCAAATATTTGATGTTTATCAAATGATGAGAGAAACTAGAGTGTAAGTGTTCCCCATAGGTTCATAATGCAGTAACCATAGCTATAACAACTCATTCCTAGTATCTTGCATTCAAAGTGGTAAGTTATGTATCCCTAACTTTTTGGTCCGGAAACTAGTGAATTTCACTCCGCACCTTGGTCCAGCTACATGTGTACTTTACTAAACCTTACCTTTTACCTCATATTAAGCATCATAATCGATGTATGGATTAGTTATTACTTCGCACCAATCGACACTAGCCTATTAGATAATATATACTAAATCTACGTCTATAATTCTTTTATTATTATCTACCTCCTTGGTCCATCAAGTAGCAACAAGGCGAATTCTAACGCGTGCACTCGGTAAAAAGACTTCTAAACGAAAGAATTATCAATACATGCAAGAAACTATTTGAAAATTGTTATTTTAGCTAGTTTTACGTTGTTAATTACCCATGGTTCCCACAACCCTAGTGATGGATTTAGTTACCCATGTTCACAATTACACAATTCATATTAATTAGACAAGAATCCATGTACTTACTTTGATAAGATTGAAGAAAATCCATAAAGTCACTTGAATTCAAGAAAATAATGCAATAAATGATTCTGAAAAATGAAATATTTACGAAAACCCAAAATTCAACAACAAATATTACAAACCAAAAAATAACCAAGAGTCTAACCCCAAAAATGAGGTTTTTGGTCCTATTTATAATAAAAGAATCCTAAACTTAAAGGGAATCATAAATAAGAAAAATTTGTCCAAAAATGTGTCTCGCGTTGACGAACTTATCGCATTCCGTCGAGGCAACGACGAATCGTTGACACCTCCGTCAGTCCATACTAACTCTATTTTCAGTTGCTTTCTTTTCCAACTCTCTGTTACCATCGACGGATCACGATAACAGTCCGCTGACAGGACGATGGTCCTTCGATGGCCTTCGTTGCTCCACACTTAGAATCTTTTCAAATCGGGTACTGGGGCTACATTTTGTTAACACCAATGGATCACTTATCAGTCCGCCAATGAGACGACGAACCGTCATCCCTTCCGTAACCTCACACTTAATCAGAATTCCCCTAATATTTCCTTGGCAGCATAACATCTTCATGGCGATGGCTGCCACCTACGGACCGTCGATGGGTAGACGGACCGGACCGTCAATCTCTCCGTAGGTCATCTTTTCTGAAATTTTTAGCACATCTTCAGCGTTTTCATTCTGGACAGTTTTTCCTGCAAACACAAAGAAAAATACATTAAAACTACTTCAAAAAGGTTTTAGACACATACTAAACTTAAGGAAAAAACATTGAAAGTACCGTGAAACCATGGTACATCAAGGGCTTTTGTAGATGAGAGGGAGACAGACTTTTGCTTTTTAGAAGACCAAGTGACTAATGAGTTCCCAAGGTAGACAACATAACATGTTGTTCTTCTATCTTGTCGATTTCCAGCCAAATCAGAGTTAAAATAAGCAATTAAATGGTTTGCTGGTATAAGACTGAGTTAAATTCCAATGTGTTTTTCAAGTAGCGCAAGCAAAGGTTTGATAGTTTTCCAGTTAGACACTTTGAGATTATGCATAAACTGAGACAACTTGCTCACAGCAAACTCGATGCCATGCCTAGTGAATGATAGGTAATGAAGCTTACCAATGACTCTTTTGTAAAGGGAAATGTGAACTACAAAATCAATTTGTCGATCACCAAAGTTGTAGGGTGATGTCACTGGTGTTGGAACTCCTTTGCAATCAGTTATATGCAATTCATCCAAAAGATCCATGACATATTTTTGTTGAAACAACAACATTGCATTAAGGTTGAGAAGAACAAAGATTGTCTAGTGGCAACTCATAGAGGGGTCCTCTACTCTGCCCTTCAACTAACGAGCTCGCCTACTCAGATCGTTAACAAGATAAGAGAATGTAAAGAATTCAATATATGTATTATTGTCACGACAATATTGAGAAACTAAAATGAAGTTACTGGAAATGGAATTGTAACAAAGTATATTGGATAATTGAAAGCGAGAATTAGATTCTATTTGAATCAGTGTTACTAGTGTGAGAAATTGGTATGGTGTTACCATTTTTCATAGAGATTTCCTCCAGATCATTGTAGTCAGCAACATTGTTGAGACCGTGGGCTTCCGATGCAACATGATGTGCAACACCTGAATTGACTATCCATGGGGCCGATTGCTGCATTTGTTATCCAACAAAGTTGTTCAGTGCCTGAAAATGATTATGAGACTAAGAGCGACAAAGGCACGCAGAGTGTCCAGGTCGGTCATAGGACTGACACACTAAGTTGACTTCTTGTGAATTAGTGCAAAGAGTGTGTGTTGGATGAGAACGTTGATGGTTGTGGTTTGAACGCCTATTAGTGTTGGTGGTGGTGATCCCCGTTTGAGAGCTAGACTTTTAAGAAGCGATAGAAATTATAGTGGATAACAGTGAAGTATTGTATTTCAGGAAAAGCTTGTGATAGCTAAGCTTTTCAAACAGTTCAACATATGAAATTAGAGTGTCACGTGCTCGAATTGATGCAAAGATTCTGCGATATTCTGGTCCAAGACCAGTGAGAATCTTGACAATGAGTCTGAGATTGATGACAAGAGCTCATATAGTTGCAAGATCATCACAGAGTGATCAAACTTGGTACAGATGGTCTGCTACAAGTTGACTCTCTTTCTCGTGAGATGAGCGAGGAGATCTTGCAAGCTAAATATGTGAGTTTGTGACTAATAGGCATAAGTCGTATAGAGGGAACCCAGGCTTCTTTGGTTGTGGTTGGAGCAGGTACAATAGCAGCAAGAGTGTGATCTAATGATGCTTAGATTGTGTTATGGATTAATTGGTCCTGACAAAACCAATTAACATAATCGAGGCTGGAAATTGTCAGGTTGTTAGTGGTGGTGGCAGGTTCAGGGATAGTCCCATCTAGATGACCATAAAGATTGTTCCCTCTCATCAGCATGGACAGTAAGGCTTTCCACAGTGAGAAGTTATGGGCAAGTGTAATTGGAAGTTGGGTAACTGTGTTGAATTAAACAATGGTGGTAATGATAGTTGCATTAGAATTGGTTACAGAGGGTGCCATTGGTGGTGGATGGTTGATTAGGAACTTAGAAGTCTGTGAGGAGAAGAAAATCTCTTGATACCATGTAAAGGGTATGAGATAGAGAAGAGCGTTACTTTTATTCACGTACAACCTTCTTTTTGAATAGAGCCAGTACAAACTGATAAAGTACAATACCAACAGAAACCTAGATTACAGCAAACAATTAAAATCCTAAAGAGTAAAGATGACTAACTAGGGATATCATCATATGACTGAAATACAGGAAACTAATAAGACTCCT
The DNA here is from genome assembly GCF_036512215.1 of Solanum lycopersicum. Taxonomy (NCBI): domain Eukaryota; kingdom Viridiplantae; phylum Streptophyta; class Magnoliopsida; order Solanales; family Solanaceae; genus Solanum; species Solanum lycopersicum. The sequence goes on along the minus strand of NC_090808.1, from coordinate 45,895,474 downwards.
AAAAAAGGTAACATCTATTATAATAGAAAGGAGTTAAGAGATCTTCCATTTTCCCATTTTTTCAATCACCAACCATGACTGACTAGACACCCACGATCTGTGGAACTATGTATGGCTCATACATAAACTCGTGGACCAGTGCAGTAGCAAATATTTTGCACTTCTCCACTTTTAATCTAGCTTTTACACTTTTGAGGTGTTACAAGTACTAAAAACATAAAAATTCATTTAGTTTTGATAAAAGAAGCAAAGGAATTTGTCTACTTACAGGTTATAGAAGTTATTCTTAACTGTCTCTTGTTATGCTCAACTTGTTGAGAAATAAGGGTAACGGGTAGCCAAATAATCTATTAGAAAATTCTTGAGCTTTAACAAAGGATTAAGAAATTTGGTCTAACATACCTTAATTTTCTCAGGGTTAACCAATTTGAATAGGTTTGCTAGTTAGTTTTGGAAAATTAGCAAGAATTTTCACTTTGTTTCTCTTAGATTTGGTTATTTGAGCTTAAGAAGGCTTTGATGGTATTGATATCATGGCATTTGTGAGATTTGTCATTTGTGAATGTCCAAAGTGAAATCTAACGAAGATTGACTTCGTGAAAATTAGGAGCAACATTGAAGATTGATGGTTGTTTTATTGAACAAGCTCAAGATACATCGATATCAGAGAGGGTTAGCCGATTTCAATTCTCGGAGCATAGCATAGAGAACTTTCTCTCGGGATGTCCTCTTTATTTTGTCTTGTATTAACTCTTTTGGAAAGTAAACTAGTTTAAAATCCATTCCAATTAATAATAATGGGAACACATGATCTTGATTTAAAAAAAGTACCTGTAAAGTTTGCACGAAGCATCAAATATAGCTCCAAATGAATTTTATTGAGATTAACTTTAAAAATCAGAAAAACAATTTAAAATTATTTTTTTATTTTTGTCAACCAAAAGTAGTATATTTGATTCATAACAATAGAAACATATGTTTATCCACTTTATTTATGAGAAATATACCAACTCTAATTCACGAAATTGGAAAGTATATCAAATTTTGTTCCTTTTTTAAATAGAGGTAATTGGACGAAATATCTATTGCGTGGGAATTTAATAATCAAAATAACTCAATTACTATTTATCATTAAAAAAATGACCAATCGGCTACACGTCCGTAATGCAGGCAAAGACATGTTCAGTTTTAATGTGGACTCTGCGAGACGTGTTCAATTTCAATTAGAGTTATTGGAGGCTACTCAACCCAAGAACGGCTCTAATATATTAGTGGCCTAAAGCAAAAATCAAACGGGTCTTAAACTTGAATTTTTAATAACTTTTATATCATTGATTTCTTCTAGTTTTCAATTGATATATAGTCATTCTTATTTACATTATTTTTCATGAGATATAGTACTCTAAATATGTCAAAAAAAATTAATAATTTCTTCATTTTTCATGAAAAAATTATTTTTTCTACAAATAGTATTCAATATTTGTTAAAAATAATAACTTATAACCTATTATTATTAAAAATGAGATCGTTTAAATTTAGGGGTCTAAGGCACATGTTTTTCTTAAACACTATCGAGTCACCCCTGACTCAACCTTATTCATGCCTATATAAAAAGTAGTATATTTTCTTGAAAAGACATCTTAAGTATCCCATAAACTCTTCGGTATTCATAAAGATTAGGATCTTGAATATTCCTTAATGGTATTCATAAAGAGCAAGATTTCGAATATCAAGAAAACTCCTAAGATATTTATAAACATATCAAAGTATACCAAACTCTTCTTAATACTCAAGTAATTCAAGAAATCCACAAATCATTTTATGGGGATCAAGTACAAATCTTCCATTCGAGAAATACATCACTAACGATCATAAGATAACGAACAAATCTTAAGGGAGAAGAATCAAAGGAGAAAATTGTACCATTGTTTATCAACGCATATATGTTTCTTCATATTGGATTTATGATTGCAATTAAATTTTCATCATATTAAAATTTTTTGCAAATAAATTGGCATGCCTATGAGATCAAATTCCCTCTTCATCATCTCTAGAAAATCAAATTTGCAAATATAAAGCTACAAAATCATAAAAGTGGGAGCTCCATACTTAAGTCTCGTCTTTGAGTTTCATCAAGTCTAGACTCCGACAAGTTTTCAAGTAAGAGGGGTTTGTAGAAATCAAAATTTTGTTGGACTCTACAAGATGTGTTTAATTTCAATGGAGATTCTACAAGATGTGTTCAATTCCAATTAAAATTCGTGGAGGCTACTCTAGCGTAAATTCTAGCTCATGTATATAAGAAGTAATATACTTCCTTAAAATATCATTTCGAATATACCTTGAGCTCTTGTGTGTCCACAAAGATTAAAATCTTGAATATATCATAAACGCTTGAATATCATAAAATCAAGATCTCAAATATCTATAGAACTCTTCGGATATTAATAAGAGATCAAAATATTCAAACTATTCTCAATAATCAAATACTTTAAGAAAATCTACAAATCCCTTTCTTGAGATAAAGTCTAAGTTAACCTAATTCAAGAAATGCATCATTAAGGACCCTTAAATCAAGAAAAAATACAAGAGAGAAGAATCAAAAGAAAAACAAAATTGCACCCGCTTTGTTTATCAATATAATTATGTTTCTTCATATTTTTTTTGTGATTGCAATTTATTTTTCCATTTGATTAAAATTTGTTAACATAGAAATTTTGTGACTCTACAAAACATATTCAATTCTAGTTAGGACGTCAAATTTTTGTAATACAAGATGAGTTCGATTTCAATCAAAATTCGTGGAGGCTACTCTATGTCTCTATCCAAAAAGCTAGCACATACATGTATAAAGAGTAATATATTCCTTGGAAGAAACATCTCAAAAAAATCATAAATTCATAGAATATTCAAAAAGAAAAACATCACTAACAACTTTCGAATCACAGAGAAATCTAGGAGAGAAAATTTCAAGGGATAAATAAATTTGCACTCACAAGATTTATCAATTATGTTTCTTTATATTTTATTAGTAATCACAAATTATTTTTTATCACTTCAAAATTTATTTTATATATATGATTATTTTATTATTATTATTATTTTCATCAATAATATATTTACGTAAGAACCCCTTAAACATAATTCATTTATGCAAGATAGTCATTCGGTTAAGGGTCAGGAAAGTCCGTGACATGAGCTTCTAGAATACCACACCATATTAGAACTTGCGCCCGAAGTCTTTGACCATAGCAAATACATCCATTACCTCAACTTTTTCAATTACATTAAAATAATAACTTCCCTTTGACATTGGTAAAAGAATATAAAATCTGTAATGTGATTCATCCAATTGATAAATTATTGTATTAAAAAACTGCTAAATATTTAAAATTTTATTCGATATTTTATTTTATTAAAATCAATTTATTTTCTCTAGTCTATATTAAGTGAACGATTGACATTTGATATATATATATATATATATATATATATATATATATATATATAATTATTTTATATTATTATTCTTTCGAATTTTATACTATTATATTAAAAAAAATATAAGGTAATTAAAAATCTATTATAAAATTGAAGTTTTAATACCAATTCTCTTGACTTTTATATAATTCATTTACTTTAATATATTAAAAAAGATTTGACCAACTTAGTTAATATTTTCTTCGTTCTTTTGAGTTATTAAATTTTTTTTTCAAAATCAAACAATACGAAATTTAACTACATTTTAAAATATAATTTTTTCATCAATATGAAAAAGGATACCACTATAGCAATTCTCTATAATTTTAAAATATTTAAATTTTATTTATAAAATATCAAATTAATATTAATCTAATTTAACAAAAAGGGTATGAAACAGAGGGAGTCAAAGAATATGATAATAATTTGAAATAGAAAAATCATCAGTGCCATTGCTAATCTTCTCCCGCAAGGAAAAAAGAGAGGGGACCTGTTTTAATTTTTTAATAATTGATAATACCTCAGAAGTGTCACCCTATAAAAGCCCGCAGTAGACGAACAAGTCATGTATGTTGTTCTACAAACTAAATCGAGTCTCCCCAATTCAGAAATATTCTCCAATTAACATTTTAAACCATATACTATTATTTAATTAATTAATATTATAAGAACAAGTACAAGTTTAGCATAGCAGGATTTGTGCATCAACCATATTGTTGCGGTCATCTTCCGCCATGAATAACCTTGAAAAAACAGAGATTGAGTCGATACAACTGCGGAGTTTGAAGGTAATTTCCGCCCTTGGCCGTGGAGCTAAAGGAGTGGTATTTTTGGTTCAGAGGGAAGACGGTGAGTTGCTTGCTCTCAAAACTATTTTGAGGGATTCAATTAAGAAGAACAAAGCCAGTACGAACAACAGTGAATACAGAAGAATTTACCTCGAGCGTGACCTACTCAATTCATTTCAGCATCCGCTTCTGCCTAAACTCAAAGGAGTTGTATCCACGGATAAGATTGTTGGATATGCCATTGATTACTGTCCTGGTGGTGATCTCAATTCTCTCCGGAAAAAACAAACTGAAAAGATGTTCTCAGACGATACTATAAGGTAATCAATCGATCACTCATTCTGCACATTGCAATACTGTTATTCTTAAACAATAGATTGAACTGTTGTCTTGTTCATCAGATTCTACGCGGCGGAGTTAGTGTTGGCATTGGAGCATCTACATGGATCAGGGATTGTATACAGAGATTTAAAGCCTGAAAACGTGATGATTCAAGAGAACGGACATATAATGTTAATCGATTTCGATCTCTCTACAAAACTTGCACATAAATCTACTCCACAATCCCCGCAAATAGAAACAGCTAAACTATCGGTACAAACCGCGTCGAAGAGCAAAAAGAAAAACCGGTTCAACAAATTTCGCAACTCGGAAATCTCTCCAGACGATTCAATTCACTCAGCTCGACTCGCTCCTGTCGAATTCGATCCGATCGAGAAATCAAATTCATTCGTCGGAACGGAGGAGTATTTGTCTCCGGAGATCATTTTAGGTAACGGCCATGATTTCTCAGTCGACTGGTGGTGTTTAGGAGTAGTATTGTACGAGATGCTGTACGGAACGACGCCGTTTAGGGGCTCAAATCGAAAGGAAACATATTATCGTATACTTTCGAAATCGCCAGATTTAGTAGGTGAGGCGACGTCATTAAGAGACTTGATAAACAAGTTACTGGAAAAGGATCCGAAGCAGAGGATTTCCGTGGATGAAATCAAAGGCCACGATTTTTTCAAATCCATGGACTGGAATTTGATTGTCCAACTTCCAAGGCCACCGTCTATTCCAGCGCCATATGATGAGGTAAAAGGGAATAAGGAAATTGATGTGGAGTTATTTGTAGAGGGAGTGTTCAAAGATGAATACTGCAAAATTAATTCGCAAGCTAACTATGGTGATGAAAGTAATGCCATCCAAGTTGATAAACTTTTCCTCTTTTGATTAATATTCTTATTCTTTTCTTACCTTTGAGTACATATTTAAGTATATCTCTGCAACTACAGTATGTTGCAGCCCTTTATCATGTAACAAAATTCTTGATTCCATTTTTTAACACAATAATTTTAAGAATTAACTATTCATCCTCCAAAAAATTCAGTTGGGTTGATCCCTTTATAATGCAAGAAATCTTGATTTTGGTGAATATTTGACTTTTAGGCCCCTTTGATTTAAATTATTTTTAACATGTCATTTGGAGTTTGTGTATCCTTTATAATTTCAATTGTTCATTTAGTCTTACCGAATAAATAAAAATCTATAAAATTATACAATAAATTATTACACAACTAGGATAGTCCATCTTCTTCATTCAATATAGATGGAAAAATATTTTTTTATCAAAATAATTAATTTGATTGATAAATAAATTTGATCAAAAAAATAATGAATTTAATGAATATAAATGATAAAGTAATACTAATTAATTTGGTTGATAAATAAATTTGATAAAAAGATAATGAATTTTGATGAATATAAATGATAAAGTAAGAATTATTTTAAAGTCATAATAAATTTTATGTTAGTGAGAATAATAATTTTTAAAAGGTAATGATATGATCATAAATTTTATTTATATTTTAAACAAATGATTATTAGATCTAATTGTGGAGTTATTTTAACAAAATATTAACTTGTGTGGTAATTTTTATATATAAAAAATCCCAAACATCATGATATGAAATTCCAAAATCATGATTTTTGGAGAATATGAGATTCCACCTTATGAGGTGTATCCAGCGTGAAATTACATGTCCAAATACTGATTTTATTCCATAATTTCATATCATGATATGATATTAAATGGCCAAACGCGTACTTTTAAGTGATTTGGGTGAGAATATAAAATTGATATTTGGATGATTGAGGGGCCTTCTAAGTGCTATACGCTTGGTTTTGTAGTTTTTTCACTATTACAAAGAAGAAGAAATTGTATCATATAGTTGAATGACCTTAGTAGGAATTTACTTTTCGTTGTTGTCATTATACTTTCATTATGTTCTGTGTTTACTTAAGAGATAAGTGTCAAAAACACATTTAGATTATACATATTTTTTGAGTTTTATATTTAAACTATTGAAAGTTTGAGTTTCAAACCTAAACTATCAATTTTTAATTTGAGAAACACCCCTTTCTCTTTTATATCACTCTCATCATGGTATGTGTGATACACTCTCTCTTTTATTTTAAGGAATTTCCACATCACACTCCACATCAACAAAACATCTAATCTTGATAATAAATAAATAAATTATTAGTCTTAGTTAAAATTAAAAATTTAAAAAATATTATTAAAAAATAATATTTTCTTTATAAAATAAATGTAAAATATTTTTCTTACCCACGTCATCACTTACTTTCACCCCCCAACCCCAACCCGCACTATTTTTTTTAGTTTTTTCTTTTGTTTAAATTTCTTTTATAAAAGTATTTCATTTTTTTACTTCATCTCCTCCCCCTCCTCAAATACTAATTTAGATAATATTTTATTTTCTGGAAAAAAATAATTCTACCCATTCCACTTAATCCTCTGCTTTCAATTTTATTTCAATGTTTAGATATACATATCGAAAATATTTTTACTTGTCGCCACAAGACTATTAAATTATTTAATTATTTATGTTATATTCGGTACACTAGTGAATTTTTTTTCTAAAAATATATGTACGTGTATGTCTAACACAAAGAAAAATATAAAAAATAATAAAAATCAGGAGTGAATGATTAAATAGGATGGGGTAAATTTTTATTTTTTAAAATAAAATAATATCAATTTCTATTTGGGGATAAATGAGTGCTTTTTCTGGAGGGGGGAGGGAGGATGAAGTATAAAATTTTAAAAATATTTTACAAATAATTTTTTTTTAAAAAAAGGATGGGGGTTGTCGTGGGGAGGGGGGAGGGGGTACGTGGAGGAGGTGGTAGCGTGGGGTAAGAAAAATAATTTAATTTTTTTATATGAATCGTAAAATTTTAATCTTTAATTTTTAATTAATATTAATATTTTATTATTGAATTTTTATCTAGATAATATTTCATCTATATGGAATGTCATGTGTCAAGGTTTTTTCAAATAAAAGAGAAAGTGCATTACACGCACCAGTGAGGTGTGTTTCTCAAACTAAAAAGTGATAGTTTAAGTATGAAATTCACACTCTCAATAGTTTCGATATGCAACTAAAAAAAAGTGAATAGTTTAGGTATGTTTTTGACACTTATCTCTTAATTAAAAAAGAAAATATATATACTAAATTTAAAAGATCGATAGTTAAAACGAAATGAGTGGTTTTGATTGTGATATTTATATGCTATAGCAGAGTTCTTCCTGCCTCATGCTTCCAATACTATAGTTTGTCTGACTTCTTCTTGCTTCTCCTTGAAAATTATTTAATTTTCCTTCATATAGTCATCTCATTAGTTTAATCAAATTTCTTTAAATGATCCACAATATAATTATCATTGACTTTATTTACGATATTATACTTGTTTCTTTATTTAAGTTAGGGATAATGCACAAGTATCCCCTCAATCTATGCAGGGAATTTCAGAGACACACTTATACTATACTAAGGTCCTATTATCCCCCTGAACTTATCTTATTAATAATTTTCTACCCCTTTTTGGCTTACGTGGTACTATCTTGTGGGCCCAATGCTGGTTGACTTTTTTTTCAAGCTAGAGCCACGTAGGCCGAAAAGGAGTAGAAAATTACTTATAAAATAAGTTAAGGGGGTAATAGGACCTTTGCATAGTATAAGTGTGTCTCTGAGATTTCAGACATAGATTGAGGGGCTACTTGTGCATTTTCCCTTTGAGTTATCATACTAACAATTTTTTGCAAAAAATTCCAAAACAAGTGATTAAAATTGGGTAAATTACATAAATACGAAATATCAAAAAAATATTTACCATCTATGACAATATAATTTTTCTAACTGATTATAACAATCTTTTGGAATAAAAAAAAGTACCACCGCTTCACCTCTTTTTGTACCATTTTTTATTTTCATCCTCTTCTTCTTTTTATTTTATTTCTTCTTCTCTTCTGTCATTCTTTATCTTTCTCCTCTTCTTCTTCTTCTTTTTATTTTTCTTTCCATTGAAACTTTCATTTAAATAACTTTTCTCAAATTAATTTTTGTCCATATTTCACTATTTTTTTTCAGAATCATGACGAGTAGATGAACAAATGACCAAAAACTTGTATAAAATTATATTTTCAAGCAGAAATTTAAAATCTCTAAAATTACAGCAGCAAGAGTTCACCATTGATGGTCATTATAAAGCTTCAAATTTAGAATTCATTATTTGAACTTTACGAATTTATAGTTTGGATAGGTTGTTCTTACAAATAATTAAAAATGACGTTTGGAGTTTCTATCTCAAATTTAACAAGGTTTGGTTATGTTTATACAATTGATTTTAGTAGAAATATTAGACTAAAACTTGAAAAATGTGAAGTTTACGAAACAGTATGGAAATGCATAAAAATTGTATTAGACATGTTTCATAATTGTATTAAACTTGTCTTAAAATAATTTGAGTAACACATTTATAACATAGACATAATACATTTGCAATGCACATTTCAAACATAGCTCTTTTTCTTAGTGATACAAATCAAAAAATTATAAGATATACATACATACATATATATATATATATATATATATATATATATATATATATATACATACATTACACGTTTTATTATGAATAGTGTTGGGTTATAGGCCTTTTTCCCTTCCTATGTGGATAAATAAAAGCCCAACTTGGACCAACCCATTTTTTGCCCATAGGCCCATTCTTATGAGGCAAATATAAGCCTATTTAGGTCTTATTTTATTTTCATATACATAGAGAGTTTTTTTAGTAGTCAAAAAGAGAGAAAGAGAGCAGTTTTCGCAGTCAAAATTCAGCCCTAACAGCCAACTTCAAATTGCGATTCCCACTTCGTTTCTTGTCCGATTGAGCGAATTTTTGGACAGCATATTATCTTCATCTGAATCTTTGATTAGGAATTGACAGAGTTGGATTTGGTAGCCTGCAGCTTCAGTTTTGCTGTCGTGAATAGTAGCTGCGAAATTGGTGATTTTGCTCCTTTAATTCTCTAGATTTGGTGCAATCTTATTTTGTTGTTGCTCGTTGTTTGACACTTGTTTTGTGGCCAATTTTATATAAAAATATTGTAACTCTTTGTGATTATAGTGGAGCTTTTGGTCCCGTGGTTTTGTACTCTTCACATCGAAGGGTTTTTCACGTAAATCTTGGTGTCTTGTGTGATTGGTTTATTATTGCCTTGTTATATTTATTTGGTTGAATTACTTGCTGCCTTACTATCATATTGCTTGTGGTTGTTTGTTTTCTCTTGGTTCAAAACGATAAGGGAAAGTATAGACTTGGGTATTCTTCCACTGTTATCCTGTCAGGCATTCTTTGTTAGTGTCTTGTCTTTCCCAACAAAGTGGTATCAGAGCATTGATTATTGTTGATTGTCGTTTTTTTGAATGATGGAGGCAAATATGATCAAAATGGTGTGTTTAAATGGTAGTAACTATCATATTTGGAAAGGCAAGATGAAAGATCTTCTATTTGTCAAGAAGATGCATTTATCTGTGTTTGCTTCTAATAAACCTCAGTCTTTGAATGATGAAAAATGGAAATTTGAGCATCTGCAAGTTTGTGGCTATATTAGACAATGGGTTGAAGATTGTTAGAAATCATATTGTGAATTAGACACATGCCAAAAGTTTGTGGGACAAGCTCGAGACACTTTATGCTTCGAAGACTGGCAACAACAAGTGTTTCCTATTGAAACAATTAATGAATATCAGATATAAAGAGGGCACTCCTATTTCTGATCATATTAATGATTTTCAGGGTTTTCTTGACCAGCTGTCCGAAATGGGTGTAAAGTTTGATGATGATATACAGGGACTTTGGCTTCTTAATACTCTGCCAGACTCTTGGGAAACTCTTCGAGTTTCTTTGACTAATTCTACTCCCAGTGGTGTTGTAACCATGAAATATACTAAGAGTGGTGTCTTGAATGAAGATATGAGAAGAAGATCTCAAGCCTCATCTTCTTCAGCTTCACATTCCGATGTTTTGGTTACTGAAGATAGGGGGAGAAACAAGTCCAGAGGTCAGAATGATAGAGGTAAATGTAGAAGCAAATCAAAGTCTAAATACAAGAATATTACATGTGACTATTGCCATAAGAATGGGCATATCATGAAATATTGTTACAAGCACAAGAGAGATATGAGACAACAAAAGAGAGAAGGAGATAATGAAAATCGAGTTGCTGTTGTTGCTACTGATGATCTTCTTGTTTCTTGTGATGCAAATGCCATTAATCTTGTTCGTGATGAGTCCAGCTGGTTTGTGGATTCTGGTGCTACTTCTCATGTCACGCCAAAGAAGGAATTATTTTCTTCTTACACTCCAGGTAATTTTGGAACGTTGAAAATGGGCAATAATCATGAAGTTGAAGTTATTGGCATTGGGACAGTTTGTTTGGAAAGTAACAATGGTTCCAAACTAGTTCTCAATAATGTCAAGCATGCTCCAGATGTTCGCTTGAATCTGATTTCTGTGGGATATCTTGATGATGAGGGTTATGTTAATACACTTGGTGTTGCCCAGTGGAAGCTTACTAGAGGTTTGATGGTTGTGGCCTGTGGTGACAAGTTGTCTAACTTGTATGTATTTCAGGGATCCATGTCCAGAGACTCAGTAAATTTGGTGGAGAATGATACTTCATTAGAGTTATGACATAGAAGGCTGAGTCATATGAGCGAGAAGGGGATTGATAGTTTGGCTAAGAAAAATTTGCTTTCTGAAGTGAAACAAGTAAAGTTGAAGAAATGTGTTCATTGCTTAGCCGATAAACAGAAAAGAGTTTCTTTTCAGAGTCATCCGCCTTCAAGAAAGCTTGATTTGCTGGAGTTGGTACATTCTGATTTGTGTGGTCCTTTTAAGGTAATATCTCATAGTGGTGCACTTTACTTTGTGACTTTTATTGATGATCATTCTCGCAAACTCTGGGTATTTCCTTTGAATTCCAAGGATCAAGTACTTGAAGTGTTCAAGAGTTTCCAGGCCTTGGTTAAAAGACAAACAGGGAAGACATTGAAATGCATCCGCTCAAATAATGGTGGTGAGTATATTGATTTTTTTGATAGATATTGCAAAGAGCAAGGTATTAGGCATCAGAAAACTCCTCCAAAGACTCCTCAGTTAAATGGTTTAGCAGAGAGGATGGACAGAACTCTAGTTGAGAGGGTTAGATTTATGCTTTCAGATGCTAAGCTGTCAGATTCCTTTTGGGCAGAAGCACTTAATACTGCTGCTTATGTTATCAATTTATCTCCTGCTGTTGCTTTAGATGGTGATGTCCCTAACAGAGTTTGGACTGGTAAGAATGTTTCTTATGATCATCTTAGAGTCTTTGGGTGTAAAGCCTTTTTACATGTTCCTAAGGATGAAAGGTCAAAGTTGGATGTTAAAACTAGGCAGTGTATCCTCATTGGTTATGGTCAAGATAAATTTGGCTATCGTTTCTATGATCCTGTTGAGAAGAAACTTGTTAGAATCCGTGATGTTGTGTTCTTTGAAGACCAAACAATTGAAGATTTTGACAAAGCTGACAAGGCTGATTTTCAGATTAGTGAGAGCTTAGTTGATGTTGATCCAGTTCCTTTGACTATTGCACCAAAAGAAAATCTTCATAATGATGAAAATCAAGTTGATAATGAAGATGGTGATCATGTTCATAAGGACCGACATGATGTTGTTGATGCTCCTGTGCAAGATGATGTGGTTGTCCAACAACCAATTATAGATGCTCCAGAGAGTTCTCTCAGACGATCTAGTAGAGAGAGAATTCCTTCATCTCGTTATTCTTTCAATGAGTATGTACTCTTGACTGACGGGGGAGAACCTGAGAGTCTTGATGAGGCCATGGAAAGTGAAGAAAAAGAAAGGTGGTTTGATGCTATGGAAGATGAGATTAAATCCTTGCATGATAATCATACCTTTGATTTGGTTAAGTTACCTAAAGACAGAAAAGCTTTGAAAAACAGGTGGGGTTTTCGGGTGAAACATGAATATGGTAATCAAGTTCCACGGTACAAAGCTAGATTAGTTGTCAAGGGATTTAATCAGAAAAAGGGAGTTGATTTTGATGAGATATTCTCTCCAGTTGTAAAGATGTCATCCATTCGTGTGGTTCTAGGCTTGGCTGCAAGTCTAGATTTAGAGGTTGAGCAGATGGATGTTAAAACTGCTTTCCTCCATGGTTACTTAGATGAAGAAATTTATATAGAGCAACCAAAAGGTTTTGAAGTCAAGGGTAAAGAGAATTATGTTTGCATATTGAAGAAGAGCTTGTATGGTTTGAAAAAAGCTCCTAGGCAGTGGTACAAGAAGTTTGGTTCTTTTATGAGTCAGCAAGGCTTCAAGAAGACTTCTTCAGACCATTGTGTTTTTGTGCAAAAGTTCTCTGATGGTGACTTTATTATTGTGTTTCTTTATGTTGATGACATGCTTGTTGTTGGTCATAATACTTGCAGGATTCAGAAGTTGAAGCAAGAGTTGAGTAAGTCTTTTGCTATGAAAGACTTAGGACCAACAAGGCAGATTCTTGGCATGTAGATTGTCCGTGATAGAAAGGTCAAGAAATTGGTATTATCACAAGAAAAGTACATTCAGAAAGTACTTCGCAGATTCAACATGGACAAAGCTAAGGTTGTCAGTACATCTTTAGCTATGCACTTCAAATTGAGCACGAAACAGTGTCCTTCTAGTGATGATGAGAAGGAAGATATGAAAAAAGTTCCTTATGCTTCAGATGTTGGTAGTTTGATGTATGCGATGGTTTGTACAAGACCGGATATTGCTCACGCTGTTGGAGTTGTTAGCCGTTTTCTTTCTAATCCGGGAAGAGAACATTGGAATGCTGTGAAGTGGGTTATGAGATATCTCTGTGGCATTTCTAATCCTAGTTTGTGTTTTGGTACAGGGAAGCCTATTCTTTGTGGTTATACTGATTCGGACATGGATGGTGATGTTGATACTCGCAAGCCTACTTCAGGGTACTTGGTTACTTTTGCAGGGGGAGCTGTGTCTTGGCAATGTAGGTTGCAAAAATGTGTTGCTCTATCTACTACAGAAGCTGAGCTTATTGCTGTCGTTGAAGCTTGTAAAGAATTGCTTTGGATGAAGATATTCTTGGGGGAACTTGGTTGTGCTCAAGAGAGGTATGCACTTTATTGTGACAGTCAAAGTACTATACATCTTTGCAAGAATTCTACGTTCCATGGTCGGTCTAAACACATTGATGTGAGATACCATTGGATTCGAGATGTGTTGGATTCTAAGTTGCTTGAGCTTGAAAAGATTCATACAAATGACAATGGTTCCGATATGATGACTAAAGCTTTGCCAAGAGGGAAGTTTGAATATTGTTGCATGGCGCCGGGATGGCGGTCTCCTCCACATAGTCGTGAGGGAGAGAATTGTTGGGTTATGGGCCTTTTTCCCTTCCTATGTGGATAAATAAAAGCCCAACTTGGACCAACCCATTTTTGCCCATAGGCCCATTCTTATGAGGCAAATATAAGACTATTTAGGTCTTATTTTAATATACACAGAGAGTTTTTTCAGCAACCAAAAAGAGAAAAAGAGAGTAGTTTTCGCAGTGAAAATTCAGCCCTAACAGCCAACTTTAAATTGCGATCCCGCTTCGTTTCTTGTCCGATTGAGCTGATTTTTGGACAGCATATTATCTTCTTCTCAATATTTTATTAGGAACTGACAGAGTTGTATCTGGTGGCCTGCAGCTTCAGTTTTGCTGTCGTGAACAGTAGTTGCGAAATTGGTGACTTTGCTCCTTTAATTCTCTAGATTTGGTGCAATCTTATTTTGTTGTTGCTCGTTGTTTGGCACTTGTTTTGTGGACAATTTTGGAGAACAATATTGTAACTCTTGGTGATTATAGTGGAGCTTTTGATCCCGTGGTTTTTTACTCTTCACATCGAAGGGTTTTCCACGTAAATCTTGGTGTCTTGTGTGATTGGTTTATTATTGTCTTGTTATATTTGTTTGGTTGAATTACTTGCTGCCTTACTATCATATTGCTTGTTGTTGTTTGTCTTCTCTTGGTTCAAATCGAGAAGGGAAAGTATAGACTTGGGTATTCTTCTGCTGTTATCCTGTCAGGCATTCTTTGTTAGTGCCTTGTCTTTCCCAACAAATAGTACATTTATAATAAATATTGTACACTTCACTTCTTTCTTAGTGATACCAACAAAATAATTTAGGTAACACACTAATAATACATTTATAAGACACACACAATACATTTTAATACTTATTGCAGTGGTCACTCATTTTTTAGTGATATAAATTAAAATAATTTACAAGACATATAATATAAATTTTGTTCGTGAATAATACAATTTAAATACATATTGCAAACATTAATCACATTCTTAGTGATACAAATCAAAATAATTTATAAGACACTTATAATGCATGTTTTATTCATAAATAATATAAGTTTAATTCAGATTTTCAATCTTTCTTAATTCTCTCTTCTTATTCAACTTTAATACTATGTAATACACTTTTAATGCAAATTTAATTCATTTTGAGTTTGTTGGTTAATTTGTTGCTATTGAATTACTTGTTCAATTCATTACTGATACAAGTTCAATTCACTTCTATAGATCAATATGGTCTTTTATTTGTTACGTCCTTCATTTATGCTTGTGTAATACAAGTTTAATTCATTTTGCAGTTTATTTGTTACTATTAGATTATTTGTTTAATTCATTATTGATATACGTTTAATTCACTATATAAATCATTGACTAGTTTACTAGTGGTGTTTTTTTTATTCATGCTTAATTCTCTTTTCTAATTCAACTTTAATATTTGTGTAATACACTTTTAGTACAAGTTTAATTTATTTTGCAGGTTATTGATTGATTTGATGCAGTTGGATCACTTGTTTAATTCATTATTCATACAAATTTTATTTAGTTTACTTATCATAAAATGTTTTTTGTTTGCTACATCTTGTATTCATGTTTGATTTTATTCTAATTTAATTTTAATATGTATGTAATATATTTTTAATTTAAGTTTAATTCATTTTGTTGTTTATTATATATTTGTTCAATTCATTTTTTACAAAGATGAATCATGTCTTCAAAAATCACTTTTCTCATACGAATGCACCTTTAGATTTAAGAAAGTATAGACCAGAAAGATAAGATCGTATCTTCAAATCTCCATTTGTTTAAACTTTCATATCTTCATATATACTCAAATTCTCATCAAGTATGAACACAATTATTTATATAACCTTCATTATAATGAAAATTATACTGTCGATACTCCATAGCAATAAATAAATAATTAATCGACTTCTCCTACAAACTAAGCAATCCTGATTTTTTGATTCATGAATTCCTAACTTTTTTTTTATATATCTCCCCTTTGATAAAACCTTTTTTTTTATATATAATATTTAATGATCAAGGAAGAGCATAGAAAGAAGAGTTTCAGGGAGGAAAAAAAAGATAGAAAAAACATATAGAGAAACGATATAAAGAGAAAAGAAAGAGAGAAAGAACAAAAGAGAGAAGAGGTACATGGAGAAAAACAAATAAGCGAGAGATAGAAAGAAAGGGAAAAAGAAAAGACCACGAAAAAGAAGTTAAATCTAATAAAATAAGTATACATAGTATTGCTTATATATTGTTATAAATAATAATAATTAAAGATATATCTAAAAATAGTAATTATTGATTAAAAGAGACTCACTAACCCGTTAAAATTTGAATTGGTTGTTGACCCATGGGCCATGTCCATCCACAAATAAGAAGTCAGTTTTAAGAATAAATATAAGAAATAATCTGTTAAATAATTATTTTTTATTAGCGGTTTAAATGGTAAATTTCAATGATTTTGTCTTTCTTTTTATGCATTACTTCTTCTTTTTAGCGAACCCTTCTTTGAAGATGTCCATTTCAACATTAAGATGCACAACCACCATGGAGAAATTAAGCCATGGCATTGATGAAAGCGAACTCACATGTTATATTTAGTCATGGTAGTGTTTGCAATATATTTTATGTAATATAAGAAAGTTGTTGATAGAAGAAAAAAATGAAGAAGACAAGTATAGGCCAATTTCCCCTAGTCACATCACATGATTTCACTTGGTTGTAATGAAAAATTAACCCATTTGAAACAGGTAAATAATTATTACATTTCATTACTTATCAATTGTATTAAATTTTAATTTTTTTTTCTTTTAAAATGGAAGAAATACGTTTCTAGTTTACTACTTATACAACACATATCGCATGAATTATATGTATAACAATTTATTAATCTTAATTTGTTCCCTTCAACCTTTAATTTCCAACAAATAACACAACCACTCGTGAAAGCCTCAGTAACCGATCCAAATATCCAACTACCACAAAATTTACATTTTTTATTCTAATGTTACCGTTGAAATTCAATTCCAAATAAGTTTACTTGAAATGTTAACTAGAATTAAATATATTAATTTCAAAATCTTCTAAATCAAAGAACTCCTCGAAATTCTTCTGATTACCTCGAGAATCATGTCACCTATTTTTGTTGATCAAAAGCACGTATAGAGGCTACGAAAAGGTTAAAATAGAAAAGATAGACACAAATCACAAAAACAACATAACCATGACGATCGTTACAAAACCTTAAATAGCAAAAGAGAGAAACATTGTTTTTGTAATAATTTTCCTTCTAATATTTCTCCATCAATCTTTCTATGGACGAAAGAAATTGATAAGGCATGAGTGAATTTTCTAGACATCTATTATAAGTCTTCAAGAGTCATAATGAAAACCTAAAATGTCATAAGAAAAATGAATTTGCGACAAGAACGCTCGTTATTGCCTTTTCATTGCTTTCGCCTAACGAGGAAGTGTATCTAATTATAGGAAAATTGAATACAACAAAGCAGAGACAAAGAGACTTTGCACAAGATGAAATTAATAAAAAAATAAGTGGACCACCTACAAGTACTATTTCTTAGTAGCAATTTAGTTAACTCTTGACTAGGATTTTATGAGTTGTTTGCTATGCACACCAAGAACCAATGGCCCAGAATAAGGTCCAAAAATTAACAAGTTGAACCACAAAGAAGTTTCTAAATTTGGCCAAATTTTAAAATGTGTACACTTCCATAAAAATCAAATTAATGACAATAAATTTTTTAAGAAAGAGCAAAGGGTGACTGATATAGTTGGATGAGTGGTTTAGTTTCTACGTGTGAGATGTGGGATAGATTTTCCACGCCGATAACCTTTTCAATCAGAGATCATAAGAACGGGGTTGTCTAATGTGATTTACATCTCTTGTATGATTTGTTAGCTATTGCAAATATATGATTTTATCAATTGGTGCACCCAAAAAGTAATAATGGTTGCGAGTTTTCCTGAAGTTTCTGAAGTTATGATGAATTACTTCCAGATATGATCAATTATATTTACCCACATAAATTAAGAAATTGCCGTAGCTAAATTCAGAAAAGCAGTTTTCAACATGGAAATTCGAAAAAGGACTCTTTGCTATTAGTATTTTCTATGTAAATAAAAATTAAATATGTTATATTTATTATGACCTATTATAATTTAGTTTTTAGAAATTTATTTGACTAAAATGTAGAGCATAAAATAAAATCTATTGAAGCTAGAGCGCAAAGATACAAGTCCATAAGTCGGTTACGTATTACTTAAGCTGCAAGTTAGTTAGATATTTAATTGTTAGTGTCACTTGTATTTGATTCAAGTTAGGTGGGATAGATGATGTTAGTTTCATTTACAAATAGATGCTTGGTATTCATTCTAAATCAATTTTACAGAAATAAAAATTCAGTTTCTAATTCTTCTTCTTCCATTCTTATGCAATGTCCATGAGGTCAATCTCGCACCGTTAATGATGAAGTTCGAAAGCTTCAATCAAGCTGGGCAACTGAATATAACATTGTATCAAAGCTTTAAAGACTTTTACTCTGTCGATTTTGCTCATATATGTTTCCTTCTCTGCAATTTTTTTCAATTCCTGGTTTCTCCATTTATCCCCTCACATAATTGCTCGATTCGTTTTCCTTTGTCTGTCATCATCATGGTAGATGTTGTAGGTCCAATTGTTGATCAATCCGTTCCCACTCCCACAACTCTAATTGTGGGAGGTCATTGTATATGTATCCCTCTGATAGAGCAGGTGGAGTGTCAGTCCCTTGAAGAGAGGTGTATTTCGCTCTTTTTTCAATTTCGAGAATCAACCAATGGAAAAATCCGTAGCCCAGGTCACTCACAGCCTCCCTCTTGTTGAATCCATCCCATTGTTTTACTCAACTTCAGCTATTCAATTGGTACAAACAATTGTTAAAAAGGAATAGTAATTGGAGTTGAAAAGAAAAGATTTGGTAATTGGCAAATTGGTAAGATTTGCAACCATTTTTTACTTTGCTATGTTTACATATGTCATTAGTGACATAGATATGGTTTTATCCTTCAATAAATAGAGAATTCTTGCTCATTTGTAGATTACACCAAGTTAGAGAGAAAAACCATTTTGAGAGCAAAGTGAGGTATTCCATAGACTATACAAGAAAATAGTTTGTGAAGAAAAATAGAGTGTGAGCGATATTTTAGTAAGACAGAAACCAAAAGAGTGTTGTTCCTTTTGAGTGTGTAGTAGTCACTTTGAGTATTGTATTTGTGACTACACAGTGTAAAATTCCTTACTATAATAATATCAATTGCTCCTCTTAGTCCGTGGTTTTTTCCCTTACTCAGAAGGGTTTCCACGTAAAATTATTGGTGTCGTTATTTTCCCATTTTATTTCCATTACTTTTACCATATATATTTTTGTGCTTGTCCGCGTTTTCCCAACAAACTGGTATCAGAGCCAAGGTTTAATCTGAGTATGCTCTGTGGTTGCAGCACAGTCTGAACTTTCACATCAGAAAAGATTTACTTTGATTTGCGATAACTATATTTTTTGGGAAAAACAATGGAAGCCAACACAAGTAGAATGGTTACTTTGAATGGTGTTAATTATGCCATTTGGAAGGGAAAAATGGAAGATCTGCTTTATGTCAAGAATTTTTATAAACCAGAATTTACCACTGTAAATCCTGATAATATAACAGATGAAGAGTGGAATCTGTTGCATAGACAGGTTTGTGGATTCATTAGGCAATGGGTCGACGATAATGTGTTGAACCATATTTCTGGGGAAACACATGCTCGAACCCTATGGGAGCATCTTGAAAGTTTGTGTGCTCGAAAGACTGGCAACAACAAAATGTTCTTAATAAAGCAGATGTTGAGTTTGAAGTATCATGATGGTTCTCCGATGACAGACCATCTGAATAATTTTCAGGGGATTATGAACCAATTATCTGCTATGGGCATCAAATTTGATGAAGAAATTCAAGGCTTGCTTCTTCTTGGTTCCCTACCAGATTCTTGGGAAACATTTAGAACGTCATTGTCAAATTCTGCTTTGGATGGTGTAATCTCTATGGATTCCGCCAAGAGCAGTGTCCTGAATGAAGAGACGAGAAGAAAAACTCAAGGTTCCTCTTCGTCGGATGTCCTGATAACTGGCCCTAGGGGGAGAAATAAAACTCGTGGTTCTCAGCATAGAGAACAAAATAGGAGCAAATCCAATGGCAGACTTAAGGATATTGAGTGCTATCATTGTGGCATGAAAGGGCACACAAAGAAGTTCTGCAGGAAGTTGAAGAGGGAGAACAAAAACAAAGAGAAAACTAAAGAAGATGCAATGAAAACTGCCTAGCCACCGTCACCACCGAAGATCTTGTTACCGTTCTTGATGCAAACATGATAAATATTGTTTGTGATGAGTCAAGCTGGGCTGTGGACACTGGTGCCGCATCTCATGTGACATCAAGGAAGGATTTTTTCTCTTCCTACACTCCTGGTGATTTTGGAACCTTGAGTGTGGGTAATGAGACTGTTTCTAGGGTGGTTGGCATTGGTACAATTTGTTTGGAAACTAGTGTTGGAACTAAACTAGTTTTGAACAATGTGAAACATGCTCCTGATGTTCGTCTGCACCTAATTTCTGTTGGTGTTTTAGATGATGAAGGATATGTTAGTACCAACGGTGATGAAAAATGGAAGCTCATTAAGGGTTCCTTGGTTGTGGCTCGTGGTAACAAACGTCGTGGTCTATACTGGAATATGGCCTCTGCTTGTGTTGATATGGTGAATGCGGTTGAGAGTGATATCTCTTCAACATTATGGCACAAGAGGCTTAGCCACATTAACGAGAAAGTACTTAATGTTCTAGCCAAGAAGAAATTATTGTCAAATTTCAAAGGTGCTAAATTAGAAAAATGTGAGCACTGCTTGGCTGGTAAACAAAATAGAGTTTCCTTTAAGTCCTACCCTCCTTCGAGAAAGACAGAGTTGCTTGAGTTAGTGCACTCTGATTTATGTGGTCCAATGAAGACAAAGACATTAGGTGGTGCACTTTACTTTGTCACTTTCATTGATGATTGCTCGAGAAAACGTTGGGTCTATGTCTTGAAGACTAAAGACCAAGTGTTAGGTGTCTTTAAGCAGTTTCAGGCTTCAGTTGAAAGAGAAACTGGAAAGAAATTGAAATGTATTTGTACTGATAATGGTGGTGAATATTGTGGACCATTTGACGAATACTGCAAGCATCAAGGTATTAGACACCAGAAGACTCCTCCCAAGACTCCTCAGCTTAATGGTTTGGCTGAGAGGATGAACAGGACCTTGATGGAAAGAGTTAGATGTTTGCTTTCTGAAATAAAGTTACCAAACTTATTTTGGGGTGAGGCTTTATTGACCGCTGCACATGTTATTAAACTATCTCCTCTTGTTGCTTTGCAAAGTGATGTACTAAATAGTGTTTGGTATGGAAAGGATGTTTCCTATGACCATTTGAGAGTATTTGGTTGCAAAGTTTTTGTACATGTGCCGAAAGATGAGAGGTCAAAATTAGATGCCAAGACAAGGCAATGTATCTTCAATGGATATGGCCTAGATAAATTTGGTTACAGGCTATATGATCCAATTGAAAAGAAACTTGTGAGAAACCGTGATATTATTTTCATGGAGAATCAAACAATTGAAGATATTGACAAAGCAGAGAAGGTAGAATCTTCAAATTTTGATGGTATAGTCCATCATGATGAAGTTCCTCACACAAGTGTGCATGATGTTATTGGGTTTGATAATCATGGTGACGCCCAGAATCATGTATCAAATCAACATGTTGATGTTGATAATAATAATGATATTGTTATTGATGATCCTGTTGTTCATGAAGTTGTGGATGAATCAAATATTCCGCTTCAAAGGTCCACAAGACAGCGGTTTCCTTCCTCCCGTTATTCACCCAATGAGTATGTGTTACTCACTGACGGGGGAGAACCTGAATGTTATGATGAGGCCATGGAAGATGAGCACAAGAATCAATGGATTGAAGCCATGCAAGACGAGATGAAGTCTTTGTATGAGAACCACACTTATGAGTTGGTAAAATTGCCCAAGGGCATGAGAGCTTTGAAGAACAAGTGGGTGTTCAAAGTTAAAGTTGAAGAACACAACTTGAAGCCCAGGTACAAAGTTAGATTGGTTGTTAAGGGATTCGGTCAAAGGTAAGGTATTGACTTTGACAAAATATTTTCTCCTGTGGTGAAAATGTCCTCGATTCGCACAGTTCTAGGTTTGGCTGGTAGTCTTAATTTAGAGATTGAGCAGATGGATGTGAAGATGGCTTTCCTTCACGGTGACCTAGAAGAAGAGATTTATATGGAACAACCTAAGGTCTTAAAGTAGATGGTAAAGAAAATTTTGTATGCAAACTCAAAAAGATTCTCTATGGCCTAAAACAAGCTACTAGACAGTGGTACAAAAAGTTTGAATATGTTATGGGGGAGCAAGGCTATAAGAAAACTTCTTCAGATCATTGCTTATTTGTACAAAAAATTTCAGACAATGATTTTATCATCCTTTTGTTGTATGTGGATGATATGTTGATTGTGGTCAAAAATACTTCCAAGATTGACGAGCTAAAGAAAGAGTTGTGTAAGTCTTTTTCTATGAAAGACTTGGGTCATGCCAAGCAAATTTTGGGCATGAGAATTACTCGTCTTAGAGATAAAAGGAAGATTTATTTGTCCCAGAAGAAGTACATTGAACGCGTACTGGAGCGCTTCAATATGAAGAATGCTAAGCTTGTTAGTATACCTCTTGCTGGTCATATGAAGTTGAGCAAGAAGATGTGTCCTACAGCTAGGGAGGAAAAAGAGAACATGGCCAAAGTTCCATATTCCTCCGTCGTCGGAAGTCTAATGTATGCAATGGTGTGCACTAGACCTGATATTGCTCACGCAGTTGGTGTTGTCAGTAGATTTCTCAAAAATTCGGGAAAAGAGCATTGGGAAGCTGTGAAATGGATACTCAGGTATCTTAGAGGAAGCTCAGATGAATGATTGTGTTTTGGAGCATCAAATCCAATCTTGAAAGGCTATACAGATTCTGATATGGCAGGTGACCTTGATAACAGAAAATCCACTACTGGATATTTGTTTACTTTTTCAGGGGAAGCTATATCATGGCAGTCAAAGTTGCAGAAGTGTGTTGCACTATCTAGAACTGAAGCTGAGTATATTGCGGCTACTGAAGCCGGCAAGGAGATGATATGGCTAAAGCGATTTCTTCAAGAGCTTGGTTTAAATCAGATGGAGTATATTTTCTATTGTGACAGTCAGAGTGCAATAGACTTGAGCAAGAACTCCATGTACCATGCAAGAACAAAACACATTGACGTCAGATATCATTGGATTCGTGAGAAAGTGGAGAATGAATCATTTCACGTCAAAAAGATTCACACAAGTGAAAATCCTGCAGATATGCTGACCAAGATGATACCAAAAGACAAGTTCGAGTTATGCAAGAAACTTGTGGGTATGAACTCTCTCTAAAGAAGTTGAAGATACCTAGTTCCAGTAAATGGGACTGGAGGGGAAGATTTGTTAAATCCATCCCACTGTTTTAGTCAACTTTAGTTATTCAATTGGTACAAGCAATTGTTAAAAATGAATAGTAATTGGAGTTGAAAAGAAAAGATTTGGTAATTGGCAAATTGGTAAGATGTGCAACCATTTATTACTTTGCTATGTTTACATATGTCATTAGTGACATAGGTATGGTTTTATCCTTCTATAAATAGAGCATTCTTGCTCATTTGTAGAACACACCAAGTTAGAGAGAAAAACCATTTTGAGAGCAAAGTGAGGTATTCCATAGACTATATAAGAAAATAGTCTGTGAAGAAAAATAGAGTGTGAGCGATATTTTAGTAAGACAGAAACCAAAAGAGTGTTGTTCCTTTTGAGTGTGTAGTAGTCACTTTGAGTATTGTATTCGTGACTACACAGTGTAAAATTTCTTACTATAGTAATATCAATTGCTCCTCTTAGTCCGTGGTTTTTTCCCTTACTTAGAAGGGTTTCCATGTAAAATTCTTGGTGTCGTTATTTTCCCATTTTATTTCCATTACTTTTACCATATATATTTTTGTGCTTTTTCGCGTTTTCCCAACACCTCTCGCCCAAATAAAGGAAATGGGATGAATCAAATCTCAGTGAAGAACAAATTAGGGTTCATTAATGGGGAATGCATGAAGCCATCCCCAGATTCTCTTGATTATCGACAATGGAAAGATGTGATGCTATGGTATCTTCCTTGATTTTGAATTTACTGAGCAAAGACATTGCATACAGTGTGGAGTATGTGTTCAATTCACTAGAATTATGAAGTGAGCTATAAGATCGTTATGACCAAACCAATGAACCAAAGTTGTATAAAATTCAAAAGGAAATTAACGATCTCAGCCAAGGTACACTAGACATCACCTCTTACTATACTAGGATGAAAAAGCTGTGGGAGGAATTTAACACATCATGTGTTAAAAATCAGTTCATCTGCCTTTGCAATTGTGGAGCCAGGGCCACTATGCATAAGGTTGAGCAAGAGAGGCGATTGAGTCAGTTCGTTATGGGTCTCAATGAGGTTTACACAATCATTCGAGAAAGTATACCTATGATGAAACCACTACCTTACATGGGTCAAGCTTTTCCCCTGCTTTTTCAGGAAGAGAAGCAAAGTAAGTTCAAGCCCAGTAGTTAGCTTTTCACAAAATCTTCTTTAGTATATGCCAACACTTCCAATGGACAATCTAGAAATAGTGGTGGTCCTTCGTCTACCCGTGGGTTCCAAACGAATTACACACACAGTGGAATATGAGGACAAAACTTTTGGTGATTATTGTAAGAAGTTAGGCAACACCAAGGACAAGTGTTACAAGATTTATAGATATCCCAACAAACCCAGTCCTGGTACTAATGACCAACCACCTAGAAACTCAAACTACAAAGGCTATAAAGGAAAGGGCATGTTGCTAATATGCAGGGAGGATTATCCGAGTCTAGTTTGAAAGAGAGTTGTGAAAATACTTAAAGTGGTCAACATCGTCCCTTGAGTACCTTATCCACAGAGAAATACCATCACTTGGTTAGCATACTGCAACACTTTCAAGGAGGCAACATGAAGGACACATTACTTGAGCCACATTCTACAACTGAAGCTGTCAACTTCACAATTATGATAGCCTATAACTCTTTTGTTAACTTTGATAAACTTTCATGTGGATATCTAAAAACTAAAGTTGATTTGTGGATCCTGGAATCAGGGGCAACACATCACAATACCTTTAGTAAAAATCATTTCACTAAACACACTACATTGCCATATCCCATACTTGTCAACTTACCAAATAGATATAGAGTTAAAGTAACTCAAGTTGAAACTGCGATCTTATCGCCAGTATACTCTATCCAATGTCCTTTTTATTCCTACTTTCAAATACAATCTCAACTCTATATGTTCCCTATCTACTTACCTTAAGTGCATCCCTTTATTTACTGATTCTTTATGTCTGCTATAGGCCCCTTCACCACGGAGGTCTCTAGAAATTGATAGAGTCCATGATGGTTGATACTTTCTATGCTCACACTGTCTACAAAAGAACATCATTGTTTCATGTTTTTCTTATCATATGTCCAATGTAAACAACGTACTATGTCAGTGTTATTCTCATTCACGTTGTCCATCTTCTTAACAACGTAACAAATATAATTGCTACTAATAAAGACAATGTTATTGTTCCTGATTCTTTCATGTCTTATGATAGAAATGTTGTTAATTCTGTTGTTCATTCCTCATCAATGTCTCGTGATAAAACTGCTGACCTACTTTGCAATTATAGATTAGGTCATGTTCCGTTTGTTATGGTGAAAAAGATCACTTCAATACCAGTTCAGTTCTCCCCACACAACCTTTCTTTTGTCCAATTTGCCCCATGGCAAGGCAATCTAGACTACCCTTTCCTAATAAAACAATTGCCTCAACTAAATGTTTTGATTTAATACACATAGATCTATGGGGTCCATACAACACAAAAACGTATGATAACTTCAACTACTTTATCAATATAGTGGGTGACCATACTAAGGTTACATGGACACATCTACTAAGGGCATTTCCAATCCTACACTCTATTATACTCTCCAAATATAAAGTTTTCTATTTTTTCAGACAAGTAACTCCAATTCAATTCTCTATTTACTTTCTAAAAAAGAATATTTTTCTCTCTCATCAATATTATATTATTATTTCTACGTCATTCTTATTTTCTTATTTCATGATATAAATTATTTATTTCTTTTTTCCAATAATTCCTTTATATAATTCTCATGTGATACAAAAAAATATTTTTTCTATTTTTTATTTAATTATTATATTTTATTCAAAAATTTTAAAGACCATAAATTGGACAAGAGTATTATATAATATAATAATTAATGAACAAATTCAAATAAAATAAAAATACGATTATATTAATATTACATAATTACTCAATTTTTGAAATTATTACGTTACTCCCATAAATACTCTATTAATGTATTACGGAATTCAAAATGATCATTTTTGTCCTTAATTTTATTATGTCTAGCTAAAAATTATTCAAATTAGAGATTTTCATCTAACACATTTATGTCATTGGAGTTGGAGCCTCTATGACATCTTGGATTGGTGCATTGAGATTACGTTCATCCTCAAGTATCACGTTGTTTAGTATAATATATATAGTCAATATATTATTTAGCATTTTCTTTCTTCGAAAACGTGACGGACTTGCAATAATTGCAAAACTCCGAATTCTCGTTCAACATCTTTTTGACATGATCCTTGTTTCATCGCGAATTAACTATTATGTTATTACTGTATTTTATGTTATATTTAAATTATTATGTTGTGTATTGTATTGTTATCTTGTATTCACATTAAATTTTTCATCTTACCATTTTAATTTTGTGTATTTTTTATAATGAAAAGTATTAATAAAATAAAATTTTATTATTGATGAAAATTATAAAAAAAAATATTAATTTGAAACTAAAGTAGTATATATTAATTAATATATTTTTAAAAATATTATATTACATTTAAAATGACTTATGAATATTAGATATTTATTAATGAAACGATATGTAAACTAATATGTTAATTGGAAAGTAATGAAAAGAATAATAAAATATTAAAAAAGTAAAATAGAGAGTGTGAATAGTAGTTCTCCAAATTTGAAGAACTACTATTCAACTCTCTAAATAAAGAATAGAGAGTGATTTGGAGGTGGTTGGAGAGGGCATTCTCTATTTTACTCTCTAAATATAGAGAATGTCGAGTAAAATAGAGGTTGGTTGGAGATGGTCTAAGTAGCAAAAGTAACGCTCTACACGTGGTAAAAACCATCATATTCGTGGTAGAAAACCATTTTCAAACCACAATAAAGACCTTTAGATAAAACAATGGATTAGAATTCTCTAACCATGAAACCAACTCATTCTTTCAATCCAAAGACATCATACATCAGAAAATCTGCTCACACACACACACCAATAAAATGGTGTGATGGAAAGAAAACATATATATTTGCTTGAAACTGCAAGGGCACTTTTGTTTCAATCAAAATTACCAACAAAATACTGGGGGAATGAATTTTGACAACCACCCGTATCATAAATAGATTTCCCTCACAAATACTTTACAACAAGTGTCGCATTGAGCTTTAACACCATCAAAGATCTTCATGTTCTCACATTAAGAGTTTTGGTATGTCTATGCTATCCTACCACTCCGAAATTCTAAAGAACCAAGTTTGTTCCCATGACCAAACCCTATGTCTTCATAAGCTACTCTCTTACCACAAAGATATACTAGGTACTAAGTCTACATACCAGCAAAATTCATGTTTCCAGGGATGTTATATTTCATGACAACATCTTTCCTTTTGCACTAACAATAGACACTTCCAATTTTCATGCATCTCCTTGTTATTATTCCAACATTTCTAAATTTTCCTCTTCATATCCTGACCAAAATGGCACTATTGATCTTTCTATTGATCAGTGTGGTTAGAGAAACCTTTCCATTCCCAATCCTACCTTGCCACATGATGATATACCTTCATTAACTCCTAAACCTCCAATTAATTCCCCTATTGTTGAACCTCATGAGGCACATATACCAAGAAAATCTACTAGAAGTCGTAAGGCACCATCCTATTTGAATGATCACAGTTATTATGTACCAAAAGTTAGTTTAGTGTCCCTTTATTTCTCCTTTACACACAAAAATCACATTGCTCCTAAGGAATTGATACATGATAGTCTTTTGTAATGAACATATCTCATGATTGTGAACCAATGTATTTTGAAGAGGCAACTATGAACCACGCCTGGCAGAAAACCATGACACATGAAAATGAAGAAGAAGAGAGATCTTCTTTTTAATAGGAAAATTTTATCACATAAATCTTCCCTTCAAATATGTCTCAATTCTCACCTTCAATTCTTTCTCATTAGCTCTCTAATTCTTAGGATAATCTTGAAATGTGGATCTGCCTCCATTTTCTTCAAAACAACGACAACATAGAGTCACCCTCTCTTCTCACGCTTCAATAAAGAGGAAAAAATTCTCTTGGGACTATTAAACCAACTGAATCCTAAGAAGGAATAAAAAGGTAAAAAGCTTGGAAATTTAATGGATATAAATGCATGAGAAAAAAGAAACGTGTAAGAAATAACAGATGTATCAGTGCACTGCTTGAGAATCACACATGGGACATGGTTCCCCTGCCCCCGGTAAGAAGACTATTAGGGTAAAATGGGTGTATAAGATCAAACATAAGGCAAATGGGAGTATAGAGGGATTAAAGTCTAGACTAGTGGTGAAAGGATATACACAATATGCAGAGATTGATTACACTGAAACATTTTCTCCCGTTTTGTCAAAATGGCAACAATTAGGACTTTATAAGCCACTGCAGTGAAGAAACACAGGGACATTTTAAAGCTAGATGTTAATAATGCATTTCTTCATGGAAATTGCATGAAGAAGTTTACATGGATGTACCACAGTGTTTGGATGTTGGGTCTTCTGACTTAGTCAAGTTAAATATATCTTTATATAAACTTAAACAAGCAAGCAGACAATGCTATGCAAGGTTGAATGATGCTCTTAATTCTAGAGGATACACACATTCAATGAATGATTATTCATTATTCCATAAAAATTCAGGTTCTTCTATTGTGTTTGTAGCAGTCTATGTTGATGATGTGCTGCTTACTGGTAATGACCTGGTTGAGATCAACAATTTCAAGTCCTTTATGCATGACACTTTCAAAATTAGAGACTTGGGGAATTTGCATTATTTTATTGGTTAGAAGTTTTGTAGAAGCATGATGAAATCCTGATTTCTGAAAGAAAGATTTCTCTTAACCTGCTTATGGAATACAACTGTTGTTAGATCTCCACATTTTACTCTCCTCTTGACCCCTTGGTGAGTTGAAAAGGGAACACACTTTTTGACCCTGCATATTATAGGAAGCTAGTTCACAAGCGTAACTTCTTAACAAACACAAGGTTGGACATTGCCTATGGAGTCCAACACTTGAGCCAACTTATGCATGCACCTCGACAACCACATCTGAAAGTAGCCTTCCAAATGTTGAGATACCTAATACAACACCCCACATTGGCCATTTTTATTTCCAATTCAAATGATTATAGAATAAGGTCTTTTTGTGACTCAGATTAGGTATTATGTTATGATTCAAGAAAGTTCGTCAATGATTATGTTGTCTTACTTGGGACCGGTCCCATGAGCTTGAAATCGAAGAAACAAGAAACAATATCTTTATCTTGGCTAAATGCAGATTCTTAAGGATGGGGGTTGGTGACCTAGTATGGTTACATAGATTGTTTAACGAGTTGACAGTACAGTTCCCACTAGTGAACTATTCATGTCTATTGTGATAGTCATTCTGCCCTGCACATTGCGCAAAATCGTATGTTTCATAATCGTACAACACACATTGAAATAGTCTGCTATTTTGTTGGAGCTAATCTTAAAGAAGGACTTATTACTCTACATCATGTTGGTACAATTCATCAGCCGACTGATATTCTTACTAAGGCTTTTACTGGAGTTAAGCATTCCACTGTTTTCCCAAGTTGGCAGTGACTACCTCACCTCCAACTTGAAGGGGGTATTGAAGCTAGAGCTAAAAGATATAAGTCCAGAAGTCGGTTACGAATTAGTTAAGGTACAAGTTAGTTAGATATTTAATTGCAACTCTTACTTGTATTGATTCAAGTTAGTTACAAGTTAGTTAGGATAGATGTTGTTAGTCTCATTTTATAAATCAATGCTTTGTATTTATTCTAAATCAGTTCTACAAAAATTAAAATTAAGTTTCTAAGTCTTCATCTTCCTTTCTAATGTCGATGAGGTCAATCTCGTACCATTAATGGTGAAGTTCGAAAGCTCCAATTCAAACTTGGCAACTAGATTTAACAAGATCACAACACAGGGAAGAGAGTATGTTGTGTGAAATAGAAGGAAGGGAGAAATTAATGGATAGAGAAGGATTAATATCTACGGTACTAAATGCACGAATCACCTTAATAAAATGTCGTTACCATTTTTACCCTTTAAAAGAGATTTTAGGTTTGAAAAGTGTCATTTAGTTATTTATCTTAATATTTAGAACTTTAAAGTTAATTAAAGTAATATATATTAAATTTATACATTTAAGACTTCGAAATTAAGTGAAATTTTGCTTATTAAGTTTTTCTTATTTGAATTATGTTGTAAGTTCGAATATTAAATAATTTTAAATCTATTAACATTTTAATAGCGTAGAGAAATCCGCTGTTAAACTAAAAATTATCTAATTCTCCATAAAAACTTTTCAAATCACGCAGAGTACATACGTATACAAGAGAAAATGGAAGTATTCATTTTGCACTTAAGATTTTCTTTTCCTTCTAATTATACAAATTACAATCCGAAAAAATTTGTATAAGAAAAAATTATAGAGAAACACTATTTACTTTAAATTATTTTGATTAATTAAGTGTTCTTATTAATCGATTAATTACACGCCTATTAAAAAACATAGAATTCCAATATAAGATGTTGATCGATGTTTTGCCAAAGGTCCTTCATAACCTTAATTTACATTTTAATACACTTTCTGCACATAAGAATGGATATTAACATCGATATTTGATTAAAATCCACCGAATTCAAGTCTATACACATATGGAAAAAAGTTTGAACTTTTGGTTAAAGCTTGCGGGGGTTTAATAGTGCAGTTGAGTCACCAATATTCTTTTGTAGTATTACATAAGTCCAATGTTAGTCTTATGAACCACTCACATTAATATTATTCTGGTTTAATATTTAATTACTAACTAAATTCTAATTCCAATTGGATAAGTGGAGAAGTAGAGAAGTGAGAAAATGGAGAAGTTACCTCAACTACCCATTAAGTTTTCCACTTTACCCATTACCTCTTCCAACTATCCATTATGTCCACTACTCACCATGATGTAAAGGTGGGAATGATGTTAAAACACACTTTATTTAAAAGGTCCTTTTTCTGCCATAAATATATATAGTCTTATCCATCAACGCTATACATAAAGTATAAGGTAAGAGAGAAAAACAACTTCTAAATTTTCAAAGGAAAAGATTTCCGCTCAATCAAGTCACGAATTATAATGGCAAATTCGGATATGTATTCTTGATTGATATCATGGTATTAAATATATGTGAAAATCATATAATTCTACAATCCTGAATAATTGATAGGATTTCTAAATGTTAGATTATTTATGTTTTTCCAATCATTAAATCTTTATATCCAATTGATACGAAAAGTGGATATGTCATGAAAAATTGACTTTTAGAATGATCATATGACTTTAGGCCGAATAAAATCATCGAATTCGAGCCTATTATGTGAACATCGTACGCTAATTGTTTAACTAAAATCTTGATAGTGTCTATGACTATATGCTTGTGATTTGAAGTAAGCTTTTCAAAAATTTTGATCTCTTTTTAAAGTTAAATAATAATAATAATAAATAGTCTTGTTTTCTTGACAGACAATTGCAATCTCACTTATTAATTCAAAAACTCACTAAATAATGTAATTATGTGCACACAAGAATAGTTTATTAAGTTCTGAATGTTATTCATCTTGTATTCCTAAAATACTTAGAATAAAACTTTAAAAAATTTTATAAGACACAACAAAGTTTAAGAACATACTTACAACTATAAAATTAAAAATAGTAGAGAAACTAGAATCAGAAACAGATAAGAAGAATTGTTGTCAATTTGTATTTAAAGAAGTGTAAATTAGGTATATAGCATTTTATGTAGTCATATTCTCAAGTTATGACATAAGAGTTTGATTTTCATTGTATAACATTTAATATATCAAGTTATAGCATATTTTAAAAAGAAAATAATGTTAATTTTAAATTATTAAAAATAGATAGTAAAAAAAGAAAGAAAAGAAAAACAGATAAATTAATATTAAATAGTGTGATGCGTGAAATTTGTTATTATTAATTACTGAAAACTAATGTGCACATTTTAAGGAATTTGAATTGTTTAAATATTAGAAAGATACCATAAATGTCTCAATTAGTTTTAAATGATAACAAGTTATGATTTTAATCCTTAAAAAACTCTAATCTGTTATTTTTTTTCCTTAAACGTGCATTGATTGTTATTTCTGGGATTGATTGTTTTTTCCCCCAGAAATTGAAGATTATTTTGTTATTTGAATATTGTTATATTTTTTCATTTTTTTTGAAAATTCTTAAAATTTGACGTTGAAAAAGATTAGATTTGATTTGATAGAGAAAATTGTGTCAATATTAATTAAACATGGTGGCAAGTGGAATTCATCAGGTTAGTTATTAAATTATGATTTGTTATGTTTTAAGTATAAATTATTTGTTGTAAATTTTTTTTGTCATGTATGGAATGTATCGTTTATTTTTATTTCTGTTATATTGCAGATGCTGATATGATGTATTTTTTGTGATACAATTACGATGTGTATCTGATATTATGAAAAATATTAAGTAATAGTAATTTTATTTTGATGTGTAATGAAAATGAAGATTGGTGTGATAATTGATTACTGAAGAAAATACAAAAATTTATAGATTTTGAATCATTGTGCATTTTTCTTATGAAAAAAATATGAAAAAAGTCTGACAATTTGTATTAATATTGTTTGAACGTTATATGAAATGTGAATTTTTGGTAAATGTCACTCAAAATTATATTTAAAATGTCGAGTGATAAAATTTGTATATTGATGAAATATGAAAGCTGTATTATTTATGTATGTAGTGTATGAATATATTATATGAAATATGTATGAAAGCCCATTTTTTTATTGTATATATCATTGATTGATTTGTTATATATATATATATATATATGAATTTTGTATAAAGTTTGGATTAATTGTGTATTAAATTTTAAATAAATTGTATAAATTGTGTATGAAAGTGCATTTTAGATTGTATGTATCAGTGAATTATATAGTATTTGTGTATGAATTGATTTTTTATAACCGATATGTTACATATATATGAATTGTGTATAAACATTGGATTAATTGTGTATGAAATTAGATTTTTTTTGTTGTATATATCAGTGAATTATATATAAGTTGTGTATGAATTGTGTATGAATTTTATATGAGTAATTTTATAATTTTATTATGTGGTTCACTAAATGTAATTTTAATGTTGTGAAATAGGAAAATACGTCGACTTTGAGATGGAGGGCATCCTATATGATACTTCTACTCTCTATATTGGTTTAGTTAATGCTATAGTAACTCAACTTAATATAGAAGAAAATATAAATTCTGTTGAGATATATATTGTTAGCGAAATGTGTCCACCTATTAAAATTCATAATGATGTTGGGGTAAAGGTTTTTCTAGTTCAAATGAGGGTGAATTTGGATTTCTTTACAAAATATCCTTTATGCATCACTTTGAAAGATCGTGAGCAGTATAACGAAGGACATGGAGTTATAATCACTGATAGAATAAATTATGATGTTAGATTATCACAGACTAACATTGATTTGTACTCCAACAATTCTATCTGTTTGATCGGAATGAATTTAGACGGAGTTGTCAATGATAATAGTGAAATAGATAATGATATAATATGTGACCATTTCAACCTATTTGTAGCTTATAATCAGATTTATAATAATAAAGAAACCCTTAAGGAGGTTATGAGGCATGTTGGACTTGTTGAAAAATTCAGTTTTCGTGTTGCGCGTTGTAATGCATCTAAGTAAGTGTGCTAAATTTTTTTTTATTTCACTGTATATAATTATAATGTATATTTTCTTAATTTTGAAACATTTATCACCTGAATTGTATTTCTAAAACTTGTTCTTGGATGATAAAGGCATCTAGTTTGAATAAATCAAATTTATTCAAAGTTAGGAAGTATATTGCTCAGCACACTTGTTCTGTTAGAGAAAGAGTTTATGCCAGACGTCAGGGGATAACTGATGTTGTAGCTGTCTTGATAATGGAGAAGTATATTGATCCATCTACGGTATATACTCCAAAAGATATAGCTGATGATATGTTAAAATTGCATGGCGTTTCGTTGACGTACATACAAGCATGGAGAGCTAAAGAAAAAACAGTAAAGTTGGTGCGCGGAGATCCAGTAGAGTCCTATGCAAAATTACCTGGTAATTTCAAAAAAAGAATAAATTTAAAGACTACTCATTGAAGTGGACTTTTACATTTTCGTATATTATTTATTTGTAAATTATGTATATTTTTTTGTATGAATTGAACTGTTATTTTCAGGTTATTTTTACATTTTGGAGCAAACGTATCCAGGATCTGTTTTTGAAAATTAAAAGGAAGGAAGATGATATATTTTTATACGCATTTGTTGCATTAGAAGCTTGTATTAGAGGTTGGGAATATTGTAGGCCAATTGTAGTTGTTGATGGTGCGAGATTAAAATGTTTATATGGTGGTACAATGTTAACTGCCAGCACAATGGATCCGAGAGGTAAATTTTTAGCTATTTAATTTTCTGATTATACAATATAATGAAAAAATATATAAATTGTATTTATGATTTGTGTGATATTTTTTTTAAAATAATGAGCAGGTCGTATACTTCCGTTGTCTTACGCGATAGTAGATTCTGAGAACGATGCTTCATCGACTTGGTTCTTTGAGAAGTTTAAAGAAGCATATGGAGTTAGACAAAATATGTATTTTATGTCGGACCGAAATGAAAACATATGGAAAAGGTTTGCTAATGTATATCCTGAATTAAAACATTATGCATGCATATGACATCTGTCAGTCAATGTGTTGAAGAATTTCAATAGAAATACTAAAGATTTGAAGATTTTGTTCTTTTCATTGGCAAAAGCTTATACAAAACAACAGTTTGAGACAATTATGGGAAGAATAGATCAGATAGATACGCGCATACGATCATACTTGTTTGATATTGGTTATAGAAAATGCTCAAGACCTTACTCGAATTGTAAGCGCACATGGACCATGACTTCAAACATCGCAGAGTCATTGAATAATGCTAACAGGTTAGCAAGGAGGTTACCGGTGATTTCACTTCTTGAGTTTTTTAGGGTAACAATTCAGAGGTGGATTCACAAGCATAATGAGGAGGCTGATAAGACAACATCCGATCTGACAAAAAAATATGATATTTATCTATAGAAAAGTATTGCGTTGTCATGCAATATGAGGGTATGTGTTTCACTGTATTGTATTTTTACTTCTAAATATTTAGTGGCATGTATAATTTTTTTTTTTACTTTTACATAGGTGATACCTTCAACCGTTGGTCTGCATGCTGTAGCTGAAGGAGCAAAGAAATCCATAGTAAATTTGAACAAAAGGATGTGTAGTTGCAGAAGATTTCAACATTATGAGA
Organism: Solanum lycopersicum; assembly: GCF_036512215.1. Lineage (NCBI taxonomy): Eukaryota > Viridiplantae > Streptophyta > Magnoliopsida > Solanales > Solanaceae > Solanum > Solanum lycopersicum. The sequence goes on along the minus strand of NC_090808.1, from coordinate 45,859,397 downwards.
TACCGTGTGATCATGCAATTGCAATTCTCCGGTACAGGAAGTTACATGAAGCAAATTTTTGTTCTGCTTTTTATAGCCTCAAGAATTTTAGAGATGCTTATGTCATTCCTGTCGAGCCTATCCCATGCGAGAGTACATGGGATATACCAAGTTATATTTCAGAGCCTAAAATGATGCCACCAGGTCCAAAAAGATCAGCGGGAAGATCCAAATTTGAACACTGAAAGGGGTTCGCTGATGTGAAATTCAAGAGGACAAAAAGCACATGCAGTAGGTGCCATCAAGTTGGACACAATAGGAAGACATGTTCAAATTATCCTGTACAAAAACAATGATTTCCTACTGTTACATTTGTGTTTTTGAGTATTTAAATTGTTATACACATATTTCATTTTTTTTATTGAATCATATTACTTTTCATACAAAGGTCATACATTGTATATACAACTGTTCATATGTTAACATTCGTTACCATTAATAAGTCATATAATATTCATATAGTATGCATACAGTTATTGCATTGAATGGTGACTACATATAAAATTTATACATTTATACAAGCAATATTTGCATATAAAATAATGTATGTTTATGTTCTACATATCAAATTATAATATGATATAATTCATACATTTTTTATGCAGTAGTCATACCAGTAATATAAATAACGTTTGTTTCTGTTTTGTATTTGAAAGTATACTGTATTCATACAAAAAAAATTATGCAAAAGTCATACACATTTTTTAAGGTATAATTATATATTTATTCATATTGAATCATATGTCAGTACTATTTCATATAATTTTCATACATTATGCATATAAAATTTTAACATTACATATTGAAAAGTGCAATTTATAGAAATATCATACACATTTAAAAATTATAAACATATAGTGAAGCAGAGTGTCATTTATATAAAATTAAAAAAAATATATTATGCATATAACATTTGTCTATGTTCTATATATCAAATTATAATATGACATTCATAATTCATTTAATGTTCATACATGATTCATACAATGTTCCTATATTTTCTTGTTGCGTTCAAAATTTATACAAAGTGAGATCATCTAATAATTAGTAATAATCATTGATAATTTATATAAAACCATCCGTATTCATAATAAAAAAACTGAGAAATTACATAAATAGTTCATAAGTTAAAAAAACATGTCATTCAAAAAAATGTACATTGTGCCATGAAGATTTCTACTTCCTGTTACGAAATTTTAGAGTAGGATAATTGGTGGTGTCCATAACTTGTTCTTTATGAGTTCGAGGTACACCCTTCTTGCTAGCAATTGTTCTTGTAACTTCACTTTCACTTATTGCGCCTTCATCATTTTTTGATTTTGCATAATGCCAAAGTAATGTACCATATCTTTTACGATGATATTTTGAATCGATATCAATATGAGATATATCAAAAACACCATTGCTCATGTATTAGGCAAAGAGAGATGTGTATAGACCACAATCACTGTAAAAAAATTGAAATTATAAAAAATTTGTAATGACTATAAAGCAAATTTAATTTAAGATGAAGAAAAACTAATATAACAAGTATACATACTTTGAACTTTCTTCTTGTTGAGGAACATGTGTAACATGCTTGATACTGAGAGGTTCAGAATGAGACTTCTGTTGATAATCAGGGAGATTATTCGCACAAATCAAGCCTTTTGCCATAAAATCCTGTGCTCGTCAGAAATAATGGAATCATGGTTGCAAGTTTATCAACAGCTTCTTTAACTTTTATTGAGTGAACATATTTCTCATCATCGAATCATAGACATATAGACATCTACGTTTGATCCGGAATACAACAAGGAACCAATTAAATTTGTCGCTGATGTTGACTGAGATGATTACTTCGTCAAACCTATCCCACGGAATGTTAGCAAGCAACTTAAATCCTCTAATGCATCGTCCAACATCATGGTCCAGTGAAATGCATCTCATGTCACATTCTGACTGTCACCATTGTTTCTCAATGTTATTAATCCACACCATAAATCAACAATCAACAGTGCTGTAAGAAGTGACTGTCTGCGAGTATTTTGCCTTCTTTCGAAGATAATACATTATTGTATTAATATGTTGTTTAAAAAAAATACAGTTGATACCTCATACTTAAAGTGTACATTACAAATATATCCATATGTTTCATACACAATTCACACATAATTCATACAAAATAATAATCATACATGTATATCGCTGCAAATAAAAATCATAATAATTAAGTCAAAAAATGTCTTACCCCGTTCTCCCAAGGTCTGTCCGGTTGACTCATTATGTGAAAAAAATCCTTTTCTTCGATTTTGACAACACCAAAGTCCATTGAGGATGAAATGTATTTTTAACCTTGGAATATGCTGCTTTCCTGTATATAAATAAGTATTATATTAATTTTTGAATTGTGAAATTAAATAAAATAATTTTGTTCATCTTAGTTTATACCTGCCACGGCTGCTTGACACATCTTTAAAAATTCATTTATTGAACTCCTCAATCAGGTCATATAGAACATCAAACCCATTGTGATTTTGGAATGGATGTTTGATTTGAAAGAATATGGGTACTCTATTTGAACTGCTTTCCCCTTCCGACATTCTGATATAAGGAGAAGAATCGTATTTTCCTAGATTCTTATGTCTTGTTTGCACATTTGGAGTTGTGATAGCATTAAGAATTGGATCAAGTGTGATTATCTGTGTCATAGTAAAATCAGGATAATCGTCCAACGTTGGTGGTTTTGATGTTGATGTTGTAGGTGCGTCAACGTTGAAACAACCATCAGTTGACTTTTGAGCTTCATGTACATAAAAAATAATAAATAGTTATATAAAAATAATTTCTTAAATTTACATATATGTGATAAAAATGAATATATCATACCAGCTGTGTTTGACATTTGGACGTGTTGTCCAATAGAAACTGTAGGCATAACTGTTGGATCAGATTGTGCAGCATGTTGATTGGCGTTGTCCTGAAAATAATTTTCAGATAATATGAAATTTTTGCAGATATTAATGTATTCTGAATTATTTGTAAGAAATAAATTAATAGATTGCAAAAAATAAAAAAAACTTGCATATATGTTTGATACATCATTTTTTCATTAATCATACGTAATTTCAAAATACAAATTTCATACATGATTAATACAAATCATTTATATATAAATGATGAATATATACCCATTTCATACATATTAGATACAATATATATACATAATTCACAGATATATATGTATGATGTGTTGTTATATTTGTTCATTTAATAGTGAAAAAAGAGTGATAATAATATAAATTAAACAACTAGTATAAAAACATCAATTTATATAGTTATCAAACAATATTCATACACAAAGTATACATATATATACCTCTGGTTGTTCTTCTGGTATTTGTTCCCCTCTTAACAATTGAATCTCTTTAATTATCAGTTTGGTCGAGTTATCAACATAACTCTTGATATTAGCCATGTGCTTGTCAACCTTATCGTTGTACAAAAAAAATTTAAAAATATAATAAATTATAAGGTAATTATATTAATTTTTTAAAAATATGTTGGAACTTACAGTGAGTTTGAGTTCTTTCAACTCTGCCTTAACCTGTTAATTAAAAAAATAAGTATTTGATATGTATATTGTAATTTTAAAAAAATTATTTTAATTTGAAATTTGTATTTGTACCTCTTCAATATCAGCTTTCAATTCTTCAACTTTATGTTCACTATCAACGGCACGATTTTTCGATGATCTGTGATTTTCTGAATCATGGTGGCTGCTGGACTGATTTAAAATGATTTCGCCCATGAGATTTAACTCTTCTTCAGAAAAAACCACATTTCTTAATTTATGCTGCAGCAAATAAAAAAATTAGAATGTATATTGATTTATAATGAATCTAATAACATTCTATGAAAAATACCTGATTGCCATGTGTTCTGAAAATTATTTTCTTCAAATCGTCAAAAAAAAATGACGTCGTTAGGTGTCTTCCAGTTCAGGATTCTCGGTGTGCAATTTGAAACATGTATAGCAATTTTGTTGTCAAATGGATGACAACACTCATAAAACCATATTTGCAATGCTATGTGGAACTGGCTGAATTTGAATGTCGATGGTTTTTTTAAAAATTTTTTGACTGCATGCTTTGAGTGTTAAATTAAAACACTCATTTTCCCAAGGGAATGTGACATACTGTCCAGACTCGACCAAATCAAAATACAATTTTGAAATTGTTGTTTTTGAAGGGTCTGATGCAGTCAGAAAAGAAGAAATAAAGTACAAGATCCTGATTTTTAAACGGTCATCTTCTTCCCAAAAAATTTTTAATTTAAACTTGTGATAAAAATCTGACTTGGATACTTTATTAAAATCCCCGAAATTTTCAGCAATGAGTCTATTTGGAACAAATGAGTCAGATACAAAATCAGAAACAGGTCCACATTTCAGACCGGTTATAGCAACAAACTCTTTTAACCCAAAATGTAACTCTTTACCATTTACATTTATGACAAACATGTCATCCCTAACATTTTCATTTCTAAGTAGAAATATGTGTCTCAACAATTGACATTGGATTTTAATGTTACGCAAATTATCAAAAAATTTAAAAGGTGTTTCTTCTAGGAATTGTTGAAACTTATCTTGACCTAGAAAGATCAACAGATCCGCAAACACATTCATGTTAATACATGAAGACAAATGTGTTTGTGTCTTCTTCTCCTAAAAAATTGTTAAAATTAAATTAATACGTTTATCATACTATATTCATACATTGCTAATGTGAAAAAAAAAACAAATGTAGAATTTCATACACATAGCATACAAACTTAATACATTAATCATACACAATTGATACATTATTAATGTATTGATAATGTAATAAAATAAATATAGCATTTCATACAAATTCATACAAACTTAATACATTATTTCATATACAATTCATTTATCACTAAATGTACAAAATCAAACAATATTGATACATTATTCATACATTGATAATGTAAGAGAAACAAATATGGAATTTCATACACATAGCATACCAATTTAATACATTGAATCATACACAATTCATACATTTTTCACATATTGATAATGTTAGAGAAACAAATATATAATTTCATACACATAGCATACAAACTTAATACGATAAATCATACACAATTCATATATTGTTTATACATTTATAATGTAATAAAACAGATATAGCATTTCATACAAATTCATACAAACTTAATACATTACTTCATACACAATTTATTCAACACTAAATATACAAAATCAAAACATAAAGTATTTAGTTTTACTATGAATATTAATAGTCAAAAATATCATACAAACTTAATACAAATATTTCATACACTTCTATAATAAAAAATATCATACACAAATAACACAACATAAATCATGTACTATACTATTCACAATTAAAATCGAAATTAGAACAAAATTAAACAGATAATTTTAATTTTAATTTTAAAAATTTACTAACCTTTAAAAAAAAATTTGGTTTATTTGTTTCTTCTAACTGTGAACTATCGATTTCAGTGACTCTTGATTTTTTTGATTTTGACTTTATCAACTCATCTACAAAACCAGAGTCAGAATGTGATGAGTATTGAATTTGTTTTCCTTTCCTCTTCTTTTCTCTTTCTTTTGCCTCTTTCTCAGATTCACCTATGGTTTGTTTTTCTTTTCCTTTTTTCATCTTCTCGATTTCGTTTGGTTGTTTTTTTTTCATTTATGATTTTTCTGTTCTAGATTTCTCTTTTGCAGATGAAGATTGAGTTTGTGTTTGTGACAAAATGTTGAAAGATGCAGCATGAAATTCCTCAAATCTTGTTTCATCGTTCAACCTTCTACTTTTACGCGGGGTTTCATTGCCTCTCTTCGACATTATACTGTTTTTAGAGTGCAAAAGTGGAAGATTTGAGTGCAAAAGTGGAAGACTTGGTGAAGAAGAATGTTATGCGTTATACAGATTTAACAGTGAAATGTTGTAGATTTTTTATCGAAACAACCAATTTTGGTGAAGATTAAATGTTAGGCGTGCGAATTAAAGAAGATTTGGTGAGAATTTGGAGAAGAACAATATACTTGGGGAAGATAATTTTTTTTAAAATAACGTGTGACGGTTTTTTTAAAAAAAAAATTGTTATTGGTTTATATAGTGGTGGGTAGTTATTATGGAATGATAAAATCCCTATTATTTTGTATTTTTTTAAAAGGTAACTATATAATGTTTAATTTAATTAATAATAGTTAAATAGTTTTGTTTAAAAAAGGTAACTTAAAAAAATTATGTAATCAAATAGTTTGATTAAAAAAAGGTAACTTAAAAAATTAATTTGATTAAATAGATTGGTTTAAAAAAGGTAACTGAATAATAAATGTAAGTATTTAAATAAATTAATTTTTATTTAAATAATTATTGAGAAGAATATATTTTTTCTTGATATGCTATAATTTGATAATAATATGCTATAAGTAGTTTATTATTAAAAAGTATGTTTATAACTTGATATTTATCATCTTAAGTGTGTGAAGTGTTATTTTTATTTTAAAGAATCAAACTGATTCCAACAAACTTTGCAGAAACAAGAAGTTACCAAAGTTTAATGAACCAATGAAGAACAGAAGAACAAAAGAACATAAACTAATTCACAAATCTAAAATCTGTAACACATACGAAAAACAAAAGGAAGATAAAGCCCACTGAATGCATAATGTCTCCTTAAGGAAATTATTCTCCTCTACTATCTGAGGTTTGATTTGAAATATATCCTCCCATGATAGAATGATCTCAATCACCAGCGTATTGATACCCAAAACGTTGGTGTCAATGAGCCACTCAACGGCAATAAAATACACTTAGAATATTGGATTTAGTAATAGTAGAAGAAGTCCATAAATTGATTCAACTAAAATGAGAGAAAATCCATTAATTTATAGAAAACAAAGGGTAGTGTGAAAAGATCCTTATTGTGTTTTAGCGAAAAGATCACAAACCTTTGAAAAAATCACAATCTTTAGGAAAGATCAACTTTTCATAAAAAATTTAAATCCAACACCGAATGTTATAAGCCTTTGTCGCTTCTTTTTCTTTAAATCTTTGAGCTTTGAAATTTTGATTCTGTAAACTATCATTTTACTTGAATTATAGGCTAATTTAACTATTTTACCTTTCTTTGATATTCATATTTCATTTGATTTGTGTAAATCCGTCCTGATGAAGCAATCACAGGAGTACAACGTTATAATTGTCATTTTTGCTGAAATACACATAAATCTTATTATTAATTGAAAGATGACAAGTTAAATAATCTATAAATAATTCTTTGTTTGATATTACATAAAACATATGCAATGAACTACATTGAGATAATGGTAAAAATAAAATAATGGTATGTGTGTTTTAGTATTCGAGTCTATAGGTTTAAATATTTCTTTTTAGATTTTTTTTAGATAGATTTGCAAAAAGTTTGATTGATTCCTATAATCTCAAGTATTAAAACAGTTGGTCTACACCTTAATTTCACGCACTTGCAATGACAATTGAAATAGACTTCACAAATAACTGTGTGTCAATTTACAATTTAAGAAGACTTCTTCCTCAATGGATAACAAGAGTTTTACTTGTTCAAAGTCATTTAACAAATCAAGACCATTGAATTCGTCCAAAAGATGACTACGAATTGAATATTAAGTTCGGAAAAAGTTAGATAGTGTTTGAAGGTTTTATTAATAAATCGTGTTATGTGAAATTAGGTCTTAGTCCTGACTCACACCCCAAAACTAGCTCAAAGGGAGGAGGATTACCCAAGCATTATAAGGAGTCCACCCATCTCATTAACCACCGATGTGGGACTTTTGTCAGTCTTGAACATCCCACCACACGCCAGTGCTTAGCATCTGGTGCGTGGGCAATTTTGATTTTGGGGGGTCCCAACATCGGGTGAGACGGACCTTGCTCTCATACCATATGAAATTAGGTCTTAGGCCTAACTCACACCCCAAAAGCTAGCTCAAAGGGAGGAGGATTGCCCAAGTCTTATAAGGAGTTCACCTATCTTATTAACCACCGATGTGAGACTTTATCATTCTTGAACATATTGAAAATTATTAATATTGCTAAGAATTGTAATTTCTAACCTAAGTTTGGGAACCTTTCAGATACTTATAAATTAATTTAGGGATTTCGAAGTGTATAAAATTTTAGTCGATTAATTAGTTATAAATAATATTTATATTAGAACTTACTTAATTTTATAGTACAATGCAAACACATCGTTTATATAATATTTATGTTCGTTATAAGGTTGTTCTTCACATTAAAACTAGTAAATATAAAATAAGAAAAGTGCAACATGAGTCCTGTTTGTTGGAATTCTACCCTCCTGAATTCTTCAAAGGAACACGTACTAACAACTAGTTTGTGGCTGCTTAAAAAACTTTAACAGTAATTAATTTGAACATTACTTTGTATTATTTGTAACTTTCAAGTAATACAAAGATTACAACGTTTAAGCTCTCAAGGAATTATAAACTCTAATTCCTTCTACTCAAAGACAAAAAACTACTCCCTAGTTTTCTATCTTTTCAATGCTTTTCAAGTACTCTAACTTGTCAAGCAAATCTACTACCTAGATTGTAAACAAACTCTTGAATACAATCGTACAACTTTAACACTCAACTCGCAGCACTCAAAAGATTTTAACAAAACTCTCTCAACCCTCTTGATCGTGTTTTGAAGTTCTCTCTTTGTAGGTGCGCGAGTTTTTCTGATCAAAATAGATCTCTATTTATAGACCAGAAATTCAGCCAATCCTTGTACAAATCAACTTTGTATTTGTCTTCTACAAATCCTTGTTGACTTCTACAAACTCTTTTTCTCGAAACCTTATTGTACTCAAATTTATTTTTAATAGTTTTCCTCAACCAAGTAAACTACTATAAACAAAAACGTACATATAAGTTTCCATATATAACACGTACGCCGCCACTTGCATACCTGCTGCAATATTTCACAGGAACATGTTGCACTACCTGTTCAACTCAATTTTGCCATATTCAAAAATTCAAGATTAACAAATTCCCCCCTTTTGACTATGGCAAATAATCAGCTTGCATTTGAAAAGGTACACAATACATCAATCAACATATAGAGCACACTTCTGCAGCTGCTTCCCCCTTTTGCCATTAGCCAAAAATATTGAAAACCAAAGTACATATGCATACTAGAATAGATCATCAGACAAAATCAGTAGTAACAGCAAGAGTAAGACATCAAACCAAAAATACATACAAAAATAGTAATGTCTACTTCAGTGTTTAACTAGTCAAAACCAAAAATTATGAGATAATGCATATATGAGGATTGATTAAATAGAGGGTGCCATAGATGTAGAAGAGTTTGAAGATCCCTTGGTTAGCAACCCCATGATACTTTGTAGATGCCCAGAATTCACTGCTTGTTCTTGATGTAACGCAGCCTGAGTTTGAGTGAGTTCTTCCTTAATCCTGCAGTTCTCAGTAATCAATTCCTCATGTTCCAATTTATGAGCCATCTGAACCTATTCCATTTCTACTGAATGAGCCCTTTTTAGTGCTTCCATCTCCTTTTCTACAGCAGTAAGAGAGGCCCTCAACCGTTGAGTTTTCACATCAACCCTTTTAGGCGTACCAGGCATGTTCATGTAATCTACCTTCCCCTTGACATAAGAAATGGTTTGAATCTGCCACTTCTTTACGGGCACACCAAAATGTTCAAATACATGTCCTAACCAAAATCCATAAGCCAAACCCCTTTGCTTTTTATCAACCTTGGACAAACTATGTATGTGACTCATGATTAGGATTGACAAGTTTATTTGAGTCCTAGACAACAGTAAGTCCATAAGTGTGAGATCCAAGTAACATGCTTTAGTCCTTTTTTGCTTTCTTGGAAGAAGAATTTTGTGAACTACATTAAACAGCATCTGATGTAAAGGTAACATACATCCCTTGTCAACACTAGAATTGCCTACATATGTCAAGTTGAGAGGTGTTACCCTCTAAAGGAGGCCAATCCTTCTTGACATAGTGACCCCATCCCCTGTAGGAATTCTAAGTATTGAAGACAAAATCTCAGCAGTAAGTGTAAAATAAATACCACACACAGTACTAGTAATTGACGAGGCAGTTCCTGTTGCATTGATATAAAATTCTCTGGTTTCTACTCTACCCATTTTACGCCTAAAGGATCCTTGAAGCATCAGTTCTGTCCAACCTTGTTCTTGTAAGATGATCACTAACTCATCCATCTCACCACCCCCAAAGCCAGAAATTACTCTCTCCCTAATCACACTCCTCTTCTTAAAGGCTAACACTCTTGCATGATAATCACTGTCATCATGAAATTTTGATTTGGATGAAATTTTTTTCCGTTTCTGACTTTTCACTGTATCTGCTACAAGGTTTAACGATGAAGAAGACTTACGCTTTCTTGTGCGAATTTTCTTGGTTGATTTAGCCAAAGTCTCTGCTTCTTGAGTGCGTTGTGCAGATCTAGTTACTCTCATTGGCACCTTTGCCTGTAAGAGTGAGGTTCTTCTGGAGTTTCAGGAAGAGTCGTAGCAGGAGGTTTGCAAGAAGATGAACTTTGTTTGGAACACGTTCTGATTTTGGAAAGCATTTCAAGTAAAGTGATATTTTCATCATCAGAACTATTTTCTTGGTCATGTGACAAAAACATATGTTCCCCCTCACTTTGTGCACTCATATTATCTTTTTCTAACCCTTGACTTCTCTCTTCCCCCTGAACTAAAGCATCTTCCATAAGAGACCATCGAGTTATGCTGGTCGAATCAATGTAGAGAATGGCTGGTAGGGCGTGTAGGCTTTCTTGAGCATCAAAGGGAATTATGGCTAGTGAAAGATTGTAGGACATGGCCATTTTTTCTAAACAACACAATGTGGATTCTGGGTTTTCAAGGGTTTTAGAGAGAATGGGGACAATCGGAGAAGAAAGAGAAAAGGGAACTGTTTAAGAGGAATTGTAGGGAAGTGTAAGGGTTTTACTGAGAATGGGAACAGGTATGACTAAAAAGGTTTTCTGCAGGTTTTGAATTGGCGGTTGTGATGATGAATATTTTTTTTTCATTTAATTAAAGGAACGGAATCCAATGCATTGGTCTTATAATTTTTGTCTATCTTAGTTAAGAAAAGTAGACATACCTTTTAAGCATGCATAAATGATTTTGAGAGTCCAATTCCTTCAGCTTTTATTTGCTTAGTTGGTCTTCATCATTCCTAGCTCTAGCCTGTTCCTTTCAAAGTGTTCCCTTGCTAATGCCTTTGTAAAGATGTCCGCGATTTGTTCTTCCGTAGTACATAAATTCATAGAGATTAAACCCTTTTCCACATTGTCTCTAAGAAAGTGATGACGAATGTCAATGTGTTTAGTTCTCTTATGTTGTACTGGATTTTTTGCAATGTTGATAGCATTAGTATTATCGCAGAAAATTGGGACTTGTTCAATTTTGAGACCGAAATCACTAAGTTGTTGCTTAATCCACAGAAGTTGGGCGCAACATGAACTGCTACGTACTCAGCCTCAGCAGTGGATAGTGCAACTGAGTTTCGTTTCTTTGATCCCCATGAAATAAGACATGATCCTAGAAAGTGAGCCATTCCTGTAGTGCTTTTTCTGTCACCCAAGTATCCAGCATAGTCAGCATCCGCATACCCAACTAAATCAAAGTTGCTTCCTTTTGGGTACCAAAGTCCTAAATCAGAGGTTCCTTTTAGATATCTGAGGATTCTCTTGACTGCTTGAATATGTGATTCTTTAGGATTAGTTTGAAAGCGAGCACATAATCCTACACTAAACACAATATCAGTTCGACTAGCAGTAAGATATAAAAGGGAGCCAATCATACCTCTATACAGTTTTTGTTCAACAGCAGAACCTGTTCCTTCAAGGTCCAACTTAGTGGCAGGGGCTATTGGAGTATCAATTGGTTTGGCATCGTCCATTTTGAACCTCTTAAGCAATTCTTTTACATATTTTTGTTGATGAATCCATGTACCTCCAGGTGTTTGTTTTATTTAAAGCCCAAGAAAGTAGTTTAATTCACCCATCATACTCATTTCAAACTCATTGCTCATAAGATTTGCAAATTCTTTTGTGAGACTCTTATTTGTAGCTCCAAATATGATATCGTCAACATAGATTTGCACGATCAGCAGACCCTTTTATTTATTCTTGAAGAAGAGTGTATTGTCAATTTTACCTCTTGAATATCCATGACTTAAAAGGAATTTTGACAATCTATCATACCATGCCCTTGGAGCTTGTTTTAACCCGTAGAGAGCTTTGTCAAGCTTATAGACATGATCAGGGAAGTCATTATTCTCGAAGCCGGGGGGTTGTTTAACAAAAACTTCTTCTTGTAATAGCCCATTTAAAAAAGCACTTTTGACATCCATCTGATACAATGTGAATTCCATGTGAGATGCGAAAGCTATAAGCAGTCTGATTGCTTCTATTCTTTCCACGGGTGCAAAAGTTTCATCATAATCTATCCCTTCTTCTTGATTATATCCTTGAACAACCAACCTAGCTTTGTTTCTGATTATGGTACCATGTTCATCTAACTTGTTCCTAAACACCCATTTAGTTCCAATTACAGTTCTGTTTGAGGGTTTAGGTACTAGATGCCATACTTTACTTCTTTCAAATTGATGTAATTCTTCTTCCATGGATATAATTCAATCTGCATCTTGAAGAGCTTCACTTATTTTCTTTGGTTCTACCATGGATAGGAATGCACTATGCGCGTAGTAATTCTTCATTCTTTATCGAGTGGTAATTCCTGAAGAGAGATCAATGAGCAGGTTTTCCAATGGATGTGATCCTTGGTATTTGTACTCTTTTAGGATAGGAGTTGATCTTTCTTGTTCTTCATTAACATCTGATTGATTTTCATCTGTATCAACTCTTTCATCAGAATTCACTTGAGTTTCAGTTTCTTCTCTGTTTGTTGTGTCAGAGGAACCAGTTTCTTGGACTTGTTCCTGTTCAGAGATAGCATGTTCTTCAGCTGATGTGTTACTGAACAGCACATCTTCATTTGACATAGTGCTGCTTTCATCGAAAATAACATGAACACTTTCTTCGACACACATAGTTCTTTTGTTGAGTACTCTATAGGCTTTACTATGTGTGGAATACCCAAGAAAAATTCCATTGTCACTTCTAGCATCAAGTTTTCCAAGCAGATTTTTTCCATTGTTATGAATGAAGCACTTGCATCCAAAAACTCTATGATGAGAGATGTTGGGCTTTCTTCCTTTGAATAATTCATATGGAGTTTTTTCTAACAAGGGTCTGGTCATGCAACGATTTATGGTGTAGCAAGCAGTTTTTATTGTTTCTGCCCAGAATTGGTTTGCAATTTTGCTTGCGATCATCATAGTTCTAGCCATTTCTTGAAGAGTTCTGTTCTTTCTCTCCACCACACCGTTTTGCTGAGGTGTTCTAGGGGCAGAGAAGTTGTGATCAACTCCATGATGGTCACAATATTGTGCAAACTTTGAATTTTCAAATTCAGTTCCATGATCTGATCTGATTGCCTTTAGTTGTTTCCCATATTTTCTTTGAATTTTTCTCATTAGTGAACAGAAAACTTTAAATGCATCATCTTTTACAGTAAGGAATAGTGTCCAGGTGTACCTAGTGTAATCATCCACTAAGACAAACACATATCTTTTCCCCCCTCTACTTTGAACCCTCATTAGTCCACATAAATCCATGTGAATTAGTTCTAAGGAACAAGTTGAGCTTACCAACTGTTTGGACTTAAATGATGATTTTATCTGTTTTCCTAGAGTACATGCTTCACAAACCTTATCTTCCTTGAATTTATTTTTAGGCAGTCCTATAACTAAATCCTTGATGATAACTTTGTTTAATTGAACTTGGCTAGCATGACCCAACCGTTTATGCCACAGCAAGGGATCTTTTTCCAACACGCTTAAACACACTAGATTTGTGTTAGAGATAGTTGAGGTGTCTACAGTGTAGACATGTTTATCTCTTTTTCCTGTTAACACTAATTTTTGTGTGTTTAGATTGATTACTTGAACACCAGTGGATAGAAAGATTACCTTGTTACCTTTATCACACAATTGAGATATGCTGAGTAAATTGTGTCTAAGTCCTTCCACATAGTATACTTTATCAATTGAATGTTCATCAGTTCTTCCAATCTTTCCACAACCTTTAATTTGACCCTTTTTTCCAACACCAAAAGCAACCATACCTCCTTTTCCTTCTTCTAGTGAGAGAAACAATGCCTTATTCCCTGTCATGTGTCTTGAGCAAGCACTGTCCATGTACCACTGCTGCTTGCTTTCTCTCACTTCTTCCTCAGTTTCTTCAGCGTCTGATTCAGGTTTAGCGTCTGATTCTTCTATTGCCATCAAGGCAAGGTCTTCAACATCTTCATACATGTCCGAGGAACCTGTTCCCCAGGCTGCATACATTGCTTGTTCCTTTTCTTTGGTTTTCTTTTTGTTGAGGAGTTCCTTCCTTTCTTTTTCAGCTTTTTCCTTTTTCCATTCTAATTCCCACATTGGGCAGTCCTTTATTTGATGATCTGTCTTACCACACTTAAAACAACCTCCATTTTGTGATCGTTCAGGATTTTTTTCTTTCAAGGGTGTTGATTTCTTGGCAGAGTTTAACCCCCTTTTAAAGAGTTTCTTGAAGTTCCTACTTATCAAAGCTAGATCATTGTCATCTATGTCTGATTCGTCACTTTCAGTTGCTTTAAGACCAAGAACTTTTTCTTTATTTCCTTCACCTCTTTTGTCAACATTCATCTCGTAGGTCTTGAGATTTCCAACTAATTCATCTAAAGACATAGTAGTTAGGTCCTTAGCTTCTCTAATGGCAGTGACTTTGATTTCCCAAGACCTAGGCAAAATCTTATGTACTTTGTCAACCTGTTCTTCAGTGGTATATACTTTGCCTAATGAGATTAGTTCGTTTACCACAGTGGTGAATCTGGGGAACATATCTTGAAGAGATTCTCCGGATTTCATCTTAAAGGCTTCATATTCTGAACACAAACTAGCAATCCTGAATTTTCGGACTTGAGTAGTCCCTTCATGAGCGTTTTGTAAGGTATCCCATATTTGTTTAGCGGAGGTACAACTTGAGATACAGTTGAATTCATTAGGTCCTAATCCACACACAAGAATACACTTAGCTTTTGCATTCTTTCCTAGCATCTTATAATCTGCTTCATTATATGTATCTGCGGGTTTAGGTATTTTATTTCCTTCACTATCAGTGATGGTAGGAATTAGTGGTCCCTTATTAATTCTTACCCATAATTCATAGTCTTCAGCTTGAATGAAGTCTTCCATCCTTGCCTTCCACCATGAGTAGTATTGTCCATTGAATAGTGGAGGTCTGTTGATGTGTTGACCCTTACCGTGTCCGAGTGGAGGTGCAGAACTTATGTTGATCTTATCTTGAGTTGTTAGACTCTCTAAAGATAACCTCGCTCTGATACCACTTGTTGGAATTCTACCCTCCTGAATTCATCAAAGGAACACGTACTAACAACTAGTTTGTGGCTTCTTGAAAAACTTTAACAGTAATTAATTTGAACAGTACTTTGTATTATTTGTAACTTTCAAGTAATACAAATATTAAACCGTTTAAGCTCTCAAGGAATTATAAACTCTAATTCCTTCTACTCAAAGACAAAAAACTACTCCCTAGTTTTCTATCTTTTCAATGCTTTTCAAGTACTCTAACTTGTCAAGCAAATTTACTACCTAGATTGTAAACAAACTCTTGAATACAATCGTACAACTTTAACACTCAACTCGCAACACTCAAAAGATTTTAACAAAACTCTCTCAACCCTCTTGATCGTGTTTTGAAGTTCTCTCTTTGTAGGTGCGCGAGTTTTTGTGATCAAAATAGCTCTCTATTTATAGACCAGAAATTCAGCCAATCCTTGTACAAATCAATTTTGTATTTGTCTTCTACAAATCCTTGTTGACTTCTACAAACTCTTTTTCTCGAAACCTTATTGTACTCAAATTTATTTTTAATAGTTTTCCTCAACTAAGTAAACTACTATAAACAAAAACGTACATATAAGTTTCCATATATAACACGTACGCCGCCACTTGCATATCTGCTGCAATATTTCACAGGAACATGTTGCACTACCTGTTCAACTCAATTTTGCCATATTCAAAATCTCAAGATTAACAATGTTGCATAAGTACAAATTTGCAATTTTTGACTACCAAAACATTCATTTAATACTGGTACAAATCATCATGAATTACATGTCTATAGTATCAGCCAAACTATGAGTTTAGGCACATGTGAACACTATAGTAATTACTTGCCCGTCACCGTTTTCTTCAATGTTCTTCTCATGATATTGGAGGTGTTTGTGGTGTGGTTTAATTTCATTGGAACTGCGTTTCTGAAAAGCTTTCATATTCACAATGATATTATTCTCAAATTTCTTTTTTTTTTAAAAAAAAATCCTAAACAAAAATTAGTTTACTCTTAACTTTATTCAAAGTAATCAATATTGTTTATTTATAAAAATAATCAAAGATAAAATAAAAAGTTAATTTGTTCTGTTTAGTTTTATAAATTAAAAGGTATTTTAAGACGAACTTGTATCCATCTTAAAGGGACTAACGGCCTAATAAAGCTGTTGTGTTCTAAATCATGATTAATATGCTTTAGATTGTGTCTCGTATGAGTACGTTATGAATCATGATTTAAAGGAGGTATTCTTAGTATTATAAAGTTTATGAATGATTTGGTATTACTAGATTCTTACCACTTCAAAGATTATGATTATGATATGACTATGCATATTTTTCATTGGGAGTTTACTTAGCACCGAGTGAACTTTGGGATGGAGGCTCACCCGTAAGAGATGACAGAGTTCTTTAGAAATAATCGCCTCGTCCTATGACTATGTGCCCCTTAAGGCTATTTTAATTTACCCTAACTAGTAAATCCACTTTAGCTCACTGTATGTAACAATGTCCTTACCTTGGCAAGTTTGGATCCTTTTTTCCAGTGTGGGAGGTTTATACTGGACTTCATGTTCTAGCTCACATGGTTTGTGTCGACTAATGATATCTCCCACCATAGTTTATGAATTCCTCAATAGTTTATAAGTTCTACTTACAATATGATCTTCAAAATATGGCATTGACCTTGTACTATGTTTAATCAATTCAACTTATTAGATTATGTCATGTTTTACTTGGCCATGCATTTTCATATTTTAAGACTCTTTATGTTATTTTGCTTATACGTACTCATGCATTTTTCGTCATCCTCAGTACATTCCAAAAACTGGCTGCATACATTTCTTGTACATATATTATTTTACAGTATATGTCATGACGCACATTCATCCAACTGCGTAAATACAACTTCCATCAGCCTTTAAAGTTTTGGTGACTCCTCATGGTTAAGGGCATGATAAGTTTTCATATTTATATCGTGAGCTAGGACTTGTCCTAGCCACACTTATGTAGTAGATGTGAACACCTAATGTTTTACGTGTTTATTTACTCCTACAATATATAGTAAGGTTTTTCTTATACTTTTGTTTTGTATTATAATATTTTTGATTGTTTGTCTTTGTTTTTTTTAATTGGCCCAAATGACCCAATGTTGATTGAATTGGGCTGATTTAGATCCATTTCTGGTAGCCCAATCAATTTTAGATTCAGTCCAATAACAATGATAAAGATTGAATCTCAACCATTTATAATATTTTGATCAAAAGGATCTTAGGTGACCCTACGAGAAATACAAAAGACTCCAAAAATCAGAATTTTGAGTTTATTTTGCTTCTTTCCTTTTCTTCCCATCGCCGCCGGCGGCCACCACCCCTCGGCCAGAAAAATCTCCAATTTTTTTTATCATTTCTTTATTTGAAACTCTCTACAAATCTTCACTTTTTTTTAGATTTATGAAGTTTCGGCCAACCCCATGTTGAAACTACTGTTATGACTCCTTTGAAGAGTTCGACTCTTAAGTCAACTAGTAATCCTAAAGATAAGGGATAACTTAGTTTTAGTATAATTAGATCTCCTAAGTCACATAAAAATTATACTACTATCGTTGTATATAAATACAGGAATAGACATAACACATTGTAAGAGATATATAAATAATATATCCTTTGGTTCTTGCTTGTGGAGAACACTTCAGACTCATCGTTCACTTCTCAAACGACAACCATGGCTCAAGAAAACAACCGACCTCCTTCACCTCTCAACAATGCTCATCACTTTAGTTCCATAAAATTAACATCTACAAATTATCTTTTTTGAAAAACAAAAGTTTGTTCGTTTCTTCTAGACAAGCTTTTTGGTTATGTATATGGAAGTTATGTATGCCCGCCTTTGTAATGACCCTAAAATTTGAATAGGATGAAATAGAGCTTCACATGTATTTGATGAGTTGGTAAACTCGTATAAATGAATAAAAATAACTTTACAAGTTAGTTTGGTGGTTTGAGAGGTCAAACATCAAGAGACGCCCATGACGTTCGGAAGCTAGTCGTTGGATTTCTAGTGTGTTCTAGGATGTTTTCTTTGATTTGAGGTTTCTTTTGGAGCCTAAAACTTGTAAAGGATACCCTAATACCTATTTGGACATGTTTTGGGGTTAAACGTTTGGGTTGACTCTCTAAGGACCACCCTTAGGGTCCTTGAGGAGGACCTAAAGTTCAAACCTAGACCTGTCAAAACAGATTGAGTGATGGAGGAGAGTGACACCCCTTAACTCGAATGACGGCCCATAGGTCAGGGGAGTAGATCCACAATTAGCTTGTGGAGGATTAGCCTCTATTTAGGAGGCTCTGACCTAGACCACGAACCCTGTAGTACATTCCATAACCCACCTACGGTCTGTCGGTGGGAGTCTTAAGTCTGACTTGCAATTTTTTCTTAAACACGGATAAGCCAAGGGCGGTTTGGTAAATTTCACCTTTGGATTACTAAATATTGGGAGGTTATTTTATGCATATTAAACCAATGAAACCTTGAGTTAGAATTCATTCTTAAAAATCAAACCCCTCTCCCAAATAGTTCTTTTTAGAACACTTTGAATCTCAAGAACAAGTTGGAGCTAGAGTTGAAAATTTCTACAGTCTTATTCTTCAGTTTTGTGGGGAATTCATCTTTAAGATATGGTGAATGTTTAAATAAAGCTAGTTTCCTCATTAAAGCCAATCTTCAAATGGTTTTCAAGTTTCCAAAGATTGTGAAAATCCCTAATTCTTACTCAAACTTGTAGGTTCTTGCATCAAACATTTTCATTTGTAACCTATGATTATATTGATTGTTTATTGATTATTTTAAGGTTAAAAACTCGTGAACAAATGATCTCACTAAATTCCTAAAGTTGGCTTATAAATTGGGTTTTATGTTTATGAATGGTTTTTGTTAAAATTGTGCTTAGATTGTATTTTATTGAGGATATATATTGTTATCTATGCTTAATTATGATGAATTCTGGTATACTTGAATGATGGTGATCATGGCTTGG
The DNA here is from genome assembly GCF_036512215.1 of Solanum lycopersicum. Lineage (NCBI taxonomy): Eukaryota > Viridiplantae > Streptophyta > Magnoliopsida > Solanales > Solanaceae > Solanum > Solanum lycopersicum. The sequence goes on along the minus strand of NC_090808.1, from coordinate 45,839,769 downwards.
GTGATGAGTAAGTTGACCTAATTCTCTTGTTATATTGGAACTGTTCATGTATGATTTGGTCCACTTATGGTGGCGGTGTTTACTTATTGTTTATGTGTTGTGACCATGGCCTTGAATGAATTACATGATATGTATGAGTATTATCATGATGAGGCATGTGTAAAGGCATAGGATGAAGGTGATCATGTGATATCAAGGGGATCTTGTACGAGGTATTATGGTATTGTGATTGAAACATGATTCTCTCTTCATGCTTACATGTAATGTTGTATCTTGATTGATAGACTTATATACCTTTCCTTGACGGATGAAAGATGTTGGATGTGATATATTTACTTGGCAGGCTTAGGTATACTTTCTTGAATAATGAATCAATGAATGAATATCTAGAATCGGCTAGACCTAAGCATGATGCCCTTTCTATGAATGATGAATGAGGCTATTAGGCTATGTTTTGAATCGGTAGACCTAAGAATGGTTCCCTTTCTTGATAAGTATATATACCTAGGTGAATGTGAAACCTTGAAGCGATAGACCTTATGATGGTGCCTCTTTCTTTTGTGAAATGATAGACATAGAGATGGTGAGCCGTAACGGTAGAAAACCTTCTCTAAGAAGGTCAATGAGCTATCCTTATGAACCTTGATCGGCTAGACCTAAGCATGGTTCCCTTCTTGATAAGTGATATGGGTCGGCTAGACCTAATGATGGTGACCTATCTAGTACATACATGTGATTGAACTACTATATGGGAGCTAAGGCTAGCACCGAGTGGATATGCTTAAGATAGTAACTCTACTTGAATATGAGACTAGACTACAAAAAAGTCTTTTGATATCCCCTAAACCATGTGCCTACATGGGTTGATCATAAGTTCTACCCTTGGCAAGTATAACACCCTCCACGGAGTATGGTAGATTCTAGATTTCATACCTAGATAGTGTGGTCTCTGTCGGTTAATCCCTATTCCCAGCATGTGGGATGCACACTCTAGTTATTGGATAGGTTCTACAATGTGTGGGTAGTAGTATGAGATGCTGTCTACACATGACACAAGTAGGCTTTGAAGATGATAAAGTGAGTTCCCTAAGTCCTTAAAGACTATTATGTGAGGTCCACTAAATTCATGAATTTCTCCATAAATGTCTGTACTAATGAATGTTGACTCATTGCGTTATGTTGACAAGGAAAGGTCTCTATATTTAGTAGTCTTGAGGAACATTTAGGTGTGTATGTGGAGGTTGTATAGGCGGCCACTTCATGTCTTATTTAGGTGGGTTTTAAGATAACCTTAGATAGAGGGTCTAAAATGATGAAAGGTGTTACTTGTTGAATGTGGTCATGTCTTATATTATAGGATCATCTTATATGTGAATATTGGCTTGAGAATATTTTTCTTATACTTGTCTCATGATTTTTCTATCAAAATAGGATGAAAAATATATTTCAAAAAAAATGTACCCTTTAACTTTTTTTGCATGGTCATCATACTTGGTGCATATTTGTACTAACACCATTCTCCATGTTTTTACTACAAAGTGTAGGTGAAGGTGACTAGATGTTCATTCCTAGATTGATGTGCTTGGACTTGATATCTTCAATATTGGGTATGTCTTCAAAGATTCGAGCACACTTATCTTAGAAGTTTTCTTTAAATTCTTGTAATGAACTTCTAATAGTTTTCTTTCAATTGTGAAAGGGCCTTGTTCTTATGACATTGAGACGTGTCTAAGTTGGATATATTGAGACTTAGTGTTCCTCACTCGTTTATAAATAAGATTTCGATTGTTGACTTTGTTGAGAAAAGATTTAAATTCCGCACTATTTTTATGCCTATGTGATGAATGAATGTTAAGGGCTTGTATAAGACCTCAACCGATTGTTGACTTTGTCAAGAAAAGTTTTAAATTCCGTACTATTTTTATACCTATGTGATGAATGAATGCTAAGGGCTTGTATAAGACCTCTTCGAGGTTGAGTACGCCGTGTTACTACTAGAGGGGGTGCTCTCGGGTTATTACATCCTCTCATATGACACACAAAGATGGCAAACAAGATGTTGTCAATCTGACATATCTTCGGTGGATCAAACAAGATCAATTAATTATGATCCTAATTATCTAATCTCTCGGAGGAGACTATTCCAATTGTTATAGGTCTATGCATGGAAAAATCTATTTGGGATGCTCTAGAGGCAGCCTTCTCGTCACCATCAGATACTCGAATTCTAAACCTCCATATGCAGCTTTAGAATCTTAAACAAGAGGATTTGAGCGTCACTCAATATCTTCACAATGTTAAATTACTTTCGATGAACTAGCATCTGCTGGTCGCCCAGTTTGCCTTCCTGATCAAAATATTTACATGTGTCAAAGGTCTTTGAAGTGAATTTTAAGATATTGTTACTGCTCTCTCAGCTCAACAAGAACCTGTCACCTTTAGCGAGCTACACAGCCTTTTGTTAAGCCATGAATTTATTCATGGTCAAGCACTCTCGTCCATATCAATTTCACCATCTACAATGTCGTACCTTCCTATCAATCCTTCTGCAAATTTCAGCCAGCTTGCTTCCCAGAACGAGAGCCAATACAACAAGCAAAATAACGGATGATGAGGTCGCAACAACAAGAGATGTAGATGAAGAAATCATTGGTGGTAGACAAAGTTATCACAACAATTCGTCCGCTGGAAATCAGTGGTTCTCCTCAGACTCTCACTCGTGTTGTCAAATTTTTAATGGCGTAAATCATATTGAACCAAATTGTTTTCAATGATACAATCACACAATTAATCCATCAGCTTATGTGACTCATCAATCACATCATATTGCACCCCAAATTTGGTATCCGGACAGCAGTGTCAGCTTTCACATCACCCGATCTTGCTAACCTTCATAGTGTGGAGGACTACAACGGTATGGATCAAGTTCAAGTTGGGAGCGAGCAAGGGCTTCCTATTCATCACACTAGTAATTCCATGCTCTCTCTCCCTTCCAAATCCTTAGCCCTTAATAATATTCTTCATGTCCCTTCAATTACAAAACGTTTACTTTCCGTTCAGAGATTTTCTCGTGATAATGATGTCTTTTTTGAATTTCATCCCTCTCATTTTATTGTTAAGGATCCAGCATCCAAGAAGCCTCTTCTTTCAAGGCAGAGTAATGATTGTTTGTACTCACTCAAGCCTCTGGTTTGTACTCATTCAAGTCTCAAGCTTCAACCTTCCCAACCACGAGTAATCTCCAAGTCACCATCCGCTTTTGTATCTTCCAGAACGTCGTCCACATGTTGGCATCTTCATTTAAGTCATCCCCACAAACGTGTGCTTCCTCAAAACATCCCGAAACATAGTTTACCTTGTTCTAGGTTTAATTTTAATCATATTTGCAGTGCTTTCCAACTCGGAAAGTCACAAAAGTTGCACCTTCCACCTTCAATCAATAAAAGCTCCTTTGTTTTGCATTTATATTTGTCGATGGTTGGGGTCCTGAACCTCACTTATCTTCTGAGGTTCATAAATATTTTATCGTGTTTGTAGATGATTTTTCAAACTTTTCTTGGGAATTTCCAATGAAGTTAAAATCAAAAGTCACCTCAATTGTTGAGCAGTTTAAGCTTTTGGTTGAAAATCAATTGCACACCAACATTAAGTCAATTCAATCGGATTGGGTTGGCAAGTTTCGTGCTCTTTCCCCTATCCTCTAGCAATTCAGAATATCTCACAAGAGTCTTAGCTCCTCACACCTATGAACAATAAGAAAAAGTTGAATGGAAAAAACTCCATATAGTTGAAACAATCTTAAGTCTCTTAGATTATAGCTCCACCCTATTCTGTTACTAGCACTTTGCCTTCGACACCGCTGTTTATCTAATAAATCGACTTCCATCACCCTCGAATAGTGGTAAGTCTTCATTTGAACAAGCATTTCACAAATCACCAGATCACTCTCTCTAAAGAGCGTTCAAATGCCTTTGATTTCCCTGTCTTCGACCTTATAACAAACACAAATTTGATTTTCGTAGCGCGTCTTGTGTATTCCTTGGATACATCCCCAAACACCTTGGGTATCATTATCTTGATAGAGACTCTGGTCGTTTCTATATAGCCAGGCATGTTTGCTTTGACGAAATCGTATTTCTATTTATTTCAGATTCAATTCTAGGTCCCCATCTCTCTACTCTAGCATATTCGATCCATTGGGCATTTCCCCTTCACAATTGCCCATACACCAACAAATTTAGTTGCATCACAACCTACTCTGGAGAATATCCATTCTAATGCCCATTCTATACCTTTTACATAAATGTGTAGAGCTTTTCAAGGGCTATCTTTTGATGTAAATTTATGTCAAAAATCCATCAAAAAGTTTCCGGTGACCCCATTCAACCAAAAATTTATGTCATTTTCCCCTCTCTCATCCTCTTTCCAAATCCGTCACTATCTCATTTTTTCATCCATCTAATTCGGTTTGATGCTGGATTTGTATTATTTTGTTAGTTTTCTTTAAGTTGTATCATGTTGAAATTTTTGCTTCAATTTTGTTTTTATGCTTTATTTTCCTACCTTATTTGTTGTATTTGATCTTCAAGATAGTTTAAATGTTTGATTTTTCATTTGAGAGCTGATTTTTCTTTTGAATTTTGGGTCTTGATCAAGTTGGTCAACATTTTGGGTCTATTTTAAATTTTTAGATGACTCATTTAGCTATTATTCAACTAATAAATTTAAAAAAAAATTATATAAGTACACAACATTACTTTAGTCATTCTCAATATTTCCCTACTATTTTATTAGAAATACAAAATTCCCTTCGTTTTCCCCAATTCCACTTAACCGGATACGTTATTCTTTGGCCAAAGCAAACGTTTCACATTCCTCACTTTAAGCCCTCAATCTCTCCCATTACAATTTCAGTTATCAAATTCAAATAATTTTGTATTTCAAAAGAATCCTATCACTATTCAGCCGCTTTTCAGAGTATAAATTAGGTTGTCTCATCTTCTACATTGTGATTTACACCTTTTTATTTTATTTTAGGGAAAAGGGTCAAATATGTCCTAAACTACTAGATACCCTCTGTTTAAAGTTTGGTTCACTCATGCTCTCGCCGTCCAACTTTGGGTCTGATAGAATATGATAGAATCGATAATTCATGTTTTGATGATAGACAAGAAGCACAAATAATCAGTAGCAAATGTACGCAGCAAAAGAAGTCAAGCTCGAGTCCAAGATCGAGTAAAATGGGTCAGCCAAGTAATCAAGAAAATAGAGTTATTTGTCAAAGCAAAAAAATAATATATTAAAGGTATAAGTTGATACAAATAAGGAAAACCTTAAACATATTATTAAGGAAGGAAGTTGTATATAATAAGGATTGTACTTTAAAAGGGAATCCTTGTTTAACAATAACTTCCTTACCTTATCTGATAAGGACTGAAGGCAAAAGGAACTCTATAAGAAGAAGAAGACGCTGATAAAAAATTCCATGACTTCACGCAGAGAACAAGAGAAAATTATTCATCAAACTGAGGTCTTCAAGATTGATAGGATTGCTACGGTCAAAACATTCTTGAGTGAGAAGGTTTTTATCGTGTAGAACTATTTGTCTTATTTTTGTTCTTAATTGTAGTTTATAGTTTATTGTACAAAGGGTGGGTTTGGCTCTTTGTAGGGTTGAGTGTTAGTAAGAGTTGTAACAAAAGGTGGGTTTGGCCTTTTGGAGAGATCGATTGGAGTCAATCGAGGGAGTAGTAGAGATAAGACTTTTGATTATTGAGTTGTAATCACAAAATCTTATAGTTGAATTAATAAAACGAGGTTTTTCCTTCCTTGAGTGAGGAAGGTTTTTAATTCAATAAGTGTTTGTGTCTTTACTCTGTCTTTACTTAAAAGCAACTTACACGAACCTGGTTCGTGTTCTGGGTAAGGTTTCTTCAATTAGTATCAGAGCAGGTCTTTTCGTTAAAAGATTCACACCTTGAAAAGACTCAATGGCAGCACCACCTACCCCACAAGAAGGAGCTTCACAAACACAACCACTAGTGTTCAATGGCAAATATTATGGATGGTGGAAAAATCGTATGATGGACCATCTTATTGGCAAAAACCCTGATCTATGGGGAGTAATTCTAGATGGCCCAACCATACCTATGAAAACCGCAACTGATGGAATCACCAAAATCTCAAAGGAAAGAAAAGAATGGAATGCTGAAGAAAAGCTTGCAATTCAAAACAATGCCAAAGCCAAGAAAATTCTGATATGTGGCATAGGACCAGACGAATACAATCGAATCTCGTCATGTCAAGATGCCAGAAGGGGAGACTATTCAAGACATGCACACCAGGTTCACCTCCATCATTAATGAGATGTACTCTTTAGGAGAGATAGTGCCTAATGGAAAGGCAGTAAGGAAACTCTTGAGTGTCCTTCCTGAAACTTGGGAAAGCAAAGTCGAGGCTATCACTGAAGCCCGCGACCTAGACTCACTAGCCATGGATGAGTTAATTGGTAATCTCATCACATAGGAACTCAAGAAAAACCAAGAAAAGGAAATTGGAGGAAAAAGAAAGGAAAGGAACTTGGTTCTAAAAGCTACTACATCAGATGATTTTGAAGAGGAAAATATTGCCCTCATAAACAAAAGGTTCACCAGAATGCTAAAGAGAGGGCAGACCTTTCAAAAGAAAGCTTCTGAAAAACCATCTGAAAACACTAAAGACCAGGTTTGTCATAAGTGTGGGAGCCCAGATCACTTCATTAAATTCTGTCCACTTTAGGCCTTAGAGCAGAAAAAGGAAAACTTTGAGAAGGGCAAAGACATCAAAAAGGATAAGTTTGTCCCTTCAAACAGAAGAATGACAACTCAAGAGACAGATATGTCAATGAAGAGGGCCTTTGCAGCAATGGGGAATTCATCTGATGAAGAGTCTGAGGGTGATGAGACAAAAAACCAGTCTCTTCTTGCACTAGAACAAGAAGATGATTATGACTTTCTTGCCCTTGTAGCAGTGGAAACCAAGGAAGAAAAGGAAACCTGCAGATCACAAGAAACCATACTAGCACTTATGGCTGGATCAGATTCTAAAGATGATGAAGAAGATGACAATCAAATCAAGGTAAGTTTTCATCACATCAAAGTAAATATTGAATCATATTCTAAAAAGGAACTAGAGTCCTTATTGAGTACTCTTATAGATGCATATCAGTCTGTCAATTCTGAAAGAGAACAAGTGATGGAAAACTATGCATCTTTAAGAGAAGTCAATGACAATCTTGAGAAACACAATCACTTTCTTCAAAATAAATTAAAAGAACAGATTAAAATCTCAGAGTTAATTCACAAGGGCAAAAACTCTGCTAGTGAACTTCAATTAGCTCTAGAAGAAAAACTAAAATTGTTAACCATAAAATATCAAGCTTTAACAGAAAGGAATAGGTTGTTACAAGAAAATCTTGATCATACCAAACTGGATATGGAAAGAAATCTTAGATGGACCAGGTCTTCTGAAATTTTAACTCAGATTCAAGAAAAGCAAACCACTAGTCGAAGTGGGATAGGTTTTAAAAAACAGAATAATCTTGTGTCACACACTATTCACATGTCTAAAAGTTTATGCACTCATTGTGGAAACTCAGGTCATTTAAAGAATCAATGTAAAGCTTTATTTGAGGCTTTTCAGAAAAATGTTAAGTTCACCAAAAAGGAAAAGACTGATACGGCTAAGAACCTGGTTCGAAATAAAAATGCTCTAAATAAAAGGTTTTCTTATTTGCCTTTATGGGCTAGAAGAAATCTTATTCATCCTTTTACTCACATAAAGGGGCCCAAGCTAATCTGGGTTCCCAAGACTAATCTTTGACTAGTGTTTCAGGTGAAGGTGAGAGGGAAAAGGCCAACTTGGTACATGAATAGTGCATGCTCCAAAATGGTGCTGAAAATGGTAGAAAATTCCTCTCGCTCTTTGATTTTCAAGGAGGCAGTTTATTCCTTGAAAAGGATGAGAAAAATGAAAAAAAAGTTGAAGAAAGTGACATATCAAACATCTTTGATGATGCAAATTTAGGAAACACTGCATATGAACCTGGTTCACAGCTAACAATCATTGATGCACCTGCAACATGAATTAATACTTATCTATGGTTTTGGAGATCGGGTGAATATTAGAGCAATCGAGACAGTAAGAGTATGGCACACCTTTGGGGGAACTTTGTTGTGTGAACATGATCCTTTTGTTCATTGGAAGGTATTAAAAATTGACAAGGGTTGGTTTTCTGTGAATCAGCTTGAGATTCATTTGATCTGGGAGAATATGATGATGCAACATTCTTGTCAAGGCCTTGAATATGAAGAACTTGAGAAAAATCAGTCAAAGCATGGTGTTATCGAAACAAGTTGATGCATTATCATGATTTCCTTTAATAATTGGCTAGTAAAAGAATAATCTTACACTTGAGTAATTATACCATGAATATCTGCTAACTCAACCTCGTACCGTAACAGGTACACACTCAAGTCACATCTTAAACAATGCTTAGAAAGTTTGCAGATGTTATCTTTACTCTTTGCTAACACCATTAAGTAAATCACGGAGAAACACAAAAAAAAAGGGGAACCTGGTGTCTCTGTAATACTCAGGTATGTACCATCCTTTTTCAAATGCATTAATTTCCTGAGTTTGGGTCAAACATAAGCACTAATGAACCTGGTCGATCATCAAAAATTCAACTTTCATAAAGATCACCAAGAACCCTCTTTGATAATAAGCATCGTTCAATCCCAAACTGCCTAATGATTAAAATATCAGTATTGAAGTCACTAATGCTTTAATTTAGGGGGAACCTTGCTTTACCATCCACATCTGAACCAGGTTCACAAACTCCAAATTGATATTTCATCCATTCCAAGTGTATAACTTGTCTATCTCTCAGGGGGAACAATTCTCACAGAAATAAATTGTTGCTTGCTTTCATTATTGATAAACACATCTCTTTGTGCACCAAAATGTGATGAATCTCTTACTGGTAGTTGGTACTCCTTCAAAGTTGTCATCAAGAAAAAGGCTATCAAAAAAAAAGGGAAGAAAATCATGGAGGAATGAAAATGTTACGGAGTAGAGTTAAAAAAAAAGGGTGATGATGTATCTCATGCTTCTCTTGATGAAATTTCACATTCTAGGAAAACTGATCAGAATAAAGAAGCTGGTGCACAATGGGCATACTGGAAAAAAAATTATCAATGGAAGTAAACATCCTTTTCTTCCTCACTTTAGTAATCTTTGTCTCAATTCTTATCCTCAAATTTTATACTCTTTTGACTCTTTGATGTGCTTATGTCTGTCTCATACTCATGATATTATATGTTTTTGATTAAGGGCATAAACTGGTACATATTTGTTTATTTCGTTTCTCATTGAAGATCTTAATTGTGTATGAGTGTAAGATGACTAATATCCTCAGATTAACTAACCATTTTGTTAGTAGAAGTGTACTTAAAAGTGTTGCCCAAGTGGCTATGAGTTAAAAATGATATTGCACACATTGAATGTTATTCGAGTTCTTTGGTTATTGATTTTCAATGATGCCAAAAGGGGGAAATTATATAATGTGGATAGACATATACATAGTTTGTCATCATCAAAAAGGGAGAAATTCTTGGGGAATGAGAAAACATGGAGTTTGTAGTTTTGATGGATGACAAAGAATTGATGTTTTTGGAAATCTGTTAACTAGAGTGTTTGATGCATTTGAAGTACCATTGGGAGAAGGCAGGATTTTAACTTGTGCAGATATGTTCACTCAAACCATTCTTGCTGATTGTGGCATTCCCATGGAGTCGGAGCAGGTTGCAACTGCGTCTCCACGTACATCTGGACATGTTGCTTAGTTACTCAAGGAACTTAAAGTAGCTGAAGAAAAGTATGCCACTCTTGAGTCAGAAAACCAGAAGTTACGTGCTGAACTTGACACTTCAAATACTGAAATTCACAGGTTGAAGGATCAGTTAGTGCAGCAGTTACGTGCTAAACTTGACACTTCAAATGCTGAAATTCACAGGTTGAAGGATCAGTAAGTGCAGCAACAACTTGCTAACAATGCAAGAGTTGACAGAGTTCTGGATATGCTGGCTTCTGGTTCAACTAAGCCTGGTCAACCTTCACATTGAAAAAGCATCTTATTTGAACCTGGTTCTCTTAGTTGTTTAAACTTATTATGCTCAACTGGCTGGGCTTATATTGTTGCTATGGATGTTGATTGGGTTTGTTTAGCCGCTGTTGGATTCTTTTTGATTTGTCAAAAGGGGAAAGAGTATTTGCGCATGCATCACACAGAAAGATTTGTTTGTCTTCATCAAAAAGGGGGAATAGGATAGAATATGATAGAATCGATAATTCATGTTTTGATGATAGACAAGAAGCACAAATAATCAGTAGCAAATGTACGCAGCAAAAGAAGCCAAGCTCGAGTTCAAGATCGAGTAAAATGGGTCAGCCAAGTAATCAACAAAATAGAGTTATTTGTCAAAGCCAAAAATAATATATTAAAGGTATAAATTGATACAAATAAGGAAAACCTTAAATATATTATTAAGGAAGGAAGTTGTATATAATAAGGATTGTACTTTAAAAGGGAATCCTTGTTTAACAATAACTTCCTTACCTTATCTTATAAGGACTGAAGGCAAAAGGAACTCTATAAGAAGAAGAAGACGCTGATGAAAAATTCCATGACTTCACGCAGAGAATAAGAGAAAATTATTCATCAAACTGAGGTCTTCAAGATTGATAGGATTGCTACGGTCAAAACATTCTTGAGTGAGAAGGTTTTTATCGTGTAGAACTATTTGTCTTGTTTTTGTTCTTAATTGTAGTTTACAGTTTATTGTACAAAGGGTGGGTTTGGCTCTTTGTAGGGTTGAGTGTTAGTAAGAGTTGTAACAAAAGGTGGGTTTGGCCTTTTGGAGAGATCAATTGGAGTCAATCGAGGGAGTAGTAGAGATAAGACTTTTGATTATTGAGTTGTAATCACAAAATCTTATAGTTGAATTAATAAAACGAGGTTTTTCCTTCCTTGAGTGAGGAAGGTTTTTAATTCAATAAGTGTTTGTGTCTTTACTCTGTCTTTACTTAAAAGCAACTTACACGAACCTGGTTCGTGTTCTGGGTAAGGTTTCTTCAGGGTCCAAATATGCCCTTATGGGCGTTAGTTGTCATGTTGGACATATCCAACTCATTTTTCATTTCTTTAAATGTCACATGGAATTTTCATGTCATTTTGACCTTACCACATGTCATTTATATGAAAATGGAAAGATATTCGGACTCATAAACACCTAATTCGACCCATAAATGAACCCCCTTTTAAATAAATTATCCGACCGATTTTCAACAATTTTGTTTAATTTTTATTTTTTTCGATAAATTCTGAAAATGTGTAATTGATTAATAAAAAAATAGAAAGAATATGAAAAAGATATAAAATTAACGCCAAAAATTCACAAAATTTTATTTTTTTTGATAAATTCCAAAATGAGTAATTCATTAATAAAAAATATAAAAAAATATAAAATTAACGTCGAAAATTAAAAAATAAATACAGTAACCTCAAATTCAACATTTTTTTTAATTTTTAATTTTTTCGGCATCCCAAAAATGAATTTATTAACAAAAAAATATGAAAAATATATAAAAATTACGCAAAAAAACATTTACAAATAAAAAAATAGGAAAATATGAAAAAAATAAAAAATAAAAAATAATTGAAATTATTTAATTTAAGGTTACTATATTCATTTGTGAATTTTGACGTAAATTTTTTTTTTTATTTTCATATTTCCCCTTTTTATAAAAAAAATTACTCATTTTTCCGGATTTGTCGAAAAAAATAAAAAAGTTTAATAAATTGTAGAATAAAATGTTCTATTTTTATTTTTGAACTTTTGGCTTTAAGTTATATTTTTTTCATATTTTCATATTTTTTATTAATCAATTACTCTTTTTTGAGATTCCGAAAAATAAATATTTTTTTAAAAATATTGAAATGTTAGATTTAAGGGTACTATAATTATTTGTGAACTTTTGGTATTAATTTTCTATTTTTTTCATATTCTTCTTATTTTTTATTATCGATTACTCATTTTCAGAATTTGTCGAAAAAATAAAAATTACACAAAATTGTTGAAAATCGGTTGGATCATTTATTTAAAAGGAGTTGATTTATGGGTCATATTAGGTGTTATGAGTATGAATATCTTTCCATTTTCATATAAATATCATGTGGTAAGGTCAAAATGACATGACAATTCCATGTGACATTTACAGAAATGAAAAATGAGTTAGATATGTCCAACATGACAACTAAAGCCCATAAGGGCATATTTGGATCAAAAGTTGGACGGCGAGGGCATGAGTGAACCAAAATTTAAATGGTGGGTATATCTAGACCTTTTCGAATAGTTTAGGAATATATTTGATCCTTTTCCCTTTATTTTACTGTGTATACATCGTTTTTAGTATTGAATTATGCATCTAACATATAAAAAATCTTTAATTTTTGATTCAGAAGATCCAAACTGCAAAGAATTGAGTTTTAAAAGGTTGCATGACCCGATAGTCATGAATAATCAAAGTACTAGCAAGAGAAAATCAGTACAGAAACTACATGGATCTTCTACTTCAAAGTTTCCAAAAACCCTAAAGAAAAGGGGTAGAAAGGTTCCCCCTCCCATTATCAACCAACACTACCCATGGTATGCAATTTTTATCATATATCTATCCCTTTTTAAAAAAAATTGATGATTCTTATTTTTGATTAAGTGTCCTCTTGAAATATCCAGTTGTTTCCAGGAAATATTTATTTTTGTGAATTTATTTATTAACTGTTATTGTATCAAAAGCGAAGAGAACTATATCTAAGTGAAGTACTCAAATCACATTTACGTTGTCATAAAATATTGATTCTTTAATAAATAATTAGATTTGTATTTTTTGTCACTATATATAAGGAATAATAAAATTGGTGTAACTTTTATGTTTTGTTGTTATTTAATATCAAATAACATAAACATTGTCACACCTCTTTTTTCGCGCGGAAGCGAAACGGTGCTGATTAAGGGATTATTTTAATTTTTCAGAATCACCACTTGGGATTGAGATGTGGTGTTCCTAGTCCCTAATCAAAAGGTAATGACTCGTTATTTGGTCTATAAACTAGAAATTCGGATAAAGAACTATGTTGATCGAGGGAAGATATTAGGAATCCCTCGAGTCTCGTCGTTCTAGCACAGTTGCTTTTAATGGCTTATATTTGACTTAAAATATTTTTTGGATATATTATTTTTAGGACATGACTTGTTCGCATTTATATTTTTCTTGTTGAACTTTTATTTGGTTTTGACCTAGATGTATAACCGCATTCTTGATTTTGACATTTAGAAACATAATTATCTTTTCTGCATCACACTTAATAACTGTATTTTTTAAGTCACTACTTTAAATTAATAAAAACTAATTATATTAGTGGACAAGGTGCGTCACCGCATCCTTGACTTAATTTTAATGTCAAGGTAAAGATGTGTAACCACATTCTCAATCGAACGTATAACTCATCTAGTCATTAAAAAAATTATTATTTTTTCTTTATACATAAAAATCAAATAAAGTAAATAAATCTAAATTTTGAGGATACAATATCTAATTCTTACATCATTTCTATATCCTTTTATTTTATATTAATAATATTAATTTTTTTAAGTCCAACTTTCTCTACTTTATCATTATTACCTAAATCAAGACAAAAACAATAGCTATAACCTTTTCTTTTTTAAGAGACCATAGCTGACAAATAAAAATAAATAAATAAATAATAATCGATCTAAGCTATCTTCATTCATGAAATGAAGATATAGTAACCAACAAATTAATCATTTTAATCAAATTAATGAATAAAATAAAATATAAGAAAACTTGTCACAAAATTACATCAAGTTCAATAACTAAATTAAAGAGATAAGAAAAATTGAATACCGCAAAATCTTGATCAAACCTCGATTAGAATACCTACCAAGTTTTTGTAGGTGGTTCGTGATGATGTACGTATTGTGTTTGAATAAAATAGTAATAAAAAAATATGTGAATGTATTGATGGATTTTTGAAAGAAAAACAAAGTAAAATAAAATGTGAATATGTTTTCTTTTTCTCGTGTGTTTGTGTGTTGTTGGATGCTGATTGTTTTTCCTTCTCCTTCTTTTTTGTCTTCTGTTTTTTTTGTTTCTTTTTTTTTGGTTTCTCCTTCTTCTTGTTTTTCCTGTTGCTGTGTGTTGTTGTATATGTAGTACTTAGTAGTATGTGTGTCGTGTTGTGGAGGTGGGGTTAGTAGAGGTTAAGGTGGGGTAGTGGGGTAAGTGGATAGAGATTAGGGGGTAATGGGTAGTGGGGTAAATTCTTTTTTATTTTTTTATAATATAATATAATATAATATTTAAATACTTATAAACTAATAAAATTAAGTAGATAATAATAAATTATAATTAAGAAATACAAGAAATATTTAAGGAATAAAAATAGTGTAAAATTTTATATTAGGTCAAAAATTACGTGTCTACAAACATTACTATATCCAAGATACTTGTTTAATTCTCATTTTGGCCTGTAGTTTGATTTTGGTACCTGTCATCGTAGTCAATGATAATTCTCTATATGATACTTAAAAGAATAAAAATGGTTATGAGAATTTATATTTGTAACACATTCTAATTGTCACTGTATATGTAGTATAATTGATTTTGTGTACCATTCTTATGTCTTCTTGTTATTTAATATCCATTAAGCAAAACATCATTATATTTTTTGTAATAGTGTAGCATTTGTTTCTGCATGTATGAATGTATCATGTACTTTTTAATGATTGATAAAAATCTTTATGTAATTGAAGAATATGATTTATGTAATTAAACATATTCCAAAGAACTCTTTAAAGTTTGGTCCTACCTACAGCTTCAACTTTGGTGAAGATTTAGTCTTGTAAATAAAGAATCAAGGTATGAAATTATTCAAGGAGACCATATTTACCCCATACCTGAATATTCTCAAATCAACTAAGTGTTTTATCTGCTAGAGATTGAGCATGAAAATCTAGATAAAGAAATTTACATTCGTCATGCCAAAGGGAATGTCTTGAAATTTAGTATCCTAGAGTTTGCAATTATTACTATTTGAGATTGTTATGCGGAATTTGAGATAATACGAGAAAATATAAACGCGAAAAATAAGACAACAAATTTACGTGGTTCACCAATAAATTGGCTACGTCCATGGGAAAAGGGGGAGCAGTTTTATTATGGAGAGGCAAAAACAGAATGACAGAATAGGGTTTGCCATAGCGTCTATATATAGTGCTAAGCTACGCCCTAACAGGCTTGGGCCCAAAATACATAATTGACAGATAATTAAGGGCCCAATTCAAGGCATTCAACAAATCTCCACCTTGACTTGAATTCTCCAAACAGATTCTTCAGACGCACTATAATAGTGCCAGGCCTCCCCCTCTTCCTCAGAATTGCCCCGCAAGGCAATTAACAGCTTCTGATTTTGAGCAAGTCCAAACAGTGTTGAAACTTGCTCTGTGGAACCGGCTTTGTGAACATATCAGCAGGATTATCAGCAGTTCCTACTTTCTTCACCTTGATTCTCTTCTCACTTCTCAGAAAATGATACCTCACGTCAATATGCTTGGTTCTCTCATGATGGACTTGATCCTTGGCTAAACAAATTGCGCTCAAACTGTCACAATACACCGTAGCCTGATCATGATGCAGACCAAGATCACTAACCAGCCCTTTCAGCCAAATCCTTTTTTTTGCAGCCTCTGTCAAGGCCATGTACTCCGCTTCCGTAGTAGACAAAGTCACTGTAGGTTGCAAAGTTGCCTTCCAACTGACGACAGATCCTCCAAGGGTAAACACATAGCCAGTCATCGATCTTCTTGTGTCAACATCTCCAGCATAGTCAGAATCAGAATAGCCAGTAACCAAGCACTGAGTATCACCTCCATAAATGAGACCAACGTCAGATGTACCTCTAAGGTACCAGAAAATTCTATTCACAGCCTGCCAATGTTCTTTCCCTGGTTGTCCCATGAATCTGCTCACTACACTGACTGCATGTGTTAAATCTGGCCTTGTACAGACCATAGCATACATCAAACTTCCTACGGCACTGGCATAAGGGACTCGTGACATATACTCCTTCTCTTCTTCTGACTGTGGAGCGAACATGGAAGTAAGATGGATATTGGCAGCACCGGGGGTATCAATAGGCTTAGATGAAGACATGCCAAACCTCGACAAGACCTTCTGAATGTAGCTTCTCTGTGACAAGAAAAGTTTCCTTCTCTCTCTGTCTCTAATGATCTCCATCCCTAGAATCTTCCGAGCGGCTCCCAGATCCTTCATCTCAAACTCAGCACTAAGTAAACCCTTCAGCTTCTGAATGTCATAATTCTTCTTTGCAGCTATCAACATATCATCTACATAAAGCAACAGATAGATGAATGAATCATCCTTGAGCCTATTGTAGTAGACACAACAATTATATGAGCTCCGAGTATAGCACAACTTCACCATATAGCTGTCAAACCTTTTGTACCACTGCCTTGGGGACTGCTTAAGTCCATATAAGGACTTCTTCAACTTGCAGACGTGATTTTCCTTCCCTGGAACTTGAAAACCATCCGGCTGAGTCATGTATATCTCTTCCTCCAACTCTCCATGTAGAAACGTTGTCTTCACATCAAGTTGTTCAAGCTCCAAATTCTGATGTGTAACTATCGCTAGTAACACTCGGATCGAAGTATGTCTGACCACTGGTGAGAAGATCTCATTGTAGTTCACTCCCTCTCTTTGGTTGAAACCTCTGGCAACAACCCTGGCTTTATACTTGACTCCTTCTGCTGGTGATATCCCTTCCTTCTTCTTGAAAACCCATTTGCAAGTAATAATCTTTCTCCCCGAAGGCTGTATGACCAGATCCCATGTCTGATTCTTGTGTAGGGACTCCATCTCATCTCCCATAGCAGCAAACCATTTTTCAGAATCAGGACTTAAAATGGCTTCTTTGTAAGTAGACGGCTCAGATGTATCTACCTCTTCAGCAACCTGCAGTTCATAACCCACCATGTCCTCAAAACCATACCTCGTAGGTGGCCGAACTCCAACCCTCCTTGGCCGATCTTGAGCTATACTCTGATGGATATCTGATGGCATAGATTCTGGAATATCAGTTTCTGTCTGTGACTCTTGATCCTTCTTTTCAGGTTCTTTCAAATCGCTCTCGCTCTGAATGACTTGAAACTCCACCTGTTTATCAAGACTCCCAGTTTCTGACGTAGTTGTAGGCTTCACAATGGTTCTAAGCAGAGAACTTTCATCAAAGACAACGTTCCTGCTCATAATAACCCTCTTTTCTGCTGGAGACCAGATTCTGAAACCTTTCACTCCATCTCCGTAGCCCACAAATACTCCCTTTTTAGCTCTTGGTTCTAACTTACCTTCACTGACGTGATAGAAAGCCGTACAACCAAAAGCTTTCAGATTTGAATAATCAGCAGCTTTTCCTGACCACATCTCCATAGTTGTCTTGCACTGTATGCCTGTATGTGGTCCGCGGTTAACCAAGTAGCAAGTTGTACTAACCGCTTCTGCCCAGAATCTTCTATCTAGCCCAGCATTAGAGAGCATGCACCTTGCTCTCTCTAGAAGTGTTTGATTCATCCGCTCAGCTACACCATTCTGCTGTGGTGTATTTCTGACTGTACAATGTCGAGCAATCCCTTCACCCTTACAGAATTGATCAAATTCAGACCAGCAGAATTCCAGCCCATTATCAATTCGCAACCTCTTGATCTTCTTCCCTGTTTGATTTTCCATCAAAATTTTCCACTCCTTGAACTTTTGGAAAGCTTCACTTTTATGCTTCATCATGTACACCCAAGTCATCCTTGAGTAGTCATCAATAATGGACACAAAAAATCTGCAGCCTCCCAAAGACTCAACACGGCATGGACCCCAGCAATCAGAATGGATATAATCACGTGTGCCTTTTGTTCTGTGAATGGACTTTGGAAACTTGTTGGGATGTAGTTTTCCAAAGACACAATGTTCACAAAACTCTATGCTCTTAACCTTATGACCAGCAAGAAGATCCTCCTTTGACAGAATTTGCATCCCTCTTTCACCCATATGGCCAAGTCTCATGTGTCATAACTTAGTCATATCCTTCTGGTGATCTTCTAACGATGCAACATGGGCTGAACCTGTAACCGTGGAACCTTGTAGAAAATACAAAGTACCACGCATGACACCTTTCAGAATCAGATTTGAACCCTTCCAGACCCGCAAGACTCCATCTTTTCTTGACCAGTTGAATCACTTGTTGTCCAATAGACTGAGAGATATCAGATTTTTCATCATCAATGGAACGTGCCTGACCTCGTTCAATGTGCAGAAGCTACCATCATGTGTCCTTATCTTGATCGAGTCTGTCCGAACCACCTTGCAGACAGAACTGTTGGCCATCGAGATGTTGTCTCCGTCTACCTGGTCATAAGTCGTGAACCACTCTCTCCTAGGACAGATGTGATAGGATGCCCCAGAATCGAGAACCCACACATCTGAATGATGAGTGTGCTCATCCGCAACTAGGGTAATGTCTTCTTTAGAATTGGTGTCTTCTTCAGCAACAGCAGCAGAAACTGATTGTTTTTCTGATTGCTTCTTCTTCTTCGGACAATCAAATTTCCAATGTCCCTTCTCCTTGCAGTAATTACAAACATCATCCGGCTTTGCACCCTTCGACATCGGCTTATTTTTCTTTCCGCAGTTTTTCCTTCCATTTCCGCTACTGGTGAACAGACCGGAAGGTTGTATGTCCGTACTTGTGCCGTTAGCCTTATGTCGTAATTCCCTGCTATGAAGAGCCGATCTGAAATGGAAGAGATACTAACAGAATCAGGGCAGCATCTTCATCCTCGATCTTCACATCGATATTACGCAATTCTAATAACAAAGTATTCAATTGCTCTAAATGTTCCCTGAGTTGTGTACCTTCAGCCATTCGTAAACCGAATAGACGTTGTTTCAGAAGCAGCTTGTTGGTTAGAGATTTTGTCATGTACAAACTCTCCAGCTTCAACCACAGAGCAGCAGCAGTCTCTTCATCCGAGACCTCCGTGATGATGTCATCCATGAGACACAGCATGATCGTCGAGTGCGCCTTTTCCTCCAAAATCGCCATCTTAGGAGTAACGACGGCGTTCTTGTCTTTTGACAACGGTGCCCAGAAGCCTTGCTGTTTCAACAAAACCCGCATCTTGATCTGCCATAAACTGAAACTGTTCCTCCCTGTGAATTTGTCAATTTTTACGTTCAAAGCAGACATCTCGAATTCTCCAATAACACCGATTAACCGAGAGGCTCTGATACCAATTTGTTGTGCGGAATTTGAGATAATACGAGAAAATATAAATGCGAAAAACAAGACAACAGATTTACGTGGTTCACCAATAAATTGGCTACGTCCACGGGAAGGGGGAGCAGTTTTATTATGGAGAGGCAAAAACAGAATGACAGAATAGGGTTTGCCATAGCGTCTATATATAGTGCTAAGCTACGCCCTAACAGGCTTGGGCCCAAAATACATAATTGACAGATAATTAAGGGCCCAATTCAAGGCATTCAACAGAGATGTAAGGGAAATGTCAAAAATTTAGCTAATCCAATTTCAAAAATCAGTAGGCTAATGCAAAGATATTTTCTTGGCCCAATTTATAATGTAAATAAAGGACGCATGGTAGATCGTTTTATGTAAGGTGGTTGGGACAACAATGATGAAACCCTTCAGACGTCTATCATCTTTTTCGTTCATACATTTGTATATTCCCAACTTGGTGATGTATCCAGTCCTAGTTAAAAAATTTCTTCATGGTAGAAGTTGGTTATTATAAGCAGTACCCGTGGGACAAGTTGCCTTTGCTAAGTTAACGAAATCTTTTAGAGAAGAGTACAAACTTAGTAAAAAATGTATCATTTGAATGGACTCCGTTCATACTTAATGTCTAGATTTATGAATGTGCATCTGTAATAAATAGTGAGATTGTCGTCAAAGAAGGAAACAATATACCAAGGATGTGCATTTGGAAAGTTGTGTCTCCAAAGCCCAAATTTGAGATGTTTATCGAATCAATCTTCACTGAGTAATTACTACAATACAACATTTTTATTTCATTTCTTTAAGTTTGTGCTACATTATTACTTTGATTATCATGATATTTACTATTTGTTTGTATAGATTGACTATTCTAACATTCAGCCAACTCCCGAGGAAATCACATCAATTGATTTACCAGATAAAATCATGTACCTCCAACTCAACCAGATTCATCAATTCCAGATAATGAGGATGTACAATCGTAGGAGGTTCTTGGTTTTGAATACTTCTCATCAAAACCTCCGGAGCAACTGTTAAGAAAATCAATACGAGTTCCTAGCACATGATCTACCCCACCTCGCAAGAGAATAAAGGTTGTACATCCACATAAGTATAATTTGACTTAAGTCACACAACCACATAGCAACCAAATCAGACATTTCAAACTCCAAAGTCACGATCGAAACAAGCTGATAATGTATTTTGTGTTTCACATAATACATTCTCCGGAGGAACAACTTTGGACAATGCAGGAATTGAGGATCTGAAGATTTACATAAGCGTTATGTAAGTATACACTAGATTTAAATATTTATTTGTAATTATTAACACAATTTTATATGCTTAATTTGAATCTACGTTGACAACAAATTTGGAGATCTTGATAATAAAATTGAACCTCTTTAGGCATTAATAAAAATAAATCATTCTAAATTGTTGGAAGTTGTTGGGGCGAAAGATTAAAAAGAAAAAAACAGAAAAGGTTGTATTTTGATTTTTTTTTAATCCCTTCTCAATTTTATGTTTTATTGATTATTTGTAAGAATAAATATACTCGAGGCGTTTCATCGCCACACATGATGGATGCTTTTGTGAAGAAAGGTTATGTTAATCCACAACCTAATTCTAATAACTTTAACTAACAAACTATTTCGTCCATGCAACTGGGTTTTGTAACTGTTGATGATGTTGATGAACATGCTGTGGAGGTTGGAAAGAGGTTTCTGAAGAAAATGTTCCAAAGGTATGTAGGTATTTGATACTTAAATTAGTATCGCATGCATTATTATGTGTTTCATCCCTTAAATAGTTTAACAATGTATCATGTTTAATGTGATACTTTAATTTATGAAACATACTTTACTATTTGTGTAATACTGATTGTACTTTATACATTAATAATGTATATGATATATATCATGCACTTTAATAGTTTACGGTAACAAATACTTTGATTTAATTACAAACATAAAATGATGATACATTCATTAAGAAATAGGCAAGGAAAGAGTTCAATGTATTTCTATCCACAACACACCATAACGATCCTTCGATGAATGTGATTATTCATGATAAGAAAGTGGTAAGTAAAAAGTGTTTCAATTATTATAAATCAATTATTTTAGTGAAAAAATATAATATTATATGATATTCTCTTTATAGGATCATGGTGCCGATACAATTCAACAAGAAGTCAAAAAACATGCTTCAAATCCAGTAGTTGTTGATACATTGGTATGGTTGTAATTTCTTTACTGGAAAATGCTAACAGTTGCATGATGTGACATAACTTGTTTATGTTAATTGTAATATTTTTATAAATTACCTGACATCATATAGGATTTTACCACATCGGCCTCCATTTTTTTTGAAATCGAAGTATCCATAGATGTGCTTGTATATGGACTTCCAAACCATTCAATTAATGTAAAACCACTAGGTATAGTCATTCCACTACAACTAATCAAAAGTGATGATTTTCTATCCGACTGCCAACTACTCACCCAGCTAACAGTCATGAGATGCACCCAATATTGATACAAAAACTGTAGCTCAGTGTAACAGAAGGTCTTCAAAGGTTTTGTTTTCTCCCTATGTGAATTCTTTTAGATCAAGTGATAGGAAAGGGAGAAAATAGACGATGACATCCACCCATACACTGTATTTGAGGATTGTCGCATCACATATCAACTCTCGTCAGGTTTAATGCAAGAGTTGTTAGAGTGAATACAAAAGGGGACTATTCAAAAAACATGCAAATAAGTAAGTTTTTCTTATTAATGATCTTTATAATTTGATTAAATTATTTTCATTTTGAATTTAATAATTCTCATAGAAAACCATTTGAGGATAAATATAGAGGCAAATCTGCTCTATTTTGTTTTTTTAACCATATGGTTTTATTATCGCATTTCTTGTTGACAAGAGCTGATTTTATACTATGTCACGTCCAATCAAATATTAAGTTGATCAGGTACAATATGTATTCAGATTATGTATATGGTACAAACGTAAAATGTGTCATTTAAAATAGATTTCGGATTACTAATTCATTTTTCTTTTTCTTCAATGTATTGCTTTTGTTTCAGATTGTGCTGATTAGATATTGTCTTTTTTTTCTTTGTTTTACAGCACATAGATGGAATTTTTTACTATCTACTCAAGAAGTCAAAATTAAAAAGCATGGATCTGTACATATACACTACGGTCAACTGTTTGTTCAAGTCATATTCCAACATTGTATACAAAAGATATTATTGTGCTCCTACATATGAGACTCTTACTACACAAGAACATATTGATCGTGGTGTTACTGTATCTGCTTATTAAAGGTCTATCAAAGACATCATAAATGAATTTTTGATATTCGTTGTTTTACTATGACATCTAGTAGATGAGTTTATATTTCGATTAATTGTGCGAGGAATTTTTATTGGGTGTTTGTTGTTGTTGTTTTAAAAAAAAGTTTAATACGAGTGTATGAATCATCTGTGGGATCAAGGAAAATTTTTTTATTCCAAAGAGATAAAGTAGTTGTCTGTAATGTTATCAAACTATCTTCATTATAGTGGATTCTTTGATAAAACAGAGAGAATTGATTGGGCATCATTGGAGGCGTAAAAAGACAAGAAAATAGGTGAACTGTTCAATCTACAATAGTCGTTTCAGGTGGAATATGCTCAAGACATATGTAACAACAAAGCGATATCCTATTAGTATTGTAAAACAATTCATTACTTACATATTAAATTCACTTTTTTAATTTATCTACTTTTTGTTTGCAGTGACTATGGAATGTATGTAGCTGCTTTTGCTGAATACTTGAGCAACGAAATCAAGATTTCATCAATTAGTTTTTGGAGTTACTATCTTCGCAATAGATATGCAACACTATTATGGAAGTATGGTATGGATAAGGTCAAGGTAGGATATATTTGCGATAATGATATATGACCCTACAAAGACAAAGAGTGGCTACACTACACCAGCAGAAAGTGGATTGATTAATGTAGAATAATTAGGATTTTATTGTGTTGAAGATATGTTAATTAGTATTTGGTAATATTCCTTGTCATTTCAACACAATTTTTCTAAGTAATTATTTATTTGAAGAATGTTTTTGTCAAGAAGTGTATTTCAATTTTGTTTTTTGTTTCAATATGTATACTTTTATATATAGTAACTTGTTACAAATTGTGTTTTATAAGTATGGTATACACCAATCTACTAATACAATATAACTATCAGATACAGAATATCTGATATTACATACTCTACACTTGGTAAACAACAATTGATTTTTAATTTATTTAATATATATTAACATGTGGTATCCTTGAAGTAAATCGCAACATCTGATACTATATTATTATCAGATACGTAATATACATAAATTATTATGCATATGATGCACATTTACTATAAAATAACCAATTTGTGTATATGTAACAATTGGTACAAAATAATTAAGTTTCAATATACTTAATATCATAAAAAAAATAACAATATTTTACTATCAGATACAAAATATAGTTGAACTATAATGTAATGATACTAAATCACTTATCAAATAACTAAATTATTATATATGTAACACCCCATAAACTTTTTCAAACTAAGACTCGAATGTTCATTGTAGTGAGTGGATTTTTCCAAGGAATTAAAAAAAATTTAAGTATTAAGGTCAATTCACTATATTTAGCACCAAGAGTTCCAAAATGAACTAAATTTGAAATAGCAGATCTGAAATTTGGATAGTTAAGTTAATTATGAGTTTTGGATCAACTTCAAATGATCATAACTCTTAGTACAAGATGATTTAATTGTTCTGCAAGATACTATAGGAAATATCTTTTCAACGCTGTTGAGTTTGCTATGTTTTGAGTTCGGATGTGAAGTTAGGTTGTCCAGTTAAGGAAAGTTAGCTGAAAATAGTGAGGGGTATTTTGGTCCTTTGTTTACCTAATCAGATTTAATTCATTTGTAGTTATATTTTAGGTGTATAATCCTTTTAGGTCCAGTTTTATAATCCTAATATACACCTAGGATTTTAGTTGAAAGTTCAAGAAGATACAAGAAGATAAAAGAGGAGAAAAGAGGAAAGGATGAAGGTGTTCGTCGATGTTATTGAGCTTAGTTGCGAATTTTCGCCATGGGTTTAATACCTAAGATGTATGTAAGCTTCCATTGTGTTGATTCTTTTCACCCACATTTCAATCATTTTATTTTCAGCGCAATTTAATTCTTAAATTTGATATTTTAAAGTTCTTAGTGATTTCTTGATAAGTGTTCTAGAAGTTTCATTAAGTTTTGATGTAAAATTCTATTGTGTTCAACTTTAAACGACCATATCTCTTAGAATATAAAGAGTTACATCATCCATAACCTATCCAATTAAAGCTAATTGAATGTACTTTCCAACGCCACAAATTTCACGTCAATCTAACTCTTGAGTAAAAATTTATGACTATTTTAGTAACTTATGCAGTGCTGTTACAAATTAGCTAACGAAAAAATATTAAAAGAAGTTTTTTTACCTCGAAGAAAGCCTTAGACTATTTTTTTGACTAATAGAAGTTTCAAAATAATCAAATTTTCATCTTTACTAATGAAAATCATAATCTTTGGCCATAGAGATTTCAAGAAACTAATTCTAGAATCTCAAGAAAGGTTTTCTTGATCATTTACCTTCAAGCTAGGGTCCAAGGTTTCTATTCAAGTTGTTATCCAAAATTCTTCAAGAACCATGTTCTTCCTATCTAAAATCATTCCTAACATGATCATAATTTTGGATTCATAAATCAAATTCAAGGTAGAGTTAAGAGTAAAGTTTTGAGAATTATTTAGAACATTCTAAGAAAGTCCTTTTGGATCCTTTTGTAGAGCCTTCTATAACTTTTAGTAAGATGTTTCAAGACTCGAGCAAGTGAGCATGAGAATGCGGAGAATGTATTAATGACACTATTAAATACATCTTTTATATCATGAACCATAACTCTTGAATACATAACTCACACTCAAAAGAGAGTTAAGAGTAGAGTTCAAGAAAGCTATTGAGTTCAATTGTTAATCCTTTGAGGTAAACTATCGATTTGAACTACGATTTGAGCAAGTAAGTATGAGAACGAGAAGGGTCCTATAGATGAGTTCGTTATTGATATTTTACCCTTGAGTTTAGTTGTTCATGCTCAGAACTTTCACTTGAATTTCATAAATTGAGTATCATTGAGAGAAGTGGTATCTCAAAGTTCTAAGTCTTGAGTATCGAGTTCCTTACTCCTTTTGAGATTATATTCCTAATCATTGGACTATTACATGTTACCCATGAAGTCCTTGAGTTGAGAGTTCATGCCCATAATTTTGCATGAACCCTATAAGTTTAACAATCTTGAGATAAGAGGTTTATTTGAGTCCTTGAGTTGAGTAGTTCATGCTCATAATTCCGCATGAACCTCCAAGTTGAACATCATGAAATCATCCATAAACATAAGATCATGAACCTTGAATCCATACTTCAATTCAAGGAAAGTTAAGAGTAAAGTCTAGAAGTTAAGAAGTAAGTCAAAACAAAGTTTATAAAGTTCGCAAAAGTCTTTTCCAAATGTTTTAACTTTGTTTTAGACTTAAAGTTCAAGTTGAATAAAGAGTAAAGAGTAAAGTTGAAGTCCAGTTCTTTAAAAGTATATGGCGACTAAGTATTTCCAAGGAGATGTAAAATGTTTTCACATTTAAATAAGAACAAAAACTAAGATTTCCAAAGAGCCTTTGGGCTAGTAGCCTTCTAAATGAAGTAAGAAGAGAAACTTTGATTTCCAAGATATCCTTTGAGTTAGTTTTTAGCACTAATTTCAAATCACAAAAGAATTATAATTTTTAAAACGTAAGAGCTAGTATATTTTAGGAGTAGCCTTGGACACCAAATTGGGGGCGAACATGAGTTCAGATTACTCACGTCTCCATAAAACCGTGTAGCCCCCGTGGGTAGAAAAATGTCATACTTTTTAGATGAATCTTTTTTTAGTAGACTATTGGATCCACTAAGTTAAGTTAGGTACTATATTGATGGCAAGGCATAGGATGGTCCTTGGCATCGTGAGGTAAAGTGTTGTATCATCACTATATCTCTTAAGTGATGGTTGTCGTTTAGAAAAACTCCTACATAAGTTATTGTATTTTTATATACATCACTTAATTGTATTTTCATATACATTTCAGAGTTATGTTGTATTCTTATTATATATAGAGAGTTGACATTATGTTTTTAAACAACTTTTATTTATATTGCACTTGTTTTAAATTGTTTTATATTGAAATGAGTACAATTACATATCAGGAATTGATTATTTCGAGTTGAGTACCTTAAGTTGAGTATCTTGAGTTTATTTGTGCGTCATTGAGTCGAGTATCATATATTTGAAGTTAAGTTATTAATCTTTGAGTTAAGTTATCTAATCTTTGAGTTGAATATCTTATCTTTGAGTACTTCTGAGTTGAGTAAGTTTGAGTAGTTTTGAGTATCCTTGAGATTCGTTGAGTTGAGTAAGTTTAAAAAGAGGTAAGTATGTTTCCTTTTTATCAAGTTCAAGCCTATGTTTTCTGATTTAGATTTCCTTCGTCCCGGAGGAGCACCGAAGAACTTTCTTTCATCCCAGCGCCCTTACATGCTCGTATATTCTACTTACTATGTCATTTGGCCTGCATCTTTGATGATGCACACACAGGTATTCAGGATCTTCAACAGGAGCTTCGTTGATACATCAGAGAGTTCGAGTTAGATATGGTGAGCCTCCTTGATTTCAGAGGATTTCATTTACTTTTTAGTTTAGTTAGGATGTCATGAGTCTTGTACCGACTTCCATTATTATCAGTTAGAGGCTTCATAGATAGTCATCATAGTTGAGAAGTCTATATTAATCATTAATTTTACTAAATGTTTTAAAGACTAAAATTGCATTTTTATGGCGAGTTGTATATATTGAATCATACAGTGTTTTCTTTGGAGTTACAGTTGTATTTATGTTTTATGAGCTTTTATTTAAGTTTTAAGCTTTTGCATGCTTAAGTTAGTCTTCCGCTTGTAGTCAGCCTAGATGAGGGTTCGCTTGGGGGACCAATAATAGTTCTTGAGTACCGGCCACACTCAGGATGTAGACTCAGATCGTGACACATGATACAAAACAATAAAATTCAATACATTTAGTATCATTCAATATTTTATCTCTCGAAACATTTATATAAAGTTAAAATCACTCAAAATGATAATATCTTATTAGTAGATTCAAAATATCCAGAAAAATTAGTACACACGAAGCATAAAATTCTTAAAAAGTACTCATCAAGAATTTTTTGGAGAGAAAGTACGTGTTGTTATATTATGACGTTATTGTCCACAACGTCCATAACAATTCATTTTTGTGGTTAGATTTTCATCTGGATTTTTCTTCCTCTTTTTTCTTGGTCTACCAGACATTTTTTTTTTGTATCTTGGTGGCAAGATGAATTCTTCCAAAACACCTTCCGGAGCTGTCAAAATACTTTTGTCTGGCATTGATTCCATCGGAAATGCATAAGTATTTGTTAATGCATCATGTTTATAGTAATCAGAGCAGTAGGGTGTGCATCTATAATATTCTTCTTCTTCAAACGGCCATTGCGTGTGCACAAGTATCTCGTCATGTTGAAAGCTACCACATGAACAAGTTTTTCTCTCAATAGAAATAATGTATCTCATACACCGAAAAGATAAAATCAGAAAAGATGCAACAACCTGCAACTTTTCTACAAATTAGAGATATATCACACATTTTTTCATTTGGTATACACAACAATATAATTAGATGTAAATCTAGATACATAATACTTGTAATAAAATATGTAAATTTTTGCACACTTTGAAGCGTTTACAATCAATATTTCTTCAAATCTCCTCTCTAATCTTTCCTTTGTATAAGAAGCTATTGTCAATTTTTACAATTTCAAGAATCAAATAGAATTCTAGCTTTTCCAAAGAGTCTATAATAGATAATTGTCGTTCATCAACAAGGAAACCATTGATAAATTCATCCATATTTGAAGTCATTATTCTTCCCTTGTTCACTGTTGCATGAGACCTAGACTACCTTTCATACCCAATATCTTGAAGAGACTTCTTAACTCTGCCATTATTTTTTCCAACTTAGTCATAAATTTTTTAAAATCCTCTTTTTTTACAAGTCTTTTCCATTGAATAAAATAGATCACTTAGTATGGATTTGATTCTCCTAAAGTTTGAACAAACATTTTTCCAGAGGTGCCATATGTATGCAAAATGGGGAACATTTGGATAAAGGAAAAAGATATAAATTTCCCCTAAATTTGTCACAAAAGTCAGTTACATGCTTAAACTATTGTGACAATCTCTTGCACACTTTAAATATTTAAAGATAAATTTAATACCACAATGAGACGTGGAACTCCATTCTCACATCATGTAGTGTATTACACTCGTTGTCACATCAATGCCACGTCAAATTTTATAATTTCTTATATTTTTTATGGTTTTTTTCTTTATTAATTAACTTTCTTTTTGTTAACTCTATTTTAAACTAATTAATCTCTAATCAGTAATTAAAATTATCTAGTAGTTATATGTTCTTTACCACTAAATCCCACCAACTTTATCTCAAATCTAATTGGAGAAATCTTTCATTTGAGTTTATACAAGAATATTCTTTGTCTTCTCCAATGAAGAACAACCAACCCATCAACACTATAAGTCCACCTCCACAACGTCATTTGTTCTTCTTTTTCGACGAACCATCAGCCACCAAACAACTACCACAAAATATTCACTTAAAATCCAAATCAATCACCAACAAATACCAAATAAGACCTCCTTACTTTATTCATTTGCAATTTTATTATTTTGAGTTGTTTTACAGGTGTGCTAAAAAGCTCAAAGCTTCAACCATGACTCCCACGAAATTCCAAAAAGCTTCACCCTTTCAGATTTGAATAAATAACATATAATCTGAATAACAAACAACATCACTACTACACTCACGTCATTGTCATTCTTTAAGGTTGTGATGAAAAATAAAAAGGTGTGATGAAAATTAAAGAATGAAGAAGAAGAGAGTAATGGGCGGGGATGAAATATTTTAATTTTTTTCATTCTTTTTCTAAAGGGTATTTGGAGGGAAAGTAAAAATTTGAATTTTGAATTTTTTACAACTTTAATTTTTTTTAACTCTCTAGTTTTTTATTTTTTTGCTACGTTAGTTTTAGCGAGTAAATAAATTAAGTTTAAATAGAGAAGATGTGTAATAGGTTGTCATGATAGTTTAAGAGTGTAACTGACTTTTTCTCACTCTTCTTTATGCTTTCATTTCTGTCAGATACAACACACATTTTTTCTCTCTCACCAAATCCATTTTTAAACTATTGAAACAACCATGTCCATGAAAAATATTTTTCGTGCCAACAATTCCATAAGCTAAAGGCAATATGGAACCTAAAACATAGAAACACAAAACATTATGATTAATTTTATTTAGTTATTTGCAGAATGTTAGAATTTTCTTTATTTTAAAAAATAAATTCATAAACACCATGATATACCTTCCCCATCGAGTGTACTTGTGGATACAAATGTCCCTACGTAAGCTCCGCAAAGTTGTGAAACATCAATAACTACAACAGTCCTACCAAATTCAAACTCTCTCATCATTGGGCTTATTGATATGAATAGATATATAAACTCATTTTTTCAGACTTGTGTATCCTTATATATGAATTTGGATATACAGTTTCAATCATATGTATGTATCTTGATATCTTTCTATATTCATCAGCATGCTTACCCCTAATCATTTTCAATGCATGTTCTTTAATCCACCATGCTTGCTGGTAGGAAATTTCAACACTATAGAATCACCTAATATCACCAATTTATATCATATGGAGTATGTTTTCTTTTATGATTCCTTAATATGGGAGTTTTCACACCAATAACAAACCCAACAATAGCTTGGACCTTATCTAAATATCTTAATACTCAACGGACATGTATGTTCACTATTGAAATATCTCACTTAAAATATGTTTGACCTTCAATTTCTAACAACATTCATTTGATTAACAAACTAATACATATCTGTATATATATTTTGTTATTTGATAAGGATTAATGAACTAATCCATCAATAAAAACAAAAAAGCAACACAACATACATTATTACAAATACTTTTATTTAAATAGTATTGTGCACACATGTTAATATATATCGTAGTTTAATGAGGACAAATTTAATCTATGTTCAGATTCAAATTGGATAAGTAATTCAAAATCACTTTATTACTACACATGCCAAATTTAAATGATATATGTTAATAAATATAAGTATCTGAACATGATACTTTATTGTATACACCGAACACAATATACGTATTAAACATTTTTCATGTACCATTCGTAATTGATACATTAATAACCATAAATAAATCAAAACGAACATGATACCTAACACCTATGACTGCACGTAACTATTTTACTATGTTTTGATTTCTTGTTTATATATTGGGAGTTGACAGATGATCCTATCAGTACATTGTGATTTTGTGTACTGATTAATACTTTTTATTTATTGAGTACATGTCATAAATCTGTGATTTTTATGTGATTGAGACCGGCGTTTTATAAATTCATTACACAATCCAAAAAACAAACAACTTGAAGTATCCATGAGCTAGCTTTTAGAGTTGATTTAGGACAATGTGACATATCTTTACATGGTAACAGAGTCAGACTCCTCCCAACTTGTTGTTCATCGATGTTGGGTCCTGAAGGAATATTGATTGTATCAACGTATTTGAGAAGGTAATTAGCCTCAAGGGCTGTAAGAACGGTGATTTTCCATGTAGGGTAATTTATGTCTGATAATTTTTCGGGAATCAGGGCATGAAGATGCCTGAGAAGGAGTTTAATGCCAGAAGGAAGTGAATCGAGAGGATCCACCTCAGTTGTCATGGAAGCCGCCGCCCAAGAGAAGAGAGGGAACGATCGGTGCGCTAAAGAGAAAAAAAAACTAGAGAAAAGAAGATCTAGGTTTTCTGGCTCTTGATACCATGAAGGAATATTGATTGTATTGAAGTGTTAACCTAATTAGGGAATACATGGGAGATATATATAGGAGATATAGGAAGGAGTACTAATCCTAATAGGACTAGGATTAAGGAGTACTAATCCTAATAGGACTAGGATTAGTACAAAGTAAATACTAATATTATTTAATACTATTTATTTAATACTATTTGTTATTAGGTCCCAATTTAAAAGTGTTTACGCTCTAGTTGAGGTTTGGGCATGGGGGCGTTAAGAAGTCTCACCTCGGTAGAGAAATAAAATTTTGAATATGAAATACCTTTGACATGAATATTCTCATACAATTAAAATATTGAGTCAATATAAATTGCGACATATATTGTTCAATAAAAAATTTTGTTTTGTAAAAATAAGAAAAAAAATCTTGAAGTTGACTTTGTCAAAAATTTATTTGAAATTTCAACACATTATTAGAGATATATTGATAAACGCGTACATACATTAAAGGATAGTTTTGGTTTGAAAAATAAATAACACACATAGAATATAAAAATGATTAATTTTTTTCGTCGAACATGCTTTAAATCTGTTTATTTCACATGTACATGATAATTTCAAGTCAAGATATATAATTTGTTATGATCAAAATTTTACATTATCGGGAAGTAATTTTAGACTTGAACCGACTACTTTAAATATAAAGGAAACTAGAATGCTTAAGTATATTTGCGTCCAAATTGACTACATTAGATAGAATAGAAAAGAGATTGTTTATGAGTATTTTGAGGCCCAAATCAAATATATTGCGTAAGAAAAGAGATTGATGGAATACTTTTGACTCATTTAAATGTTAAAAATAAATAAATTTATAATTATCTTACTTGCAAAAAAATTCTAATAAGTTTTATAAGTGCAAATCGGCCGAAAGATTTATCTCTCTCTATATATACATAGGTTTTTGATGAACTTTCACGGTAAATTTTTATTAATATATTTTATTTTAATTATTATTGAGCTCAATATTCATTATTTTGATCCTTGGGGATATTATTTAAATAGACTTGAGCATTTGAAGTTATTCCCCTTCATCAAACTCAATTTACGGACTCATCACAAGAAGTTACTTGTCCAAGGATTCTTAGATGGTTTGATGTATAGAAAATTATTTTAGTTAAAATTAATGATTTATTTATGCTCCTATTGACTTGGTAAGCCTCATTTTATATTTGTATACTCTTAAATTCTTTTTCATGTTTCAGCAATCGCTAAAATAGTTATAGTAATTGTCAAAAATAGATGCAACTAATGCAATTGTCATACTTACGAAAAAGTATTCATACTGATCAATCAATATATATATTTTTTCATGTAGATTGTTTACCCATGACTAGATCCTTCAATCACTGTGATGGAGATGAAATGTATTGCTGAATTTGTTCCCGTGTAAGAAAAAACATGGGTTTCAAGCTTGAAAAGCTTCGAAAGTATTTGACAAAGAAATAACCGTATTAAAAGAGATTTATCTGGTTGATATTAGTGTTGGTGGTAAATATTTATATATATTACACTGACATAAACTAATCAAGGGAAAAAAAACACAATCATGGGAATATATACCATGCATGAGTTGGATTATGAGAACCTTAAAATTAGGGCTAGGCATAAACACCGAAAAATCAAAATGCCGAATTGAATTGAATTTTTTTGATATTTGAGTTTCAGTTTTT
Organism: Solanum lycopersicum; assembly: GCF_036512215.1. Classification (NCBI taxonomy): domain Eukaryota; kingdom Viridiplantae; phylum Streptophyta; class Magnoliopsida; order Solanales; family Solanaceae; genus Solanum; species Solanum lycopersicum. The sequence goes on along the minus strand of NC_090808.1, from coordinate 45,806,480 downwards.
TGGTTTTCAGTAATCCGTATACGTTTTTGTATTTATTGATATTTTAATTTGGTTTTCAATATGTTATTTTGTATGATTCGATATTTCAGTTTATCTAAATATATTATATTATAATATATATTTATATTATATTAATTATTAATGTTAAATAATACATATTATAATTTAAAATACAAAATTATTAAGTAAACTTACCTTTTCTTTGTCCAATATCCACTTTACACTTTACAGAGTACAAGACCGACACCTACAACCAAACTCCAAAGTACCGAATCATCTTCCTTTCAACTCACAACTTCCCAAGGTGAAAGACTAAAAACCAATCCCACATTTCCATATCTACATTGACCCATTATGTTTTTCGGTGTACGCTAACGGACGACCGGCAACTAGAAGTAGCAGTAGGAGCCGCCAGTCAACCAGCAGGCAGCGACACTACAGCTAAGGCTGGCAAACGAACAGGACCGATTTTTACCGAAAACCAGATCGGTATCGAATTTTTCTTATCGGATTTTCTTACCGGTGTCGGATTTTATCGGATCGGATTTATCGAAAAAACCAACATGTTCCGCCCGGTCCATTAATAACCGATTTGGAATCGGTTTGGATCGATTTGGAACCGGGTCTTACAGGTTCATCCGGTACCTTTTTTTAAAAAAAATAATTATTTTAATTATTATATAATATTTGTAATGACCTGTTTAGTCGGTTCGAGCAATAGAACTATTTTTGATAAAAACTGACTGGGTCGACGGATCACGCGACAGACCGTCATGGTCACGACGGACCGTGATGAACTCCGTCGTCCCATCCTTGTGTAATTTCTTCTGTTGCTCTCCTCAATACCCTCGACGGCAGGTAGGACGAACCGTCACAGGCACGACGGTCCGTCGAGAGTCTCCGTTCCAAAACACTTCAACTCTAAAATCTGGGTACTGGGATCGACTCTCTGAACTTTGTGACGGACCTGCAGGTCGGACCGTCGTAGATATGACAGACCGTCACAAGCTTCACTACTGAATTTAACTCTCTGAACTTTGTGACGGACCGGCAGGACGGCCCGTCATGGATACGACGGACCGTCACAAGCGGCGTAACCCCGACTGGGTCAGATTTCTGCTAAAAGTTTTAAAGGGTGTTTTGGACTATTCATGATTATAATTATGGAATTAGTGGGGTAAGTTTAATAATTTATTTACTTGGGGGTTAAAGAAGATAATAAAGGGAATAAATAGTGGGTTACTTTTATCATCTTTTATAATTGATTATATGATAATTAGGGTAAAAGAAAAAGAATCTGGAGAAGAAAAATAAAAAGAACAGAGAGGGAGAACAAGTGAGAAAGAGAGAACAAAGAGGAAAGCAAAGGCATTGGGAAGGTAGCTTGCTTGATCACGATTCTTTGGTGGAGGTAGGTTATGGTTTATTTCTATGTGATAGATAAACTCTAAATAGCAATTGATATGTATTGGGTGGTATTGTAAAGTCTTTTATATGCTTGATTGTGTGTTTGTGTGTGTAATTGTGTAATTGTGGTGGATTAGATTGATGAGACTGTTGATCTTTAATCTTAATCCTCTCTAATAAGATGACGCCTTAACATAAAGAAGGCTTGATGAACTAAAATAATGAGATTAGTGGATCGGAGTGTCACGTTCCGACACGGTAGATTAGTGGATCGGAGTATCACGTTCCGACACGATAATATTAGGGGATCGGAGTGTCACGTTCCGACACGGTAGTATTAGGGGATCGGGTGTCACGTTCTGACATGAGTATTAGGGGATCGGGTGTCACGTTCCGACACGATAGTATTAGGGGATCGGAGTGTCACGTTCCGACACGGTAGTATTAGGGGATTGGGTGTCACGTTCCAACACGATAATGATAAAGAGAATAAATCTTGAATTATGTTAATGTAATCAAACTCAAAGAACCTATTTCCCAAATGAGTATGGTGTGGAGGCTTGAGTCCTCATAGGTGTACTTTGTGTTGTTGTCAATGGTTCTTATACTTGTTGATTGTCTCCTGTTAAGTGTTATGGTTGATTTTATATTACTTCTTCAATATAAATTGTTTTCTATTTTTGAGTTGGTCGATGATACCTACTTAGTACGCGTTCCTTGTACTGTCCCCTACTTGTAATTTTCTTCTTAGTTATTTATGGAGTGCAGCAAGCGCGCCATTGAATTCGACTCGTCCTCAACTCTAGCCAGTCTTCAGCACATCAGATTTCAGGGTGAGCTATTATTCGTAGCTCGTGCCGGATTCTCTCCTTCACGTCATGATGTCTTGAAGTTCGGACATGGACCATCTTTTTTTTACTACTTTTAGCTTCTTAAATACTCTTAGATTTAGAAATTCGAGGATAGATGTTCTTGGTGTGATGACTTCCAGATTTTGGGAATAATAAGTATTTAACTTTAGAAGTTGATTTAATTAATTTCGTTAATGAGTTTTGGATCTTCCGCATTATTTTTGCTATTCATAATTGATATACTGGTAAATGTTGGGGTTTAGAATTGTTGGTTCGCTCACCTAGGAGAGTAAGGGTGGGTGCCACTCGCGGCTCATTTTGGATCGTGACAATATTATATATTTATATTAAAAACTTCAATTCAAAACTTTATAGTTTATATAAGTTTGTAATTGAATTTATATTTTAAAGTTTATATTGAATTTAAAGTTTCAAATTGAATATAAAGTTTTATATTGAACTTAAGTTTGAAATTGAATTTAAAGTTTTTTAAATTTTATATTGAATTTAAAGTTTGAAATTGAATTTAAACTTTAAAGTTTATATTGAATTTAAAGTTTTAATTTAAACTTTTATTAAAATATTCAAAAATTAAATTTATAAAATGACATGAATTAAATAGAAGAGACTATTATAAAAGAAAATCAAGGCGAATAGTTGTATATTTATTCAAATAAATAAATTATATAATACAAATATTAGAAAGAGAATAAGAGTACATAATTTAGGAGGAATTGAATAGTAATTATTATACTAACAATTGCATTTTTTTAAAATTCTTTTTGTAAATTTAGTATCATTTGAAAAGAAAGATTTTTTGGAATTGACATTTGTCGTTCTTCTTCTGTTGCTTCCATGCCATCATCACTATTCTCACCAAATATTTCATCTATTTGGTCTTCTATATGGCTACTTAATAGTGGTAGTCCGGTGTTTCTTCTTTCGGCATTGTCCCAATCTCGAAACAACACCGATATTTCAAAACTGTCATTTGCTAATGAATATCGATGATCTCCAATCATAAATCTCGCCACACTAAAGGCTTGCTCCGAAGCGACCGATGATGCTTGAATTGCTAGCACATCTCGAACAATCCTAGAAAGGGTCGGAAATTGATTTTCACGATTCTTCCACCATATTAATATTCGAGGTTGAAGTTGTCCTTTTTCATGCCTAATCTTTTCCCGTGCCTGTTTGAAATATAAATCAAAATCATTATTAGTAGAAGATTCAAGCTAAAGATATTCATCCATCCAATCATCCGTATCATCACTTTTAGTCTTAGAAGATGAAGGTTCAACTATTGGAATATTTTTTTTCCAAAACTTTATATGCATTATATAAATCTCTAACTTTTGCATAAATGCTACTTTCATTGTTCAACGGTAGGAATTTCATCATCTTTAATTTCTAAATTTACATAAATCTTTTCAACAATTCTTTCAACACCTCTTAATTTATAATTTGAGTTGAAAGTAGTAGCAGTCAAATAGATTTGAGGAATAGGAAAAAAATATGTTTTGAATTTTTTAATCATAAAAGCAAGTGAATCTTTAAATTGTTCTTTTCCTTTATATTTAGCAAATTCAATTGAAATAACAGAAATATTTACTAAAATAGAAGAAATAGTAGGATAATATTGATCAGAACATGCATTTGTTGCTCTATAAAAAACATTTAAAAAATCAATCAGTTCTTTTGTATTTTTCCAATCTTCAAAGCCAATTCTTAAACTCGGATCCGCATTATGAGCATTAAAAACTAATTGTAACGGTTCTTGATAAACATAAGCAACTTGAAGCATTTCAAATAAAGAATTTCATCTAGTGCATATTTTTTTTGGAATTTTTCTATATGCAAGTCCACATTCATTACAACGGTTTTTAAATTCTGTAATTCTAGCTTTTACTTTAGCTTTAAAAATCCAATTACAAGCAAGTCTAATTTTCACAAGAAACTCCAAATTGAGAAATACCATCTTTTACTATTAAATATAAACATGTGCGGCACACTTAATATGAAAACAATCATTATCAATTGGACAAAGTCTAATTTTTAAATAATCAACGACTCTTAAATTATTAGAAGCATTATCTAAAGTGACACTCATATTTTATCACATATTTCATAATATTGTAAAATAGAGCCTACTTTTGATGCTATAAAAGAACCGATTTTAGTTTCTTCAATATATTTATACGCTAATATTCGTTTTTGCATGTTCCATTCATGGTCAATCCAATGGACAGTAAGTGTAAAATAATCGTTACCAGTAGGACCACGTCCCATATCAGAAGTAATAGATAATCTACCATCATAATAAACAAATAAACAACAAAGAAAATGAGAATATTCTTTTTGATATTTAAAAAGATCACTTTTAATTGTATTTCTTGAAATATCTTCATAATCTTGGTTATATAATTCTCGAATATAATGAACAAAATCAGGATGTGAAGGAAATGAAAAAGGTAAAACACAAACAGCAACCATTTTGGCTAATTCTCTACAATCTTTTCTTTACTATACGTGTGGTGTGTGCTTCGACTAGTCGGGTTAGACATATTTAATAAACCTTGAACCATATTAGAACCTCCGACAACCATAGAACTTTCGGGTATGTGTGTTTCATTTCTATCAGCTCTTTCTATATCATCTAGGCGAGCAAATTCTTTATTACACTTTCGTAACTGTGTTCTTAGTCGTCCCATTCCCCCTTGTGTACATGTAGTTACATGTTTCATTACCAATTTACATTTAGTGCACGTAACAATAGTTTATGCCTCATTTTGTATAATAAATTTCCATACTAACGATCTTTTAACACGTACAACGGCGACATTTGAAAAATTAGGTAAAGTGGAGAATTCAGTAATCAGACTAGTCGGGGTAGGGGTCCCTTCATCTCCCTCGTTTATTTCTACTTCTTCTTCTAATTCTTCCTCAAAATTAGTATAATGTCTATTTAAAGACTCATGATCTACTTCATTTTCAGAATTAAATTCAATAGGTCTTGGTAACGTAAAAAAAGTTTCATTAAGACAAGTATAATTATTAGTATCAACTAAGTATCTAGGTGGCAAATTTTTGAACAAGAATTACTTACTCATCCCTTTTTATTTTTTAATTCTGACATTGGTCTTTTACTACTATTACTTTCTGAATTCATGTTAAAATTTAAAATAATTAAATATTATGAGAAAAACAAGCAAAATAATATAATAAACGAGATAAAATAATTAAATTAATAAACAAGTAATAATTAAAGTTAATAGTTGGAACGAATGTACCAAACGTCTACGTAAAAGTAGACGTATAACCAAAGCCGGATTCGATAGATGCCTATTGTAGCTTCCGAAATTCAAATTCCAACACAATATCACAATATAAGAATTAATAATTTATGAGAGATTTAAAATTGAGACTTTGAGAGATTGTATAAGATTGTATAAGTAGTGAATTTGTGATTTAAAATGGAAAAAAGGGTATATTTATAGTGTAAATGGGTTAGAAAGGAGTGGGGGTGATAGTTGACCGTTTTGGGCCCCAGCACAACGGCTAAAAGGGCCCAACAGTCATAAAACGATCACATTAATAAAAAAAATTAAAAAACCGACTAAACAGGTTCTTATCGGATCGGATCGGTCCGGAACCGGTTCTTACTGAACCGGTTCAACCGGATAAAAAACCGGGAAACGGTCCGGTATACCAAAAAACCGGTTCAATCGGTACCGGATTGATCGGTAGGGGAACCGGACGGGAACTGGACCGGGCCGGCCAAAAACTTTCCGTTTACCAACCTTAACTGCAGCAGGCAACAGAAGTAACTAAAATGCACTTCTTTTTGTAAATTTTTAAATTTTAAAAAACCCACTAAGTAGACCCATTAAAATAAATCGAAATAATAAAATCAAATCGAAATAATATAAAACGAATAGAAATAATAAAAAATGAACTGAACTGAATTATTTTGATTTAGTGTTCGATACACGTTGTACAAGAATCAAAAATTGAAAAAATTAAAATCGAATCGAATTACCAAATGTTCATCCCTACTTAAAATAATGACAATAATGAATATTTGGTGGGAAGACCAAGTAAGTTTCTATAATTTATTTTTATATTTGAGTTGCACATTTAACTTAATCATTTTCATGGTTATCGATTATGTTGCATCAGTTATAGTTATTAACAATTTTTTTTTGTGATTACAACAAGTAGATGAAATATTAGGCTTTATGCGCAAAAGACACATAGATTAATCCACACAATATAACCTGAATTATGTAATCCTCGACCTCAATTTCTACAATTTTGTAAAGACTACCTATAATGAGTTGTTCAAGGCTAGTTTAGAAAAGAATGTTATTCCATTGAAATATTATCTTGATACATGCGTGTTTGAAGATTTATAATGTCACGATCCAAAATGACTCGTGAGTGGCACGCACACTTACCTCCTTAGGTGGGCGAACCAACACATCTAAGCCCCAACATATACCAATAGTTCAACTATAATAATATAAATAATGCGGAAGCTCCAAAAGATACTAAGCAACCAATTTAAATAAGTTTCTAAAGTTAAATACTTATAATCCCAAAATCTGATAGTCATCACATCAAGGACATCTATTTTCAAATTATCAAGTCTAATAGTGTTTAAGAAAATCAAATTAAGTAAAAAGATGGTCCATGTACAAAATTCAAAGACATCAAGACATGAATGAGACAATCCAACACGAGCTAGAATTAATAGCTCATCCTGAACTCTGATGTACTGGAGACTGGCTAGAGCTGAGGGCGAGTCAAAGTCGATGGTACACTTGCTGCACTCCACATGATTGATGCTTATGATTGCAACTTTTCAATCTATTGGGTTGATTAGTTCTTTTATTCTTTTTTTATGTGTTGGAATTATTTCATAGATTGTTGAAGCAGCTTGAATGTTTCAACCACTTGCATGCAAATTTGCTCAATAATGAATAGATTTATGAGCGGAAGATAGGCCCGAAAACGATAATGGAGCAACGTGTGATTCATGCTCATTATACTATATTGAGCATCTGATTACCCGCATTCCAATGACCTTGATGAATGATAATATTGTTAGCTGGATGGGGTGGAGATGGGCAGTAGGTGTGATTGATAAAGAGCTGAAGTCATATGGTAGGTTGCTGAAAAATAGTGCGGGTTTAAAATTATTACTTTTGGGTTGGTTTACAATGTTTTTCTTTTATGACTTTTATTTGAATGGTATAATTATGTTGAACTCTTATGTTATTATATTTTCACTTAATTTCTATGTGGTGTTGAACTTTTATATATGTCAAATTGTTGAATCCTTAGCATATAGACAGTTTATCTCTGCAATTTATGTACTTCGTGAGATTAATCTCAGCAAGGCAATGTGAACGCAATGCAAGGACATTAACATCGCAGGTGATAAACTGCAAATCGGTGAAGTCAGGCGGTTTACGAGTCCAATTGCGTGCGAAATATATATTTATTTGAGCAAATTTGACACACTGCGAGCTCAAAATTTATAGCTTAAATATTATAGTTATAAATACACTTAGAGTTTTTTCTTCACAAATATGTATTTATTCGAAATCTATGGTGTACATCTTCAACCTATCATAACTTATCAATTTTATCGGTCAGTAAAAAATAACTATCGACCAATACAAATTCTAGACAACTAAAATGTCTACTTTAATTAAAAGGCGTTTAGTGACGGTGCACAATTACCAATGCACAAATTAATCAAAATAATTACTTTCATATTAGTTTTACTTTTAGTCAATAGCAATAACATATCTAAGATTTTCTCCACTAAAAAAAAGTTTATCCACCAAAAGTAGTTACTAGATCGCTTTGCTTCATATATAAAACTTAATGGTAAACATTTTGCAAGTAAAATAATTATAAGTTTATCAATTTTTACCATTTAAATTAGTCAGAAGTATATATACCTCCTTATCAAGTTTTTTTTTTTCACTATAGAAAAAATCTATTAGTACTAATAGTATGATGAAATTATATTATTGATTTATATTTTGATTCATGGATCCACATAATATTTTTTTCTTTCTTTTCAATTTGTTTCTCTTTCCTATTCTTCTCTTTCCTCTTTCCTCATTTTAAGTTTTTTTCTAAATTTTTTGAAATCAATATAGTTACTTTCATAATCTGTCTATATACATTATTTTATTTTTTAATCTAAATAATCAAAGTTTAAGAGTATTAAAAAGTTCAAGTTAATCTTTTTAATTTTCATTAAAATTAACTACTACAATTATTATTTTTTCTCACTTTTATTTATCATACTTTAAAATTTTATTTTCATATTTTATATATTTTTAACTTCTACTTTTGAAACTCGTTTAAACATAAGAATTATTTCTTAAAAGAATAATAACTTTTCCATTACTATGAAATTTGATAATGAAGATTTGAAATAAAGCCCTTTTAACACGAATTTATATTTCAAATACATGTTAATGTAATATGTTTTTTCAACTCACTTTTATTTTAATATTGTATTTTAGTACATTCAAACATAATATCATTTCGAATATTGAATATTTGCCAAAATAAAACATGACTGTGTTCAACACTAATTCCGTTTATTTCATATGCAGTAAAAATTTATATATATTTGGATTATATAACCAAATGTCAAATAATAATAACCATAATAATGTTTTCTATGTCCATAACCACTTAATTATAAATGTGCAATTTTAATAACAACCTTTTCAATATATTTTTATAAGCCTTATATTTCAATTTTATTGTATTTGTATTGAAGATTCATTTTACTATAGTAGTCTTATTAATTATATTTTAAATTTGATTATTAATATCTATGCAGTTATTTGTTGATTAAAATGATAAGTTTTTTTTTTAAAAAAAATATTAAAATAGATAAGTAAAAAAATAAATTACTTTCATATACACAAATAATTAAATTATTTCAAAATAGATTTAGGAAAAAGAACAGTAACAAGAAAAGGCATGAAAGAGAAATAATTAAAGGCAAATATGAAAAATAGGACAAAAATTTCTAAGTTAAAATACAAATTCGTAAAATAATACTCTCATACAACTTGTACTAGTTGTACCTCATGTATAGTAAATTTTTTACACCTAACATATTTGATTTGAGCCTCAAAATAGTCACAAACAGTCTATCTTCTTTTCTATCTAAAGTAGTCAATTGGGGCTTAAATATGCATACACATCCATTATGGTTTCTTTTTTATCTTAAGAAGTTGATTCAAGCCTAAAATCTTTGGTCATAAAATATTTTAGGAAAAACTATATAATATGGCAAATATCAAATTATATTTAAATTAAATAGTTATAACTAATTCTTTTTATGTTATTAATTATATGTCAATAATTAATTTTTTTTATATATTTAATATAAATAAATATCAAATAGAAAAGTTATTATTATACTCATGATTAATTATGCCATTATCATTACCTTCTCTTTCATCAATATTCCTACATCACAATTTTTTTTTTGTATTCCAAAGTTATGATTACACTCATAATTAATTATGTCTTCATCAATACATTGTCTTTCATCACTATCCCTATATCACAGATTTTTTGTCATCCCCCTCCCCCCTCCCTTCCGAATTCCTTCCAATTCAAGATCTTTTTGTATGTTTATAGGAGCGATTTTTGTGATTTGAATTCATTATATGGTATTTTTTAATTGATTTTTTTCCTTGTTTTTATCAAAAATTTATTTATATACACATATCTTCATATATGTTTATAGGGTTTTGATTGAAATTGTTTTTTCATGAAAATTTATACTGCTTCTATACTTTTCTTTCCATGGCGAAATTGCGTATCTCCTTGCGAAGAGTGTCACCTCTACCGCTGGAGCCATTTCTTTGTCCCGGCGCACCGATCAATGAGAGATCCCTAACGGTCTATGACATGGAGCGTGGAAAATACACGCAGTTTAGTAGAGTCGTTATGTTATCGTTGTTAGCAGAGAGTGTAGAAAGATAATTTTGTTGTTTTTCAAATTTGTAAATAATATAATACTTATACACATAAAAAATTATATTGTAATATTAATGCAAGTATAGTTGAATATATCAATACCATATTTGTGAATACAAGTATATCTGGATATATATCAATACCATATTTGTGATTTGTGAATACAAGTATATCTAGATATATAAGTAATTTATTCAATTTGATTATTCAATACAAGTATAGTTGAATATATCAATACCATATTTTTATGAATAAATCCCTAAGTTATCATCAAGCCTCAAGTATTATAGGAAAAACTTCACAAAAAAGAGATCGGCGTTTTGTTCGCTTTTTCAACTTTTTATAACGTCAAATATTTACACACTTTGATGCAGACACACTCTATTGTTTTTCCATTTTCTTATTTAACAACAATGTGTTCATATGTATAGTATATTGGTGTATTTATTTTTGGTTTAACAATAGTGTATCTATTTTTTATATTGTTGAATTCATACACTAAAATGGTACTACTTTACCTTGTTTGATGTATTAATACATTAAATTTTTGTAAATACTTGTATCCTTGATATATTAATACTTTAAGTTTTATAAATAGAAACACCAATTTAAATTCAAAGTATTCATATGCTAATTGTACAAGTAATACATTTTCCTTATTTAGTTATTACAGTTACAACTGTATTAGCGTATAAATAAAAAAACAAAAAAAACATATGCAAATATATAACGAGAAAAAGACATGAATACTCTTTTATATTCAAAATTTTGTGAGTACCTTTATAATTAGTATTTAGTGACTGTATTGTATTTAGGAATATAAATTCAACTTATTGCATTATGTGAATGAATCAGATATGCATAAAATATGTAATTATTAGTTGGGAATTTAATAATGAAAATTTGAGTGATTTAGGAACATAATTAAAGGTTGTTACTTGATAGTCATGGTAACATATCATACCTTATTTAGTACATTGTAAAATCACTTTATAAATAATAATAATAATAATAATAATAATAATAATAATAAAATTAATACAAACATCCAGCTAGAAGTTGACATAAGGTGTAGTCATCTTTAGTAAATAACATATTTATCTATTGAACATAAATAACCCTATAAGTATAACCACTATTGTAAGTTGCTCTACATTTTATTTTGGAAAAATAACTTAAATACACAACTATAATTTTTATATTCTCTAATTTTCCCTACTTTTTTTAAATATTACATAATTCCCCCTTTTTTTTTTTTATTTTAGTGTAAGTTTTTAGATACATTACATTCTCTCTCTTATAATACAAATTTACCCATTTTAATGCCTATTTTTTCTCCATTAAAACACTCAACCTCTTAAATCAGTTTTTGAATTTTAAATTTTATCCATTTAAACACTCAACCTTTTAATCAGCTTTTTGATTTTGAATTTTTTAATTTAATTAATTTTAATTAAAAGACTAAATTTTGAAATTTTGAATTTCAAAATTCAAAAAATTTGAAATTTAAAAAAGTAAAAATATCAGGAAGCAGGACAACTTCCATTAACTTCTACCGTCTTCTTCTTACTCCATCAAGTTTCAGTTCTTTTTTTTCCTTAATCATCTTCATTCATCTTAACCCATTACATTTTTTTCTTTTCTTCTTTTTATTCTTAATCTGTCATCGTCTATTTCTTCCTAATCTGTAATAGTTTGAACCCAGCATCTATTTTATTATTAATCCATCATCAATTCGTATATTCTTCTCTTTTTTGTTTTTGTTAATTGTTCTATTACATCATAGTAATGGATCCGTTAATTAATAGAAGGATATATGATTCCGACAATGAAAAAATTGGAAAGAAAATAGGAAAAAGTCTTTGCATGATCCTATGAATCTTCAGAAGGATTCAAACAAAGACTCTGGCGAAACATCAAAATCAAAGGTTGTCAAAATACAACAAAAAAAGAAAAAAGAAGCAGCAAACATTGTTGTTAGGCCTACATTGTCTAGGGTTAGTATTTTGCCAAAACCAAATGATACATATATACTAAACACACACTAAAAATAACTGATACATTGGCTAAACCGTATGTATCATGTACAATATGTTATCCTATAATCCTTAAATTTTACATGATATTTAGGTAAATTAAATAGCATATTCATATGAAATGGTATTATTTTTTAAAAGTTATTTACTGTATATTTCAAGAAAAGCATAACAAAAAAAGCATTACACAAGTTAAATTATATAAATTCACATGATACATGATTTATAGTCATTGTAAAGTACACAATAACCTCAATAATATTTTTGTATTTTTTATCTAATGGAGATGTATCATTGTGCAAACCAATGATACACACTAAAAAGTACATGATACATTAGATAAACAATGTGTACCAAAAACACACAATAAAAGTACATGATACACTAGATAAACCATATGTATCATGTACATTATGTTACCTAATAATTCTTAAATTTATATATCTTACTGTAGCATAAGATTTATAAAATTTTATATTTAAAACAAATATTGACACGAGTATATTTATCAACACCAATAATAACAAAGTATTTATAATCAAAAGCACGACTTTAAATTTAATTACCACATGTTTGTAAGTTTATTTATCTAAACACAAAGTGTTCAATTTGCAGTTGTAATGAAAACTGAAATTCATTAAAATGTTTACGTTATAAATTATTCTTGATATCATAGAAACATTACGACTAATTCACTTCTCTTTTGGGTAGAAAGTACAAGTTCTTCTGTTGTTCCCTTCTTGTCCATATTGTCCACAACAGTTTGTGTTCATCGAAATCAGGATAGGATGAACTTCTCCGGTGCCGGCCCTTTCTTTTAGACGTCTCTTCTTGAGTAATCAAAGACCTTATCCGAGATAACATTGAACTTTTGGACACTTGATTAGGTTCTTTGATTTTTGACACAATCTGAAATGATACAGTCGATTACATAGTCAGTTTAGCGCGCATATATGTACATAATGTAGCAAGAAGCTGTCAACGGAGACTGCACAAAAATAGAGACTTAAAAACCTATCATATACTACCTGGCAAACTTACCGGGGAACTCTCAGTAGCAGTTGCATTATCCCCTAGATCTTCAACCACTGGAAAAAGTGAAAATAGTTAAACAGTATGCAAACATACAACTTCACCATCTAACATTTTCATCTGCATTCTTTCTTCTTCTTTTTCTTGGTTGTCCAGATGATATAATCTTTGATATTTAGGTAAATTGAATAGCATATTCAAAATAGATGATATAATCTTTGATTTTCAAATTTTGAAATTAATATTCAATTAAGTGCTGATTTAATGTTGATTAATGAACTGTTACCACAAATTAAGCTGTTTTAGTAACAACATTAACTTTACCACTTTTCTCCCCTATTTTTTCTTAACAGTTTTAAATTACCATGTATCATTTACCATGTATCACTACAGTCTAAAGTATCACGGCTCAAAAAATTTAAGGGACTTTTTGTAATTAGTAAACTTGTCGGGACAGAATGTAATTATTGATTTACACTATGGGATTCCTTAAATTTATACTTTTATTTTTACATGGCCACCATTTAGGTCTTCTATCGGGCCCTAAATGTCTTTATTCGGGCCATAAAATTTTCAATATTTTGAGGTGAAAGATATTTTTGAAATTTGTTTTGTAGATCTAAAAAAAATAAAGAAGTCAGACCTACGCTGAAAGTGTTATGGGATTGAAGGTCGACACGTTCAATAGACAACTTAGATGGTTGCCGTGACAAGATAAAAGATTTTGTAACCAAGTATTTTTTGCTCTAATAACTATTTTAGAATTTTTAAAAAAGAAGAAACTTAAAATGGATGAGTATATATTTAGGCCTAAATTGACTATTTTAGATAGAAAAGAATATAGATTGTTTGTGAGTATTTTGAGGCAAAAATCAAATATGTTAGGTAAGGAAAAAGCTTTATGGGAAGGTGTATATCAAGATTTGTGTGATACAATATGTAATCAAATGTTCTAATAAAATCATAGAGGCCCAACACACGAAAACACGATATGATCATCACAAATTAGTTCAAAATTCTTAAAACTAATTGGGGGATTCTGTCACGACCCAAATCGGGTCGCGACTGGCACCTACACTTACCCTCCTATATGAGCGAATCAACCAATCTAAACCTTAACATTTCGAATATAATATCAACAGAAAGTAATGCGGGAGACTTAAACTCATTAATAAAAACCAATTCAATAACTTCTAAAAACTCAACAACTATTATTATCCCCAAAATCTGGAAGTCATCATCACAAGAACATCTAATTCAAATTACTAAATCTAAGAGTATCTAAGAAGCTAAAATACATAAACAGCTAGTCCATGCCGAAACTTCAAGGCATCAAGACATGAAGAGGAGGATCCAGTCCAAGCTAGAAGCATTAGCTCACCCTGATATCCGGAGTAATGAAGACTGGCCAGAGTTGCGGTTGAGTTGAGGACGATGGTACGTTTGCTGCACTCCACAATTTTCAAAGAAAACAAATACAAGTAGGGGTCAGTACAAACACAAGTACTGAGTAGGTATCATCGGCCAACTCAAAATAGAAAACAGTATATACCAGATAACATCATAAAATCAAATAATATCCTTAGCATGCAGCATTTACAATTACCATAACCCTTGGTTACAACACCAAGCATATCAGTGAGGACTCACGCCTCCTCATCATACTCATTTGGGGATTAAGTTCATTAGATTGAGTATATTAACATCTTTCAAGATTCATTATCTTTATTCCTCTCATGTCGATACGTGACACTCCGCTCCTCATATACTATCCTGGTGTCGGAACGTGACACTCCGATCCTCATTCTATCCTGGTGTCGGAACGTGACACCCGATCCATATTCTATCCTGGTACCAGAACGTGGCACCCGATCCATATACTATCCTGGTGTCGGAACGTGACACTCCGATCCTCATATACTATCCTGGTACCGGAACGTGGCACCCTATCCATATACTATCCTGGTGTCGGAACGTGACACTCGATCCATATACTATCTTGGTGTCGGAACGTGACACTCCGATCCTCATATACTATCCTCGTACCGGAACGTGGCACCCGATCCCCTAATCTCACTACTTTCGTTCATCAAGCCTTATTTTACACTAAGGCATCATCATTAACAAAGTAGATTAGGGTTTCTCAATATTTAGGATTCAATAGCTTCATCATGCTTATTTTATCACAATTACATAATTATATTCATGCAAGCATACAATTAAGCATATAGAAGGGTTTACAATGCTACCCATACATATCATTCGCTACTGAGAGTTTACTACGAATAGTATAAAAACCATAACCTACCTCCACCGAAGATTAGTGATCAAGCTAGCAAATTCCCCAAAGCTTTGTGTTTTCCTCTTCTCGTTCGATCCTCTCTCTCTCTCTTTGTTCTTTCTATTTTCTTTTTCTTATTCAAACCCTCTTTCTTTTACCCTAATTAGCATATAATTAAGTATAAAAGATGGTGAATTAACCCATTAATTAATTCAAGGTTATCTCTTTTAACCCTCAAGTAGTTAAATTATTAACATTAACCCACTAAATTTATAATTATAGCAGGAATAGTCCAAAACATCCCTTAAAACATTTAAAGAAATCCGACCCTGCCCGGGATTACGCAGCCTGTGACGGACCGTCGCGCCTGTGACGGACCGTCGCGCCTGTGACGGACCGTCGCGCCTGCGACGGTCTGTCCTGCTGCTCCGTCATAGAGTTCAGAGACTCAATTCGCTGAAGAGTCTGTGACGGTCCGTTACGCCTGTGATGGTCTGTCCTGCCATTCCGTTACGAAGTTCAGAGAGTCGATTTCAGTACCCATTTTCAGAATTTCTAAGTGTTTTGAAACGAGACCCCCTCGACGGTCCGTTGTGCCCATGAAGGTCCGTCGTGGGATCCGTCGTCTCAGCCAGTTTTCCAGAAATAACATCTGTTGCTCAAAATGACTAAATAGGTCGTTACAATAGATACCAATTTACCCATCGTTCGTCCTCGAACGATCATAAGAAGGAAAACAAGGGCGAAAAGAAGTACCTGAATTTGTAAACATGTGTGGGTATCTTTCTTGCATGTTAGCCTCTTTTTCCCATGTGGCTTCTTCAACGGGTCGATTCTTCCATTGAACTTTGATGGATGCAATCTCCCTTGACCTCAACTTGCGAACTTCTCTATCTAGAATAGCAACATGTTCCTCCTCATAAGACAAATTTTCATCAAGCAGAACTGAATCCCAACGAATGATGTAGTTTCCATCCCCATGGTATCTTTTCAACATAGACACATGATATACCGGATGCACTCCGGACAGCCCTGGAGGCAAGGCTAACTCATAAGCCACCTCCCCTACGCGCTTCAGAACTTCAAAGGGACCAATATACCTTGGGCTTAATTTACCCCTATTTCCAAAACACATCACCCCTTTCATGGGTGAAACCTTCAGCAAGACTTGTTCACCCTCCATAAACTCCAAGTCTCTAACCTTTCGATCTGCATATTCCTTTTGCCTACTTTGCGCCGCTAAAAGCTTTTCCTAAATAGATTTCACCTTCTCTAATGAATCCCTCAAAAGGTCAGTACCCCAAGGTCTAACCTCAAATGCATCAAACCAACCAATGGGAGACCTACATCTTCTCTCATACAGTGCCTCAAATGGGGCCATATCAATACTGAAGTGATAGCTATTGTTGTACGAGAATTCCACTAAGGGTAAGAAGCTATCCCAATGGCCACCAAACTCTATCACGCATGCACGAAGCATATCCTCCAACACTTGAATCGTTCTCTCAGACTGACCATCGGTTTGAGGATGGAACGCAGTACTAAGGTCCAATCTAGTACCCAATTCCGCATGCAATGTTTTCCAAAACTTAGAAGTAAACTGCGTACCTCTATCTGATATAATGGAGAGTGGAACCCCATGCAATCGCACCACTTCCGAGATGTAAAGTTTGGCTAACTTCTTTGCATTGTAAGTCACCTTGACCGGAATGAAATAAGCAGACTTAGTTAACCTATCAACAATCACCCAAATTGAGTCATACTTACCCATTGTCTTTGGAAGACCAACCACGAAATCCATTGCAATCCTTTCCCACTTCCATTCAGGAATGGGCATTCTCTAAAGTGTTCCTCCGGGCCTCTGGTGTTCATACTTTACTTGCTGATAGTTTGGACATTTGGCAATAAAATCAACAATATCACGCTTCATTCTACTCCACCAAAAGTGTTGCTTTAGGTCACGATACATCTTGGTTGCACCAGGATGTATAGAATACTTTGAACTATGAGCCTCTGTCAGAATAGTGTTGATCAAATCATCAACGCGGGGTACACATACCCTTCCCTTGATTCTCAAAACACCTTCCTCATCGATTTGTGCTTCCTTAGCCTCTCCTCAAAATACTTTATCTTGGATTCTACTTAGTTTCTCATCCTCAAACTATTTTCCCTTAATCTTGTCAAGAAAAGAAGATCTTGCCTCCACACAAGCCAACAATCCTCCCTTCTCATTTACTTCTAACCTCATCAAGTCGTTAGCCAGAGTCTGAACCTCTCTAGCCAATGGACGTCTAGAAACTTGCAAGGGAGCTAGACTTCCCATGCTCCCTGCCTTTCTACTTAAGGCGTCTGCCACAACATTAGCCTTTCCCGGATGATACAAGATAATGATATCGTAGTCCTTCAGTAGTTCCATCCATTTCCTCTATCTCAAATTCAAATCTTTTTGAGTAAAGACATACTGTAGGCTATGATGATCCGTGTATACTTCACACTTAACCCCATATAGATAGTGTCTCCATTGCTTTAAGGCAAACACTATCGCATCCAATTCCAAATCATGGGTCGAATAATTACGTTCGTGCACCTTTAATTGCCTTGAAGCATAAGCAATTACGTTCTTCTCTTGCATTAGCACTGCACTCAAACCCGAATAGGATGCATCACAATAGACAATGAAATTCTTACCTTCCACTGGCAAGGTAAGGATTGGTGCGGTAGTCAACAAAGTCTTGAGCATCTGAAAGCTTTCTTCACACTCGTCCGACCATACAAATGGAACATTCTATTTAGTCAAGTTCGTCAATTGGGAAGCAATGGAAGAGAATCCCTTGACAAATCGGCAGTAATAGCTAGCTAAACCAACAAAGCTCCTTGTTTCTGACACATTAGTAGGTCTTACCCAATTCTTCACTGTCTCAATCTTAGAAGGATCCACCATCACCCCATCCTTAGAAACCACATGCCCCAAGAAGGACACTGAATCTAGCCAAAACTCACACTTGGAGAATTTGGCATAGAGTTTCTTCTTCCTCAACATTTCCAGTACCATTCTCAAATGCTCCTCATGTTCTTTCTTGCTCTTTGAGTATATCAGTATATCATCAATAAATACGATCACGAAGAGATCCAAATATGGCTTAAAAATCTCGTTCATCAAGCTCATGAAAGCAGCAGGGGCATTCGTAAGACCAAAAGACATCACTACAAATTCGTAATGCCCATACCTGGTCCGAAAAGTAGTTTTTGGCACATCCGTTGCCCGTATCTTCAATTGATGATAACCAGACCTCAAGTCAATCTTAGCGAAGACACAAGCACCTTGTAACTGATCGAACAAGTCATCAATGCGAAGAATGGGATACTTGTTCTTAATAGTTACCTTGTTCAACTGTTTGTAGTCTATGCACATCCTAAAACTCCCATCCTTTTTCTTCACAAATAATACCGGAGCACCCCAAGGAGATGCACTTGGTCTAATAAAGCCTTTGCTTAGCAACTCTTGAAGTTGTGCCTTTAACTCTCTTAACTCCGCGGGAGCCATTCTATAAGGGGGTATAGAAATGGGGTGAGTACCCGGTTCAAGGTCGATGCAGAAGTCAATATCTCTATCCGGTGGCATACCGGGAAGGTCTGCAGGAAACACATCTAAAAATTCGCAGACTATCGAAACCGAATCAATTGAAGGTACTTGAGTAGTGTCATCCCTGAGATGTGCCAAGAAAGCTAGACAACCCTTACTAACCATTTTCTTAGCACAAAGAAAGGAGACAATACGAACCAGATTGGAAGTGTAGTCGCCCTCCCACACTAACGGATCTGTCCCAGGCTTGGCTAACGTCACTGTTTTAGCATTACAATCCAAGATCGCAAAATTTAGAGAAAGCCAAGTAATACCCATAATTACATCAAAATCAACCATGTCTAAGATAACCAAGTCTACATAAGTATTGTTCCCCACAAAATTCACCAAACAAGACCTATATATCCTTTCAACTATTACAGACTCACCCACCAGAGTAGACACACGAATAGGCATGTCAAGCAATTCACAATGTAAATTAAGACCATTAGCAAATGAGGAAAATACATCTGAAAATGTGGAGCCAGGGTCAAATAATACAGAAGCCATACAATCACAAACCAAAAGATTACCTGTGATAACAACATCTGATGTCTCCGCTTCCGACCGCCCAGGGAAAGCGTAACAATGGGCCCTATCACCATTCTGTCCATTGCCTCTAACAGGTTGCGCTGCAGTAGTTCCCATTTGTCCGTCACCCCGGCCGTTTTGGTGACCACCATTACCTCGGCCACCACGTCCTCCAGAATAACGGCCTCTACCATGACCACCTCTATCTCAAGCTATTGGGGGTCTATAACTCTGTTTTGGACAATACCTCTTAATGTGTCCAGTCTCCCCACATCCATAACATTCTCTAGATTCAAGCATAGGTCTCTCAGAGAAGTGTTGACCGGTCTGAGGTGGACCCCCAACTACAGTCTGTAGTGAAGACAGAATTGGTCAGACTGAGTAACCTCCTGAACCCTGTCCTCTAGAGTAAGAACCATTAAATTCACCTCCCTTTCGAAACCTTTTTGATGTCGTTGCCATGGTGAAGTCATCTGGCTTCACTCCCTCTACCTCTATTACGAATTCTACCACTTCTTGAAAAGATTTTGCTGTAGCCGCTACCTGTAAGGCTGAAATTCGCAACTCTGATCTCAACCCCTTCATAAAACGGTAAATCCGCTCTTGTGGACTGAAACATAGTTGGGTGGCATACCTGGATAATGCACGAAACTTAGCCTCATATGCAGTAACCGACATCCTACCTTGCTCTAGGCTCAAGAATTCATCTCTTTTCCTATCCCTCAAAGTCCAGGGGATATACTTCTCCATAAACAAGCTAGAGAATGATGCCCAAGTCATAGGTGGTGCCTCTGTTGGTTGACACTCAACATGTGACCGCCACCACATTTTGGCGTTCCCTTGAAACTGATAAGTCACAAACTCAACACCAAACCGTTATACTATACCCATCTTGTGTAGTAGCTCATGACAGTCAACCAGAAAATCATAGGCATCCTCAGATTCAGCACCCTTGAAGACTGGAGGTTTCAATTTCAAGAACTTACTGAAAAGTTCATGTTGATCATTTGTCATTATAGGCCCTGTAGTCAGACGAGGAAATGTGCCTATTTCCAATGAGACATCCATGCGGGGAGCCACAGTAGCCGCATGTTGTACCTCCGAAGCCTGAGGTGCTAGTGCAGAAAACACTGGAGGTGTCTGGCCTTGATCAGATAGCCAGCTAAGATAAGCAAGAACCTGATTGATCATCTCTGGGGTAGGTTGGGGTGGAAATTCCTCATTCTGTACTTGTTCATTCTCCCCATCCTCCCCTTCTCTTACTACTTCCTCAGTCGGTGGAGGAGTCACCGCCCTAGTAACAGATGGGATAGGTGCTTCTCCTCTTCTCCTAGAGGACGTCCTCCCATGACCTCTTCCGCGGCCTCTTGCCACTGCTCCTTTTCGAGCTACAGTCTCAGTGGCTGGCTCAGATGCATCTTGTCTTGCTGATGTTGATGTTGGCGCGGTCGTTGCTCTAGTTCTAACCATCTGCAAAATAGAGTGAAGATGGTCAGATACCAATTTGTATCACCTAGATACCAATTGGACCCGAGTAATAGCACGAAAGAAAGAAAGAAAGAATGGAATTTTCCTAGAGTCTTATAGCCTCTCAAAGAAAAGTAAAGGCGTCCCCCTACCGCTCCTTAAGACTCTACTAGACTCGTTCTTGTGTGATGAGACCAACGAACCTAATGCTCTGATACCAAGTTTTCACGACCCAAATCGGGTCGCGACTGGCACACTTACCCTCCTATGTGAGCGAACCAACCAATCTAAGCCTTAACATTTCGAATATAATATCAACAGAAAGTAATGCGAAAGACTTAAACTCATTAATAAAAACCAATTCAATAACTTCTAAAAACTCGACAACTATTATTATCCCCAAAATCTGGAAGTCATCATCACAAGAACATCTACTTCAAATTACTAAATCTAAGAGTATCTAAGAAGCTAAAATACATAAACAGCTAGTCCATGCCGGAACTTCAAGGCATCAAGACATGAAGAGGAGGATCCAGTCCAAGCTAGAAGCATTAGCTCACCCTGATATCCGGAGTAATGAAGACTGGCTAGAGTTGCGGTTGAGTTGAGGACGACGATACGTTTGCTGCACTCCACAATTTACAAAGAAAACAAATACAAGTAGGGGTCAGTACAAACACAAGTACTGAGTAGGTATCATCGGCCAACTCAAAATAGAAAACAGTATTTATCAGATAACATCATAAAATAAACTAATATCCTTAGCATGCAGCATTTACAATTACCATAACCCTTGGTTACAACACCAAGCACATAAATGAGGACTCACGCCTCCTCATCATACTCATTTGGGGATTAGGTTCATTAGATTGAGTATATTAACATCTTTCAAGATTCATTATATTTATTCCTCTCGTGTCGGTACGTGACACTCCGCTCCTCATATATTATCCTGGTGTCGGAACGTGACACTCCGATCCTCATTCTATCCTGGTGTCAGAACGTGACACCCGATCCATATTCTATCCTGGTACCGGAATGTGGCACCCGATCCATATACTATCCTGGTGTCGGAACGTGACACTCCGATCCTCATATACTATCCTGGTACCGGAACGTGGCACCCGATCCATATACTATCCTGGTGTCGGAACGTGACACTCGATCCATATACTATCCTGGTGTCGGAACGTGACACTCCGATCCTCATATACTATCCTGGTACCGGAACGTGGCACCCGATCCCCTAATCTCACTACTTTCGTTCATCAAGCCTTCTTTTACACTAAGGCATCATCATTAACAAAGTAGATTAGGGTTTCTAGAGATTTAGGATTTAATAGCATCATCATGCTTATTTTATCTCAATTACATAATCACATTCATGCAAGCATACAATTAAGCATATAGAAGGGTTTACAATACTACCCATACATATCATTCGCTATTAAGAGTTTACTACGAATAGTATAAAAACCATAACCTACCTCCACCGAAGATTAGTGATCAAGCAAGCAAATTCCCCAAAGCTTTGTGTTTTCCTCTTCTCGTTCGATCCTCTTCTTTGTTCTTTCTATTTTCTTTTTCTTATTCAAATCCTCTTTCTTTTACCCTAATTAGCATATAATTAAGTATAAAAGATGGTGAATTAACCCATTAATTAATTCAAGGTTATCTCTTTTAACCCTCAAGTAGTAAAATTATTAACATTAACCCACTAAATTTATAATTATAGCAGGAATAGTCCAAAACGTCCCTTAAAACATTTAAAGAAATCCGACCCCGCCTGGGATTACACAGCCTGTGACGGGCCGTCGCGCCTGCGACGGTCCGTCCTGCTGCTCCGTCACAGAGTTCAGAGACTCAATTCTCTAAAGAGTCTGTGACGGTCCGTAACGCCTGTGACGGTCCCTCCTGCCATTCCGTTACGAAATTCAGAGAGTCGATTTCAGTACCCATTTTTCAGAATTTCTAAGTGTTTTGAAACGAGACTCCCTCGACGGTCCGTCGTGCCCATGACGGTCCGTCGTGGGATCCGTCGTCTCAGCCAGTTTTCCAGAAATAACATCTGTTGCTCAAAACGACTAAACAGGTCGTTACAGATTCGGAAAACTAACCTTTAATACTGAATACAAAGTACTAAAATGCTAGGTCCAATGTAATCCACACTGAACACAACTCCGACGACTAAAATACTTAGACAATACAAAAATATGGAAAATACTACACGGATGAGAGTTCAGAGGTTAAAAAGTGAGGAAAAGTGTAAGAGTTGGGCGTAGGTGGTGATGGAACTGAATTTGCTGGTAAATGGGGAATTGTGATTGGGGAGATGCTCAAGGGATTGAATATGCTAGAATGTGATGATTCATTTGGCCGTTTTAAATATTAGAATTTTTTATTTCACAAAATGCTCTTTCAATATAATTTAAATGAGTATTTTGAACTATTCATAAATACAATTATAGAATTAATGGGGCAGTTTTAATAAATTATTTAACTGGTTGTTAAATAAAATAATGTTAAAATTAATATTGGGTCATTATTGCTATTTTAATAATTAGTCTTTTTATAATTAGAATAATAAAAAATGTCAGAGTCAACGGAGCAAGATCGCCGCCACAAGAAAAGTACTTTGTGCTTCAGGTAATAATTCTTATAATGCAAAGTGATTGCTAAGTTAGTAGTATAAGTTATTATAATAAGGGAAAAGAGTCTGATATACCCCTCAACTTTGTCATTTAGAGCTGATATACCCCTCGTTATAAAAGTGGCTCATATATATCCCTGCTTGTAAACAAATGGCTCACATATACCCTTTTTCTCTAACAGAAATGAAAAAAATAATAATTTTAATCTAAATTTATATTATTTCTTTCTAAAAAATATAATCCCATATGGGTAAATTTAATCCTCGTCATACATATTTTTTTGACTTTTTTTTGTTTCAATGACTAATTTATATTATTATTTTGATAATCAAATTTGTTTATGTTTCACTAATATTCTTGTAAAACTTATTGTAGATTACCAAATTTTTTTAGAATACGAAATTAAATTACAATACACAAAAAAAACAATTTTTTAAATTTTTTTTCTTTAAACTAAGGAATGAAAGAAAAAAACAAAATAAGAATAAGAAACTCAAATAATTATACTAAAAGAAGTCAAAAAATAATTTTTGTATGAAAAAAATTAAAATATACCTTGAACTTTGATAGAAGAATCATATATACCTCAAAATAATTTTTTAAAAAAAATTAGAAGTAACAAATATAAATTTAAAACTAATTTTTTAACTTCCGTTAAATGAAGGGTATATGTGAGCCATTTTGTAACGGCAGGGGTATATGTGAGCCGTTTGTATAACGGTAAGGCATAGTTGAGTTACTTTTATAACGAGAAATATATCAGTTCTAAATGATAAAGTTGAGGGGTATATCAGACCCTTTTCCCTTATAATAATACATTTAACGAAATGGAATTGAGAGGCGGCCGACCACGATATTGGAAACGTCAAGTAAGGTTTAATTAATATTTAATATCATATAGTTAGATTGAAAATGAGATAGAAGTTTTGCATTAAAGTTGTGATAATTGGGTTGAAAAAATAATTTAAAAAAAAGAAGAAGTGGGAATTGATATAGGATATTCGGGGACAGTTATATACCTCAATCATTGGCTGCTTATTGCCAATTGGTTGAGGCAATGATTCTTAGCTATGCGTGAACAAGAGAAAAGAATAATGTATTTGTTCATTCGTTTTCTTTTTTGAATATTTCTTATTATATATATATAATTATCCTAACTTGGTACATTAATAAATATAAGTTTAAGGATAACAAGATTTAGTTGCTACATTTATGTGGGTCTGCATATTGGTATAATTAATTGCGAATATATTTAGTATGTAAAGTTCGTGATCGGATTAAGGTGCAGGGTTGGTTGTCACTGGTTTAGTAATCACTGGCTTCAAATGTTTAATATTAATATTGTGGTTTCGTATTCTAAGTTATATTTTGACATATTGAGATAGGTAATCGAATATAACGTGTTTTCTATTAATTGAATGTCATTA
Organism: Solanum lycopersicum; assembly: GCF_036512215.1. Taxonomy (NCBI): domain Eukaryota; kingdom Viridiplantae; phylum Streptophyta; class Magnoliopsida; order Solanales; family Solanaceae; genus Solanum; species Solanum lycopersicum. The sequence goes on along the minus strand of NC_090808.1, from coordinate 45,781,147 downwards.
AGGTAATGCATATCGGAGGAATTAATACCTATCCTTAGATTTAAATTTTAGAAAATTAATTATAGAATTAGGTGAGCTTTTGGGTCTAGGTATTAATGCATTAGGTAGTGAAGTATATCTTGAGGATTCTAGGACTAGTGACTTTATCTTAAGCTTGGAAGGAGTGGATTGATACTGGAATGACAAACCTATAGGGAAAGAAAGTCCTAATGAGTATACTTTGGGTGGAGTAAATTAAAGACTTTAGTAAGAAAGTGCGTATAAAATTTGGGCTAGTTCCTTGAATTTGAATGGTATACTTGAGTTTAAGGTATCAGGTCGACGAAAAGACTGACTTCATGGTAATGAAAAAGGCTTACTGAGAATGATGGTAATATGAGTTAGTGATGGTTTGTGATTGAGATGCAACTATTGAATATAAATTGTTGGTTAAACATATTTTGTATGGTAATAATGACTTGTGAGTATCTAAGGTGGTGACTTTCTACTATTTAATTAGTAATGTGGTTGTATGAAAAGTTTAAGGAGATGTTGGGGCACCGCTTGAATAGAATTTAAAGAAATTAGAGTCATAATGAAAAATAAATAAGGTGGCTAAGGTGGTATCTTCAGAGGGGTTGAGAATTAAATTCAGAGACACGTGGTTTCAACTGTTTTGCTATGTTCATGGTAATAGTGTCATGGGTTAATCAAATTGGTGAAATAGACGTTCAATTTGAGTGTAATAATAAGTGTTTTTGTAGTATGAGAATTCAAGATTTTCATTGAAAGTTTGTGTTCATATAGTGTGTTTTGTCAAGATATGAATTATTAAGATAAGAAATGATTGATTACATCGATAATAAAATTGCAAGATTACAATTGAAAATAAAATGAAGTAATCTCTTCAGGCTGAGGCGCGGATATCTCGCTCTCTTTAAGGAGATTCAAGCCCACTGCAGCAAATGTTTTCGCCGGTCCAGCATTAGTCCTCTTTGACCTGTCCCCTCCAGGATACAACAGCCTTCACAAAGTATAACTCAACAACTCTGGACAAGAGTTGAGTCCAAAGCTCCACAAAAAAAAAACACCTCCCTTCAACTAATAAGAACTCTCTTTTAGACTAACTCTTTCACACTTTGTTTTCTCTTGTGTTTTGTGTGTCTCTAAAACCAAATGAAGACTACCACTATTTATACTACAAGAAGTCTTCCTAGCAATGAATAGGAAGATAATGGAGGTAGTAAATAGTGAAGATAATGGTCTTAGGAGTTTCATAGGTTACAATGGGAGTTACATAGGTTACAAAGGTTACAATGTGAGTTACATAGGTTACATATGTTACAAAGAGTAATGGAGGAATTAAGGCCTTTTTTTGATGTGCTCCAGACCTTTTCTCTTGTTAAGGCCTTCGTAAGAGGATCTGCAAGATTATTACAAGATTTGACATAATCAACATTAATGGTACCATTTGTCAAATACGATCTTACATTACTCTGTTTCCTCCTTATAGGTCTGCATTTACAGTTGTAATAACGGTTTTGAACTCTACCAATTGCAGCGGTGCTATCACAATGAATTAAAATAGGAGGAATTGGTTTTTCAAAATAAGGGATTTGAAACAATAAATCTCTTAACCAATTCGCTTCCTCACTAGCTGAAGCTAAAACAATTAGTTCAGCCTCCATGGTAGAGTTAACAATTATAGTTTGTTTTTTTGATCTCCAACAAACAGCACCACCACCTAAAGTAAAGACATAACCAGTGGTAGAACAGGAATCACCTGACAAAGTGTTCCAGTCTGCATCACAAAAGCCTTCAAGTACAGCAGGATATTTTTATAGAACAAACCACAATTTTTTGTTCCTATCAAATATCTCATAACTCTTGTTATAGCATGTCAATGCTCATTATCTAGCTTGCTTGTAAACCTGACAAGTACTCCTACTGCATATGCAATATCAGGCCTAGTGCAATCAGTCACATATCTCAAACTTCCGATTATACTAGTATATTCCTTTTGATTTATTACATCATTTTCACTTTCAACAGGAAATAAGTGAACACTTGAATCAAAAGGAGTAGCAACATGCTTGCAATCATGAAAGTTATATTTTTTTAAAATTTTCTCAACATAATGTGACTGGTAAAGGAAAATTCCCTCACATGTTCTAGTTATTTTTATTCCAACAATAAAATTTTCCTCACCAAGATCTTTCATATCAAAATGGCTTCTAAGAACATTTTTAGCTTCATCAATAACATTCATGTTAGAGCCAAAGATCAACAAATCATCAACATATAGGCAAATGATCACATGTGAATTATTCCAAGACTTATGATTATGTACTTATCACACTCATTTGTCTTAAAACCATTTTCAATCATGCAGGAATCAAACTTTTCATGCCATTGCTTTGGTGCCTGTTTTAAGCCATATAGGGATTTAGTAAGTTTACATACTTTGCTTTCTTGGCCTTCTTCAACAAAACACTCGGGTTGGTCCATATAAATTTCTTCATTTAGGTCTCCATTTAGAAAAGCAGTTTTTACATCCATTTGATGAATTTGCAAATCAAAAATTGCAGCCATAGCAACTAAAAGTCTAATGGATGTAATTCTTGTTACCGGAGAAAAAGTATCAAAAAAATTCTAGGCCTTCTAGTTGTTTAAAACCTTTTGCAACCAGCCTAGCCTTGTATTTATCAATAGAACCATCCGGTTTCAACTTTTTCCTTAAGACCCATTTGCAACAAATTGTTTTACAACCCGGTGGTAAATCAACTAACTTCCAAGTACTATTAGAAATTAGAGATTCCATTTCATCATTTACAGCCTTTTTCCAAAAATTAGAATCATGTGAAGATAATGCTTCTTTCAAAGTTAGAGGGTCATTTTCAACATTAAACAAATAAAAATCAGGACCAAACTCTTTTTCTACTCTAGCTCTTTTACTTCTTCTTAACTCAAAATCAACAACTTCTTTATTTTTCAAAGTTGAAGTAGAAGAACTAGATAGTGACAAAATATTTTGTTCAATCCTTTGACCCCCACTATTTTTAGTATCAAAAGGAAATTTATTTTCATGAAAAATAGCATCACCAGATTCTAATACAATATTATCTTCAAGATTAAAAAATCTATAGGCTGTACTATTTGAAGCATAACCAAGAAAAGCACAAGTAGTAACTTTCTTACCCAACTTTGTAATCTTGGGATCCATTAGCCTCACAAAGGCTAGACAACCCCAAACTTTTAGATATCCCAAACTTGGATTGTAACCTTTCCACAATTCAAAAGGTGTCAATTTAGACTTTTTATGAGGAACACGATTCAACACATAACAAGAAGTTAAGATAGCTTCACCCCAAAAATTTAAAGGTGCATGTGACTCAATTAGCATGACATTAGTCAATTCAACCAAAGTTCTATTATTCCTTTCTGCTACTCCATTAGACGAAGGAGAGTAAGGAGGAGTAGTTTCATGAATTATTCCCAATGATTTAACAAAAGAATTAAACTCATTTGATTCATATTCACGACCTCTATCACTTCTAATTCTTTTTATTTTTCTTCCAAACTGATTTTCAACCTCATTGAGATAAGTTTTGAAATTTTCAAAAGCATCACTTTTATTTTTCATCAAGTAAACATATGTAAACTTAGAAAAAACATCAATGAAAGTGATAAAATATCTATTACCTCCACGAGTTAGAATTCCACCAAGTTCACAAATATCAGTATGAACTAATTCTAACAAATCAGTTTTTCTTTCAACTTGAAAATGAGGCCTTTTAGTGATATTGACTTTACTACAAGCCTCACACTTTTCAAAATTCTTTTTAAACATTGGGATTAATCCTAAACTACTCATGATTCCAATATAACGATCATTAATATGACACAAACGAGCATGCCAAAAATTAGTAGAAGAAAGCATATAACAGAAGTAGAAGTTTTATTCATTTCAACATTCAACTTAAACATCCCATCACATGCATACACCTTCCCCACAAAAATACCTTTCTTCACTATTACATATTGATAAGATTCAATAATTTGTTTAAAGCCTGCTTTATTAAGAAGAAAACTAGACATCAAATTTTTTCTCATAGAAGGAGTATAAAGTACATCTTTCAATGATAATATCCTTCCAGAAGTAAAACATAATTCAACATCTCCCTTTCCAAGCACTTGAGTAGTGTGAGCATCACCAAGCATGATAGTTTTGGGCTCCTCAAAATGAGTATATTTTTTAAACCAGTCTTTGTCTTAACAGACATGACGGTTTGCACCAGAATCAGCCCACCATCCATCAACATTCTCAACCATGTTTATATCGGTAATCACCGCCACAAAAGGCTCTTCGGTAACGTTTGCCGGAGGGTTAGGACCACGTTTCCGGAATCTGCAAAATCGAGCAATATGCCCACTCTTGCCACAAACAAAGCATGGTCCCTTTTCTTGAACTTGTTGATTTTGTGGTTGGTGATTTTCACCATTATTTTTCTTAGGAGGACTACCATTATTTTTCTTGAATTTTTTCTTCTTAGGCTTTAAAGAAGTATTTTTGTGAGTTTCAGGAGTAGCATTATTCGAAGTAATTAAATTTATCTTCGATGTGATGTTGTTCTCTTCTGTTTGTAAAAGTGCATCTTGTCCTCTTGCTTCTTCTTCCATGCGGATTTTCATTATCAAGCTTTCAAGAGAGGTTTCCTTTTGTTTGTGGCGCATAGTTTTTTGAAATTCCTTCCAAGAAGGTGAAAGTTTATCCACTATGCCACAAACAATAAGGTTATCTACAATTTTAACCTCTTCGGACCTAAGCTCACCGGCAATCATGATGAAGTCTTGAGCTTGATCTACCACTGATTTGTTGTCCACCATTTGGAAACGAAAAAACCTACTAGCTGCATATTTTTTCGCTCCAGCCTATTCGGTATCATACTTACTCTGCAATGCCTTCCAAATTTTCTATGCACTAGAGTAAGTTCTATCATAATAATCATAAAAATTATCAGATAGACAATTAATAAGATAATACCAACACTTATAGGAATCACCATCGTACTTTTCCACTTTTTCTATATGAGAAATAGTTTCATCATCATTCATAGTGGTGATGTCTTCTTTATTTGGATTCTTCTCCGTTAATACATAAGAAACATTGAGAAGACTTAAGTAGAAAAGTACTTTGCCCTTCCATCTTTTGAAATGGTTACCATTGAACTAAAATGGCTTGTTAAGATCTCCCATCTTGACATCCGCAATTTTTTCAATTGTAGCCATCTTGAATCTCCTTCAAACTGTTAGTGAAAAAACTTACAAGATAATAAAATTGCAAGATTACAATTGAAAATAAAATGAAGAAAGTAATCTCTTCAGGCTGAGACGCGGATATCTCGCTCTCTTTATAGAGATTCAAGCCCACTGCAGCAAATGTTTTCACCGGTCCAGCAGTAGTCCTCTTTGACCTGTCCCCTCCACGATACAACAGCCTTCACAAAGTATAACTCAACAACTCTGGACAAGAGTTGAGACCAAAGCTCCACAAAAAAAAAACACCTCCCTTCAACTAATAAGAACTCTCTTTTAGACTAACTCTTTCACTCTTTGTTTTCTCTTGTGTTTTGTGTGTCTCTAAAAACCAAATGAAGACTACCACTATTTATACTACAAGAAGTCTTCCTAGCAATGAATAGGAAGATAATGGAGGTAGTAAATAGTGAAGATAATGGTCTTAGGAGTTTCATAGGTTACAATGGGAGTTACATAGGTTACAAAGGTTACAATGCGAGTTACATAGGTTACATATGTTACAAAGAGTAATGGAGAAATTAAGAATGAAATACGTTGATGGATAACCAATGCTAATGGATGATGTAGAAGTCATCCCTTCAAATGTTCATTATTATAACTCCAAAATAAAGCAATTTAATATTTTAAATATTAATATTAAAATGCTAATAACCTAACAGTAATAGTGTCATGGGTTAATCAAATTGGTGAAATAGGTGTTCAATTTGAGTGTAATAATAAGTGTTTTTATAGTATGAGAATTCAAGATTTTCATTGAAAGTTTGTGTTCATATAGTGTTTTTGTCAAGATATGAATTATTAAGATAAGAAATGATTGATTACATCGATATTGATCATGTGAAAGAACTTATGCATATTTTGAATAGTTTTGATTGTTAAAGGGTCTAAGGAATATTTCCCATTGTTTTGATTTAGAGTGTGAAGTAAAACGTCATAGGTTATTGGTAAAAGGATGAGATCGATAAGTGGGCTAGAGAAACAAGAGTATGATAGATTGAAGGGACGAGATATTTAGAATTTTGCAACATGGGAAGAATTTGAGAAAAGTGAAGGAATAAGACCTCTCATATAAATCCTTGGGGTATAGTTGAAGGTTGTATTGATTTTTGTCTAAGAGTTTAGATATGACAGTGAGATGTGAACTAGTTCGGTATAGACTTTTTAGAAGGTTATCATCGATTTTTATAAATATTGAATTTTAGTTGCATGAAAAACAGTGAGATATGAAAAATTTAGAATTTTACGTGGGTTTAGATTGCTCAAATTATGATAGATGACTTAAGAATGATGTACAAGATGAGATATAATTCTACATGGTTATTAAGAATTTAGATTTTGATTAATACTACTCTATTGATATGACTACACAGAATGCTATGATCCGTTACATAGACGTTTGATGGTGAATAGAAGTTATGAAATTATATTATATAGAATAATTTGACTAATCAATAATTTCCCAAAGTGTTGACATGAGTTATGTGATGGTTTAGAATGGTAGGTTAAGCATGGTATGTGGAAGTGGTGTGAAGTTGACTTTGAGTGTGATTTAATAGTTTTATCTCGATGGAAAGGTACTATCAGATTGTAAATTACTGCTATTAGCCTTGTCTGGGTCTCGTATTTGTCATGAAATGCTTAATAGAAAGAGAGATAGTCATATTTTAACAGTATTTGATAAGAATACTTTGACACTAATGATGGTTTGGAAGTAAGGTAAATAATCAATGTGGTTATGATGTTTTATTATGAAAA